>NC_091474.1:181927934-182576937 GCF_036971445.1 Narcine bancroftii
TTATGACCCTTAATCACAGCTTGACTCAGATCAGCATTAAAAAAAAACACCCTGTTATTTTTTACAAGCAAAGGTCCCTATTTATTTCTTGCATTCTATACCGCAAGTCTCAAAATCGGTTTTCTATCTTGATAACGCAAGGAGCGAATCAGAATAGACTGTGGTGCTTGGCCAGGAAACGGCTTCCTTCGTATTGCCCAATGAGCCCTGTCTAACTCCAGACCATTCAGAAAATGCATTGTTCCCAAACTTCGGGGATTCACTTTTGAAAGAACTGGACTGGTTCTGGACCTTCAAAATCTTCTGGAAGGCCAACTATCTTAACATTATTCCTCCGATTTTGATTCTCCAAAGCATCAATCTTTTTCAACCAATCAGTCTTCTGAATTTTCTAACGAGTGAATGCATCTTCCATCTGTCCCATCTTCTTGCAAAATTCAACATCATCTTTACAGTTAATAAACTCTTCTTCAATCTTTTTAAACTTATCCTGGACCTTATCCACATCTTTCAAACACTTTGCCACATGTATTGTTGCTATTTCCCAATTCATCTCAGCAAATTGATCCTTCATAGTAGAAATGCATTGACTTATTTGCAGATCCAAATCAGCAGTTGAAGGCAAATTTGACTGGTGAGGCCCAGACTTAAACTTCGGTCTCTACCTCACAATAGGCCTAAGCTGAAATGTAGCTGCTTTCTTTTCCATCAAATATTGATTTTCTTCCTCCTTCCCTCCAATGATGTCCTCTTCTTCCTTCATCGATTAAAAAAAAAGGCACTTCAGCCCAACTACGGGTGTGGACACTCCCCCCTACCCCCCCCCCCTACCAGCCCAGGTTCACTGGGCCAGTGGAAATCGGGTCCCTCCACAGCCTAAGCCTTATCGGGTGTTATGCGCATGTG
The DNA here is from genome assembly GCF_036971445.1 of Narcine bancroftii. Lineage (NCBI taxonomy): Eukaryota > Metazoa > Chordata > Chondrichthyes > Torpediniformes > Narcinidae > Narcine > Narcine bancroftii. The sequence continues at coordinate 181,928,841 of NC_091474.1, forward strand.
CAGTTGATCTTCCTGGTTGGGACCTAAATGAGTTTGTCTTATACCAACATTTTAAAATGGACATGATTCACTCTGTTATTCCTTTATTACACAATGGCTATTTTATGGCATCCGTCGATTTACAAGATGCTTATTATTCAGTATCTATTCACCCACTCTCTAAAAAGTACCTGAAGTTTATTTGGAAGGAAGAATTGTGGCAATATAAGGCACTACCTAATGGACTTAGTTCAGCGCCCAGAATATTTACAAAATTGCTGAAGCCGGTTTTCTCCCTGCTCAGAATATGGTGAGGGGTTACTTGGATGACACCATCGTGATTAGCAGGTCCATGGGCAAAACACAGAGAGCAGTGAATGCCACTACGGCACTGCTGCAGGAACTGGGATTTATTATACACCCAGAAGAATCAGCCCAACCAGAGAAATTATATTCTTCAGGTTCCTCTTAAATACGGAATCTATGAGACTAACCCTGCCTGAAGATAAAAAGGTGGAAATTCTTCAGGCTTGTAGTGCTTTGATTGCAGGATCACGTCCCTCTATACGTAAAGTAGCAAAAGTAATTGGGAAATTAGTGGTTGCTTTCCAGCCGTTCAGTGGAGTTTACTTAAATATAGATTCCTAGAAAGAGATAAAGAAAAAGCCTTAAAGGCTGCCAGGGGTCATTTTGATAGAGCTATGAGCTTATCACAAGAGGCTAGAGCAGAACTTGCCTGGTGGTCGATAAATGTATCTCAGACTTATACTATGAAAGAGATTAGAATGTTTGATGTGGAGATCCGATCAGATGCTAGTGGTGAAGGATGGGGCGTCACAGACTTAACTACCTATGCTGGTGGCAGATGGACTATTCAAGAGATTAGACTGGCATCAGCGTCTGGCATTAACTTTCTAGAAATGTTGGCAGCTCAGATGGCATTGAAATCATTCTACACAGAGTAAAGGGGTATACATATGTTGATGAGGTTAGACAACACCTCAGCAGTAGTATAACTGAATAAAATGGGAGGTTTGAAGTCTCCATTATGTAACTAGCTTGCAATACAGATGTGGAGTTAGTGTATCGAAAGGAATATCTGGATTACAGCTGCGTTATTGCCAGGGGGGGTCTGAACTATCAGGCTGATTTGATGTCTAGAAAGTTCAATAATAGAACAGAATGGATCTTGAGGGAAAGAATTTTAATCTGATAGTACAAAATTTTGTACAATCAATCTGTTTGCATCTTGTTTTAATGTCATGTACCAAGATATGTAACTGGTTGCTTGTCCCCCAGGCAGAAGCCATAGACGCCTTTATGATTGATTGGGCAGCTACATCTACTGCTAGTGGAGCAGAAGTCTCCATTTGGGATCTCATCCATCAGGCTGGATGGTCAAATTAAAGAACTTTTAACAGGTTTTACAATAAACCTCTGAGGACGGGGGGCAAAAATTTCACTGCAGCAATTTTGCAGGCTGCCGATTGAATTATTCCTCTTACTGGAGGTCCATCCTATGGTCTTTCAGACTATGCAAAAAGAGACCACTGAGCTTTGAAATCTCATATTAATGAACCAATGAGCATTATGAAAAATAATGAAGCATTAAATGAGAACTTACCGGTTCAAGGTTTGATTATTATTATTTGAGTAATGGGAGTGGTGAGATAATATGCCCTCCTCACCGTCCTGTAATTACTTTGAATGTTGTTAAGGTAGTTTCTAGTGTTGCATATATGCCCCACAATAAAATGCTCTTTTAACAGAATTATACCAGTGATCTTTTTCGAGATTCAAAGATTGACCGCACATGCACAGATGGGATCTCATATTATCTCACGACTCCCATTACTCAAATAATAATCATCAAACTTTGAACCAGTAAGTTCTTGTTTAATGCTCCAATAGAGACTTCCCAATAGGCGACAAGAATTGACAGGGCAAATCTGGAGAGATAGCAGACAGTTGCAAAAAACATAAGGCTGTGATAGGAGGGGATTTTAATTTTCCACATATTGACTGGGTCTCTCATGCTGTAAAAGGGGTGGATGGCTTGAAGTTTGTCAAATGTGTTCACGAAATCCCCTCAGACCTTGAGGGAGACTAGTGTAGAAATTGCAGGAGCTCTGACAGAAATATTTCAAATGTCCTTAGCCACCAGGTGTGGTACTGGTGGACTGAAGGTAAGTCATGTTGTTCCATTGTTTAAAAAAGGCTCCAAATGTAACCCTGCCAGTGAGCCTGATGCCAGTAGTAGGTAAATTATTGAAAGGTGTTCTAAGACATTGGATGCACTATTATTTGGACAGCCAGAAACTGATTCAGGAGGTTATCAGGAAAAGGCTGTGGAAGTTGTCAAGGTCGCACATAGGAGGTTAGTCAACAAAGTTCTGACGCTAGATATTCATGGTGAAATAGTGAACTGGATTCGACATTTGCTGGATGGGAGAAGCCAGAGAATAGTGGTGGATGATGCTTCTCAGACTGGAGGCCTGTGACTAGTGGTGTCACTTAGGGATTGGTGCTGGGACCATTGTTGTTTGTCATCAATATCATTGATCTGGATGATAATATGGTCAATTAGATCAGCAATTTGCGCATGACACGAAGATTGGAGGCATGTGGACAGCAAAGGTTTTCAAACCTTGCAGAGGGATCTGTACCAGCTGGAACATTGACTGAAAAATGGCAGATAGAATTTAATGCAGACAAGTGTAAGGTGTTTCATTTTGGGAGGACAAACCAAGGAAGGATGTACATAGTGACTGGTCAGGCACTGAGGAGTGTGGTAGAACAGTGGAACCTAGGAATACAGATACATAATTTTCTGAAAAGGGCATCACAGGTATATAGGTTGTGAAGAGCTTTTGGCATATTGACCTTCATAAATTAATATATTGAGTATAGGAGCTGGGATGTTATGGTAAAGTTGTATGAGACATTGATGAGGATAAATTTGGATTATTGTATGCAGTTTTGGTCACCTAACTACAGGAAATATATTAATAAGATAGAAAGAATGCAGAGAAGATTTACTATGATGTTGCCTGGACTTCAGGAATTGAGTTACAGGGAGAGGTTAAACAGGTTAGGACATTATTTTTTGGACAATAGAAGAATGAGGAGAGATTTGATAGATGTATTTAAAATTATGAGGGGGATAGACAGGATAAATGTAGGTAGTCTTTTTTTCCATTGAGGGTATGTGAGATACAAACTAGGGGAAAAATTGAGGGGGAACTTCTTCACACAGGGAATAGTGGGAGTGTGGGACGAGCTGCCAGCTGAGGTGGTGAATTTGGGATCAATTTTAATACTTAAGAAGATTTTGGTCAAGTGCATCGATGGGAGAGGTATGGAGGGCTATGGACTGGATGCAGATCAGTGGGACTAGGCAAAATAAAATGGTTTGGCATAGACTAGAGGGGCAGAAGGGGCCTATTTCTGTGCTATAGTGTTCTATGGTTGTATTATCCTTGAGTATGGCCATGAAACACAGCAAACATGTAATGAGCATCATTAAATTCTATGTAGTGTTAGAATCATTAATTTTAACTTGATACTTATTTACCAGTAAGAACAAAACATTTGTTTGAGGGGGAAGAATTTTATGGGAACATGCATGCGAGCGAGATGTCAGATATGTGGAGTGTTGTGGGAATGACCATGCACGGGTGACGTTAAGTGCGCAGTGTGCTTTGTGGGAGTTTCAATTTGGCGCCATCTTCAAATGAGTAAAGACATGCTTACAACTTTGCTCGAATGATGTTATTTCCAAAAGGAAAATGCACAACAAAAATAGTTCTTACTGAGATTTATAAGTGAATTTCAAGCAGGAAAACTAAACTCCGTCAGGAAGGAAATTGTAAGTACAGAACACAGAATGTGTTATATGATGCTAACAAGGTTGCAAACTTATTTATTAACCAGAGGCTTGAGTGAAGATGGAGTACTGCCACTGCAGTTACAAAATTCACTGTGACTGAGTCCTAAGTTATGACCTGGTAGCTTTTAATTTAATTATAGTAGCTTGCCCAAAAGTCAAAAAATAATTTATCCCCTAAATCTGTGCTTAGACATGGATCCTCTGATTCCTGCATGCTTGATTTCCTCTATGTTCTCCACATGGTGTGGCATTTGGTTTTACTTTACAGGGAAGGCATTAAAATAAGTTGCATGAGGATTTCCATCACCCTTGAGAATTCTGCATGCTTTTAACGTCTATACATTGCCTTCACTGTATTATATAATTGTAAATCTCATTATACCTGTTAGTACCAAACATTTTCATGTTAATTTTTTTTCATATTTATCCTGTATATCTTGGGAGATTAAAAAAACTATTTTTATAAATGTTGAAACTAGATAGAAACAACATGCTTGCGAGAGAAATCTCCAGATGAAGCAAGATTTTAATTATTTAGTTCTACATCAGAGAACTTTGACACTTCAGATTCTATTTAGATTAGATTCAGACTTCAGAGTTTTTGTCAGAATACATACATGATATCACGTACAACCCTGAGATTATTTTTCCTATGGGTAGTACAAATAAACTGTACAAAATGTACACATGTAAACAAATAAACAAATGAAAACAGCTATGCAATAGAGAGGAGAAAAAAAAAACAAATAATATAGTGCAAAGTGAAGAGTCCATAAATTAGTTCCTGATTGAGTTTGTTGTTGAGGAGTCCGATGATGAAGGGGTAGCAGCTGTTCCCGAAGTTGGTGGTGCGAGTCTTGTTACACCTATACCTCTTTCCTGATGGTAGCAGTGAAAACAAAGTGTATACAGTATGTTGTGTATCCTTGATGATTTCTGCTGCACTCCGAAGGCAGTGTTCCGCATAGATGTTCTTGAAGGTAGGAAGGGGTTTGCTGTGATGTCCTGGGCTATGCCAACTATCTTTTGCAGGGCTTTATACTCAGGGGTATTAATATCTCCTTACCAGACTGTGATAGAGCACACTTTCCATCATACATCTGTAGAAATTTGCCAGAGTTTCCAATTTCATACCAAACCTTCGCAAACTCCTGAGGAAGTAGTCACTGACATACTTTCTTCATGATGCTGTTATTGTGTCGGCTCCAGGAAAGGTTTACTGAGATAGTGATTGCCACACCACAAAGATATAATTAAACTCTGATCTGAAGTGGACAGGAATGAGAAACAAAAATTTATATAGATACATTTGTACATCAATACATACACAAAATCCAATTTTTGTATATTGTTAGAGAAGGATGTTTTTGGTTTTCACTTCATAGACATGCTCTGTAAAACATATTCATACAGCTTAAGGGGCTAATAGACTTTTTATCAGCTAATAAGCTAATATATCTTAGTGATATAAATACACACACACACACACACACACACACACACACACACACACACACACACACACACACACACACACACACACACACACACACACACACACACACACACACACACACACACACACACACACACACACACACACACCCTAGTGGAAGTTATTTATATATACAAAGGAAAACAGTGCAATATCTTTCAAATCCAAAGTGTCATATTTATTTATTCCTTCTGTTATTTGTACCTTGTAGTGTTAACCATTTACCAGAATATTTTCACTGTTGTTTGAAGAGCTTCTTCACCAATCTTAGCCCCTCAATGTCCCCTTAGTGTCTCCCTCAGTAGGTACTCCTGCTGTCTGGAATTTTAAATGTCAACTTATGAGTGGTGTGAATTTTGGAATAATTTTAGTAAAGTCACAGCATGAACTTTACATTGTGACTGGACCATAAGACTAGTCACATTGTCAAATATAGTTTCATTGCTGAGCAGTGGTTAACACAATATCAGGTTGACACTGGAAAGTTCACCCAGATCTCTTTTCTTAGTACATTTAGAAATCATTCATTTATCAGCTTAAGACTCAAACTCTAGCTACTACCTCCAATGGCTTAACTCTAGCTTTAACTCTGAAAGAATGATGTGAAATAAAAAGTAAATAAAAATTTACAACTCCTAATAGCAGCATCTTAAGTAATTAATGAGTAAATCATAGTTTTAAAATGTGATAGAAAAAACTACTGTTGCAAAGTGGCAATTCCGGAAGAAGTTAGAGACAGAGTCGGATACACTTTGAGAAGGAGAACCCAACAATGCCTAGAAGAATCCTTGCAAAGCCTGAGCAGTCTTTGATATCTGTGTTTGAGGCCAATGTCAGTACATCATTCAAGAGGGTGAATCCTTTCAAGGTGTCAGGACCTGATGGCATACTTGACAGGATACTGAAAATCTGTGCCAACCTACTAGCTGAAATATTCATGGACATTTTCACCCTCTTATTGCTGCAGTCAGAGGATCCCGCCTGCTTCAAAAGGACATCAATCATCGAGGTGCCCAAGAAAAGATGTGTGAGGTGCCTCAATAACTGTAATGTCATGCTTTAAGAGATTGATCATGGTCAGAATTAACACGTACCTAAACAAAGTTCAGGACCCATGGCCTATCATCATAATCACAGACATCATGGTTGTCAGCTCTGTATCATATCTACAGCTACTCTTTGTAGACTACAGCACAGCGTTCAACACTATTATTCCCTCAGTGCTGGTCAAGAAGCTACAAACTCTGGGCCTCTGCACCCCCTCTGCAAATGGATCATCGACTTCTTCATTGGAAGACCAGTCAGTATGAATTGGAAACAATGACTCCTCCTCATTGATTAGCAACACAGGTGCATCTCAAGGATACATGCTTAGTCCATTGCTTTAAACATTATACACCCATGACTGTATGGTTAGGCACAATTACAATGGTATCTACATATTTTCCAATGACATCATGGTTGTCAGTAGAATCAGAAACTGCAATAAAAGCATTCAGGAGGGAGATAGATCAGCTCATTGAGTGGTGTCACACCAATAACCTTGCACTCAACATTAGCAAATTCAAGGAGATTATTGTGGACTTCAGAAAGCAGTCAGGAGAACATGAACCTGTCCTCATCAAAGGCTCAGTAGTGGAGAAGGTCAAGAACTTCATATTCCTGGATGTCAACATCTCCAAGGATCTGTCCTGGAGCCTCCAAGTCAATGGGCACCAGCAGCTGTAATTTGTGAGGTGTTTGAGGAGATTTAATATGTCAACAAAGACTCTTGAAAAATTCCACAGGTGTACAGTGGAGATCATTTTGGCTGGTTGCATCACTGCATGGTATGGAGGTGTCAATGAGCAGAAAAAGAGGAAAAACTCCAGAGGGTTGGTAATTCAGCCTGAAAAATCACAGACACCAGACTTCACTCCATCGAGGACATCTACAAGAGGCAGTGTCTTAAAATAGCCTCTATCCTCAAGGACCTCAACTATTTCAGCAATGCCCTCTTCACTATTACAATTGGGAAAAGGTACAGGAGCCTAAAGATGAGCCCTCGGTAGCACAAGGACAGCTTCTTCTCCGTTGTTCATCAGATTCCTGAATAATCAATGATCCAAAGGCACTGCTTTAATTTGACTTTCCATGCACTTTTTGCATTTATTTTTGTAACGTGTCTTATATGAATGCTTGCACTGTCATGCTGCCACAAAACAACAAATTTTGTGATTTATCATGACAACAAATTCTAATTCTGATTTGATTCTGAAAAATGTAGCAAAGCTTAGCAATTACACCATTAAAACTGAGTGGTAAAAGTACAGTACCTTCACGAACAATGATCAGTTCTGTTAGTTCTATCATTCATAGTTTAATATGAATTTTTGCTGACCAGTGAGGCATTTTGCACTCGGGGCAGTTTTGGACAGCCCAGAACTGCTTCTTAACTCTCAATGGTAGCAGAAAGTCTGGAGAATGTAGTCTGATTTTTTTTCAGTGAGCAACAAGATCTCATGAAAGAATCATTGCAGAAAAAAGTCATTCCGAATTTAGAGTACCCAGCAAATTCTTAATGAGTCTCTCATTTGCTTTTCTGGGAAGATTTACTTTACAAAAGGTCATAAATGTGAAATGTAATGTGATTTCATAGATATTGTTTGATAATTGAATATTTCTCGTTTTCTTTTGATTTTATTTCACAAACTCACTCCATTCACACTAATGAACTTCATTTGATTATGAACCAATGGCTAAATGTTCTTCATATTCAGAACTGTGAAAGATTCTCATACAATCAGCCCAGCACTGACTTCTGCCGAAAATCCCCGTGTCTGCATTATTTTGTTTAGACAGGCTCACATGGGGTTCCGATATTTTAAATTTAGACAAACAGCATGGTAACAGGCCATTTCTGTCCATAAATCCATGCCGTCTAAGTTACTCCCAATTAGCCTCCAACCTCCAGTACATTTCCAATGGTGGGAGGAAACTGGAGCCTCTAGGGAAAGTCCACATAGACACGAGGAGAATGTACCAACTCCTTACAGACAGCGTGGGATTCAAACTTCAGTTCCAATTGGTGGCACTCTAAAAATGTTGTGCTAACCACTATGCCAACTGTGCCACCCTAAGAGCTGATTTCAAACTCTTCTCCAGATCTGCAGTAAAAGCCTGAAGTGTAGCGATGCCCAAGTTGTAATGGATGGTCATTGACAGAGAAACACATTTTAATTTGATCACTTTTGAAAGGGTAAGTAAGCAAAAGAAGATTTTGATTTTAGACCAAATAAACACCCATGCTTCCTCTTGTTTTTGACACACCTGGGAGTTAAAACCAGCAGTATCCTCTCATGTCTCCTGAAGGCCTTCCAGGAGGATCAGGAGGAAGATATCACACTTGATGTGATCATCTATAGGTGCTCATTTTGTGTAACATAGTTATGCTACAAGCAAAGACCTGTGCTGACCAACTGATTAGTATATTCATGGATATCTTCAACATCTCAGTCTGACAGGGCATGGAACCCACCTTTTTCAAACAGGCTTCAATTGTAGCAATATCCAAGAAGAGTGTGGTAAACTGCCTAAACATGTGAGGTGATGCATTTTGGAAGGACAAACCAGAAGGATGAGTACATGGTTAATAGTCATTTACTTAAGACTGTGGATGAACAGAGGGATATTGGGGTGCAAATCCATACATCCCTGAAGGTCACCTCACAGATGGATAGGATAGTTAAGAAAGCCTACGAGATGATGGGCTTCATTAGAGGGAGATTGAGTCCAAGAGTAGAGAGGTCATGTTGCAGATCTGGTGAGACAACACTTAAGAGTATTGTGTTCAGTTATGATCATCTCATTATAGGAAGGATGTGGAGAGGGTGCAGAGGAAATTTACTATTGTATATATTTGTATGCCATATGTAAATGTCATGACCTTTCCTGGTTGACCCAGGGCTGAATATTTAGCCCCATGCTCTACTTGGTTCACACCTTTGACCTCGTGAGTTGCTATGGCAGCAACACCATTTACAGATTTGCTGGGGATACACAATAGTTAGTTGTATAAAAAATGCCAATGATGTACCATACAGGAGGGAGATTAAAAACCTGGTTGAATGATATACCAACAACAACCTCTCACTCAATGTCACCAAAATCAAATAGCTGATTAAAGGCTTTAAGAAAGGAAAAGTGAATGATCCAATGATCATTGATCAGAGATGATAAAATTTAAATTCATGGGAGTCACTATCTCGGAGGACCTTTCTTGGACCCATCAGACAAATCCATCATGACGAAAGCATGTCAGTACCTCCTCTTTCTCAGGAGTTTGCAGAGGTTTGATGGGTCATCGAAAATCTTGGCAAACTTCTAGAAATGTGTTGTGGAAAGTGTGCTGACCAGCTGCATCATGGCCTGGCATGGGGGCACCAACATCTCTGATTGGAAAGCCCTACAAAAGGTAGTGGATGTAGCCCAGTACATCACAGGCAAAACTCTCTACACACCATCAAAAGCATCTACATGAAACCCTGCTGTCAGAGAGCAGCAACAATCATCAAGTATTCACTGCCACACAGGACCTGCTCTGTTCTCACTACTGCCATTCATAATATATACAGGTGCCACAGAAACTGTAGCAACATGTTCAGGAATAGTTGTTACCTCTCAACCATCATACTCTTAAACAACAAGCTCAATCAGAGATTCATTTAAGCACTCTTCTTTTGTTCATTATTTATGACTGATCATTTATTTTTCTGTATTTGCACAGTCAATTTACTTGTATTACTTTCTTTTATTTACATTTATTTCTTTTCATACATTTCTTTCTTCTTGAGAGTGCAGTTTACAATTACCGATAATTAGAAATTCTGCCTGGCCCACAGGAAATATAAATTATCGCAGGGTTGCATGTGATGTCATGTTTGCATTATGACAGTAAATTTGAACTTTGAGTAGCCACACATGGTTCAGCCAAGATCCTAAAAGGAAAGAGCTTCAAATCAAAGACATCAAGCTGAATGATCCCTGCTACAATCAACAGACAAGAAATATGATCTGTTTTCTTCTCTAAGTTTCCAAGAAATAATTCAAGATTAAGAGGAAAATCTTCCTAGGAATGACTGTTAGGAAGTTGCTAGTAAACAATGTGGGAGTGGGTGAGTGGTGAGTTGGGGAGGGAAGAGGGAACAAAAGCATTTTTTGAGGCTAATCACTGTTTAAACATTGGAACTTTTGGCAATGGTTGAACTTGTGAGAATTAATGGCACTTATGGAAATGTTAGATGAGTGAAGATAGGAGTCTTTCAGGACACCTGAAAATGAGAATATGCTTCATGGAGTATTTTAAAAGGCACATGCACATCTCTTGTTTGATATAAAATTAGGGGAATGCTCAGCAGATCAGGCAGCATCTGTGAATTCAGATACAAAGTTAATGTTTTCCATTGATGACCTTTCATGATATTGGAAAATTAAACATAATAATTTGGCAGAAAAAAAAGGAGGGACAGGGGGAAGAAAAGAATGTCTGTGATAGGACAGAGTATAGGGGACACTAAATGATAGAATTGGTGATGGAATAAGTTGAAAGTGGATGGATCACAAATGAACTGTCTGAAGGAGATGTAACCAGAAGGGGTGGGTTAAAACAGAGAGAGAAAAAAGTCTGGACAAAATAGGAACAATGGTGGCTTAAAAATATATTTTTAAAAAGCAAAATATCTGAAAAAAGGTAGAATTCTAGAAATACTTAGTAGATCATGCAGCAGATTCAGAAAGAGAGCAGAAGTAATGCTGATGACCTATCCTCAGTCCTATATGGTTTGATATTAGGTTGAATGATTAGTATTTGAAATTTTAGAATCCAGTGATAATCATTGAGGAATGCAATCTACAAAACCTTTAATTGGATAACTATTTCAACATTTAGTTCTCTTTCACCTGTGGTCATACTCAGGTAAATTCTATACTTTCTAAAATAACTATTTGGAATTATAATGATCATGACATTTATTTCCAGAGATGCATTGCTCTGGAGTTTAGTAGAGATTTAAATTGAATCAGTGCCAGGGTCTAATCCCTTCCAGAATGCACAAAACAGTGTTTGAAGGTTGCCAGGACACAGCAGTTCTAACAAATGATAAGACCAACATTGGAAAAAAAAACACCCTCCCTGAAATGTGTGCTGCACACTTTAAAATTTGATTTCCTGTCCATTCACAACAAACAATTATTTTATTAGAAATAAAGGTCTGACCCATTGGAACTAGCAATTTTCCTTGAGCTATCTCAAGTATTTCTGAATTGGCTTTTCATTTCACCATTGCAAATCTGGAGCCTATTTTACCCATAAAACTGACATAAGCAACAGCCATTTTTTTTCTATGATTTAAATTTCTTTGAGTGACAGCCAATTTTGAAGATATGTTTCTTGTCCTATAAGAATGACAAAAAAAAACATCCAACCAGGCATTGAATTAGTTGGTTTTTGCAGGCATTTCCTGGAACACTAATATTTGGAGAGTTCGACTCTGTCACTGTGAAAGCATCATAACAGGTTCCTGAAAATTACATAGGTGTTCCTCCAGGAGCTGTTTCCTGTGATTTTGCTCCTCTTATATATTCATGACATCTATCACTAATAATTTATAAAACTACTGCTTGCGGTGGTGAAGTTCAGAATGCTACATGCAGTGAAATTAATAGTACTCTGTATTTGGGAAAATCCAGGGAGAGTAGTGAGTCTATTGTTTTGGTCCTGGAGCTGTTGCCTTCATGGGATAAATTCAAATAATGCTCAGCCATGATACACAACTCATTGGCAGCTTGTCTGCAGCAGGGTGTGAGACACCGAAGATACTCCAGAAACTCTCCAGATAAACAAACAGAAAAATTAAAGAAGATCCTGGATGCACTATCATGGTGTATTCAATGTACCTGTGAAATATGTGGTGAAAACATCATTAACATCAGGTTCCACTTCAAACAGGACAAATTCCCACTGTTGATCTCTATGATACGCTTCAGATTGGAAATTTCTGTCTTGTCCCCATAAAACCAATTTGTTGCAGGCTCACTCTTTGAGTGGTTACTAAAACGGTCATGTGCCTTGATATTCCCAGAATGTTTTTTTGCTACAATTTTTGAATTTACATTTACATATAAGATTCCATAAGAATTGTAATTGGATGACATTCTTAAAACTGTAAATCAGCTTCAGTAGGATTAATGCAGCTCTCCAGGACAGTGTTATGTTTCAGGACAAAATATTGAAAATATAAACAAATTTAAAGAACGCTTATTTTCTCCATTTGCAGATTGAAAATATTCTGTCTGATTGATCTTGGAGGCTGTTTCAGCCTCTTTTAATGCCACAAATGGTAATATTATTTCAACACATCCTGTTTTGCTGATCCCAGTAGTACTCAGGATTTCTGGTCATTGCAAATGTGACAATGTGAGGAGAAACAGCTTTAAGCGTTATTGCTACATTTAGAATTTGCTAATAACTACTTTCCTGAAAACTAAAGATAAATGGATGTACAATTGCACCCGTTTGCTTCTAACAGCCATCATTTGAGTAGCACAAGACCACTGGGCATAGTTTCTTTAAGGTGCCCATAGCGACTGCGCAGAACTGCATGATCTGTAATGGCTATTGAGAGCACTAATCCTTGAATTAACCTCTAATCCATTTCATACTTAGTTCTGGATTGCACATCTTCTCAAAGTATGGGAAAGTTGAATACCTATGAAGCCCCTGTTGAATACTATCAAAATGCAGTTTTATTTTGGATATTGAAACATTTACTAATAGCAGAAGGAGCATGAATCCAACACCAATTGCATTTGATTTTTGACTAAATATGTCAGGATTTTTTTACGTAGGTGGTTCAATTATAAATTAGCACAAGATTTATTTGAATATTGACGTAAATTTTATAGATATTCATGTTCAAGAGTGCCACTTTTAGTCTTTGGTTGTTACCAGCTCTTCACTCCCTGCCTCTTTCACTTTACCCTTCCTTTACCATGGAGTTAATTACTGCTGCCTCATAGAACCATCTCATGGTTCAATGGGTCATAATTCCAAAGTCCAATCCAGCATGTTCACAGAATTTATCTCAGTGAGGTCTGAGGATCAAGTCAGGACACTTGTGACTATTATCAGGATTCTTTTAAATATAGATCACAAGATGTCTGTGTCTGGCTGATGGTACTGAAATAACTACTGCATTCATACCATTGAATTTCCAGGTGATGGTACTGAAATAACTACTGCATTCATACCATTGAATTTCCAGGTGATGGTACTGAAATAACTACTGCATTCATAGCATTGAATTTCCAGGTGAACAATGGATTCTCAATGCTGCAGAGATTGAAGAGAGTGCCTGAACCATTCAGTACCACTTCTAACTTGTATGGAAATTCATTGTATCAGCATCCAATAAAGAACTACACAATTCCTGATTTCAAAGCAAACATTTTTGATTTTTTTCAGTCACAATTTGTGCAGAAACCTCTTTCGACAATTTGATCATTTTGGCCACACTCTACAATTATGAGCATTGACAATTTATGGTTGTTAATATATTATGACATGTTCATGCCAACCAGCATAGTATTGCCTGCATATTTTAATGTTTTCATACCCTGTGATACTTGCTGGATAAAACAAGATGCATTGCACATTCCTATTTGTCCATGAACTGAGAACATTGATAAGATCATTCAGAGTTAAACACAATATTATGGGTCTGGAGTCACAACTATCCAGTCCATGTAAGGGTGGCAGAACTTCTTCCTTTTAAAACAATAATGAACCAGATGGGCTTTTACTACAATCTGATATTTTCATAGCCACCATTTCATTCAATAATACCTGCTCCTATCATGTTCCCACTCAATAATTCCAAATCAATAAATATTGTCCAATCATCTCCAATATTGTCCAAGCATGGTTTAAATCCTCCAATACACAGCCTCACCTAACCTTTAGGATCTCAACACCTCCTGAGTCATTAATTCAATTTGCTAATCACCATCTCTGCAGAATCCCTGCTTGTTCCATGTTGGCATCAAATTGCTTTGATCCAACATCCTTCATCCAATTTTACTGGAAACCACCTAAGGGTGGCTGATAAAAAATGAAATTGAGGCACAGCTGGTAAAGAAATACAGCAACCCAGGTTCAACCATATTATCAGGACTTGAAGAATGGAATTTTAGGGAAAGGATGAATAGATTCAGACTTTATTCCCTGGAACATCAGAGAATGGGAATGTGGATAGAAGTAAAGTAAAACCCTTGGGATTCGGCACTTGTGGGGATTGGGAGATGTTGAAAAGTGAATTTTCTGGTATTGCAGGGTGGGTGAATTAACATTGAGGTGTGCCAATTTTAAACTTCTGTACTTTTTACCAATTTTCATTCTGTGATTGCTTGATGACTGCTGGTTGCTGGAATTCTGGATAACAGGGGTTTAACTGAATTCAGAATTATGAGCGGTATAGACAGAGTAAATGCAAACAAGGCTTTTCCATTGATGTTGGGTGAGATAAGAACTACTGGAAATCGGTTGAAGGTGAAATGTTTAAGTGGAACGTTAAAGGGAGCTTCTTCATTCAGAGGGTGTTGAGAGTATAGAAGAAGCAGCCAGAGGAGGTGGTGAATGCAAGTTTGATTTCAATATTTAAGAGAAGATTGGACCAACATCTGGTTGGGAGAGATATAGAGGGCTATGGTCCGCATTTAGATTGATGAAATGAGGAGAAAAATAGTTTGGCACAGACTAGATGGTCCAAATAACCTATTTCTGTGTTGTAATGTGTCACAGTGTTGGGATTCTTTTTACAATGTATATTTGATTATTTAGATTATGGATTGAATGGTTTTATGGCTAAGTTTGAAGATGACACCAAGATAGGTGGTGGAGTAGGAAGTGTTGAAGAAACCAAAAGTTTGCAGAGCGACTTGGACAATTTAGGAGAATAACCACCAGGTTGGATTAGCAGTAAAGAAAGCTTAAACTATATTGGCATTCTTTTCAAAAAGAATGGTGTTTTGAGGTGTTGATGAGGCTCTGTGAGGCACTGGTGAGACCTCATTTGGAGTACTATGTGCAGTTTTGGGCCCCTTATCTTAGAAGGGATGTAATGATGTTGGAGGGAGTTCAGAGAAGTTTTACCAAGATTATTCCTGAAATGCAAGGGCTAACGTATGAGGAATGTGTAGCAGCTCTTGGGCTGTATTCATTGGAGTATAGAAGAATGAGAGGGGATCTCATAGAAACATTTTGAATGCTGAAAGGATTGGACAGAGTAGATGTGAATAAGATGAATAAGATGGTGGATGAATTCAGGACAAAAGGGCATAGTCTTCGAATTAGAAGGTACCCTTTAAACAGAGATGAGTAGAAATTTCTTTAGCCAGATGGTCATGGATTTGTCAAATTTGTTGCTACATACAGCTGTGGAGGCTCAATCATTGGAGGAGTTTAAGAAGGAGATTGATAGGTATCTAATTATTAAGGGATAGGGAAAAAGGCTAGAATTTGGAACTAGAGGTGAGAACACTTTAGGTCAGGATGAAGTTGCTGAGCAGATGTGATGGGCCAAGTGGCCTACTTCTGTTCTTTTATCTTGTGATCTTGTGACGGGAAAATGCTTTTTTATTGGGTTGTACTTGTACAATCAGATGACAATAAAATTGACTTGACAGTCATATTTGTTCTCTCAATTAACTACAAAGTTTCTTTGTTATTATTTGCAGATCCCATTTAACAATGCTTTCCATTTTAACAGAAACAGGCTGTTAGAGGCTGACAACCTGTAGAGGTTGTAACCTGTGAAGTCCAGCCACCGTTTGTTACAATTACACAACATAGGCGGGTGGGGGGGGGTGCGGGGGGGAGGGAATAAGGTCTCGTGCAGAATAAATTCAATGGTGAGAGGTTTAGTTTGGGAAGCTGGTGAGATTTATTACTAAATTTAGACATGCGGAATGGTAACAGGCCCTTCAAACCTACAACACTGTGCCACCAAAATACCCCAATCAACATTCAACCACCATACCTTTTGAAGGGTGGGATGACATCAGAGCACCCAGAGGAAACCTTGCAGTCACAAAGAGAATGTACAAACTCCTTACAGACAACGTCAAATTAAAACCAGGATTGCTAGCACTTTAATAGCATTGTGCTAACCTCTGCTAATAGTTAAGTATGCTGAGATGTGAACATTTTTTTAGTGGAGTGCTGCTGGTTATAGTGAAACCTATACCCAAGTACTGCATTGGAAAACCATAGAACACTAGAACACCATAATAGGCCCTTCTAGTTTGTGCCAAACCATTTTTTTTTTTGCCTAGTTCCACTGACCTGAACCCAGTCCATAGCCCTCCATACCTCTCCCATCCATGTATCTATCCAAATTCCTCTTAAATGTTAAAATTGATCCAGTATTCACTACTTTGGCTAGAAGCTCGTCCCATAACCCCACTACTCTCCGTGTGAAGAAGTTCCCCCTCGTGTTCCCCCTAAACTTTACCCTTTCCATGTCCTTTGGTTTGTATCTCAAACCCTCAATGCAAAAGCCTAAAAAACATTTATCCTGTCTATACCCCTCATAATTTTAAATACCTCCATTAAATCTCTCCTTATTATTCTATGGTCCAGGGAATAATTACCTAACCTGTTTAATCTTTCCTTGTAACTCAGTTCCTGAAGTCTGGGCAACATCCTAGTAAATCTTCTCTGCACTCTTTCTATGTTATTTATATCTTTCCAGCAGTTAGTTAACCAAAACTGAATGCAATAGTCCAAATTTAGCCTCTACAATGTCCTATACAACTTTAACGTAACGTCTCAACTCCTGTACTAAATATTTTCATTTTTGTAGGTCAATATCCCAAAAACTCTCTTTACAATCCTATTCACCTGTAACACCACTTTCACGGAATTATGTATCTGTATTCCGAAATCCCTGTGTTCTACTACACTGCATGGTGCCCTACCATTTACCATGTATGTCCTTTCTTGGTTTGTCCTTCCAAAATGTAACTCATCACACTTATCTGTATTAAATACCATCTGTCATTTTTTTAGCCTATTTTTCCAGCTGGTCCAGATCCCTCTGCAAGCTTTGAAAACCTTCTTCGCTGACCACAGCACCTTCAATATCAGTGCCATCTGCAAACTTGCTTATCCAATTTACCACATTATCATCAAGATTACTGAAATAGGTGACAAACAACAGATCCCAGCACTGATCCCTGAGGGACACCACTAGTCACAGACCTCCAGTCTGAGAAGCAATCATTCACCACTACTCTGGCTTCTCCCATCTAGCCATTGTTGAATCCAGTTCATTACTTCACCATGAAAACCTAGTGTCTGAACCTTCCTGACTAACCTCCTATTCAGGACCTTGTCAAAGACCTTATATAGACAAGATCCACAGCCTTTTCTTAATCAACTTTCCTGGTAACCTCCTCAAAAAACTATAAGATTGATTGACATGACATACCAAGTCATCAATTCAAGTCGTCATCTTTATTTATTGTTCATGCCATGCTCATACGATAAAGATGAGATAGTGTTTCTCCAGGACCACAGAGCATATTTTCATAAATACGTTAGAATACATTGAAATAATAAAATATTAAGATGCATATAGTAAAAGTCCATGGTACACTATCCACAAATGTTCTGGGAATTCAGGAGCCTGATGGCTTGGGGAAGAAAATTGGTGCCAAATCTGGTGTTATGGTAGATCCTACCAGATGGCAGAAGGGAAAACAGTTTACATAAGGGGTGTGTGGAGACCTTGACAATGTTTATTGCTTTTCACCTGCATTGAGTGTAGCAGATCCCCTTCATGGTAAGAGGAGATACCCCAATTATCTTTTCTGCTGACTTCACTATCCTTTGCATGGTCTTGTGGACCAAGGAGGTACAACATCCAAACCAGGTAGTGATGCAGTTGCACAGGATGCTCTCAGTACATGTAGAATGTAGTGTGGATGGAGGGTGGGAGGTGAACTTTTCTCAGCTTTCACAGGAAATAGAGTTGCAGCTGGAATTTCTAGGCTATGGAGATGGTGTTAAAGAGCCAGGTGAGATTCTCCGTCAAGTGTACTCCAAGGAACTTGATACTCTTGACAGCCTCAATGGTTGAGCCATCAATGGTCAGCAGAATGTGGTCCCCTGGGCCCTCCTGAAATCAACAACCATCTCTTTTGTTCTTTTTAAAATGTTCAGATACAAGTAGTTGACTCTGCACCAGTCCATTAGCGACTGCACCCCACCTCTGTATGATAACTCCTCATTCATACTGATAAGGCCCACTACAGTTGTGTCATCAGTGAACTTTATAATATGGTTCAAACTGTGTTTAGCTACACAGTCATGGATTAACAGAGAGAACAGCAGTGAACTAAGGACGCAGCCATTGGGGCCCCTGTGCTCAGTGTGATGATCGTGGAAGTGCTGTTACCGATTTGGACTGCTTGAGGTCTCCCTGAGAGGATGTCAAGAATCCAATTGCAGAGTCTGGTCATATATTTCCCAATCCTCATCTCTACCCTTATAACCTCAGTTGACAAGTTCTCTGGTCTGTCTTGCCTGAGCAAAACTGTGATATTTTCCTTGATGAGCAATTTCACTCCTCCCCCATTCATCCCCCCTGTTCTATCACGTCTAAAGCAAGGAAAGCCCAGAAAATTGGACTGCCAATCATGTCTCTCCTGCAACCAAGTTTCACTAATGGCCACAATCTCATAATTTCATATGCCAATCCATGCTCTAAACTCATCTGCTTTAGCTAGAATACTCCTTGCATTGAAAATAGATGCACCTTAGCACATTTCCAACACATTCAACCTGTTGATTTCTAATAGTGCATGCAATTTTAACATAATCTTTTCCCTCCTCGACTCCTCTATCTGCTCTGGCATTCTAGTTCCATTCCCCCTACAAACCCACTGGAGAAGCATTAACAAACCTTCTCGCAAAGATATTAGTCCACTTCAAGTTCCAATGCAAACCATCCCATTGAAACAGATACAAAACATCCCACCTTCCCTTGAAGAGAGCCCAATGATGAGAAACCTGAATCAGTCCCTCCAACACTATATCTTTAGCCTCGTTGTTAAGCTGCATTTTCCTCCTATTTCTAACTTCACTAGCATATGGCATGGATAGCAATCCTGAGATTACCTTGGAGGTCCTGTCCTTCAACCTATCATCTAACTCCCTGAACTCTCCTTGCAGGACCTCCTCATCCTTCCTACCCATATCAAATGTCCCTAAATGGACCACAAATCTGGCTACTCACCCTGCTCATCCATTCCAGAATGCCGTGAACTCAATCTGAGATATCTCAGACCCTGGCACCAGTGAGGTAACATGCCATCTGGGATACTTGGACTCTTCAACAGAACCTCTTATTTGTCTCTCTAACTATGAAATCCCCTATCATTACAGCTCACTTCTCCTTCCTTCCCTTCTTAACTACAGGACTAGACTAGATTCTGTGCCAGAGACCTGATCTTTATGGCATATCCCTGCTCAACAGTAATGAATTTTTTTTTCCACACTATGAACCATATCAATCAAAATACATACAAACATTTCCCTCTTAAATATACACAGTGGCATTTTCTCCCCTTTTTCCCCTCACCACCCCACCTTCCCACCCCCTTCAAACCCATTAAACGTTCAACATATACCATACAATAAAACCATTAAACAATGTCATCACACAATGAAAATAAACAAGAAAATTGTGTCATCTACTTTTACACACTGGATCAAGTCATTTGGTCTTCTTCTCATTTTATCATTTTAGGGGGTGGAGGTCTGCGGTAAGTCCTCTCTGTTGTGTTCCATGTAAGGTTCCCAAATTTGTTCAAATAATGTGACTTTATTTTTTAAATTATATGTTATTTTTTCCAATGGAATACATTTATTCATTTCTATGTACCATTGCTGTACTTTCAGGCTCTCTTCTGATTTACAAGTTGATATTATACATTTTTTTGCTACAGGTAAGGCTATCTTAATAAATCATTTTTGTGCTTCGTCCAGTTTGAGGCCTAATTCTTTACTTCTTATATTACTTAGAAGAAGATCTCTGGATTTTTTGGTTTGTTGCTTTTTGTGATTTTATTTAATACCTGATTTAGATCTTCCCAAAACTTTTTCACTTTCTCACATGCCCAAATTGCATGTACTGTTGTTCCCATTTCCTTCTTACAGCGAAAACATCTATCTAATAATGTTGGATCCCATTTTTTTAACTTTTGAGGTGTGATATATAACCTGTGTAACCAATTATACTGTATCATGCGTAACCTTGTGTTTATTATATTCTTCATAGTTCCAGAGCATAACTTTTCCCATATTTTATTTTTTATCTTTATGTTTAAATCTTTTTCCCACTTTTGTTTGGGTTTGTAGCTTATTTCATAATTTTCCTTCTCTTGCAGCTTGATATACATGTTCATTATAAATCTTTTTATTATCATTGTTTCTGTAATCACATATTCAAAGCTGCTTCCTTCTGCTAATCTCAATCTGTTTCCCCATTTATCCTTTAAGTAGGCTTTCAGTTGATGGTATGCAAACATTGTTCCATGAGTTATTCCATATTTCTACTTCATTTGTTCAAATGTTAATAAATTATTTCCCAAAAAAACAATTTTCTATTCTTTTAATTCCTTTTCCTTTTCTCTCCCATTTTCTTAAGGAAAGGTTATATATTGTAAAAGGGATTAACTGCTTTTACGTCAGTAATAATTTTGGTAGTTGGTATTTTTTTTCCTTTCTAAGTGAATCTTCTTCCATATATTGAGTAAATAATGCAGTACTGCTGAGCTTTTATATTGCACCAGCTTTTCATCCCACTTATAAAGTATATGTTCCGGTACCTTCTCCCCTATTTTATCTAGCTCTATCTTAGTCCAACCTGGTTTTTCCCTTGTCTGATAAAAATCTGATAAATACCTTAATTGCGCTGCTCTATAATAATTTTAAAGTTTGGTAACTGCAAACCACCATTTTTAATCCACTCTGTTAATTTATCTAACGTTATCCTCGGTTTCCCCCCCCCCCCCCCCCACCTTTCCATAAAAATTTCCTTATTATTCTCTTTAGTTCATTGAAGAATTTCTCTGTTAAGGGAATTAGTAATGATTGAAATAAGTATTGTATCCTTGGGAACACATTCATTTTAATGCAATTTACCCTCCCTATTAACGATAGTGGTAATTCTTTCCAATGTTTTAAGACTTCCTGTAATTTCTTCATTAATGGCTGATAATTTAATTTGTAGAGGTGGCTTAAATTATTATCTAATATAATATCTAGGTATCGGATTGCTTGTGTTTGCCATTTAGATGGTGATTCTTTTTAAAATTCTGTATAATCCGCATTACTCATTGGCATCGCTTCACTTTTATTTGCGTTGATCTTGTACCCCGATATTTCTCCATATTCTTTCAATTTCTTATGTAGTTCTTTTATTGATATTTCTGGTTCTGTTAAGTATACTATGATGTCATCTGCAAATAAACTGAGTTTATACTCCTTATCCTTTATTTTTATCCCTTTTATTTTATTTTCTGTTCTTATCAGTTCTGCCAATGGTTCTATTGCTAAAGCAAACAGTGAAGAAGATAGTGGACATCCCTGCCTAGTTGACCTACTTAATTTAAATTGGATTGATACATATCCATTTACTGTCACCTTCGCCAATGGTCCATTATATAATGCTTTAATCCAATTAATATATTTTTCTGGTAGATTGAATAAATAATTCCATTCTACCCTGTCAAAGGCTTTTTATGCATCTAAAGCAACAGCAACTGTTGGCATCTTATTTCCTTGAACTGCATGAATAAAAATAAATCAATTTACAGACATTATTCGCTGTTCGTCTTTTCTTAATAAATCCAGTTTGATCTTGTTTTACTATTTTTGGAATACAGTCAGCCAATCTGTTTGCTAATAATTTTCCTATTATTTTATAATCTGACTTAAGTAGAGATATTGGTCTATATGATACTGGTGTTAGAGGATCCTTCCCCATCTTTGGTATTACTGTGATTATTGCTGTCTTACATGAATCTGGCAAGTTTTGTGTTTCTTTTATCTGGTTCATTACTTCCAGGAGAGGAGGAATTAATACCTCTTTAAATGTTTTATAGAATTCTATTGGGAATCCATCCTCTCCAGGCGTTTTATTGTTTGGCAGGTTTTTAAATATATCCTGTATTTCCTCTATTTCAAATGGTTTTATCAGCTTGTTTTGCTCCTCTTCTTACAATTTTGGCAGTTCAATTTTAACTTAAAAACTCTTCTATTTTGTCTTCTTTCCCCTCGTCCTCAGTTTGGTATAATTATTCATAAAATTCTTTAAAGTTCTCATTAATCTCCATTGGATTATATGTAATTTGTTTGTCCTTTTTCCTTGATGCCAATACAATTCTTTTAGCTTGTTCTGTTTTAAGTTGCCAGGCTAATATTTTGTGTGTTTTTTCTCCGAGCTCATAATACTTTTGCTTTCTTTTCATTTCAAAAGATTTTCTCTCCACCTTATACGTTTGTAATGTATTTTATTTTTTGTCCACCAATTCTCTTCTTTTTGTTATATTGTCCCTTGTTGTTAGTTATTTTTCTATGCTTACTATCTCCCTTTCCAACTGTTCTATTTGCCGATTGTAGTCCTTTTTCATCTTAGTTACATAACTTATTATCTGCCCTCTAATGAAGGCTTTCCTTGCATCCCATAATATAAATTTGTCTTTCACTGATTCCGTATTTATTTCAAAGTACATTTTAATTTGGTGTTAAATAAATTCTCTAAATTCCTGTCTTTTAAGTAGCATGGAGTTTAATCTCCATTTATATGTTCTTGGTAGTATGTCCTCCAGTTCTATTGCTAATAACAGGGGTGTGTGATCAGTTAGCAATCTAGCTTTATATTCAGTTTTCTTAACTCTCCCTTGAATATGGGCCGACAACAAAAACATATCAATCCTTGAGTATGTTTTATGCCTATTCGAATAATATGAGTTTTCCTTCTCCCTTGGGTGCTGCCTCCTCCATATATCCATAAGTTTTATTTCCTGCATTGATTTAACCATAAATTTGGCTACTTTGTTCTTTCTGTTAGTCTTTTGTCCAGTTTTATCCATCTTTGCATCCAAATCAAGGTTAAAGTCCCCTTCTATCAATATATTCCCCTGTGTATCTACAATCTTCAAAAACATATCTTGCATAAACTTTTGATCGTCTTCATTAGGTGCATATATATTGATCAAATTCCAGAATTCTGAATATATCTGACACTTTATCATTGCATACCTACCTGCTGGATCTATTATTTCCTCCTCTATTTTAATTGGTACATTTTTATTTATTAATATAGCTACACCTCTGGCTTTTGAATTATATGATCCTGCCGCTACGTGCCCTACCCAGTCTCTCCTTAATTTATTATGTTCCACTTCAGTTAGATGCATTTTCTGCACAAATGCTATGTCTTTTTTTCTTTTTTCAGGAAATTTAATTCCCTTTTTCGTTTAATTTGGTTATGTATTCTATTAATATTTATAGTCATATAGTTCAACATGGCCATCTCATATTCTGTTTACATCTCATTTCTGCTTTATCGCCACCACCTTCCCCCTTTTCCCAATTTTCATCTCTCAGTTTTCCCTTTTTAAACTCACTTTTAAAACATAAAATACTTCAACAACTCCCACATCTAAAATTCCCTTAACCCCAAATGTCCCCCCCTCTGTGAGTTGTCCCTTGACCCTTGCCGGACAACCACAACTCCCCTCTCCATTTGGATTGTGAACCTGCTCGCAAGTGTCAACTGATTTCGCAGTGACTGTTCTCTCCCACCCAACCCCCTCCAGAAAAGACTTTTATCTTCACATATAACAAAGCTCACCCTCTTTCTCCCCCCCTTACTTTCTTTCTTCCCTTTTATTTCCCTTCTTTAGTTCTTACTTATACATTATTTTTACATCATTATATGTAGTTTGTCGTTGTTCTTCATTCTTGTTACATCTCTTCATCTCTCCTTCTGTCCGGTATATGTTCTTGGTGGGATGTCCTCCAGTTCTATTGCTAATAACAGGGGTGTGTGATCAGTTAGCAATCTAGCTTCTGCAAATTCTCGTGCTTTCTCCAGATCTGAGAACAGTCTGTTTTGCACCCCCGGGATAAATATTTTAAGCATAGCTGGATGTCTTAACATAAATTTATAGCCTTTTTTCTATAGGATCGATTTTGCTGTGTTAAACTCCTTCCTCTTCTTTAGGAGTTCAAAACTTATGTTTGGGTAAAAAAATATTTTTTGACCCTTGTATTCCAATGGTTTTTTTGTCTTCTCTAATTTTATTCCTTACCCTCTCCAGTATATTTTCTCTTGTCGTGTATCTCAGAAATTTTTCTAAAACAAATCTTGGTTTTTGTTGTGTCTGTGGTTTCAGGGCTTTCTATTTCCATTCCTTCCTGTATTTCTGGCATTCCCAGGACCTTTGGGATCCATTCTTTTATAAATTCTTTCATAGTTTTGCCTTCCTTTAGGCCCACTATCTTTATGTTGTTTCGCCTACTATAGTTTTTCATTATATCCATCTTCTGAGCTAACAACTCTTGTGACTCTTTAACTTTTTTGTCACTGTCTTCCAATTTTCTTCTTAAGTCATTCACTTCCATTTCTACAGCTGTTTCTCATTCTTCCACATTTTCTAATCTTTTCCTATTTCTGTCATGACCAGCTCTATTCTACTCACTTTTTCTTCTGTATTTTTCATTTTTCTTTTCATTTCACTAAATTCTAATGTCAACCATTCTTTTAATGCTCTTATTTGTTCTTGAAATGTTTTTTAATCTATATTCTATCCATCTATTTTACCTTCTACTTCTCTTTGCAGATCTTGGTCTTCTTCTTCCTCTTCTTCTGTGTCTGCACCTATGTTTATGTCTTCTAGTTCTCTTCCTTGTATCTGTGTCTCTTCCGACTTTCTTGTTGAGTTGCTTGCCTGACTTTGCTGGGCGTCTTCTTGCATGGCTTCTTGCTGTTGGTACTCTTCTTCTGGTTAGTCATCTGTTGGGCCTCCTGTTGCTGTTCTTCTTTACTATCACTCCCTTTCCTGTCACTTTCCTCTTCTTCCAGCTGAGAGCCCTGATGTCAGGCATCCCTCAGCTGGCTGGACTGTGTTAGTTCACTCCTCAGCTGGGCCCCCCTCCCATCTGTGTTTTTCTTTTCCTTAGTGCATGCGCAGTTGCACACTTCTGTTTGGCTCAGAGAGCCATTTTTGCAGTCCAGCGGTTGGGAGGTCGCAACTCTGCGGGGTCGTCACCAACCTTGGGGAGTGGGCTCTTTTCTCCACGATGGCTCCCTGTTTCTTCATGCAGGTAAGGCTTTTTCCTTTCTCTTCCGGCTTCTTTTTTTCCCGTTGTTTTTACTTTTTCCTTCTTGGGTGCCATTTTCTTTCTTTTCTCCACAACTTTATCTTTTATAGTTAAGTTTTGTGTTTCTTGAACTTTGTATTTTCTTCACTTTATTTCTTCTTTTCTGGAGAGGGCTGGTATTCTCGTACTGGCCACTACTCCATCACGTGACTCCTCTCCTCAACAGTAATGATGCAAAATGTTATTGAATATCCTGTTTAAGTCACCAGGCATATGCTAGCATCTATAGTGTACACAGCATAGTTAGAGACTGTAGGGATTATTTTTTTTAAATATTTTGTTTAACATTTTTAAAACCATATCCATATATATATTGAATAAAATATACATAGAAAGAATATATCAGGTATATATATGAAAAAAATCCTCATCCCTCTCCACCCCTATCCACTAATTCTAAACTAATAAAAGAAAAGGAAAAGAAACAAGGAGAATTCATTTCATATAATAATGGAGTTAAAGGTTACCAGTGGGATGGGACCCCAAGAGTCTCTTACACCTTCAAACCAATATGTTGTAAATATAGGGTCCATACTTACAAGAAAAAAATATATTAATTATGTAGATTATAAGTTATTTTCTCAATTGGAATGCATGAATGTAATTCAGCATGCCATCTCTCCATCCCTAAATCCATATATGATTTCCAAGTAATGGCTATACATTTCCTAGAATCAGCTAAAGCCAATCAAAAATTTCAATTTGATACATAGTTAAACAATGCCTTTTTTTCAAATACAAATGTTTTTGCATCAAAATGGACTTCTTCCTTTTTCTATGAATATTCAATTTTGGAAAATTTGGAATGAAATGGGAATTAAGAAAGTAGAGGATTGTTTTGAAGTTAACAAATTTATTACTTTTCAATGAATGAAAGAGAAATGTAATGTTCCAAATAATACTCTTTTTTGTTAATATCAAATTAGGGCTTTATTGGTTGATAGATTAGGTCAGATTTAATATTACCTAGGCAGAGCAAATTAGAAATATTGATAAGTAAAGGGGGTATAAATAAGTTTATTTCAGAGATGTACAGATTTGTTCCCAAATTAGGAATTGATAAATCAAGATTAAGATGGGAAGTTGATTGAAATAGATGAAAATATTTGGAAACAACTATGTAAAGAAAGTATTTACAAAATTATTAATGTTAGATATAGATTAGTTCAATATAATTTTTTACATCTATGTTTATCTCATAAAGATTAAATAAGTTGAATTCAGCACCATCTGATTTATGTTTTAGATGTGGCCAGGAAGTTGGTTCCTTTTTTCATTCTACTTAGGAGTGTTCTAGGATAAAGTTTTTCTCTTTACAGGTTAAAGAAATTTTTTTGAGAAAATACAAAAAGTTAAACTCCCACAGGATCTAATGTTCTTTTTGTTGGATCAATAAATAAGTGGTTAGTATTAAATTATGACTGTAGGGATTACTATGCTGCTATCAAAATTCCATAGTTATATTTCCCACTTGTATGGTCTCAACATTCATTCTCTCTCTCTCTCATGTCTCTCTCTCTCTCATCTCCATTGAACACTCCATTAATTAATATTTCATTAACTTGAAATATTAACTGTTTCTCTCTCCCAAGACAAGCAGCAGCATACTCTTTACATTGTGGCAGTGCATGTACTGGCTCTGTGTGTTACAGAGTCGTCTTTTCTGCTGGCCGTGTCTGGACCACATGCGTGTGGGGTAACATCATGATATCATTTCTGGCATGAGGGCGGGACTTAGCCATAGGCTTATAAGGCATAGCATTGGAAGATTCAATAAATAACTGGTCTTGTTCTTCCCGACTCCATTTAGCTACCGCTACATTGGTGACCCTGATAGGTCATGACATTTCTAGATTCAAGAGTATGGACATTGCAGCAGTCAGTGCAGTCGCCCTCAAACTCCTGACTTTCTGGACACTTCACCCACGCACTTGGTTTGGACAGGCAGAGAGACAGATAAAGCAGATTATGTCAGACTCCACCAAGTACCACCATGTCATCAACTCTCTGGACCAAGAAACCACAGCCAGAGTGGACGTGGATGACCTCATATAGAACCCACCGGAGGAAGATAAATATTCCACGTTGAAGGCACTGCTCTTCAGCACCTATGGGCTCTCCAGACACCAGAGAGCAGTCAGGCTCATGCATTTGGATGACCTGGGTGACAGAACATCATCTGCCCTCATGGATGAAATGCTCATGCTGGCAGAGGGCTACAAGCCCTGCCTCATGTTTGAGCAGGCATTCTTAGAACAGATGCACTATGACATCCAGCTGCTGCTAGTGGATGCGGATTTCAGTGAAGGCTGGCATCCTCTGGCGCACCAAGAGGGAGAACGAAGCACCATGAATCAGCTGACACAACCCCAGACAGAGCAGCAGACCAAATCCAAACAAGCAGGGATCAACCACACCCTTGTAAGCCAGCAGAAGGAGCAGAGGTGTGGTGGTCTTTTTACCACCAGCGCTGGGGAGCTGAAGCCCATAAATATAAGCAGCCCTGCACATTTCTGGGAAATGCCCAGGCTTGCCGCCGCTAATGGCCAGCCTGCTACATGCTACAGACAAGTTGCAGCTGGCCAAAGAGGAGTTCAAATGTATCGAGGACCTGGGGAATCGTCCATAGGTCTGACAGCCCGTGGGCCTCTCCTCTGCACATGGTATCCAAGGCTACTAAGACTGGCAACCTTGCAGGGACTACCGGCACCTCAACGATTCAACTACCCTGGACCGTTACCCAGTCCCCCACATACAGGATTTCGCGGCCAACCTACATGGCATGACCGTTTTCTCCAAAATCGATATGGTATGAGGCTACCACCTGATGTCATCCACCCAAACGACATCAGGAAGATGGCCATTATCATGCCTTTCAGACTGTTTGAGTTCCTTTGCATGCCTTTCGGACTTAAAAATGCAACGCAGACCTTCCAGCATCTAATGGCCAGAGCTCTGGACTTTGTTTTCATCTACCTGGATGACATTCTCATCGCCAGTAGAAAGCACCAGGAACACGCTACCCACCTACGCAAACTCTACTCCTGCCTGACTAACTTTGGCCTCATGGTCAACCCAGCAAATTGCCAGTTCGACCAAGAGATGATCAATTTCCTAGACCACTGGATCATCAGGGATGGTGTAACACCTTTTCCTGAGAAGATGGAGGCCATTTGAGAGTTTGCAAGACCCACCACGATCAAAGGCCTTCAGGAATTCATCAGCATTGTCAATTTTTACAACTGCTTTATACCCGCCGCAGTACAAAACATGCTCCCCCTCTTCACCAAGATGACTTCCAAACAGAAGAACTTGCCCTGGAACGAGGAGGCAGCCACAGCTTTCAAAAGGACCGAGGAGGTCCAAGCCCACTCCATATTGCTGGTTCACCCCAGAATGGATGTTCCCACCTCGCTGACAGTTGACACATCAGCCACAGCGATAGGAGTGTACCCAAGCAGCGGATTGATGGACAATGGAGGCCACTGGCTTTCTTCAGCCATCATTTGTGGCCTCCCAAACTAAAATACAGTGCCTTTGATCAGGAATATCTAGCCCTCTACCTCGTGGTCAAGCATTTCCATTATTTCCTCGAGGGCAGGCCTTTCACGGTGTATACCGACCACAAACACCTCATCTACACCTTTTCAAATGTTTCTGACCCATGGTCAGCCTGCCAGAAACTCCACTTGGCATATGTCTCGGAATTCACCACCGACATTCAACACCTCTCTGGCAAGGAGAATGCCATCACTGATACCCTCTCAAGGCCAGTTATCTAGTTATTGACACCAGGCCTAGACTACTCCGAACATGCACAGGTGCAAGAAGACAACAAGGAGACCCAGGCTTTTCGCACAGCCATCACTGGCCTCCACTTCGAAGATGTCCCCCTGCCTGACAGAGGCCCAATGGCCAGCCCCAACCAGTCATCCCGGGGTCAATGGAGACAAAGGATTTTCCACTCCATCCACGACCTCTTGCACCTGTCCATCAAGACCACAGCACGCATGGTCGCTGCACGGTTTGTATGGCATGGCCTACACAAGCAGGTTGCTGAGTGGGCCTGCACTTGCACACATTGCCAGGATTCCAAAGTCCACAAACACACAAAAGTTCCCATCCAGCATTTTGAACCACCCAGCCAACGACTCAACCACATCCATGTCGATATTATCAATATCGTCAATCCCCTGCCCGTTTCGCGGAAAGCCCAGCATCTCCTCACATTAGTTGACCACACCACCAGATAGCCACAAAGACACATCCACAGACTCCTGCACCAGGGCAGTGCTTACGCACTGGATATCCCGGTTTGAGACCCCGTGCCATATTGCTATGGGCAGACATGCATAATTCATCTTGGCCTTGCAGACACAGCTCGCCTCCCTCCTCAGCATGAAACTCCACCACATCACCACCTGCCATCCACAGTCCAATGGCCTGGTGGAACATTTCCATTGCCATCTTAAATCTGCACTCATGGCTCGCCTGACTTGTCCCAATTGGGTGGATGAACTTCCATGGGTGCTCTTTGGTATCTAGACAGTACCCAAGGAGGACCTCCAGGCCACCTCAGCCGAGTTGGTATACAGAGCCCCTTTAACCCTTCCTGGAGAATTTCTCCCCACCACCAAGGACACAGACACAGAAGGAGGGGCAGCACTGCAAAAACTGAGGGACAAGTTTGGCTCCCTCATACCTCATCCTCCCTTGCACCATGGACACCACCCTGCCTCGGTACCCACAGACTTAAAGACAATCCCCCCCCAGGGAAACCCTATGTAGGCCCCTGCAGTGGCACCATGTTCACATTAGACATTGGGCTGCCCACCTGAAGCCTGCACATCTCGACCTCAGCCAGCCGTTTGCCCTACAGCCAGCCAAGCATAGGGGCAAGCCCCCTAATGCAAAACCAACACAGGACTTTCGGGCACAGGACTCTATCGCTGTTCTTGGGGGGCATTGAGTGGAGGTGCACATCACTGACGGCAGGTGAACCAGCTCCGCGTGTTATGGTTGCAAGCAGCGGAGCAGCTGCATCAAGATGGCGCCACCGGAATCATCTTTTATACTGGATGGGTTGGGTCTGCATGCGCGTGGGGTAATGTCATGTTGTTTCCGGCACAAGGGCGGGACTTACCCGTGGCCTTATAAGGCGCAGCGCGGGAAGATTTAGTAAATAACTGGAGTGCGAATGACCCCACTGACTACTGGTCTTGTTCCTCCCGACTCCATTTAGTTAGTGCTACAGTATTTCTCTTGAATTTTCAGCATTTGCAATATGTTTCTTGTCTGTCACTGACATACACCTCGTTAATAAAAGAGCCAATAATCAAATGATATTAACTTTGTCAGAAGTCATTAAACTTTTTATGCTGGGGGTATACACTGAGTGCATTAGTTTAACCATCACAATTATACAATTGTACCTTGAAAATCACTGAAGAGTAGATGGCTATGGAGCCTTTGTGGGTGTTAATATTTAGGAATCAATTATAAAAGATTCATGGCAGTTTTTGCTGTTAGCCTGTGTTAGCAGCAGGATCTGCTGAAAGTTGAACAAAACAGTTCAATTAATTGAGACATCTTATGTATATGCTTGCCTACTGCTACTGGGATACAACAATTGTTTTTGCCAGTTGTACTGAAGTAATGTTGTAATGAAGTTGTACTCCACTCACAAAACTGGTCAAACCGCCCACATTAAACTAATCTGCATGGTAAGGTTCCACATAGTGTGCCTGTTTGTGGATCTTTGAGATGGCTGCTAAAATGAAGCTGTTCGAAAGGTAGGAGAACAGTCATATATTGGGGAAAAAGATTTTTTTAAATGGTACTATTCTCTAACAAATATAAATAATACTATCAAATCCTTTAGTAGTGATTTTTAAAGTATTTTTCAATTACTTGAGATTACATAATTTGTTGTTGAAAAGAAGGCACAGAATCAGACAACGTGGACCCTGGACCTTCAGGTCCACTCTGACCTTAAGCATCCACTCACATTAAATCCGCTACTAATCCCATTTTATTCCCACAAACTCACCCCAGATTCTGTCATCACACAGAAAAAAAAAACTGCAACCAATTAAGATACCATTCAGCACATCTTTGGAATGTGGCAGGAAATCCACAAAGTCACAGGAAAAAATGTGTGAATGCCACGTAGACAATACTGGAGGTTAAGTTTAAATGCAAGTCACTGGAGCTGCAAAACAGCAGATCTGCACCACTCTGCCATGCATATTGGTTTGCTTATTTTCAATAATATTAATGAAATTGAACCAGATTTCATTCTTCATTAGATCAGAGGAAAAATGCTAAAATAAATTGAAATTATAGAAAAAAAACAAGCTGGCCAGTCAGAAATTCCTGCAATCACACAGACTTTTGTGGCCAATATTGAGTCTCAGGATAGTATTTGATGCTGAACAAATTAATGTTTTAAATTAATTAATTTTCTTTTAATCATACATATTTTATCCAATTTGAAAATGCCTTTAATTTCTACCTCCTTTTATTTTAGCATCATGTTTCATCATTTTTTGTATGAAGAATAATTTTCAGAAATACTCCATTACTTTTATTCCCTAGATTCTGGAAACCGAAAGATGTTGGTTAACTCCAGCCCAATATCATCAATAAATACTTTATGATTAAATGATTTATAATTCCACTAATGACAGTCATTGACATGAACTGTGAATAATAAAGCTTTCCCTAACTTGACTTTCAAAGCTGAAGAAAGAGCAAGAGGACATTTACTCGGCTAACCACAACTTCTCCAGGCATGGACACGAGCCTGGCAAGATCAAGTTTGTAAATGTGTAGTTTGATCAGTAACATGCACATAAACTTTCACACTGTCACTCTCTGGATAATAAATATATGATCCAAGCATCGCAATAACTGTTAAAGCTACTCAGTGGGAAAGGTTGGGTGGCAGAGCAGAGATTAAAAGGTTGTGGCCAGAAGACTAAAAGATCTAGGAGCAAAAGTAGGCCATTCAGCCCATCAAGTTTGCTTCACCATCAAGGCCTTTGGGGGTTTTGAGAAGATTCTATGAAGTTGACAAACTACTGAACATATTATATTTCAACTTGACAGATATCAAATGGGTTCAATTTTTCAATATTCCTTCATTATTAATTTCCAACTTCCTTAGTAACCTGACTGAATTGTGTAGTATAATCTCTCACTCAATGTCACTAAAACCAAGGAGCTGATTGTAGACTTTAGGAAAGAAGAGCCAGAGATGTATGTAAGGTAAAACATCATGAGATGGGAATGTGTAGGGAGTTACCCTGTACAGGGCAGTAACAAGAAGGGGAGGTGTCCTTGTACTCCTGTTAGGTAAAACATCATGAGATGGGAATGTACAGGGCTATAACAAGATGTGAATGCATCCTTGTACTTACAAGATAAGAGAGACATTGATGGATTGAGAGGCAGGAAGCTAGCAGGGAAAGGATAGCAACAGTTTTAGTCATTGGACAAGTAATGATATGATGATGTTCTAAGCACATATCCAAGGGTATAAAAAATCACCATTTTGCTGATAACGGCAGAATGCATTCTCCGACTAACCTGGTTGGTCGCAAGTGTTACAATCCGGTAATAAAGAACAAAGAACCCTGATTTCGACTCAGCCTGGTGTTTGTCTCACTCATTCATGAACAAAGCAGACCTAACATGTATGATCCAGTGATTTCTAGGGTATCAGCAGTGGAGAGAGTGAGCAAATTTAAATTCCTGGGAGTTACAATTTTTGCCGTGATATTGTGCCCTTGGAAATTGATGATGGTTCTGGTAAACTGGCACTTGCTAGGGTTGAAAGTGTCTGAATTCATCTAGCTGTTGGAATAGGCGGCATAAGTGCAGTTGGTGATCTTGCTCATTTTGACTGGCATGAGGATGTCGTTTATGTTCTAAATCGCTACCCAAAGTATCCATAAGCTGCTGAAACATTTGAGCGGCATTTTTCAAACCAAATGGCATTCCTGAGGAATTCAACAAGCCCAAGAGGAGCAATAATTGCTGTTTTAGGAATGTCATCTGGATTGACTGGGATTTGATGATATCCCTTGACGAGGTCGACCTTTGAAAAGACATGGCAATTGTGCAGGTGGGTAGCGAAATCCTGTATGTGTGGAATGGGGTATCTATCAGGCGTAGTTATATAATTGAGCCTGCGGTAGTCACTGCAGCATCTCCACCCACCAGTGTTCTTGGGCACTAGGTGTAATAGTGATGTCCAAGGGCTGTTGGAACACCA
Source organism: Narcine bancroftii (assembly GCF_036971445.1). Taxonomy (NCBI): domain Eukaryota; kingdom Metazoa; phylum Chordata; class Chondrichthyes; order Torpediniformes; family Narcinidae; genus Narcine; species Narcine bancroftii. The sequence goes on from NC_091474.1 coordinate 181,962,973, forward strand.
AATGGTACCCAATTCCTCCATGGCAGTATATTCTGACTTGGACATGACATGGGCCATTGACGAGGAATTGAATTTAGGAGAGAGCACACCAGGAAATTCTTTGAACAGGGCAGCATAGGTGTCAGTGCATAGAGCATGCACCCCGAGTAGGGAGACTTGTCGTTTGCTGCTTATGTTTGGAAAGTAGTGGTGTTGACTAGCTTCTTTCACTTAATGTCAACTAGAGGGTCATGAACCCACAGGAAATCTGCACCAAAGATCGGCTGTGCGACAGAAGCCAAAATGAAATCCCAATGGAATGTTGCCTCTCCTATCCTAATTGTTGCATATCACATGCCAAAGCTGGGGATGGAAGTCCCATTCGCAGCTTGAAGGGCAAGTCTCTGTTGCTTATGCGTCTTTCAAAAGTATGTTGGTGGGAGCAAACTGAGCTCAGCACCTGTGTCCATGAGAAATTTCTGCTAACAAGCGAGGAGGCCAGTACTCATGACAGCTGCCGAGGCCCCTGTTGGCAGCTGGCTTTGTTGTTTCCTGACAACATTTCAGGCTTGCCACTGCCGCCATGGTAGCCACACGGGGGCATGCATAAACTGACATTTTTGCCCCCACTGGCAGTGGTAAAGACACCATTCTCAGCGCCTGCCAGTACATTCATCCCTTTTTGTTTGAACTGCAGCTACAAACAGTGCACAGGGCACGGGAGATGTCTCCGCCGAGAACACAGGCTGTATGTGGGCAGACTCTTGCCTTGGTGTGCGGTAAAGTCTGTTAGCCTACCGGCTGAAATCCATGTTTGCTATTGGTATGGAGAAGTGACCCAGGAGTTTTGCCAGGAATAAGGTCTCAGAAAGAAAGCGATTGGAATGACCATCTGCTATCATGAGCATTTCATTCATTAGATCAGATGTATTCCTGTCACCAAGCCCCGCCATATTCAAAAGCTTCATGCCCCGTTCATACCTGGTTAATTCCAGGGTGTCCAGGAGGAACTGCCGGAGCCTGGTGTATTGGTTTTCTGCCGGGAGGTGTTTAATAAATTCAATTACTCTAGCTGATGTAGCAGCATCCAGTGCCCTGATGACATGCCAAAACTTCGTGTCTTCAGCTGTTACTCCACGAAGGCGGAATTGGGTCTCAGCCTGGTTCAGCCAGACTTGAGGCTGGTGGGCCCAGAAAGGGGGCAGGTGAACGCTTACTGTGTTAACTGCAGCTGTGGCAGCAGCTGCTGCTGCTGTAGTTGGAGGGTCAATGTTGACTGTGGATTCAAGCTGCAGCCGAATCTTGCAGTTGGGCTCACCAATTGTAGAGACTTCTCCATTAGAGCTACTAAATCAATTCACCAGACACAGTGCTAGTCAGCAAAAGACACTTTATTTGAATTTGCCTCCATTTTTAAGTTCGGAACCGGAAGTGACATCTCCCTGTGTCTTTAAATAAAGACGATGTGAGCCCTGTATCTTCTTGAAGATGGGTGCCCCAGTCTCCAGTGTACCGCAACCCAGCCCGCAGCGCTGTGCGTGGCCCACGGCCAGGTGAGTGAGCAGAGGCCAGGCCCACGGGGCTGCATGGCCATTCAGCAAGCAGCACAGGCAACGGTTCAGCCCACTGCTCCCTCGGCCCATTACAAACCCAACATAAGTGTCATCATGAAGAAAACTTATCAGTGCCTGTACTTCCTCAGGAGCGAAATCATCGAGGATCTACATCACTTGCTTTGTTCTTTGGTAATGCCATCAATACAGATGACATTCCTAAAACAGCAATTATTGCTCCTCTTGGGCTTGCCACTTGACTCAGACCACCAAGTTCAGGAACAGTTACTACCTCTCCACCATCAGACTCCTCAACAACAAACTCTTTTGGACTCTGAATTTGCATGTTATTTATTATTGAAAATTTATATTTTTCTGTAATTGAGTGGTTAGTTTGTTTACATTTCTCTCTTTATTTATATTTCTCTCTTTTATATATGTATCTTTTTCTTGAGTACAGTTTTCACTACCAATAAGTAGAATTTTGCCAGGCCCGCAGGAATAAAGTATCTCAGGCTGAATGTCATGTATGTATTCTGAAAATAACTTTGAACTTTGACTTTCTGAGCGGGATATACACACAGATTGGACTGAAGTTGATTGATTACTTCACTGGCAACCCACCTTCTATCTCAGTGCATACCTTCAACTGCATTTAACCTTCATTCTCACCTTCTGCTGACATGTACATTTTGTGAATATGATCTGCAGTAGTCCCTATTGACTTTTAATTCTAGGTGCTCTTCTAATTCCTTATTAATTATGATTATGGTAATACCTTTGGCTGGGATCCTGTCATCCCTCTCCACCTGCAGGTCTGCAGAAGGCAAAAATAACTTTTATATCCTTATCTGTTGCAACCCTGATTCAAAATGGTTAACCAAGATAAATTTGTACAACAGAAGAATGGATTTATTGAATCCAATTGCAATTTTTGACTCAGAGGCTGGTTTGACCAATATATTCAATGTTTATAACCCACACTGCTTTCCGCTTCATTGTCGATTTACTGTTTAGCTAATGTCAATCTTTGCAAAATTACAGCCCTTTTCAGGTGACTGATCACTTTATGCAAGCAATCATTCCATTCCCATATGTTGAACAAATACACTGGAACTTGATGAGAAATCTGGCATGGCACTGGTTTCAACTCGAAACAGAACATCCTGTCATAATCGAAGGTAAGACAAAGGATGCACAGCCCTCTGCCCTACTTGATTTCCACATAGTGGTGAAATGAGAGAAAACCAGCGTGTTTGAATCTCTTCTATGTGCTAGGATTCTGGCCATACACAAACTGCCAAAATACCGAACCATCAGACATTATCCTGTATTTATGCATGTATGTATATATAGAAGAGATTCAAGTTGGTTATTTATTTCAGAATTTTAATATCTGTAAAGGCAGAAGTAATTTTTCAAAGTGGTGATGAATTTTAACAGGGCAAGGTATGCTGCGCCATTGGAGATGTTGTCTCTTGTGTGCAACTTTAAACCAAGGCTCTGCGGACCCTTTCAGGTGACTGTCAGATCCTCTGGGACTTTTTTGTAGGGTTGTGTAGTTATTCCTTGTGTTCCTGGCTAATATTTATCACATACTTTTTTTCTGTTGTTATTCCCATTTTAAATTGCAGTGTGTGGCAGAATGTCATAGGCTGTGAATAATTCATTACTCGTCAGTACTGCTTCCTGTGTAGTGAGTCATATAAGCAATATGATCAATTGTGCTTGAATACATGCCTACAAGTCTTGAGAAATCTATTTTCATCAGAATAAATACACACTTAGCTGTTGCTTAATATTTATTCAGTACATTCTAAAGCAGGGGTGGGCAACCTTTTACCATGCGTAGGCTAGATGGTGTGTTAGTAGTTGAATGGCGGGCCGCACTGATGCTACTATAAATTAAATAAATAAATAATGGCCAGATAGATAAATGAATAAATAGATAAATGCGATCATGCATTTCAGGTCAGGGAAGGCATCTTCAAATCTGGAAATGCACCAAAAATCATGAGCCAGTCATTAAAATGGCACACAAAAAAATGTCAAAAAGGAGAAAATGTACACAATGTAAACAAAATAGCTAACCCCAAAACAGACAGCAGTGAGAAGTTTAGAATGTCACAGTGGGGAGGGGCAATGCTCCACAGTGAGGGTGAGCCTCACACAGAGAGAGGGGCATGCCACAGAGAGAGTAAGTGACAGAGAGAGAGACAGGGATTTATGCACAGATAGGGGAGCCATACACAAAGAGAGGGATTCAGAGAGAGAGAGAGAGAGGGAGAGGGAGTCCAAAGCAGGGAGAGGAAGTGCCATACTCTGACAGGGAGTCCAACAAAGAGAGGCAGATGATTGCAGAGAGATGAGGAGTCACACAGAAGGATGGTGTCATAAACGCACACAGAAAAAGTCTCACAGACAGAAACAGGAAATGAGAGAGAGAGAGTGAGTGAGAGAGGAGTTCCACACAGAGATAAGTTGAAAGACCGTTTCAGAAAGAGGTTGTATTGCAGAGATGGATTCTCACAGACATAGGTCTCTCTCCTTTGCTTGAGACTCATCTTTTCTGTGAGAGACCTATATCTGTGAGAATCCATCTCTGCAATATAACCTCTTTCTGTAACAGTCTTTCAACTTATCTGTGTGGAACTCAACTCTCACAAACAGTGGGATAATGTCACCGTGAGACGGGGGAGAACACCATAAGAGGGTGGAGAACAAACAGGAGGGGTCTTGTTCAGCAGGCGGGGGGAGTTTCACGTAGAGGGAGGGAAGGTCTCTAGTAGAGAGGCTGAGGCGGGATGTATCCACAATAGAGGACGGGGAAGACTCCAAAGCACAGCCACGCACAGAGAGTGAGAGCCTCCAATGCACAGTGGGAGAGCCACATACTGAGAGCGGGGGAGTTGCGCACCAAAGGGAGGAACCACACAAAATGGGGGGGGGGGGGGGGAGCCACGCAGAGAGGGGGTGGGGAGCCTCACACCAAGGGGGTGTTCTGGATAAATTCAGCCCACGGGCCTTAGGTTTCCCACCTCTGTTCTAAAGAATCGCCTTGACTAGACAAACCAAAACTGCAAATCTTAGAACTTATAAAATGGAATTATAAATTTGACCACCTTAACTTGTCAGTGAACATTACGAATTTCCTTATGATCCATGTATTTGTTTCGTGGCAGCAGTTACCAGACATATAAAGGTGGATATTTACTTTCTAACTGTAGGGGACATCTTCAGTTTGACAGCTATAAGATGTTTAAGTTAATGAAATTAAGAATTCTTTCAAAAACATTTCAAGAATAGTTTTTACTTATGGAGAAATACAGTATAAGGCTCAGGGCCAAAACTCCACTTGTGAGGGTGATGCAATAATAAATGTGTTTTTATAGAGATTAAATATATATTTCTTCAGAGCTGTAAAAATGCACTCAAGCACAAGTTTTACCATGACTCACCATCAACATGGAAACTAAATATGAGATAATTCTAGTGTGCAATTGCTGGGCATTTGTCAGGGAATTGACTTGAGTCCAAACCCATGGCTATAACAATAGCATTGAAATTATGCTTATTCCAGATAACATTGATGGCATATTGTGGCATGCAGATCCTCCAGTTCTATCTTATAGTCTGTCTGTGGAGGTATACAGACTGCAGTCAGGAGAATAGAGGTGAATTTCCTCAGGAGATAGAAAAGTAGACAAACCAGTACCAGAGGGTTCAAATGGGAGGAACACCCTGGGGCAGGATTGGCATATCTGGGCACCATGAACACTTCTTCCCAAGTAATTTTCACTTTGCAAGCCAGTGTGAAACACATGGTGGGGCAGCACAGTTTGTGTAGTGGTTAGCGCAATGCCTTTACAGTGCCAACGATCGGGATCGGGGTTCAAATCCTGTGCTGTCGGTAAGGAATTTGTATGTTCTCCCCGAGACTACATGTGCTTTCCCTGGCGGATCCAGTCTCCTCCCACCATTTAAAACATACCAGGGGTGTAGGTTAATTGGGTTTAATTGGGCGGTACATTCTCATGGGCTGAAATGGCCTGATGCTGTGCTGTGTGTCTAAATAGTTAATTTCCAGCACAGTAGAAGCCAATTCCAGCCATTGAAACTTGTGTCACCCAATTTAACCAAACTTAAATGACAACCCTGTACATTTATGGAGGGTAGGAGGAAACAGGAGCAGACATGGGGAGGACATACAAACACTTTACAGACAGATTAGTATTCGAACACGGTTCGTTGGCACTGTAACCGCTATTTCAGCAACTCATTTAATTAATGAGTTTTTCTTCCATCGATTTCAATGCATCATTGACCTTTGACCTTCTGTCCTCCCATTGTCTTCTTCCCGAGAGAAGGAAACATTCTTTTTTAATTCAATTTCTATTGAGTGAAAAATTATATTCAGATTTGGAATCAAATCTCACTCTGATAAAAATATTTCTTGTACTGCCTTACCAATCCTCAAACTTACTTTTCAATCTTATTCCCTTATCATTAGAAACTAATATAAGTGAATATGTTCAATAAATGTACTGAATTTCAGAGGTTTACAATCTTCTGTGTGGAACAAAGTAAACTTCCACTCTAACCAATATTTTCCATCTGGAAATCTAATGCAACTGGCATATTCTATTAATATTAAACAATCTCCAAGAGTATGACAGTGAATTTTATTTCAATTATTATGCAAGATTACTGTGAAAATATATATTTTTAGTTTATTTGCCTTCTACTTAAGGGCTGTGGAGTTGAAAATTGATCAGCAACATCATGTCCCTTGAAGGTTTGCCACGTCATATGTTGTGAGTTCAGTCACCGATTTATTATTGTATTTCATGTTAATATTGTTTTGATTTAAAATATAAGATAACAATTTAAAACATTGTCAAGGTTAGGAGAAGCAATTTATTTAATGTTATTTCCCATATTCTTGTGAGTAATGTACAGAAATGTTTTCATTAATTCTCATGTAATCGGCATATTTAAATGAATGACGCCCTCCCATTCCCCATGGAAGTTAGTTGGCTGAGATTATACTCACACCCTTCGTACACTCATCAGCTAGAGGAAACCGCACGTAACACATCAAGCCTTCAGAAGATCTTACGTGTCTCAATTAAATAAACTTTTACCTTCCTTCTAGATTCCAGAGTCTGGGCAATATTAATCAAGACAAGTCTTGGAATGAAATCTATGGAATTTATGATGCACTGACTTCTTTGGAGAAAGACACCAAAATTACATGTACTATTTCAAGAAGGAAAGCCTTTATGAGAATGGAGATTTTGTCAGTCAGTCTTAACTTTGTTTACTTTTAATATTTATTGGAACATGGCCATGTTTTCACTTTGCCTGAGAGGTAGTGCAACAAAGAGTGATTGGAATGAATTTGTTGAGAAGGGAGGCCATTTGTTCATCTTTATGTCTGATCTTGCTTCTTGATAAAGTTTCTATTTTTAAACATTCTAGAATAAAACTACATTATTTTTAATTAATCAGTAAAAAAGAAAATAAAATGTTTTCTGACAGAGGTTCAATGGGTTTTGGCTCTCAATGACTACTCACAGTGCAGAGATCTTTGGCACTGATGCCCTAATCCCTTTCTGGAGAATTAAATCAGACCATCTTAATTGATAGAAGGAAGTAAAGACAGGAGAAAAAGCAAGGTAACTAGTTTTGAATCTGATTGATCAGGTAAATGTACTTGAGACAAAAAAAAACATTAATTTTTCTTGAACTTTCAAACTTTAGCAGTTTCAGTTGGCCAGATAGTGGGAAATGAGTCAGAGTGAAAGATGGAGATTGAGAAACTGGTTGCATGGCACCAGAACAACAATTTTGCTCTCAAATTCACCAAGACCAAAGAGCTCATTGTGGATTTTAGGAAGGGGAGGCTGAGGGACTACATACTTGTCTTCATTGATGGGAAGGAGGTGGAGAGGGTTGGCACCTTCTACTTCCTGAAAATCTACATATCAGAGAATCTCACCTGGGACCAGCATATCAAGGCAACTGTGAAGAAGGCACACCCATGCCTCTACTTTTTTTTAGAAGTCTCAGGAGATTTGGCATGTCATTGAATACTCTATCTGTCAAAATTATACTGTCTTATGCATCACAGCCTGGTTTACTAATTTGAGTGCCCAGGAACCAGAAGGCTACAGCAAGTAGTAAATATTGCCAAGTCCATAATAGGCACTGACCTCCCATGCAGACATCTGTGTGAGGTATTACCTCAAGAAGGGAGTGGGATTTGTCTTCACTCCATTAAGGAGTTACAAAAAGAGCTTCTTTCCCTCCACTATTAGATGTCTGAACAGACAATAAACTTATAGTCACTACATCATTATTTTTTCTTTTTTGAACTAATTATTTATTTCTAAATATTATATTCATGGAACTGTAATTTCCAGCAATTTTGCATCTGAAATGCACAATGCTGCCGCCACAAAACAACAATATTGTTGCGCATATTATAAAAGACCCCCCCACCCCATCACCCTGGACACACCCTCCTCTCACTGCTACCTTTGGAAGAAGTACATACTGTAAACCTGAAGTTGTACCTTCACATTCAAGAAAAAAAATTCATCCAATGTCTATCAGGCTCTTGAATCTCCCCTTACTACCCAAACCATAAACTACTCCAGGGCACAGAGAGATGTGTCGGTACTCATGAAACTCCACTTTTTGTGCTAACTGTAACTGTAAATGTTCACTTATCTATCTATCCTTTATATGTAATATCTCTTTCTGTACTGGGGTATACTATTGATATATCTTATGGGCTTGAGCACTGTGGTAATATGCATGTATGACTGTGCATGGGTAGCTGATGACTTACTCCCTAGTAACTCCTCCCGTTGTGACCCAGCCATAAAGGTTGACCTCCCTCCCCCTGTCCTTTATTCGAGCACATGGATTCAGGCAAGCTACAATCTAAAGTATATTAAAACCTATCCTTTCTCACTCACTGACTTTTGAGTTATTGATAGAGTGTATCAATTTAACACACTTTAATTTCCACACGGGATGAATGAGCTGCTGTGACCCGACAGGCTGACATCGATCCACAGATGCCTGGAGCTGCTGAATAGTACAAGCAGTGGATCGAGTGCTTCACAAACTGTCTGGAAGTCGCAGTGGACCTTTTGCACTCAGATGAGAAGATGCTCAAGGTCCTGCAAGTAAGAGGCGGCCACCGAGCATAACAGGCGATCAGAAGCTGCACGACCTACCCAGCAGTAATGACTGAAATCCACAACCTCTACCATGAATGAAGTTTACTCATGATACCTCCTGGCCTCGACGAAACAGCAGCCTGGTGAGTGCTTGGATGAGTTCATTCATGCCCTGCATGACCTGGGAGAGACTGCAGGGGCAATATCTTGACCCCTGTCCCTGCAGACCAGTGTGTGGAGGGGTTGATTCAGGATGCCTGCATGTCTGGGGTAAAGTCCGACTACATCCGTCAGTGACTGCTTGAGGTGGACAGCCTGCCTCTGAAGAGAGTCCTCCAGCTTGCTAAGACCCTAGATTCAGCCCAACACAATGCTGAGTTGATCACTTCCGGCAAAAATGGGTCGACCATGTGTGGGCCATGGGTGCCACCAATTTGGGATTCGATGATGGAGGCCATGACCCCACCGCTGCCACCTCTGCAATCGTACACCCGAAGTGCTACTTCTGCGGTGAGTACCCCTGATGACTCTGCCTGGCAAAGAAGGCCACCTGCTTGGGGTATGGGAAGAGATAATAATCAGCGAGTATGTAGTCTAAATCCTCCCGATCAGGCAGCGCCGTGTGGACCCCCGAGGGCGGGCCATCAATCCTGATGTCACTTCTGATCCTGAATGGCTCAGCCGCGTGCACGACCCAGGAGTTACCATCATGCCAGACATCACTTCTGTCTTCTTCCTCCTTCTCCTCGCCCAGTTCAGCCACATAGTCAACATGGGGGCCACCATCTTATTAATTGCCCACCCCCTGACAGTGATGACAATCCAGTTCTGACATCCATCATAATGAATCAAGGCAGCCTTCAATTGATCACCCTCTCGATGATGGAGATTGAGGTAAATGGGAAAATAACTAACTGCCTCTTTGAAAATGGGAGCACTGAGAGCTTCATCCACTTGGACACTGATCACAAACTCTCTCTCTCTCATTTAGACCAATGAACGACACGATCTCAATGGCCACAAAGGACCAATCTGCTGAGCTCCACAGGAATTATATTGGGGGGGGGCGAATGTTATGATAACTTTCATTTACTTGTGATGCCACAGCTCTGCGCGCCGATCCTCCTGGGCCTCGACTTCCAAAGCTAGTTCAGGAGTGTGACGATGGCATTCGGAGGACCACAACCGCCTATAACAGTACACAACCTCCAGCTTATGGAAACCCTCCCGCCTCCCGTCAGCCAGCCCCTCCGGCCTCTCCACCTTCTGCATGCCCTCTCCATCATTATTTGAGAACCTGACCCCAGACTAAAAGCCCATAGTGACAAAGAGCAGGCGCTATAGTGCTGAAGACAGAGCATTTATAGTCCGAGGTGCAGCGACTCCTGACAGAGTGGGTCATAGCCCAGAGTTCCAGCTCATCGAGAGTCCAAGTAGTAATGGTCAGGGGTGGGAGTAAACTCTGTAGGTGATTGACTACAGTCAGACAATCAAGTGTTTCATGTAGCTAGATGCTTACCCCCCTCCCCCAGATTGCCGACATGGTCAATAAGATCACCCAGTATAGGGTTTTCTCCACCATTGACCTGAAGTTGGCATAGCACCAAATCCCCCTTCACAGTCTCTTACACTTCCTCCGAGTACCCTTTGGAGTCACGAATAGCATTTCCATGTTCCAAAGAGAAATGAATTGGATGGTAGACAGACACAAACTAATGTCACCATCTGCGGCCACAGCCAGCAGGACCACAACTCGAACTTTGTGAAATTCTTCCACACTGCTAAGTCCCTCAATTTGACCTACAATGCAGACAAGTGTGTGTTTAGCACATGGTGTCATTGCCTCCGATCCCAACCACATGCATCTCCTCATGGAGCTCCTGATTCTGCACAACCTCAAGGTGCTAAAATGGTGCCTGGGGTTCTTTTCTTACTACACCCAATGGGTGCCCAATTATGCTGATAAAGCCTACCCCTTAGTAAGGTCTACAACTTTCCCCTTATTGGGAGAAGCCTGAGTTCCATTCACCCAAATCAAAGGTGGCATCGCCAAACCCACGATGTATGTCATGGACATGCATTCCAGGTAGAAAGCAATACCTCCGACTTCGTGCTGGCTGCTACACTCAACCAGGAGGGAAGGCCAATGGCATTTTTTTCCTGCATCCTTCACCGCCCTGAGACACGGCACTCCTCTGTGAAGAAGGAGGAACAGGAGATCGTTGAGGCAGTACACCATTGGAGTCATTACCTGGCTGGGAAAAGATTTACCCTGCTAACAGACCAATGAGCCATGGCCTTTGTGTTCAACACCAAATTGCAGGGTAAAATCAAGAACAACAAATTCCTGAGGTGGGGAATTGAGCTCTCCACCTCTAACTATGATATCATATACTGGCCAGTCAAGCTCAACGACACCCCCCTCACCCCCACCCAGATGCCCTATCACAGGGGACATGTGCCAGCAAATATCTTGGCCACTTCCAGTCCCTCCATGATGACCTCAGCCATCCTGAAGTTACAAAACTGTTCCACTTCATTAAAGCTTGGATCCTCCCATACTCCATCAAGGATGTCAGGTCCCTGACCAGACACTGTCAGGTTTGCATGGAATCACGGTCCTTCCGGCCCGACGTCACACCTCATCAAAGCCATGTGCCCCTTTGAATGACTCATTATCGATTTCAAGGGGCCCCTGAGCTCATCCCATAGGAATGTCTATTTCCTCAATGTCAATGACAAGTACTCCAGATTCCCTTTTGCCATCCACCATCTCGACATGACCTCAGCCACTGTCATCAAGGCACTCTGCAGAATATTCACCCTCTTTGGGTACCCAAACTATATCCGCAGTGATTGGGGGTCCTCTTTCATGAGTGACAAGCTGCAGCAGAACTAGTGGCATAGCCACTAGTAGGACCACCAGCTACAACCCCAGGAGGAATGGCCAGGTAGAGAAAGAAAATGGTTCCATTTAGAAGACTGTCCTCCTGGCCCTTATGTCAAAAGGCCTGGCAGTGTCCCATTGGCAGGAAGTCCTGCCAGAAGCACTCCATGCCATCTGATCCCTCCTACCAACATGACTTCACATTAACACATTTTTTCCTTCCCTAGGAAGTCGGCATCCAGAACTACACTGCCGCCCTGGCTCTCATCTCTAGGACCCGTCCTGCTGCAGAAACACGTGAGAGGTCATAAGACTGATCCGTTGTTCGAAGAGGTGCAGCTCCTCCACATCAACCCTCAGTATGCCTACGTGGTGTACCATGGCAGCCGTGAGGACACAGTCCCTTTCCAGAACCTGTTGTGTGCCAGAGACCCCTATCCACTCCCTACTCCCTTCAACCCAGATCCTACCTACACCCCCTTCGCTCCCCTCAGGGACTCGGTGCAGGTTAGCGACACACCTCAGGCTCCCATGCCACACGCCCTGGACCCCAGTCCAGCTGCTCCGACCACTACGACTGCCCCCACATACAACCAAGCCCCACCTCCTCCAAAGACTGCTCTCCCTCCCCAGCCTCAGGACACATGACTGGCAATGGAGCTGACCAGTACACCATCGGCAGAACTGCGCAGGTCACAGAGGCAGAAGAGACCACCCGACTGGCTGTGCCTCTAGAAATTAAACCGAGTGGGGTTTTGTTTTAAAAGAGTGGGTGAATGTGGTGATATGTATGCATGACTGTGTAAGTAGCTGGCCTGCCCACAGATGACTCGCTCCCTAGTAACTCCTCCCCTTGTGATCCGGCCTTAAAGGTTGACCTCCCTCCCCCGTCCTTCATTCAAGCATGTGGAATCAGGACAGCTACAATCTAAAGCCTATCGTTTTTCACTCACTGACTTTGGAGTTATTGATAGCATATCAAGCACTTCATCTTTGCCCAAAACATCAGTTATGTATCTTTACCTTTGCTATATAAAGTACATTGTTTGTTTTGCTGAGTTTCTCCAGCTTTGTGTTTTTACCTCAACCATGGTGTCTGCAGACTTCCATGTTTTACTTCTATCTTATGTACATTTTTGGAAGCACCAAGAAAGAAGTTTGGCGCATATGGACATTGTACTTATGTTTATGACAATAGATTTATCATTGTTATAAATAATAAAAATAAAAAATATTTATGCTTAATATCATTATAATAATTATTAGTGGTATAATTGCTCCCTTTCCATTGTCATTTTTCATGTAATTTCCTCAGTTCTAATCATGGGAAAATGGCCAATCTTTCAAGAAAGGAAAGCCATAGCAAGAGCAGTGTTTGTTACAGGATTAGTAGACAAATGATCAGATTACTTGAATATGATAAATTAGTGAACTAAAAGAGGAGAAACATACTCAAACAAAAAAAGAGGCAAGTATAGAATGGCTTCACACTGTAGATGCAGCTTATACTGAACTACTGTCTGCCAGATATGCCACTGAGGCTGGCATGCTAATTGAAACCAACTGTGCTGAGGTGCCTGGAATTTAGTTCTCCGAGAGGCTGTAATATAATCTTTGTGGTTTCTATAACTACTTGAAAAAATAGCTTCGCTTGGTACAAAAAAGATTTTTTTATATACTCGGTTTAGTATTCTGATAATATTAGAGTCTTGGTAGATTACTTTGATTAGTTACGGCAATAAAATGGAACAGGGAGTGGATAATCAAAGTGAGATTAGTTGCCTAGAATACACATTTTGTTCAAAAGTCAGATTATATTGTGCCCTTACACTCTGCAGGTTGTGAAAGTTCAATGTTTACAACATAATAACGCTATGTGTTGCCCGCAAAATAAGTGGTTTTTCAAGTGTTCTGTTGAATCTCAGCATTCGAAACATCCCATTCAGGCAAAGTATTGGATAAACAAAGAGTAAGTATAGACTTCTTTTGCTCAATACCACCTCCAAAGATTGCTAGATTTAATGTTAAACACAGAAGGCTATTTCATACCAAGTCAGGGTTAAATTTAGCTTTGCACGAACAGTCTAAGAAATAATAAAGGCCAGAGTGGGAGAGGAATGGAGAATTAAAATAACAGGTGGCTGGAACTTATTTTTCAAATGGGCTGAGTCTGTAGGAGGTTCTTCCAGTTAGCATCTGGCTTCACTGGAATAGAAGAAACAGCATCATGTGCACTGAATGCAGCTCTTCAAGAATTTCAGATAACCAGCCTTGCAACCTTGCCAATTGATAACAGAACTGAACAGGTCCAGTGAAAGTGAATCAACCTGAAACATTCTGATTCTCTGCAGATGTTGCCTGCACTAGTGAATATTTTCAGGGTTTTAAGTTTTTATTTCACACTTCCTGAATCTATTATAAATTGCTCTCTCCAATGAGTACTTTAGAGATTGCAACATTTTTTTTTCTTATTTCCATTGTTCTTAGCTCTCTCTTATGTTTTTTCTTTGATCTCCTAATCGTATGTTTTCCAAGTACTATACATTGCTCAGGCTTCACAAGACTTTCTCAAAACCAATGCTACCACATGTGTTGTTCAGTTTCTTTTGGTCTACACCCATTACAGACTCTTTATCCCTCCTCCTTTCATACAACTTAAAACAGGTGTGATTTATCAGTTTTCTCAGTTCAGATGAATGGATCATTGACTTAAAATATTGTCTATTTCTCTCCACAGGGCCTGAGCTAATCAATATTTCCATTATTTTCTTTGTTCTTATTTCAACTTCAAAAATATACAGGTTTTTCTTCTAACCTCTGGCAATTCCTCACAAAGGAACTTTCTTTCTGGCCCACACCCTCTTGTTTGCCACAATCCAAAGAAAATACATATCAAGAATAGGTTATTGGCCACATTAATAGATAATGTTTTTTCTTTAATTTAATGCTAGTCTCAGGTAACTGAACAAATTGGTTGAGAGTGCTACTGTTGAGCTTGCTATAATTTCCCTGCTGGAGTCACAGTCAAATAGCTTTCTAGTCCAGAACCATAGACAAACAAAACAATGGAGGTCCCTCAACAGGGGGGAAACATTTTATTATAACACTTCTCTGTAAGGTTCGTTAATGAAACCAACTAAATTATTATTTCTTTGAGGAGCCTGAAAAAACTTTGAGTATTGATTTCAGTTCTGATCACCTCATTATAGGAAGGGCATGGACACTTAACAGAGAAGTGTGGAGGAGGTTTATTCAGATATTACTTAGATTGGAAAAACTGTCTTATGAAGAATGGTTGACCAAGCTAGGATACTTCTCCTTAGCACAACAGAGGATGTGAAGCAACCTAACAGAGGTGTATAAAATTATGAAAGCAGTCAGCATTTTTTTCCCTAGGATGGCAAAGACCAGTACCAGAGGACATGTTTTTCCCTAGGATGGCAAAGACCAGTACCAGAGGACATGTTTTTCCCTAGGATGGCAAAGACCAGTACCAGAGGACATGTTTTTCCCTAGGATGGCAAAGACCAGTACCAGAGGACATGTTTTTCCCTAGGATGGCAAAGACCAGTACCAGAGGACATGTTTTTCCCTAGGATGGCAAAGACCAGTACCAGAGGACATGTTTTTCCCTAGGATGGCAAAGACCAGTACCAGAGGACATGTTTTTAAGGTTAGTGGAGGAAAGTTTAGGGGAGTCCTCAGAGGTAGATGTTTTTTACATAGAGTGTCATGGGTGAATTGTTGGGGGTGATGGTGGAGGACAGTATAATAGGGACATTTAAAACACTCTTAGAGAGGCACATAAATGTAAAAAAAATGGTTATGGACTGTGATGTTGGAATAAATTTGTAGGTCAGCACAACATTGTGAGCCAAAGAACCTGTACTGTATTGCATTCTCCTATGTTTATAGGGCTCCAAGTGATCACATGGTAAGCATTGCACAGCTTGGTTGCGTTAGCTGAAGTATGAACAAGATGTAGAAACCAGGGACAAGGGTTAATTCTTATCCTCCTAAGGTCCAGGCCTCCCTTCAAAGTGGTGACAGAAACTTGGTGGAGATTGCCTCGGAATAAAAGAATCTTGTATCTTCTCATGGAATTGACGGCGGCAAATTTCCTAGAATTGTTAATCATGATCTTAGGACAAACATTATGATTAATAATCTAGGGTTTGAAATAGCCAAAGTATCATATGTAGGAGGTCTGTCAATCCTTAATTTATAGGATGTCTGCACTTTACACAGGTTGTTCATAAACACAAAGAAAATAAGTTATTGTCCCCTTTGCCTTAGTGGAGAATAGCAGTCAGACCACTAATGGAGAAGGGCAAGTTGAGGCTGACAGTAATAAAACAAAAGGAGCTGGAAACATTCATTAGATCAAAGAGCATCCATGGAAAGAGAAAATGACAGTCTCTGCAAATGCTCAATGCTCTTTCTCAATTAGAAAAACATAACTCCATTTCAATTGCCAAGTCACAAAACAAGAATTACAAAATAGGTCCATCATGAAATGTTGGTTCCAGGCACAAAATATCCAATATATGCAAAATGTGATTGGCAGAACAACTGTGTTATTATGGTTTCTTTGGAAAAACATTAGCCATCAGTTATGAAGCACAGAAACACCACATATTACACACACAGCATATTGTAATCCATTTCCTGGGCTTTTTTTTGGTGTTCTGTTCAGCTTGTGAAACATTTGCCTGCAATGTCATTATTTTTCCAGATTTCTTTATGATGGAGAGGAGCCATTGTGGCCTATTAAATTTATACTGGGCAACAAAGCAATCATTTTTCATTTAATCTCTTCTTCTCACATTCCCCTCAGTTTCTATCATTTACCTACACTCCAGGAGCAAGTCAGAGAGGCCAATTAAACTACCAAACTGGAGAATCTACAGTCTTGTTAACCTGTCTAACTGCTTGTCTTTAGGTTGTAGGTTGAAACTGAAGCATGCTGGAGAAACCCACATGATTGTAGGGAGAATTCATGAGTTCCACTACGTCAACACCAGAAGTCAGGGATTGAATCCTGTTCCCTTAAGTATGCCTGTGATAGTACAGATCTATCACCAATGTACATAGTGTATATAGTTACTGTATCTAGACTGTGCTTACAGCGATTGGCTGAGAGCTAAGCCACACCTATTGTCTGGGCCTTAAAGGGTTGTGTCCCTAGCCAGGTCGGATCATTCCGGACTGGTCGGCCACCTGTGAAGAGCTCCGGTCTTTTGCTAATAAAAGCCTTGGTTTGGATCAACAAGTCTATGGTTCTTTCGACGAGCTCTACAATTTTATTAGCAAAAGACCGGAGCTCTTCACAGGTGGCCGACCAGTCCGGAATGATGGACAGACTACAGAAACTCCATGAGGCGCTCTGTCATCCAGGGGTCACTAGGTTTGCTCACTTTGTCAAGGCGCGCAACTTACCCTACACAGTCGAGGAGATCCTCTCCATGACCCGAGCCTGTTTGGTGTGCGCTGAATGCAAGCCCCACTTCTTCCGTCTGGATAACTCCCACGTTATCAAAGCCACCCGCCCCTTCGAGCGTCTTAGCGTAGACTTTAAGGGGCCCCTACCATCGACCAACCGTAATACCTACATCCTTACAGCCATCGACGAGTACTCCCGCTTCCCATTTGCTGTGGCCTGCCCAGACACCACTGCCACCTCAGTGATACAGGCCCTTCATAGTATTTTCACCATCTTCGGGTACCCCAATTCCATCCACAGTGATAGGGGGTCCTCATTCATGAGTGCAGAGCTGCGACAGTACCTTCTGGAGTGTGGTATTGCTTCAAGCAGGACCACGAGCTATAACCCACGCGGTAACAGCCAGGTCGAGAGGGAGAATGCCACCATATGGAGAGCGGTTACACTGGCTCTCCGGTCTAAAGGTCTCCCCATCTCTCACTGGCAGGAGGTTCTCACTAGTGCCTTACACTCCATCCGCTCCCTCCTATGTACTGCAACAAATGCCACCCCCCACGAAAGGATGTTCCTTTTCCCGAGGAAATCCGAATCAGGAACCACTGTACCGGCATGGCTCACCGTCCCTGGCCCCGTCCTTTTGCGATGCCACGTCCGGCACTGAAAGAATGACCCCTTGGTCGACCAAGTGACTCTACTCCACGCGAACCCACATTACGTCTACGTTGAGTTCCCAAACGGGCGGGAGGATGCTGTTTCGGTGCAGGACCTAGCTCAGGACGCGGTAGACCCAGCAAACCCCCCAACCCAACCTTCCCCAACTCCTTATTCTCCAGGCCCCATGCCGCAACAGAAGGACCAACAGCACCCCAATGACCCGGGCCACCCTGCCGACAACACGACTGGGGAATTGAGCGACAGAGCAGTCGCACCCGACGAGCCCACTGGCGACACCACTCCAGCGACCCCAATCCCGGCACCACGGCGGTCACGCCGGATGGTCAGACCCCCTGACCGCTACAGTCCTTGACCTACCCCTTCCTTTCATTCTCTCCCTTGTTTTTGTTTTTTTTTTCCCAGGGTCAATTCTCCAAGAAGGGGTGAATGTGATAGTACAGATCTATC
The DNA here is from genome assembly GCF_036971445.1 of Narcine bancroftii. Lineage (NCBI taxonomy): Eukaryota > Metazoa > Chordata > Chondrichthyes > Torpediniformes > Narcinidae > Narcine > Narcine bancroftii. Next base: position 181,981,150 of record NC_091474.1, read on the forward strand.
ACCAATGTACATAGTGTATATAGTTACTGTATCTAGACTGTGCTTACAGCGATTGGCTGAGAGCTAAGCCATGCCTACTGTCTGGGCCTTAAAGGGTTGTGTCCCTAGCCAGGTCGGATCATTCCGGACTGGTCGGCCACCTGTGAAGAGCTCTGGTCTTTTGCTAATAAAAGCCTTGGTTTGGATCAACAAGTCTTTGGTTCTTTCGATGAGCTCTACAATGCCATTAGCTCCTGCTTCTATAAATCAAAACCTGCTTCCTTCTGACTATCATGTTACATTTTTTTTCTCTCATCAGTTGGAGAAAGCATTGAGCTCTTTATTGTGTTGTGGGGTGACAGAAATAAATGTACCATCGTTGCAAGAGGGGTTTCTGCAATTTATTTACATCTCTGCAGAGAAGTCTAAATTTCCATTATATCCAATGACACTAGCAACCAATTAATTCTTATGGATTATTCTTATAGGTTTTGGATAAACAGCAGTAGTTCTGCGGGAGTCACAATAGACCTCAAGTTCATTGATACCTGATGAACACCTATCACAGAACTATCTCAACTATCCTCATCTACCACCTCAACTTGTTGGCTGAGGGTGGAGGCCATCAAATTCATGCCCTCTCAATTTTGCTCCAGTGATCCATTTATTTAGCAGCAGTAGCTTGTTCGATAAATTTAAACATCTAAAACCCGAAACAAGTTACTGGCTCGTACCAGTAGACAGGCTGATCACTCCTACTCTGTCTGTGAGTATGTTTTTTTTTGCCCCATGATAAGTCTTGCATTAGCTAGAGGTTAAGTAATGTTGGAAAACAAAGCCATAAACAATTTTGATGAAGGGTCACACTTGAAACAGTAATCTATGTCTTTGCTCCACAGACTCTGATTCCAGAATTTTCAACTTTTTGGATAAGATTTTGGTTTGATAGGGCACAATTTCATTTCTTTTTTTTAATTTGAAGATTCAGCTCTGTTACAGGCCTTTCCAACCCATGAGCTCGTACTTCCCAAATGGACCCACTTAACTTACCAAGATCGGAATACCCGAGAAAAACCCACAAGGACAAAGGAACAACATACAAACTCCTTACAAACAGGAGTCTATTTGAACCCTGATTTCTGGTGCTGAAATAGCGTTGTACTAACTGTTACACCAGCCTTGCTGCATAGCGTTAATGTGCACAAAGTGACACTGTAAGAATGAAGGCTTTCCAAAAGCAGATTGTGATACAAAAATATTATCCATAATTGATTTTAACATAAACCATGGCTTTAACTGTTCCAGTATAGAAGATAAATATAACAGAAAGAAAGAAAAAAAGATCATTATTGTTAAAGAGTCTGTCATTCTTCTCCCACCCCCCACCATTTTGTTCGGACGCCTGCCCTAATTTTTCTCATACTTTGATGAATGGCTCAAGGATGAAACATTGGTTATGCATCCTTATTTTTGCTCTATGAGGACACTATTTGACCTGCTGAGCTTCTCCAGCTTGTATTTTTACTTCAATCATGTTGTCTGCAGATTTTGTGTTCTACAATGTTTTCTGTCATACCTTAACTTTCATTAATTTTCTATCTACAGTTTATTGATATTTATTGACCATATACATATAGCTTATATTTTTGACAATTTCTATGCCTTTAGATAATCACTCAGATAATCTAAGAATAAAAACACTTTTATTTGACTTCAACAGAATTTACTTCACCTGTTAACATCCATGAATGCTTGAGCCAAGTTATTTATAGTCACCAATGAATGCTACAAAATGACATCCATCACATTTAACAGTTACATTAAGCAGCTGGTATGCCTCAGACTTGATTATACATAATAAAATGTTATGACAGTAAACCTGATGATATGTATACAGACATTTAAAGCAAGGTGCATATTTATCAAAAGAGAACTATTAAATATAAGAAATCACTCTTTGTACGAGTGCTCTCTGCATTCTTGTTTGATGCTTTTGTCTTTAGTAAGTTCTGCAGATAGAGCACAAGTAAACTTTGATCAAGTGCAACAAATCAAAACAGTACAGCAGCTCCATCATCAATTCACAAATACTTTGAATTCAGTTTTGGGCAGTTATTGATATTTATTATTTTTCAAAAAGTTATACAGAGCAAAATTCACAGCACTTTCCCACAAAATTTTTGACAAACTTAAATCTGGACTTTAATTCCTCATCCTGTACAACTGATGCACATTTTTAAACACTAAATGAAGTAAGTTGTATTCAGTTTAACAAAGATGATTTACAATATTTAATTAAATTATCACAAAGAAATTCTTAGGAATTAATCAACATTTATCCAATGAATTTGTTGGCATGTTTTATTAAAATTCTTAGAATTTTCCTCTTGCTGATTTGGCATTTAAGTCAGATGTAGATAAGTTTAAATGTCTGGCAGGTGCACGTGTTCATTCACCTAAACTTTATGTTGCCGTACAATTTTTGCAATGGTGAAATAAACAATGTTAAACCATATTAAACTAAATAAAAATCTAGCAACAGTTCACCTGAGTAAAATATTTTCATTCATTTTAGTAGTCTTTTGTAGTTGGATGAGATGCTAAACTCTGGCACCATTAGATAAAAAGGAACAGCCAGTGCCGACCTTCAAACTACATCTAACTCTGATTATCATATTTTATTTGTTGTTTGGAGGAGCGTGTTGTGAAAAATCCTGTTCTCTTGCTTCTTTCAAAGTACAACATTTAATAGCTTTAAAGTGTTTAGGGATATCCTAAGGAGATGAATGCAATTCTTTATACATTAAACTGTTTAATATACACTCTCCCAAAGTCTAGTTCCATTAAGTGAAATGAGTATAATATCCACAGTGAAGTGTCAGTGCTTCATGCATCTCAAACTAGTTCTGAAGTATTGAATTTCAATTGATTGCCTTTAAAAATAACGGATGTCTATAATCATATTTAAAGTTAACAGAAAAAAAATTATAAATGCAGTCACAAAGGACTGGAAACTATCAAAAACTGAAATGTCGCGAAATGTATTCAGCCCCAATTACCAGAGGCCCAGGATAGTATTTTAGCAGTTAGTCTCTCCCTTTGCATCTGTGCCCACTTAGAAATGTCAGGGGTCATTGATTATGAAAGCTTCATTACTCTAATTTCTTTCTTTCTTTAGCATGACTAATGTATACAGATTTTGGATTGGTTTTAATACTCTGATAAATTCTGGTTAACCATTTAAAGCTAATTTTCCAACAAAAAAAAAACACTTACTTGGGTTAAAGATTTTTGGACCATTCAACTCTGTAGAAATGACTTTATTACATTGCATCTAATAGGCAAAATAAGGGACAGGTTAAGAAAGTATTTATTAAGTATTTTCTAATTTCATAAATAAAACCAGCTTCTCTTTGGTTAGTGTTCCATGTAAATTGCCACATGGAAATACTTGTTCAGCACAGGACAAATTTTGATGTCCCAAATAGTATGACCACTTAAACCTTAACAAGAAAAAAACACAACAAATAATCAATTGCAAAGTAGTTTCATACCCATAACATTCACTTCCTGTGTAAATATGAAGTTAATCTTTTTAATAATATGTATGTGTACATAAGATTGATTTGTTTTTAAGTACATTTTCTGAGCAATTATAATGTGCAAATTTTCCTGGTATGTAGTCTTAGTATTTGAACATTCAGTTAATTTTGCCAAAAATTACTAATTTCTCTTTAATATAAGTATACAATGCAATGAAGCATTTGACAAAATATCGACTGGATAATTTTAAAATGTTATTTATTTTTTCAGATACATTGATAGACTTAATTTTCACAGGTAAAAAATTTCTTTGTAACTACAGTAGCAGCTTCACCTAGGTACATCAGTATGCAGATTTCCAATGCTTATCATGTTCCTGTATTGTGGGAATTTCTGAATTTTATTGACAGTCATCCATAATTTCACTGTCACCATGGTAACAAAAGTTCTTCAAGACACAAAAAATAAGAAACCATCACTAAAACGGACAATGTTATGTTTGTATATCCTGATTTTTTTCTCCTTTCCCAGAGCCTTTTTCTCCATATAATAAATGCTTCATGCTACACTAGGCATTGAGTAAACAAGAATTTTACTTCAGAAACCTTAACCTCAATTTTCTTGCAAAATCTTCTATCTATCTATGTCACCTTGTTCATTTTTAGTCTTACAAATAGATGTGCATCTTGCAGGTCATGGGAATAGAAGTCATGGTGGAGAGAGGCTGGTGCTGGGTTGGGGGTGGGGGAAATGGTTTGAAATTTAAAGAGGAGGTGATGCATCTGGGATTTTGAGAATCAGATTGGGTGAATCTCGGCCGAATTGGCGTTGGGGTAGTATGCTGGCAAAGAAAGTGGATGGACGAGGGATTCGGGGTCAGGCTTATCTGTTGGTGGGGGAGGCTGTGAGGAAGACAACTTAAAAGAGACCCACCCTAAACAGATCCAAATATCATAGCCAATGGTCAGGCAATCTCCCATAAATTTACAGAATCCAAGAAAAAACAACAGCTATCTAATCACAGAAGTTCCAAATGAGTGAAATCAAATCATCATGAGTTATCACAGCCTCACTATTACCTTCTGAGTGCATATGCAATTTGGAATAAATGTTATTGTAGTAGATGCAGATTGTACAACGTGTACCTTGACAGAATTTCTAGGCAATTGTGCTCGTAGTCCAATTTTTGGAGCTATTAGCATAATCTCTGTGCCTGAATCTTGGCATTCTAATAAGAACTCATTGTTTCCAGACAATTCCTGAAATTATGATTTAAAAAAATGCTTTGCATCTAATTGCATAGCATGCAACAATAATGTTAACTTGAAAAGCTTGCTACTCAATTGGCGCCCAATTAAAATGAACAAGAATAAACTGAAAATGCAATTTTACTCTGATAATTGTAGACCAATTTGCAACTGATTGGGGTAGTTGGAGTATAGTGTAATACAAGACTTAACTTAAATTCCAGAACAAGTACGAAACACCATTACTTTCTGTTCAATCAGTTGATTTGCTTCATAAAGTTATACTTTAGCAGCTAAAAAATCTGCTGATGCCACATCTGCTAACCAAATGATAATGTTAGCTATTTTCAGACTTCTAACGTCACTAGATGTACACAAAACTGATTTGAGAAAATCATAATTCAAACATCAGACTATAGATAATTTCTCCTCCAGATTCGAGAGTCCTTGTATTTGCCTGGTGATGAATGAATTTTTAACCTTTTTGCTAATGTCTCATCAAAGCACAATATTCAGATCCATAAAACTTAGAATAATTATTATTGGAAACTGTCCATGTCTTTTCTTTACATGGACAACAAAGGTTTTTATATATATATAAATCATACATTTGCAAATATAAAGAAATGAGTAAAAGCTTTAATCTTATGAAAAAGGAAAATCTTGAATGTTGGATGCTTGAAATAAAAACAGAAAATTCTGCAAATGCTCTGCAAGTCATTTAGTACAACTGCTTAATCTTTTATCCAAAATCCTTGGAACCAGTAGGATTTTGGAATTTTTTGGATAATGGAATAATATTAAAATGGCGATACTTTTAAGTAATTATGGGGAGGCATGTCGCGGCGGCAATGGAATGGGGGGGGGGTAATTGAAGTGAGATAAAGATAGACTGCTCTTTCCCTTCTCAACTGCCTGAGTCGCACTGCTGCTCTCTCCCCACTTGCCTGCCCACCTGAATTGCGCTGCTGTTTTTTTCTCGAGCCACTCCCTCTGTCAATACCCTTTCAGTGGGAGTTGCTGAAATTCTGGTGAAGACAGTCCCTGTATTTTTAAGTAAAACATGCAGTAAAACTTCAAAATTAAACTGGCTGAAACAAAGCTAAACACCTGAAAATATACTGTACATGCAGTAAAAAATGTTTGATTTTTGGTTTTCAGAATTTCAGATATAAGATTACATACCCTGTAACCATCAAAAGCAAGTATGACAACATATGTAGTCCATTGACATTTTATTTCATTATTTAAAATAGTTTGTATGTACGAAATATCCATGGCTAAAAAGTATCTAATGAGACTTTTCTAATAGCTGCCTGAAATGTGTTCTATTTCCTGGTGTCTCCAAGTGTAGCTTCTCTTTTCTTGAAGATCTCATTGATGTTAAACTAGATTCTGCAGTCAAAATACAATCTGCTGAAGAAACTCAGTGGGTCAAATGGCATCTGTGGGGTAAAAGAATATTTGATGTTTCAGTGAATGGTCCGACATTTAACACTGACCATTTTTGTCTCACCGATGCTGTGCAACCTGCTGATTTCTCCAGCAGATTTTTTTTGTTCCAGAACCAACAGGTCCGTATTCCTTCATGCAAATCCAGTTTCTGCAGGCATTAGCTTACCCTTGTTCATCAGTTTGCACCTACCTTCAGCAGAGTTTGTCCAGAAATTAGTTGGCATTGAATTTTTTAGTGAATTTATGCCAAAAATTCATTCAACATTTCAGAGTGACAACATGTTCATGCATTTGATGTTTTCCGAGCATCAGCCATATATCTTCAAAAGAAAATTAAATCACAGAGGAAGTCAGGGCCTACCACAAGTTCCATCAAATCTAGGGTTCCCTTCTGGGGTCTGGTGTATCTAATGTATGAAGACATTAACAGTGGTATACCATGTGACATTTTGGGATAGAAGAACATGTGCAGTAGTAGTCCATCACAATGCTGGAAAGGCCTGTTTGAGTTTTCTCCTCTCTCAGTTACAACCACACTCTACCCTCCTGGTTGGGTCCTTTAGCTCAGACTCAAGCACTGCTAACTCTCAGAACCCCTCCTGCTCTGCAAATGGAACCTGTCACCTGGCCACCACAAGCTCCAACAACTGCAGGTGAGTTGAGACCATCCACCACACACAAAGAATGCCACATGACCGACCCTCTGTAAGTGACCTGCCTTATTGCTCTGACCAATACTTTGCTTAACTCTTTCCCTTTCATCATGTTCATCTTCTGACTTACCCCATCTCTAAACACCCATCCACTTCACCTGGCACCTTCCTTCAATTAACCCATGCTCCAAACTAACCTCTTAACTAAACTGCTGTCCAACATCATCACCACTGTCCCACTCATTTGCCCCACAGACGTATTCATTTTCCAAGCCCTTCTTTTGCAGTGATGCTACTCTGATTCTACTTTAACTTGCTGAGAGGCCAAGGCCTCCAAAAAGAGTTACCATTACTGCAGCCTTCTGATCCACATTTTCCAATACCTGTCCACAGAATGAAGCCACCATACACTGGTTATTTCTTTTAAGATTTTATCACAAAATAAACTTTGTTCACAATAAAAAAATATGCATTGCAAGTCTTTTCAGTTTCATAGGGCTTGACTTCGCGGACGAAGATTAACGGAGGGGTAATGTCCACGTCAGCTGCAGGCTCGTTTGTGGCTGACAAGTCCGATGCGGGACAGGCACTCACGGTTGCAGCGGTTGCAGGGGAAAATTGGTTGGTTGGGGTTGGGTGTTGGGTTTTTCCTCCTTTGCCTTTTGTCAGTGAGGTGGGCTCTGCGGTCTTCTTCAAAGGAGGTTGCTGCCCGCCAAACTGTGAGGCGCCAAGATGCACGGTTTGAGGTGATATCAGGCCACTGGCAGTGGTCAATGTGGCAGGCACCAAGAGATTTCTTTAGGCAGTCCTTGTACCTCTTCTTTGGTGCACCTCTGTCTCGATGGTCAGTGGAGAGCTCGTCATATAACACGATCTTGGGAAGGCGATGGTCCTCCATTCTGGAGACGTGACCTACCCAGCGCAGTTGGATCTTCAGCAGCGTGGATTCGATGCTGTCGGCCTCTGCCATCTCGAATACGTCGATGTTGGTGATGAAGTCGCTCCAATGAATGTTGAGGATGGAGCGGAGACAACGCTGGTGGAAGCGTTCTAGGAGCCGTAGGTGATGCTGGTAGAGGACCCATGATTCGGAGCCGAACAGGAGTGTGGGTATGACAACAGCTCTGTGTACGCTAATCTTTGTGAGGTTTTTCAGTTGGTTGTTTTTCCAGACTCTTTTGTGTTGTCTTCCAAAGGCGCTATTTGCTTTGGCGAGTCTGTTGTCTATCTTGTTGTCGATCCTTGCATCTGTACACAGAAGAAAAACGCTGCAAAGTCAGTTTTTAACATTCATGGTGTCATATTTGTATTTTTATTTCATGATTGTACATTGTGGCATTAATCATTTATAACATCATTGTCACTAATGTTCCCCCTGCCTTGTATTACTGCCCCTTCTGTTGTTTGAGGGACATCTCCACCAACCTTAGTACTTAGAGGGCAGTTTAGGGCATTCAATGTCAAACATTCACATCTCAATCAGGTTGTTAACTTTCTTATCGGTCCAACCACAGGTTAGGGTCAGTTTGGTTTGTGATTGTCAGAACTTAAAATCTTAAAATGTGGGAAAATGTAAAATGCAATACAGCAGTAAATTAAAGAAACAATGGATGATACTGGCGGAAAGAAAAGCTTACGTTATATATGCAACATGTGGCACAGCTGAGAGAGCTGTTGCCTCACACCACCATCGAAATGAGTTCAATCACGACCTCTAGTGCAGCCTGTGTGGACTTCACATGTTCCTCTCTGTGACTGTGTGGGGTTCTTCTAGGTGGTCTGGTTTCTTTGCAGACCCCACAAATGTTCAGTTGTTAGACTAATTGTGTAATTAGTTTGTAGGCAAGTGATATAAAATGAGGGGAAGCTGATGACAATTTGGGGAGAATGAAATAGGATTTCTGTAATAGTGATTGATGGACCAGATTGGCTGAAAAGCTTTTTTTTTAGAAGAGTTTGACTGAATGTGCTTTTGAATCTAATGAGATGGTTTAAATGAAATGTAAAATTGAAATGCATGATAAACACTAAGACACAATTGCAATTAATTGCTGTAAAGAGAAGTGGAATGCTTAACTTCTCCCTTGGACTTGAAACCAGAAGTGACTGTGCTGTGTGGAAAAAGGAAAACTTGCCATCATTCAAATTCTTTTATGAAAGTAGAACTATAACATCTTTAATGCAGTAGAAAAATGTTATGAAGAAAGTATTCCAATGAATTAAAACAAAGAAGTAGCATGTCATAATTACCTCAAACAAGTGTTCAGTGAATCCTGGTAAATCTTACTAAATATCTGAGATGCAAATGCATTGCAGTGAATCAGAGAACCTGATGGTGAATTATTGTAGAAGCATAGGGAACATGACATAGCTCTATCAGAAGGAAGGCATGACAAATTTCAGGGTGCAAGAGTGTCCAAACTATTCAGTAACCAATCCGTGTGAAGAGTCTGACCTGAGTTCAGGCTAATTGTTTACTGAAGAGTGTCCATGCCTTGAAGGCTTAGGTCTTCAAAGCATGGACACTCTTCATCTACAACCTTCTATCCTATTAAGCTATCCACAACTGTCGTATACACAACTATCATTTTTTAAATTGTGACAGTGAGGAAAAAAATTAGAAATACTTTCAGAAACCAGTAAAAATTAAATCCCTAAATTATGATATTTCATAAATTGTAGACTCTTCTGGTCTCTAGTGCAATGGGCAGGGTTATTCAAAATACTCCTGCTTCCAAAATCTCTGTTCACAATCTTGGCTGCTCCCAGGATTTTGTGCATAACACAGTTGCAATGTATGAACCTCACTTTGCAATTTAAGCCCTCTGAGGGTTAGCATACTACAACACACAAAAAAAGGCCCCTTCAACCCTTATAATCTGTGCCAAACCATATTTTTGTCTAGTTCCACTGACCTGCACCCAGTCCACAGACCTCCATATCTCTCCATTCCACGTACCTGTCCAAATTTTTCTTAAATGTTAAAATTGAGTCTGCATTCACCACCTCAGCTGGCAGCTCATTCTATAGTTCCACACTTTCTTGATTTGTCCTTCCAAAATGCAACACCTCATATTTGTCTGCATTAAATTTCATCTGCCACTTTCAAACCATTTTTCCCGCTGGTCCAGATCCCTCTGCAAGCTTTGAAAACCTTCTTCCTCATTGTCCACAATGTTTCCAATTTTAGAGCATTTTCTGCAAACTTGCTGATCCAATTTACCACATTATAATTCAGATTACTGATATAGATAACAGCACTGATCTCTAAGGCATACCACTAGTCACAGGCCTCCAGTCTGAGAAGCAATTATACACAATTACACTCTGGCTTCTCCCATCCAGCAATTGTCAAGTTCAGTTCACTTCTTCACCATGAATACCTAGCATCTGAACCTTTTTTACTAATCTCCTATGTGGCACCTGTCAAAGGTCTTACTAAAGTCAATGCAGATAACATCCACCGCCTTTCCTTCATCAACATTCCTAGTAACCTCTTCGAAAAACTACAAGATTGGTTAAACAATCAACTATGCACAAAGCTATGTTGACTATTCATAATCACTTTCTGGCTATCCAAATAATTCTACATCCAATCTCTTAGAATACCTTCTATTAACTTACCTAGCACTGACGTCAATTTCCAGGGTTACTTTAGAGTCTTTTTTAAACAATGGATCAATGTGAGCTAGCCTTCAATTGTCCAGCAACACACCCATGGTTTAGGTCATTTTAAATATCTCTACCAGAGCTCCTGCAATTTCTACACTTGCATCCTTCAAAATCCAAAGGAATATCTTGTCAAGCCCTGGGGATTTATCCACCCTTATTTGCTATAAGACAGCAAGCACTTCCTTTTTAAACTGTATAGGTTCCATGACCTCACTGCTTATTTTCCATACTTCTCATTACTCTGCCTGTTTCCTGAGTGAATACTGATGAAAAAAAATAAGATCTCCCCCATCTCTTTTGGTTCCATACAAAGCTGACCACTCTGAGGTTCAAGGGGACAAATTTGGACCTTTATTATCCTTTTGCTCTTAATTTACCTTTAGAAACCCTTAGGATTTTTCTTCACATTGTCTGCCATAGCAAACTCATGTCTTTTTTTAGCTTTCCTGAAGTTTTTCTTGCATTTTATATACTCCTCGAGTACCTAATTTGCTCCACGTTGCCTATACCTGCTATACTCCTCTCTCTTCTTCTGAACTAAATTCCCAATATCCCTTGAAAACCAAGGGTCCCTATGCCTGCAAACCTTGCCTTTGATCCTCACAGGCACATACAAGATCCATACTCACAAAATTTCACCTTTGAATATCCTCCACTTACCTTGTACATCCTTGTTGGAAAACAATGTAGATTATCCTAATCTACACATTCTCATTTCCTCAAAATTAGCCTTCAATTTAGAATCTCAACTCAAGGCCAAGACAATCTTTCTTCATAATCCTTCTCTTTGGCTTGGCTTCGCAGACGAAGATTTATGGAGGGGGTAAAAGTCCACGTCAGCTGCAGGCTCGATTGTGGCTGACAAGTCCGATGCGGGACAGGCAGACACGGTTGCAGCGGCTGCAGGGGAAAATTGGTGGGTTGGGGTTGGGTGTTGGGTTTTTCCTCCTTTGCCTTTTGTCAGTGAGGTGGGCTCTGTGGTCTTCTTCAAAGGAGGTTGCTGCCCGCCGAACTGTGAGGCGCCAAGATGCACGGTTTGAGGCGATATCAGCCCACTGGCGGTGGTCAATGTGGCAGGCACCAAGAGATTTCTTTAGGCAGTCCTTGTACCTCTTCTTTGGTGCACCTCTGTCTCGATGGCCAGTGGAGAGCTCGTCATATAACACGATCTTGGGAAGGGGATGGTCCTCCATTCTGGAGACGTGACCTACCCAGTGCAGTTTGATCTTCAGCAGCGTGGGTTCGATGCTGTCGGCCTCTGCCATCTCGAGTACTTCAATGTTGGAGATGAAGTTGCTCCAATGAATGTTGAGGATGGAGCAGAGACAACACTGGTGGAAGCGTTCTAGGAGCCGTAGGTGATGCTGGTAGAGGACCCATGATTCGGAGCCGAACAGGAGTGTGGGTATGACAATGGCTCTGTATACGCTAATCTTTGTGAGGTTTTTCAGTTGGTTGTTTTTCCAGACTCTTTTGTGTAGTCTTCCAAAGGCGCTATTTGCCTTGGAGAGTCTGTTGTCTATCTCGTTGTCGATCCTTGCATCTGATGAAATGGTGCAGCCGAGATAGGTAAACTGGTTGACCGTTTTGAGTACTGTGTGCCCGATGGAGATGTGGGGGGGATGGTAGTCATGGTGGGGAGCTGGCTGATGGAGAACCTCTGTTTTCTTCAGGCTGACTTCCAGGCCAAACATTTTGGCAGTTTCCGCAAAACAGGACGTCAAGCGCTGAAGAGCTGGCTCTGAATGGGCAACTAAAGCGGCATCGTCTGCAAAGAGTAGTTCACGGACAAGTTTCTCTTGTGTCTTGGTGTGAGCTTTCAGGCGCCTCAGATTGAAGAGACTGCCATCCGTGCGGTACCAGATGTAAACAGCGTCTTCATTGTTGAGGTCTTTCATGGCTTGGTTCAGCATCATCCTAAAGGAGATTGAAACGAGGGTTGGTGCGAGAACACAGCCTTGCTTCACGCCATTGTTAATGGAGAAGGGTTCAGAGAGCTCATTGCTGTATCTGACCCGACCTTGTTGGTTTTCGTGCAGTTGGATAATCATGTTGAGGAACTTCATAATTAATTTGAAACTAATGGCCTACAATATTCACCTATACACACTTTTGTCACCTATCCTATCTTGTTTCCTAAAAGGAGATCCAGTATTGCATTCTCTCTAGTTGGTACATCTATATATTGAATATGCCTGAGATTGTCTGATCTTCGAAGCTAGCAGACTCAGGACTGGTCAGTACTTGGAGGGGAGACCACAAAGGAACTCATAGGTTTCTGTGAGGGGTGCTCTCTGTCTGCCTTACAGTAGACAAAAGTTAAAGAATTTCATGTATATTACACTCTGAATATAGTATGTGACAATAATGGAACATTTACTTTATACAAACTCCAAGCCATCCAGCCTTTTACAGTATGGGAGTCCCAGTCAAGATGTGGAAAGTTAAAATCCCCTATCAGAACCTTATGTTTATGCCAGCTGTCTGCAATCTCTCTACAGATTTGCTCCTCCAATTCATGTTGACTATTGGGTGGTCTATAATACAAACCCATGAGTGTGGTCATACTTTTCCCATTCCTCAGCTCCACCCATGAAGCCTCAGTAGATGAGCACTAATTGCAACTGTCCTGCATGAGCACAACTGTGATATTTTCCCTGAAGAGGATGTCCACAACTCCCCCTTTCATCCCCCTTGTTCTATTGCGTCTATAGCCCGGAGCATTGAGCTCCCAATGAAATCTAGTAGTGTATGGGATGGACCGCACAGGAAACATTATTTTAAAGCCCACTTGACCGATTTTCAGAAAAAAAAAAGATTTGTGAAGAAAGCTGCACTGATTAGGGCTTCCTTGGGTATCATTACAAAATACAGATCTCATTTGTAGCCATTCATAGGTTTGTAGTTTCTGATTTTGTCTCATGTGCTGCCTGTGAGTGCAGCTTGCCATTGGGAATATTGAATCATGAAACTGTGGCGGCTCACCACAAGGTAGGCGAACCGGCCCCGCTTGAAAGCTACGTGGCGGGGCAGCCGGCTAAAATGGCGCCATCGGGGTTTTCCCTTCCTTCCAGATCGGAAGGCCGTGTTTGGGGACCACGTGATGCCCAGATGATGTCAGCGCCCCCCAGCGCGGTTCTCAGCCAGGTCCGGGCTGGGAGTATAAGTGCAGCCTGCAATAAACTAGTCTGGTCACTGAACTCAACCCGTGTGTTATTGCAGGAGCAGTGTAGCCGCCGCTACAAAATCACCTTTTGGAGCCAACTGTTCACCTATTCGCCCAGCAAAAAAAAGTGTTATAATTATCTGAAATTCATTTTGTTTTGCACCAAGCTATCTTAAATATGACTTTATGTTTATTCAGTCTCTGCATGGGAACAACATTTCTAACATGATGACAATGCAACACCTTTCTACTTTATGGGCAATGTAGAATGAGAAATCTTTTACTCCAAATCAACTTACAAATATCAAATGAGTTGACCATAATATTCTGTGAAAATATTAAACTTCTTGATGGCTGTTCATTTAATATGGATTGAGACAGAATTCCAAACAATAAAGTCAAACAAATTACATTGCAGTGGGTCTCAGAGATGACAAACATATTTTTAAATTAATTTTGATGAGATGAGAGTTTATCGTCATTACATAAGTGCATTACATAAAACATATTTATTTATTTATTTGTAGATGCACCAAAATTCTTACTTACTGCAGCTAACCAGGCATTTAAAATGCACCAACTACAATATAAATTAAATTTCTGCAATATGCCGAAACAGATAAAGCGATTATAAATATAAAAAGATGGATAAATAAATATTCACAGCTGCATTTCGTGTAAGAAAAAGAGAGTGATGTTTCAGTAGTGCAGATAGATGTTCTGGTGGTCCTAGAAAAGTTTATGGTTAGTGTTAGAGGACATTTTCATAGACATTAGTGAGGAACTGCAAGGAAAAATACAAATGTCATTTCATATCCATTATTGCAATAGCAACCAACTAAATTGTCTCCATGCTTATTGCACTCTCTTGAACACAATTTTAAATTGTACATTGAGACAAAAGAACTTCAGAATTATTGGGCATCTTAACTAGCTACATCCAAGTAGAAGAAAGTACTCTAATTTTGAACAGCCTGTTTGCGTTATGTGGCATAAGGAGTTATATTTACTTGCATGAATCATAATGGAGAAGCAAAATTGAGATTAAGTTGAAGAGCCCCCAAACTTTGGGAAAGAGACAGAAATAAACCATTTTGTATCGTGTAATTGACTGGTGATTGAAGGAACCATCAGTGGTATGGGATTTGATCTGGGTCATAACCCAAAAAAAAGAGTACCTGTATTCATTTATCATATATTTATTCATTTATTCATATATTTATTCATATTTATTCATATATCAATGAGTGCTATAAAAGCACAGAAGCAAAAAGACTGAATCGTTTCACATGGATGCCTTATGCACATGTATGGAGTGATTATAATGGGCTGTGTATTTTGCATGCATGTGTGTGAACTCTGGTTTGGACAGACACTGTTTTATCTGTTTGTCAGATAGTCAGATGATAATAACCTTAAACATATTGTCACAACATGCTATCTTGCTTTAATCTTGTCTTACCATGAATTTAAGACCAGCTTAATTTGCCCAGTAGATCCTATTTTGTAATGGAATATTGCAGACTTGAGTATATGCAAGTGAATAACTATGGGGTTTTGCCAATTATTGCATTCAACAGAAAAGGGAGATCCATAAATTCAGTCAATATATGATAATTATACAAAGAATGTCAGTGTTTTCAGTATGCTTTGTCAGTAGGCACGAACAGCTTGAAGTTGAGAAATTCAGTCAATCTTAAATTCATGGACATTCCCTGCTTCTTTTGCTTTTATTCCTCTGCTTCCAAAGTCCTTGATAACTTCCATCGTATTCCTATTCAGGCTTGACATTGAAAATAACTGAGCTGTTCACCTCAAGGGCATCAAGTTTAAGTTTATCATCATCTGATTGTACAAGTATAATATGTGGAAACAGCATTTTCTGGTCCTTGGCAAAAACATGCAAACATACATACAGACTTAACAAACATACAGACAGAATGATACATATGCAGTATGTGTGTATATACATAAATAAATAAATAGATATAAATATATAAATATATATATTTATATAGATATATATATATATATATATATATAAAAATTTTTTTCTTTTGCTTGGCTTCGCGGACGAAGATTTATGGAGGGGTAAATGTCCATGTCAGCTGCAGGCTCGTTTGTGTCTGACAAGTCCGATGCAGGACAGGCAAACACGGTTGCAGCGGTTGCAGGGGAAAATTGGTTGGTTGGGGTTGGGTTTTGAGTTTTCGCTCCTTTGTCTTTTGTCAGTTGAGGTGGGTTCTATGGTCTTCTTCAAAGGAGGTTGCTGCCCGCCGAACTGTGGGGCACCAAGATGCACTGTTTGAGGCGCCAAGATGCACGGTTTGAGGCGATATCAGGCCACTGGCAGTGGTCAATGTGGCAGGCACCAAGGGATTTCTTTAGGCAGTCCTTGTACCTCTTCTTTGGTGCACCTCTGTCTCGATGGCCAGTGGAGAACTCGTCATATAACACGATCTTGGGAAGGCGATGGTCCTCCATTCTGGAGACGTGACCTACCCAGCGCAGTTGGATCTTCAGCAGCGTGGATTCGATGCTGTCGGCCTCTGCCATCTCGAGTACTTCGATGTTAGGGATGAAGTCGCTCCAATGAATGTTGAGGATGGAGAGGAGACAACGCTGGTGGAAGCGTTCTTAGAGCCGTAGGTGATGCCGGTAGAGGACCCATGATTCGGAGGCGAACAGGAGTGTGGGTATGACAATGGCTCTGTATACGCTTATCTTTGTGAGGTTTTTAAGTTGGTTGTTTTTCCAGACTCTTTTGTGTAGTCTTCCAAAGGTGCTATTTGCCTTGGCGAGTCTGTTGTCTATCTCATTGTCGATCCTTCCATCCGATGAAATGATGCAGCCGAGATAGGTAAACTGGTTGACCGTTTTGAGTTTTGTGTGCCCGATGGAGATGTGGGGGGGCTGGTAGTCATGGTGGGGAGCTGGCTGATGGAGGTCCTCAGTTTTCTTCAGGCTGACTTCCAGGCCAAACATTTAAATAAATAGTAGAATCTCAAAATGCTTTTATGAGGAGTTCATCAGTTGTTCAGCATTTGCACTGCCTATGGGAAGAAGTTGTTACTCAGCTTGGTGGTTTTAGCTCTGATAATCCTGCATCTCTTTCCCGATGGCAGTAGTTGGGAGATGCTTTGTCTGAGGACATAGGGGTCGTCAATAATTTTTAAGTCCTCCAGACAATGATCCTGGTAGAACATCAATGGTGATGGAGGGGTGGGGAGGGAGATCCCAGTGATCCTCTCTGCTGTTCTTATGGTCCTATTGATTGAACTCCAATCTAATGCTCAGCAGAAACCACACCACACTGTGGTACAGCCAGCCAGGACACTCTTGGAGCTCCTGTAGAAAGTTGACAGAATGGTGGCTGGTAGTTTTACTCACCTCAGTCTTCTCACGAAGTCCAGTCACTATTATACCTTCCTGATAAATGAGTAGATGTTGTGTATCTGGGAGAGGTAACTTCTTAAGTGGCATCTGAAGAACTTAGTGCTCTCTATTCTCTCCACTACAATCCTATTAATGCATAGTGGAGGGATGTCATCTCTGGTCCTCCTTAAGTCCACAATAATCTCCATTTTCTTGTCCATGTTGAAACTCAGTCTGTTACTCACATCTTTTCACAAGATTTTCCACCTCTTTTCTGTAGTGCAACTTATTGTTGTTGCATGTGTGGCCACTACTATCATGTCATCTGTAAATGTGACGACTCTGTTGGAGCCTCTACTTCCTCAAGAGTTTGCAAAGGCTCCATCCAAATCGAGTCCAAATTCTTTATTTCTTATAAAAAGATTTATTATGATAGCCCTAGCTGTAGCAAAAAAAATATATTATGTCAACCTGGAAATTAGAAGACAACTTGAGACTACAACAATGGTACATAGAAAGAAATAAATGTATTCCATTAGAAAAAATAACATATAATTTAAGAAATAACATCACAATATTCGAACAAATATGGGAATCATACATGAAACACAATAGAGAAATCCTACCGTGGACCTCCACCACCTAAAATAACTGAAGGAGAAGACAACGAAATGAACTGACTCAGTATATAAAAGTAAAAGATAAAAATTTCTTGTTTATTTTTATTAAGTGACAACATTGTTTAACGGGTTTAATGTATCTTATAGATTGAACTTTGAATAAATGGGAAGGGGGGAGGGGGAGGGAGGGGAGGGAGGGGGGAAAAAGGGGAGAAAATGACACTGTATATATTCAAGAGAAAAATGTCTGTATGTATTTTGGTCAGTATGGTTTATAGTGTGAAAAATTTTAAAAAATTTAAAAAAAGTTTGCAAAGGCTTCGTGTGACACCAGAAACCCTGACAGATTTATACAGATGTGTGGTGGAAAGTGTGCTGACCAGCTGCATTGCAGTCTGGTGTGGGCTCCCCAATACCCTTGAGTGTAAAGACCTGCAAAAGGTAGTGTACATAGCCCAGGGCATCACAGGCAAACCCCTCCCCACTATCGAGAACAATAGTGTTTCTCAACCTTTTTCTTTCCACTCACATACCGCTTTAAGTATTCCTATGCCATAGGTGGTCTGTGATTATTAAGGGATTGCTTAAGGTAGTAAGTGGGTGGAAAGAAAAAAGGTCAAAAACCACTGTTTTAATCATACCTAATTGACTCGTTATGTGCACGGTTTCATAACTGGAGATTGGAGTCAATCATTAGTGTTCTGGATTGTGTATATGGATAAGCTCCAGTCATCCAGGCAAGAGTACAGCATTCCATTACACACCTCCTGCCTTGTTACTGGTAAACTTTGCCAAATGATATAACTGAACACAAATTAACAGGAACTAATTGCACATGCATTTTAAGGAAAAGTAAAGAAGAGAAGAGATAAGGGAAGAGAATTCCAGAGTTTTGGGCCAGACAACTGAAGGCTTTTTTTTGATGAATATTGTTTACCTTAATTGCTGGTTGAGCAATTGTAGAATTTTCATGCTGCTTTTAATACATTTAGGAGTATTTGTAGGAGGTAGTTTAATGAGCCATTGCTCCCGGCAAAAAGCTTTGCCCATTAGCAGTGCAAATTGGATCATTGAGTTCAAATTTTCCAGGTTTTGATAACTATTAAAATGAGTGGGCAGGATATGCCCACATTTTTAAAATATGTTCCAGTAAGCATGGCTTCTGTTGATTTTGCAGAATGAGGAGAATGCTGATGCCTGTAATCCCTGTTGTCAAGTTAAGAAAAACGTTGCCTCTACAGTGGCTGCATTATATCACTGCATCAACTGTAACCTATAACTTATCTGTTCCTGTAAATAGAGCTTTAGGACCGATCTAGTTAGCACATCATTTGAATCCTATACTCAAAGGTGGTGAATGAATGTATTTAACTTGCATGTTGACATTAGAATCAAAAACAAATTTATGACAGAATAGGGACATTTGGCCCATTGTGTCTGTGCTTCTCCAAAAAGAGCATCCCAATCGAATCTCACCTTCTCGATCCAGGTCCATATATCTGCAGATCATAGGTTTTCATATACCCCTCTTAGAACTGTTTAAATGTACTGAGCATTTCTAGCTCTTTTAAAAATCCATGTCTTTACTGTTCTCTGGGTAGTTTTCTTTCTCTGATATGTCCTTTCTAATCTTTCTAAAATTTACTTTGTCTATGTTCTTAGTTAGCTCAAGGAAATAAATTCTATTTGGCCAAGCAACTTTCATATAACCTCAGTTAAATCTCCCTTTTTTTTCTGTTCAAAAGAAAACAACCTCCGTTAAACTTTCCTCATTGCTAAAATTTTCCAGTCCTGGCAACATTTTTATACATCTCCTGTGCACCCACTCTAGTGCAATCACATCTTCATTAATATGCGATCAGAAATGCCCACAGCATTCAGGCTGCTTTCCTGGAGGGGACTGTTTGAATAAACCCCTTCTGTTCTTATAGCCATACTTCAGTTAATAAAGGAAAGAACAGGGATGTATTTTTAACCAATTTATCAGCCTGTCCAAAATTCCTCTGTTCCTTCAGACCTCTCAGTAAAATTCCACTTTTTGGGTGTTCCCTTGCCTTCTTGCACCTCCCCAATTGCATTATCTTGTAGTGTACACACTACATGAGCGTGGAGAAGAACGGCACACACACCAAAGCCTTGGAAAATTAGACTGCTTTATTGCTTTGGCCGTCGTGCTTATATGGGTTCCTGGTGCTGACATTAGGGCCCTGTGTCATTGGAGCACCGTCTCAGATTGGCCAGCGTTCCCGCCAGAGATCCCCATCTTCCTGCCATGCAGAGGTCACCCGGGATGACGGCCGGTGTCACTGCGTTCATCGGTCGTTATGTGGGCCAGTCCATGTCTCTGTGCACAGGCCGCTACATGATCCTCCCCCCCCCCCCATAATTGTCAACTGGGTCATTGTCTTTAGCCTTAGCTGGCCTGTCCCTGCATCTTGGGAGAGGAGTGGAGATTGGCTCACTATATTTAGGTATGCCGGTTTCAGATGATCAACAGTAAAAGTCTCCTCCTTATCGCTGATATTGAGGACAAAGGTGGAACCATTGTCTCTAATGACCTTGTAGGACCCCTTGTAGGGTCATTGTAAGGGTGGTCTGTGTCCTCACGAACACATACTGACAAGTTCTTAGGTCATTTGGGATGCTATGCTTTGTCTCACTGTGTGGGTTGTGGCAGGAACAAGGACCCCAATTTTCACCTCAGGTTTTTGAGGTTCGCTGTGGGATCTTCCAGGCATTTATTGGGGGCCAGGAACTCCCTGAGGATAATTAATGTTGTGCTGTAGGTGTACCTATGCCAAAGAGGCATTAAAGTCCTCCTTCAGGTGCAGTGTGAATCCCCAGCAGGACCCAAGGCAGTTCTTCCATCTAGTTGGAAACCTTGATCCAGGTCATCAAGGCTGCCTTGAGGTACCTGTGGAAGCACTCCACCAACCCATTGGCCTGCTGGTGATACACTGTGGTGTGGTGGACCTGTGTTCCCAGAACCCGGATGTGAATTGTGTTCCCCCCTGTCCAAGATCAGATGCTCCGGGATCCTAAATTAGGACACCTATGTGTCAACGAGTGCCCTGGTGCAGGTTTCTGTGGTGGTATCAGCCAGCGGGTCCACCTCTGGCCACCTCATGGAACAGTCTACCTTGGTCAAGAGGTCTATCAACTCATGGGAAATTTGTAATGGCCCCACTAAGTCAATGTACACATGGCTGAACCTGTGCCGCACCGACTCAAAGGTCTGTGTGGACGCTCTCGTGTGAACCTGCACTTTGGAGGACTGACAATTCATGAAGGTCTTGACCCACTGGTTGACCTGTTTATAGAGGCTGTGCCAGGCAAACCCATTGGCCACCATTTTGACCGTGGTGTGGATGGCGGGGTGTGCCAGGTTATGGATGGCATTGAAAACTTGGCATCTCCATGCAGCCATGATGATGGGGCAGAGGCTGCCAGAAGAAACATCACACAGCAGTGTCAGATTACCTGGGCTGACCAGGACAACCCCCCACTCTGACACCGGAGATGGCTGTTCTGAAAGCGAGGATTTCAGGGTCCTGCTGTTGTGCTTTAATGAGGGCCACGTAATCAACCCCTTGGGACAGGACATGTATTGATTTGATTGCAGAGTGGGCCAGAACGTTGGCCACCATGTTGTTTTTCCCTATGGTATGTTGAATATCTGTGGTAAAGTCGGACAAGTAGGACAAGTGCCTCTGTCGTTGGGCCAACCATAGGTCCAATACCTTATGGAAGGCAAAATCAATGAACACCCTGAATTGCCAGCCTTCCAAAAAGTAATGGAAATGTCTTACCGCCAGGTACAATGCTAACAGCACCTGGTCAAAAGTGCTGTATCTGAGTCCTGGAGAGCAGAGGTGTCTGCTGAAAAAGGCCAGGGGTTACCACTAGCATTCAATGAGTTACTCTAGGTGCCAACAGTTAGAGTGGTAGGTGCCTCCTATCTGGCGTGGACCAGAAGGGTTCAGCATGTCTTTGGCATTCTGGAAAGCCTGGGAGGACTCTTCATTCCAAGCAAAGTCTTTTTCCTTGCTGGTCATCAGTGCAAAGAGGGGGTGCATGATGCGTGCTGCTGCCGGTATGAACCTGTGGTAAAAGTTTATTATACTGGCGAATTCCTGCAGCCCTTTTACTATGAGTGGCTTAGCAAAATGCTGGACTGCCTCAACCTTCTCAGGGAGGCATGTGGCCCCATGCCTATTAATCCTGTGCCCCAAGAAGTCGATGGTGTCTAGACCAAACTAGCGCATTGTGGGGTTAATTGTCAGCCCGAACTCACTCAGACAGGTGCACAATTGTCTCAGGTAGGTGGTGTGGTCCTTGAGGCTGCAACTGGCGAAGAGGATATCCTCCAAATAGATGAATGCAAATGGGAGATCCCGGCCCACTGCATCCATCAGCTGCTGGAAAGTTTATGCCACATTCTTTAGACCGAATTGCATGCGGAGAAATTCAAACAAACAAAAGGGGGTTATGATTGCAGTCTTGGGGATGTCCTGGGGTGAACTGGGATTTGGTGGTACCCCACCCCCCACCCCCACAAGATGAGGTCCACCTTGGAGAAACCCTGTGCCCTATGCAGGTTGGCGGCAAAATCTTGGATGTGGGGCACGGGATATCTGTTGGGCATGGTGGCCTCATTGAGGTGGCAGTAGTCACACCCCCTGCTAATTTGGGCACCATGTGGAGGGGAGAAGCCCAGGTCAAACATTTTTTTAAACTCCTCCTTTGTCACATTAAGCTTTTTGGGAGGGAGTTGGTATGCCCTGGCATGGAGTGGGGGGCCCATCAGTCAGTATGTGGTGCCTTATCCAATGCTTAGGCTCGACTGCGGAGAACCGTGGCACCAGTATCGAGGGGAACTATGCCAGGATGAGGGTGAATTCATTGTCCGAGAGATTTATAGAGTTCAGCTCGGCTTCCCCCAGAAGCTGAGTTTGAAAGGTTTGAAATGTTTTTGCGTGCACTAAGCACCATCCCTTGAGGTCGACCAGCCAACAGTGGGCTTGAAGGAGGTTGGCCTCCACGAGTGGTTGCGCCACTGCCGTGAGGGTGAAGGTCCATTTAAACCAGCTGTTGCCGAAATGAAGGAGAATGGTGCAGGTCCCAAAAGTCCAAATGGAGGAGCTGTTGGCTGTCCTCAGTGCTGGGCCCCACTTGCCACTGTGAGTGACGAGGACAGCAGGGCATAGGACACTTACCTTTGCGCCCGTCTCGACCAGGAAATGCTTGTCTGACAGAGAGTCCCAGACATGGAGGAGGCTATCACATGGGCCAACTACCATAGCCATCAGTGATGGTTGGCCAGGGTGTTTCCCAAAAACCAGCAGGGTGGGCAGCATTGATGGGCCTCTGCACCCCATCACTGGTGGTAGCAGCATAGCTGTCCCAGGGTGTTCATTTGCCTCTCTGCTGGCCTAGATCTCACCAGGGGATGTTGGTGGGTCTTGCTGATGTGGTCTACAACAATGCTGGTGTCCTTCTTCGCTCTCCAGAGCATGCCTGCATGGGCTGTGACCCTCCAAGGGTCAATGAAGTCCTCATCTATGAACAGGAGTCATATATCCTCAGGCAGCTGCTCCAGAAAGATCTTCTCAAAGATCAGACAAGACTTGTGGCCCTCAGTTAGAGTGAGCATCTCACTCATTAGGGCGAATGGGGCCCTGGCCCCCAATCTATTCATATGCAGCAATCAGGTGGTGCACTTATGCCGAGAAAGCCCAAAAGTGAGGGTTAGAAGCTTTTTGAGGGCCACGTATTGGCCTTGCTCCGGAGCCTGCCTAAGGAAATCTAGGATCCTTGCAGCTGTGTCCTGATCGAGGGCGCTCATGATGCAGGTGTTGTCGGCAGCGATGTGGCAAAGCTGGAACTGAGTCTCGGACTGCTCGAATCACACGAGTGTCGGCATCATCCAGAAAGTTGGAAGTCTGAAAGAGACCGTGTGGATGGTCACTGAATCCACTTGATTCACCATCTTCAGGCACCAATGCATGGAGAAGAATGAGACACACACCAAAGCCTTGGAAAATGAGACTGATTCATTGCTCTGGCCATTGCACTTATATGGGTCCCTGGCACTGTCAGGACCCTGCATCATTGGAGCGCTGGCTTCGGATTGGCTGGCATTCCTGTCAGAGTTCCCCTTCTTCCCACCATGTGGAGGTCACCTGGGATGATGGCTGGTGTCACACCCAGATCCGCATGGTCACCGTGTTTGTTGGCCATTTTGTGGGCTGGTCCACATCTTCATGCGCAGGCTGATACAACCTCACACTTTATCAGAATGAATTAAATTTGCTGCAAATTGATACCTGACTGACTGACTGGTTCATCAATTTTGTCTTGGAATATTCCTTCACATTTAACCATACTACCTGCTGACTTTGTTATCATAGCATGTACTTCTCAATTTAAATACTCCATGAATATAATTACAAGGACCAAGCACCAAACAATTGTAAGTCCACTCCACCATGTTCAAGACCTAAAAACCAAATGGATTCATGAGTTTCCTTTTTTGATTTGCCTGTCCTTGTCAGAAACCATGCTAAAATCCAGGCAGATTGCCTCAAAGAATCTTATACTTCTTTCCACCTGTTCAATGACATTTCCTGAAACTAAACCCTAAATCCTGGCTGGGGTTGTTACATGCTGGACACTTTAATGAAAGCAATTTTGGAATATAGTCCCTTTTAATCTCTTCACCTGACTGTAAACAAACATTATTCAACTTCATTTAGCAAAGTATTCACAAAATCACTCAGTGCAATTGTCATTTTCTGATCATCATTCTTTAGACATCAACCTTAAGTCCAAAAAAACAGAATGGTAGAAGAAATCAAAGGGCAAATCAGCATCTGTGGAAGCAAAAGGTGTCAGACTTTGCATTGAGAGTCTGTATAAGTACTGAGCTGGAACAGTAAAGATTGCCAATATCTGTTGTATGAAGTGGGATTAGGTCGAGGCTGATTGGTGATAGGTGGAACCAGATGGATAAGGGACAATGAGTGGATGGAACCAAGTTGCAGGAGGAGATGGGAGCAATGAAAAAAAGGGAGAAGAAAAAATGTTGGCAGGTGAGAGTGAGTAGAAGGAGAGATTGGGTAGGGTGATGGGTGGGGGAATGGGATATCTGACATTCTATATTCACACCATTGGGTTGTAAGTTACCCAAGTGGAATATGCAACATCTTTACAATTTGCCTTTGGCCTCTCAATTGAAGAAGGCAGCGAACAGACAGTCAATGTAGCATGGGAAGAAGAGTTAAAATAATTTGCATCCAGAAGCTCGAGATGGCCTTTATAGAGAAAGCACAGATGGCCAATGTGAGAACTGAATGTAGTAGACACAGTTGGAAGAAGTCCAAGTGAACCTCTATCTCATCTGGATGTGCTATTAAGATCCTGAATAGTGGCAAAGCAGGAGGTGAAGGACAGGTGTTACAGGTTGTTTGTAGAGGAATGTGCCAGAGATAGAATGGTATGTGGAGAGGAATGAGTGTACCAGAAAATCCAGAAGGGAGCGGTTTCTGAGGAAAATAAGAAGACGGGGAGGGGAAAATGTTACTGGTGTGAAATGGGATGAACAAAGAAACTCTATTGCTGTTCCATCCCAGCAGAGGGATTTCAGAGCAAATTCACAGGAAATAGAGGAAATATCTGCAAAGGTGGATGGTAGAAGCCATGTTTCTGGAAGAAGGTTGACAATTCAGAAGATTGAGAACTGAAGGCCTTATCTTGAGAACAACTGAAATGGAGATAGAGAAATTGAGAAAGATGTAGGTTTGGAAGAGGTATATTGAGATATTGAAATTTTGGTCCACTTTCCTTGTATTGCAGAAGAGGCCAAAAACTTGAATCACAAAATGATTAACAACTTACATTTTTGTGTAGATTATTCTTGTGTTTCTCAGTATGAGTCTAAAAATGTACCTCTGAGTTTTTGAACATGTTCAATAAACTGAAATCAATTGGCACCTATATCCTGGAGAATCGTATCTAATGGCTTAAGCCTTATAAAGTCATGCTTTGTTGTTGCCAGAATGGGTTGTAAGTGCCAGGGAAGCTGAATGCCCACTAATTAGCTGGGCAATTTTGTTTTTGATGGAACATTATAAATGAATGATGATAAAGCAAGAGCCAGTTTTAAATCTCTCCCTATTTTTTTTTAAAATTTAAAGGCTTCATTAAAATTGTAAACTTTCAGAATAAGTTGCATTTTTTCTGCTATATGACATAATGGTGCTCATTAATATTACATTTAATTTACAATGTCAACTGTTTGTTCATAGTTTTTTTTAATCTGCCAAATACACTGTTCTTATGTGATGAATTAACATTCTACTGATTAATATTTCCTAAAAAAAAATCAGTTTGCATCTGGCATTAGCAATAGAACACTCTGTTCTCCCCTTTTAAAAAATTATCTATTCTTTCAACTGGTTGAGTATATGATGTAAATATCAGATTGCTGGGTTGCTTGAACTTTCCTGTCTTTTTGATAACAAGGTCTTTAATAGAATTAACCTGTTGAGAACTATGGTACGTATGTCAAAACTGTAGAATCACAATTTTCAGACATGACTGAGATAAAACAACATTCCATCTTCCTTCTTATTGAGTTTCATTGTTTTATCCTGGTATTAAAGAGTATCATTAAAGCCCATATGCTCAAAAGCACATAGCTTCTGCCAGTCAGTGACTGCCCCTTTAGACTAATCAGAATAATAACTTTAATTTTAACTCAGCAAGATTGGTGCAGGTAAATTGCCCTCACTGAATTAATTTCCTGTCTTTCAGCTTTCCAGCATTGGAATCTCTCCCTCTCTCAAATGAAATAGAATAGACGTGCCTTTTGGAGATTTAGCATGGAAGGAAGAGTGTCTTGGAGTGGAAGGTAGGATGTGAATGCTCTCTGTTTAAAGTTGGCTGCCCATAGGAATTAATCTCCATTTTATGTTTGCTTTATGAAGCAATGCAAGCAAGAATCATAATGAATGAGTCTTTCACAGAGGCAATCCCAGTAAAGCTAATTCTAATCAAAGTCAGGTTAATGTCATAACACTTTCTGGAGACTTTGTTGCCCAATGCCTCTCCTCACTACCGACAGATTGAGCATATAGCTAATCTTCAGAACCTGAGATAAATTGTCAAACCCACTGCTTCTTCACTCAGGAATCTAGTTTAACTGAACTTCTACAGGATACAGTTGAGACTTTTTGTTTGCATAAGCTTGGAGGTTGAGTCCCAAGCCATCAGTGAAGTAACCGAGAGGGTGGACTTCCTCTCAATATCTGCATGAAAAATGTCATCTTCTAATTTGCCCTGTGCAGTGAACTGGGATTCACTGGTGTGTGTTGTGCAGATGGCTGGCTCCACTCCCATTTGCTCACATATAACCCTGGTTTCCCACCTTAACCCAGAACCCTTCTGAAGACTACTGGGAGACCCTACTTATAGTTATAAGCTAATAAATGCATTTGTTCTCCCTCCAGTTGTGAGAGCTTTTATTCGTACTACAGTTTTATTAGCTTAATCCCTAAATGATGGAAGCCTGGTATGTTGCTGATAGACCCTCTGTCCCCCCGATGTGGCTGAGGAGTTCACGTACTGCTTCCAGGCCAAACTGAATGCGACCAGAGATGTCTTCTACACCAATGAACTCAGGAGATCTGATTTGTTTCAAGGGTAGGAACTAAAGGGTATGCAGTCATCAGGGACTTCACTACATATGATGCTGCCATTGAGGTGTTGAAGGCTCAGTACCTGAAGTCACAAAATGAGATCCTAGTGAGACACCGACTCATTCTACATCACCAACTGCTAGGACAGACCATCAATGACTACTTGCTGGATCTGTGGACAGTTGCAAGAAGTGCAGGTACAAAGCAGAATGGGCCACATTCGTGAGGAAGAACAGATCTGGAATACTGTAATCACGGTAGTCCGCTCAAGGTACATGAGACAGTGACTACGTGATTCGGGTAAGAAGGACCAGGCTAGCCAAGTTGAACTGGCCAAATCAATGGAACAGGCTAAGTTCGAGAATGACGACCTTGAAGCTAGTCAGCTCACTCACCCAGTTGACTCCTTCCAAGAACCAGCTGCTCCCACTACCACTTCCCTAATGGCTGTTGCTTCCCATGCTAGGGCACACTCCCGTGCTAGGGAGTGCTTTTTCTGCGGCAAGAGCCAGCATCCCTGATCTTGTTGCCTGACTAAAGACTCAGTGTGTTGTTCCAGCTGTGGCAAGAAAGGGCATTGGGTGAGGGTTTGTCGCCCAAGGGGAAGCCCAGGGAAGTCCATGGTCTTCACCGCTCCCAGATCCAATTCCAGCCTCAAGCCGTCTGCCCCGAATTCACCCAAACCCACTTGCTGTGCTACACACAGATGGAGGTTGGCAGTGGCAGTGAGGAAACAGCGCAAAAAGGCTCAGCGGCCATCTTGCCACAACCCAAATTCAAACTCTGTGCCAGTATTGTCAGAGGAGGAAGGAGGGTGGCTGGCCATCAAGTGGCACCATGAGCTCGACGCCATCTTACCCACGCAGGGCAACCCAGAATGGTGGGGGCCCCTTGAGTGAGGAGTATAGAGTCTCCGGGGTCCTAGACTCGATGGCCCTAGATCAGAACAGACCTCACCAGCTCAGCAAATCCATAGTGACTTTGAAGGTAAACAACATTCCTCTAAATGCCTAATCGACACAGGCTCTACTGAAAACTTCATAGACTCTCGGACTGTGCAAGAATACAAATTAAAGATGTATCCTTTCAATTATCGCATATTCCTTGCATCTCAGTCGCATTCTACACATATTCAACAACATTTGTATAGTATATCTGCCGTTTGAAGTGGGGGGGGGGGGAGGGAATTCTGTAAATTTTGCCAGTGTTGTTGGGTTTGGATTTCCTGTGTCACCTTAAAAGTGTGAACTTGGAGTAGTCTGGTCCCCTTCCCCTGTAACGGTTCGGAACAGAGGGCACCTAAAATCAGAACCCACATGCAGCCTCTCCACACTGAATATCAATGACCCCCCACCCCACTTCTCTTCCTGAATCTGCCCTCTGACCTAGTGCTACCAAGAGCAGGAGGTACAGCACAGCAGACTGAGATTTCATAAAGTCTGAGACCCAACGTCTGCTTGACGAAGGTATCACTGAACCTAGCACCAGCCCTTGGAGAGCGCAAGTGGTAGTAGAAAAAGGGGAAAACAGTCCAGGCTAGTAATTGACTATACCCAAACTATTAATCAGTACACACTCCTGGGCGCCTACCCCCTTCCTCGAATTTTGGACATGGTGAATGATATTGTGCAGTATCAAGTCTATTTGACCATCGACATTAACACTGCTCATCACCAGCTGCTAATCTGTTCCTAGGGCCGTCGATATATGGCATTGAGGCTAACAGTCGTCTCTATCAATTCCGGACAGTCCCTTTCGATATTACTAATAGGGTTTCTATCTTCCAGATGCAGTTGGACAGAATGGTGGATATGTTTCGGTTGAAGGCTAACATCAATAATGTCACCATCTGCGGCCACACCTTGGAAAACCATAATGCCAACCTCCAGAGTTTCGTCCATGTGGCGAAAGCCCTGAATCTCATATAACTCTGACAAGTGCATGTTCAGGACTCTTCAGCTGGTTATGTGGTGGAGAATGGCATCATTGGCCCTGATCCTTATAGGATGTGCCCCATGTTAGAGCTCCCCGTTCCCAGGACCACAAAGGCTTTGAGGAGATGCCTGGGGTTTTTCTTATATTATGCCCAGTGGATCTATCAATATGCTGATAAGGTTCACTCCCTCTTAAAAACCATTAATTTCCCCCTCTTGGCTGAAGACCAAATGGCTTTTAACTACCTCCACAATCACAGTGCGAAAATCGCCATGCATGCAGTGGACGAGAATGTACCTTTCCAAGTGGAAGCGACATTTTGGACATAACCCTGGCTGATACCCTTTACCAGGGGGGCAGGCCAGTTGCATTTTTTTCTCGCATGTTACAAAGCCATGAGCTCCAGAACCCATCTGTGGACAAGAAAGTTCAAGCCATTGTAGAAGCCGTGAGGCACTGGAGACACTGCCTGGCTGGTAGGAAATTTGACCAGTACTCGGTTACATTCACGTTTAATAATGTCAAGATGGACAAAATCAAGAATGACAAGATTGCTAAGTGGAGGATCGAGCTCTCCACCTACAATTATGACATTGCCTATCGGTCAGGAGCCCCTGATGGCCCTCTAGATGCCTTATCTAGAGGAATCAGTGCCTCTGCACACACCAGTCATCTGAAGTCTCTACATAATGAGTTTTACCATCAGGAGTCTCCCACATGGGTCATTTTGTCGAGGTGAACAATCTTCTCTACTCCATGTAAGATATCACAGAAATGACCAGGTCTTTCCAGGTCTGCGCAGAGTGTAAGCCGCATTTCTACCACCCCACAAAGGCACACCTGATCAAGTCATCCAGGTCCTTTG
The DNA here is from genome assembly GCF_036971445.1 of Narcine bancroftii. Taxonomy (NCBI): domain Eukaryota; kingdom Metazoa; phylum Chordata; class Chondrichthyes; order Torpediniformes; family Narcinidae; genus Narcine; species Narcine bancroftii. The sequence goes on from NC_091474.1 coordinate 182,011,358, forward strand.
AATGACTCAGTGTCAATTTTAAGGGACCTCTCCTCTCCACGAATGGGAACACCTTCTTCCTCTCTATCACTGATGAGTACTTCCACTTCCCGTTCATCATTCCATGTCCAGACATGTCCACTTAGTCAGTCATAAAGGCCCTAGATTCCATTATCGCCCTGTTCGGACTGGTGTTTGGGGGAGACTTTACAAAATCCGTAAAAAATCCAAAATTTGGGACATACTGTCCCCCAAGGTTTCTGGATAAAGGATCGTGTACCTGTAGTTACAACCCCCAGGGGATTGAGCAGATTGAAAAGGAGAACTCCACGGTCTGGAAGGCTGTCAAACTGGCCCTGAAGTTAAAAAGCCTTCCAGACTCACGCTGGCAGGAAGCCATCCCTATGGCGCTCCATTCCATCTGGTCACTACTATGTACCACAACCAATGCTACTCCTCACATGCTCCTATTCAATTCAGAAAGAAGGTGGGCATCGGAGACTACACTCCCAACCTGGATCACCACTCCTGGTCCAGTCCTTCTCAGGAAGCACTAGAGGAAAAGCAAGACCAACCCTCTGGTGGAAATGGTGAAACTGCTCCATGCCAATCTCATGTACACCTCTGTGGAGTACCCTTATGGCCGGGAGGACATCATCTCCATCAGGGACCTGGCACCTGCCAGAACAGAGGGCCCTGCGAGCCACAGAGCTCATTCTCACCACCCCTAGTCAGGGCCTCAGGGGATCCGGTTCAGGAGGAAAGTGCAGCTCCCTCCACTGTGGTGCTGGAGATCTAGCCCACCTCTCATCCCTCACAAGGGGGCCAGGAGACCCAAGGAGTCCAAGGCCCTTCAATGCTAAGGCGCTCCACCAGGATCTCCATATCCCCAGACCACTTAAAACTTGTAAATTTGTAAATAACTATATTTTTTTTGTATCACTTGTTCTGAACCCATGTTCTTTGTCTTCGTACAGACCTTAAATTCTACACAAAGGGGTGAATGCAGTGAACTGGGAGTCACTGGTAGTGTGTTGTACTGATGGCTGACTCCACCTCCCGGCTCCACCCCCATCTACTCACATATAACCCTGGTTTCCTGCCTAAACCCAGAACTCTTCGAAAGACTACTGTGAAACCCTACCCATAGTAATAAGCTAATAAAAGCATTTGTTCTCCCTCCAGTTGTGAGAGCTTTTATTTGCGCTACATCCTGTCTGCAACTCACTGCCCTCCAATAATAAAGATTCATGCTAAGATGCTAGAAAGTAGTCACATTTTGGAACCCAATTTCAGCAATAGCAGACATCAACAAATGAAATTTAAAATCACCTTTAATGTCCCAGTATAGTCTCTCATCAATTAAGATAAATGGTTATTTGATGATCAAGAACTGGCACAAAACATTTGATGTACAGGCAGTAATAATTATTGACCTGCAATATGCTTATTTGACCTGAACTACTTACAAGGAGTGGAAAGATATCAGCAATGCTGCCTTCATAAAATGCTCCAATATTACTGGAAGGAAGAACAAACAAATAGCAAGGTTCTCTCCTGCCTCAACATCCCCGGCCTGAATTATATACAGTCAGTTCTGAAGGCACATTGATAACCAATCCTTGACCAGACTCCCAAAAGAAATACTCAGTTGGAGTTCTGTTATGGGCAGAAATCACTGGATGAACAGAGGAAAAGATTCAAGCATGTGCTCAAAGCATCCTTGAAAAAAGACAATACCTCCACTGATTCCTGGGAATTTCAAACAGATGAAGTAACATTCATCATGGCACTGAGGCCATGAATCGTGAGCAGTTTTGTTACTGATGAAAGTGTTCATTACCTTGTCTTCCCCTGTCCTCAGAAGAATCTCAGATTCTCATTTTCACCTCATCATTCACTTTTGAATCAACAGAACCAGATGAATACAATCATTCAATCAGTTCAACCTTCTGAACTTCACATATTCAGAAGATTAAATGCCATCTTCTTTCTGATATATTCATGCATCAGCATGGAGAGGAAAGGGCAAGATCAGCATTTATTACTCAACCCTAGTTGCCATTGAGTGGCAAGTTACCTTCTTGAACTGCCGCAGGCTTGCTGAAGGTTCTCCCACAGCACTGTTGGATAGGGATTCAGCAATGTCGAAGGAACAGGGATATTTTTCCCAGTCAGCAAGGTGTGTGACTTTAATGGGAATATACAAGAGGCAGAGTTTCCATGTGCCTTGCTGCCCTTGTTTCTCTTGGCAGGTTGACAACTCAGGGATGCATTCAGAGTAGCCTAAATAAGTAAGTCAGTTAGTTTTTGATGTTTCAGGGAGTGAAGCGAGTTTGAAAATCTTCTTCCACATTGGTAGAAACCATAGATGAAAGCCAAGGTAACTCATCCATCCTTCTGGCTCAATAGGTCATGAATATTTCATCTCTTTCCTTAGCACTCACTCTACCATATGAAAGCTTCTTTCAGGCATGAGAAGCTAGTGGGACTAAAGCCAGACAAATCACCTGGTCCTGATGATATGCATCCAAGGGTTCTGAAGGAAATGGCAGAAGTTATAGTTGATGCATTGGTGGTCATATACCAAAATTCCTTGAATTCTGGGCAGGTCCCGGCAGACTGGAAGACAGCAAATGTCACACCACTTTTTAAGAAAGGATGTAGACAGAAGACTGGAAATTATCAGCCAATTAGCTTGACGTCTGTAGTTGGAAAAATGCTTGAAGCCGTCATTAAAGATGAAATAGTGAAACTTTTGGAACGTAAGGGTTCAATCAGGCAGACGCAGCATAGTTTTGGAAAGGGAAGATCTTGTTTGACAAACTTGTTAGGATTTTTTGAGGATATACTGGGTGCGGTGGATAGAGGGGAACAGGTTGATGTTGTATATTTGGATTTCCAGAAAGCGTTTGATAAGGTGCCGCACAAGAGACTTATCAGTAAGTTACAGGAAAGTGGAGTCCGGGGAAGTATATTGGCCTGGATTGAAAATTGGTTGTCTGACAGGAGGCAGAGAGTCGGGATAAATGGGAGTTTTTCAGGTTGGCAGAGAGTGGTAAGTGGGGTGCCGCAGGGGTCAGTGATAGGCCCACAACTGTTCATCATTTACATTGATGTCTTGGAGGAGGGGACAAAATGTGATGTAGCCAAGTTTGCGGATGACACCAAATTGAGTGGAAGAGCAAATTGTAATGAGGATGTGGAGAGTCTGCAGAGGGATAGAGTTAAGCTGGATGAGTCTGGCAGATGGAGTACAATGTTAGTAAGTGTGAGGTTATCCACTTTGGCAAGAAAAATAAAAGAGCTGAATATTATTTAAAGGGTGAAAAACTACAGCATGCTGTTGTGCAGAGGGACTTGGGAGTCCTTGTGCATGAATCGCAAAAAGTTAGGTTGCAGGTGCAGTAGGTTATTAAGAAGGCAAATGGAATGTTGGCCTTCATCACAAGAGGAATTGAATTCAGGAGTAGGGAGGTAATGTTGCAACTGTATAAGGTATTGGTGAGACCGCACCTGGAGTACTGTGTCCAGTTCTCATCTCCATATTTGAGGAAGGATATACTGGCTTTGGAGACGGTCCAGAGGAGGTTTACTAGGTTGATCCCTGGGATGAAGGGGTTGACTTAAGATGAAAGATAAATCATCTAGGATTGTATTCACTCGAGTTCAGAATGAGAGGAGATCTTATAGAAACATATAGGATTATGAAGGGTATGGATAGGATAGATGTAGGAAGGTTTTTTGAGCTGGCCGCCGAAACTAAAATGAGAGGACACAGCCTCAAGATTTGGGGGAGTGGATTTAGGTCAGAGATGAGGAAAAATACTTTTTCCCAGAGAGTAGTGAATGTTTGGAATTCTCTATCCAGGGAAGTGGTTGAGGCTGCCTCATTAAACATATTTAAAATTCGGTTAGATAAATTTTTACATGATAGAGGAATTAGGGGATATGGGGAGAAGGCAGGTAGGTGGAGTTAGGTCATAAATTAGATCAGCCATGATCGTATTGAATGGCAGAGCAGGCTCGATGGGCCATTTTTGGCCTACTCCTGTTCCTACTTCCTATGTTCCTATGTTCCTATGTTCACAATCACAGAAGGGTAAACTATCTGTGAATATTCAGTTTCTAAACATTTATAATAAGATTGGTGAGTTTAGAAATTCTGAGACCACGTTGTTAGGAAACTGAATCAGAAGTTTATTTTTGTAACTTATCGGCTGGAGTTTACGTTTTAAATCTGAGAATGATTGAGCAAATAAACAGATTTCTAGCTGATATACACCACCATAGTGGATATTTTGGGAACCTTTGAGCTTTGGAGGCACATCAATAGAAGCTGCTGATCCATGAAACAACACTCTGTTTGGAAAATACCATCTTGGAAAATCCTTGGAAGAGTCACCTTTAATAAACTGGATCTATGCAAGGTATATTGGTAGCCTATGACCCAACGGCATGAAGGTCAGGTTTTCCAAGTTTAGGTCCTATATCCTGATCTGGTTCCACTGTCTACAGCTATATTTTACCAGCTCCTCACCCACATCCCATATTTGTCTCTCCACCTCCCCCACCTTCGTCTGTTAAATACCCATCACTTGGAACCTCCCCATTTATTCCTGCCCCCCAACCACCATCCTTTTATCGTGCTTGCTGTCTCCCATTCCCATCTTGTCTCAAATAAAGGGATCCTATCCTAAACCTTGACTAACCACTTCTTTCCTTGGATGCTGCCTGTACAATTGAGTTCTTCTAGCTTCTCTTTGATCACTGAAGAATCCAACATCAGGAGTTGTGTTTCTTTTACAAAGTGGATCTCAATCTAATTTATAAACCACTTGGAGCAGCTAGCCAAAATTCTAGCAGGGGGGTATGCCGAGGAGGTAAGGAATTTTGGCTAAAGATTTTGCAATGGATATTTAAAGAGCAGACAGATTAGCAGGTTCAGGAATTGTGAGCCTAACAAAATATTTCTGACATTCATTTCTCAACCCCTAAATATTGCAAAAATCTCTTTTGAGGTTTGATGTCCATTACGTTACTTAATAATATTTCTTGGAATAACATGAGATTCTCACCAAGACTATTATTTTTCCATATGGAAATCTTTTTGGACATTACTCAAATAACTGATTCTCCTGATTATTTTATTTTAAGCAGTAATCAACTGTGCCAATGTGGTTTTGAGTGAAAGAATAAAAAAATCTGTCATCTGCCAGATTCCATGAAAGAATAAGAATTATCTTGCCAGAAACTTCACATTATTAGAGCTGCTTGTTTTATAAGGGTATTTTAATTTTATAGCGACATTACAGATTTCAGTAGAGCTTATTTTTGCTTCAATTCTGGAAATGTCCTAATTTTAATCAATAATGGTTCCTTTCTCAATCTACTATCACCTGCTGGTTGATGAATGATTAATTTCTATTAGAACATCGAACATTACAGCACAGTATAGGCCCTGTGCCCATTATGTTCAATTTTAAATTTAGACATACAGGTCAGTGCTGCCCAATTTACACCCAATTAACCTACACCCTCAGTATAATTCAAACAGTCGGAGGAAACCAGAGCCCCTGGGGAAAACCCATGCAGACATAGGGGGAACGTACAAACTCCTTGCAGACAGAGCGGGATTCAAACCACAGTCCTGATTGCTGCCGCTATAAAGATGTTGCACTAACCACTACGCCAAACATGTTGCATTGACCTACTCCACAATATTCTCATCCTTCCCTATCTCACAATCATAACCTCTATTTTTCTTGAATGCGTGTGCATTTCTATCTCATTTTAAAAGAAACCCAACAACCCTATATCTGGAATTATTTCTGAAAGCTTCTGGAGAAAATAAGTTGAATTGATAGGCCTTGGAAATATTCAATCATATCTTCTTTTTTCTTTTTCTTTGGCTTGGCTTCGCGGACGAAGATTTATGGAGGGGGTAAAAAGTCCACGTCAGCTGCAGGCTCGTTTGTGGCTGACCAGTCCGATGCGGGACAGGCAGACACGATTGCAGCGGTTGCAAGGGAAAATTGGTTGGTTGGGGTTGGGTGTTGGGTTTTTCCTCCTTTGCCTTTTGTCAGTGAGGTGGGCTCTGCGGTCTTCTTCAAAGGAGGCTGCTGCCCGCCAAACTGTGAGGCGCCAAGATGCACGGTTTGAGGCGTTATCAGCCCACTGGCGGTGGTCAATGTGGCAGGCACCAAGAGATTTCTTTAGGCAGTCCTTGTACCTTTTCTTTGGTGCACCTCTGTCACGGTGGCCAGTGGAGAGCTCGCCATATAATACGATCTTGGGAAGGCGATGGTCCTCCATTCTGGAGACGTGACCCATCCAGCGCAGCTGGATCTTCAGCAGCGTGGACTCGATGCTGTCGACCTCTGCCATCTCGAGTACCTCGACGTTAGGGGTGTGAGCGCTCCAATGGATGTTGAGGATGGAGCGGAGACAACGCTGGTGGAAGCGTTCTAGGAGCCGTAGGTGGTGCCGGTAGAGGACCCATGATTCGGAGCCGAACAGGAGTGTGGGTATGACAACGGCTCTGTATACGCTTATCTTTGTGAGGTTTTTCAGTTGGTTGTTTTTCCAGACTCTTTTGTGTAGTCTTCCAAAGGCGCTATTTGCCTTGGCGAGTCTGTTGTCAATCTCATTGTCGATCCTTGCATCTGATGAAATGGTGCAGCCGAGATAGGTAAACTGGTTGACCGTTTTGAGTTTTGTGTGCCCGATGGAGATGTGGGGGGGCTGGTAGTCATGGTGGGGAGCTGGCTGATGGAGGACCTCAGTTTTCTTCAGGCTGACTTCCAGGCCAAACATTTTGGCAGTTTCCGCAAAGCAGGACGTCAAGCGCTGAAGAGCTGGCTCTGAATGGGCAACTAAAGCGGCATCATCTGCAAAGAGTAGTTCACGGACAAGTTTCTCTTGTGTCTTGGTGTGAGCTTGCAGGCGCCTCAGATTGAAGAGACTGCCATCCGTGCGGTACCGGATGTAAACAGCGTCTTCATTGTTGGGGTCTTTCATGGCTTGGTTCAGCATCATGCTGAAGAAGATTGAAAAGAGGGTTGGTGCGAGAACACAGCCTTGCTTCACGCCATTGTTAATGGAGAAGGGTTCAGAGAGCTCATTGCTGTATCTGACCCGACCTTGTTGGTTTTCGTGCAGTTGGATAATCATGTTGAGGAACTTTGGGGGACATCCGATGCGCTCTAGTATTTGCCAAAGCCCTTTCCTGCTCACGGTGTCGAAGGCTTTGGTGAGGTCAACAAAGGTGATGTAGAGTCCTTTGTTTTGTTCTCTGCACTTTTCTTGGAGCTGTCTGAGGGCAAAGACCATGTCAGTGGTTCCTCTGTTTGCGCGAAAGCCGCACTGTGATTCTGGGAGAATATTCTCAGCGACACTAGGTATTATTCTATTTAGTAGAATCCTAGCGAAGATTTTGCCTGCAATGGAGAGCAACGTGATTCAATCATATATGTACATTAATAAGACAATTCTTGGTTATATTTTCATTTTATTCATGCTTTGACAATTTTGTTGTGGTATTTCATGTTAAGGTTTCCTTTCCCACTGTCAGTCCATACATTCCATGAACTTATATGTTCCATCTAATCCATATTTTTACATAATTGAATACTTAGTCAATGTTCCCTTTCTCTTGTAGAGAAATACAGAACAACAGATATGTTTCCAATATTTTAAAGGTACCAAATAATTAATAAGGAACATCCAATAATGAAGGGCATAGATGAAGTGAATAGTCATGATTTTTTTTAACAGAGTAGAGGAGTCTAAAATTGGAGAGTATTAATTCAATGTTCGAGGGGCAAATTTTTAAAGGGTGATAGGTGCTGTGAACTGGAATTCACTGTCTGTGTATTGTTCAGATGGCTGGCTGCACTGATGGCTCCACCTTCACCTACCCCAATATAAACCCTGGTTTTCCTGCCTTACCTCAGATTCACCTTAGGACTATTGAGTCTACTGGTCATTGATTGTAAGCTATTAAAAGCGTGTTTGTACTCCTCACTTGTTTATGAGTGCATTCAGTCACATTACAATTTTAATAGCTTAACTTTGAAGCAGGCTGGAAACGGTTAAAGCCAGGCATGTTCAGGTCGACCCTTTGTCCCCTGAGGCCCCAGAGAAATTTGTCTACTGACTGGAGTGCTTCCAGTCCTACCTGATGGCCACACATCTTCAACTCAGATGATCTACGGAGATCGGCACCTCTCTCGAGTCAACCCCAAGAGATTGTGCTACCTACAAGGTGGTCATAAAAGGCTTGAAGAATGATGTGCTGGTGAGGTAACAACTCTTTCAATGTCGGCAGCGTCCGGGTGAGTCGCAGGATGACTATGTTCTTGAACTGTGGGCCCTGACCAGAAAGTGCCACTATGAAGTGGTCATGGCCCAGGTGAGAGAGGAGGAACAAATCCGGGTCACCCTCGTGGTAGGAGTGAGGTCGAGGTATGTGAGGCAGCAATTGCTGGAGTTGGGGAAGAAAGACTTTGCCAGCACACTGGAGCTGGTGAAAGTGTTAGAGCAGGCCCAACTAGGAGCTGATGATCTCAAAGGCGAAAGCGGTGCCCTTTCAGGGGACCAGATCAATGGGGCGCCTGTAACTCCTGCAGCCTTAGCGCCGACTGTTGCGAATACTTGCGCCTGGGGATGTTACTTCTGTGGACAGGCACAGCATCCCCGCATCTGATGCCCCGTGAAGGACTCCATGTGCGCTGATTGTGGTAAGTAAGGGCACTAGGTGAAGGACTGCCAGGCTAAAGGGAACCCAAAGATGGCAACCGTGTGTGCAACCCCCGAATCATCACGCGACCTATGCCTGAGTCCTGAAGGACCAGCATCCACCTCTCCATGCTGTTCGGTGCCGGCATCTAGCTGTGCCTCATGGTGGGACCCACCACCAGATGTGAAGCATCGTGGAAAGCCTCGAGGTCAGTGCCACCTAGTCCGTTGTTGGATCAAGAAAGAGGATAGCCATCTTACCATGCCTCATGGTCGACACCATCTTGACTGCCTGCAGGCCAAGAGGAGAGGAATGACATCAACATGGGTAGCGATGGGGTTTCTGGACCACTGGCATCGCTCATCCTGAATCAGGCCATACCTCACCAATTGAATAATTCAGCGATGGAATTGAGGGTAAACGGACATTTGACTGATTGCTTATAGACACTGGCTCCACTGAGAGTTTTATAAACCCTGCAATGGCTTTGCGGTACAAGTTACGAGTATACCCAATAGACTATCGTATTTTCCTAGCTTCTCACACACACTCTGCATTGATCCAGGGGTATTGTATAGTACATCTAACTGCAAAAGGGTGGTAATTTTGTAAGTTCAGATTGTATGTACTGAAGGATTTGTGTGCTCCTGTGTTCCTGTGTCACTTTAAAAGCGTGACCATGGAATACTCAGGCCTACTCCCTCCAATCACAGTGCAGAATGGAAGCTCCCAAAAGCTGGACACCACATACGGTCTCTCTACCCTAAATATTGATTCCCCCCCACCCCACCCCACTGTTTCTGAACCTGACTCCCGATTGCAAACCAATAGCTACAAAGAGCAGGCGATACAGTACAGGGGATTGGGAATTTATCAGACCCGAGACACAGTGACTACTTAAAGAAAACATTAGTGAACCTAGCAACAGACCATGGAGAGCCCAGGTAGTAGTCATGAAAAGGGAAGAAAAGTTCAGGCTAGTGATTGACTACAGCCAAACAATTAATTGATTCACATTCCTGGACGCGTACCCCCTCCCTTTTTCTCACACACCCAACAAGGCCAAAAGCTTCAGAACCCATCAGTGGAGAAAGATGGTCAAGCCATTGTAGAGGCCATCAGGCACTGGAGGCATTACCTGGCTGGCAGAAAATTTATACTGCTCACTGTGGTGAATGTCTGCCAAGCTGCCTGTCTCCCCTCTGGCGAGCCTTGCTGCACTAACATTGACTGTGCAATATCTCTACTGTTAAGGATGCTCCCCTTGGGTATAACTGTATATGCATCTATTGTCTTTCATTATTGCACCATGAGTTTCTGCTAATAAAAATGTTTGACCACATCATCTTTGTCTACTTCATCAACTGGCACTTCAATTTTATTAGCAGAAATGGATGCAGCACTCAAGCCAGAGCGGCTGATAATCGACCTGTCTGGCCCGAGGGCCAGAAAAATTTTCAACCACTGGATTGCTTGTTTCAATTACGACATGGCTTGAAACAACGTGGTCGATGAGGCGATACAGTGGAGCCACCTGAATTCTCTGCTGGGTGAGGTCCCTTTCACCATTACGCAAGGAGCTACCACTCTGGCTATAACCCAGGAACGCCTGACTGCTTTCTATGCAGCAGCACGGAATGTGGTACGTGCTCAACACCAGTTGCTGACTAGACGCCAGAAACCCGGGGAAAGTGATGTTGCCTATGCACTGGCCCTCGACTTGCTGGCAAACGAATGTGATGTCAGGGCAGTTAATGTGCAACAACACTGCAATGCCTTGAAGCTGGATGCTTTCGTCAACGGGATTGACTTTAGTTACATCTAATAGAGGCTACTGGAGATGGAGCCCTTAACCTACGACCGGGCAGTCACTCTAGTCAAAACACTGAGAAGTGCCATGCAGTCCAGTAAAATGCTAGAAATGAAAAAAACATCCAGGAGTGCTGGAACCCCGAAGGAAAGAAAAGGGTGAACTACTGAAAAATGCCACTTCTGTGATAAGAGCTGGCACCCCAGACAGAAGTCCCTGGCTCATTTTACTACCTGCAGCTATTGTGGGAAACTCGGCCACTTCGCTAAAGCATGTAAGGCGAAAAGTACTTCCATTGATAAGAAAAAGAAGAGAAGCACCAAGAAAATGCATCCTGGAGCTGCAGGAATGGAAGACAACTGTGAAAAGGGGGAATCTTCAGACGAGCAACTTCAAGTGACGGCGAGGTGAGATCCCCTGTGATAGCTCAATTGACTGTAAAGCTTGGGGGATGTTACAGACTGGAACGGTTGACTATGAAGGAGGAGGTGAATGGTGAGATCCTTGATTGTCTAATAGACTAGGGGAGTACTGACAGCTACATCCACGAGAAAGTTGCCAGAGCCTTAAATTTGCGGAGATATCCAGCGAACCGAAAGATATCGATGGCTTGTAGTGAACTTACAAAAACTGTATGGGACAAGTGTAAAGTTACTTTAAATTTACAGGGCCATTGCCTTGCTGATGTGTGGCTCTTTATTATGGTGGAGCTCTGCACCCCTGTGTTACTGGGGTTAGATATTCAATCTCAGTTCAACAATGTAGTGTTAAATTTCGGTGGGCCACTACCCACACTTACCATCCCCCGCGCTAGTAACTGCAGTCTGTCTGCATTAAAGATCAAAGCTCCTTCCCTTTTCAGCAATTTATCCCCTGAGTGTCAGCCGATTGCCACTAAGAGCTGTTCTCACAGCAAAAAGGATCGTGAGTTTAACAAAGCGGAGACCCAGAGTCTGCTTAAGGAGGGAGTAATTGAACCTAGTAAGAGTCCGTGGCGGGCCCAAGTGGTAGTTGTGAAAAATCACACTAAGAGATGACTGGCTATTGACTACAGCCAGACAATCAACCATTACACTAACCTGGATGCCTACCTGCTGCCACGCATCAATTAAATTATTAATCAGATAGCGCAATACAAAGTGTACTCTACTATCGACCTCAAAGCAGCTTATCACCAAATCCCCATTAAGAAAAGGGAATGGCCCTATACAGCTTTTGATGGGGGGTTATACCAGTTTAAAACGGTACCTTTAGGGGTCACTAATGGTGTGTCTGTGTTTCAGAGGGAAATGGGATAAGATTGTTAGGATGTATGAGTTACAGGATACGTTTCCCTATCTGGATAATATCACTATCTGTGGGAAAACACAGGCTGAGCACGACAACAACTTAAAGAAGTTCTTAGCAACAGCTTAAGAACTCAACCTTAGATTTAACGAGGGCAAATGTGTGTTCAACACGACAGAGCTACTCATTCTGGGCTACATTGTCCACAAGGGCGAAATCCACCCAACCCGGAAAGAATGGCCCCCCTTAAGAAGTTACCACCCCCAGACTCAGCAAAAGCCCTTAAAAGGTGTATGGGATTCTTCTCCTATTACTGAAAATGGGTTCGGCTACGCCACGAAGGCATGCCTTCTGTTTGATACTAAATCTTTACCTCTCTCTCCAATGGCCTTGAAGGCTTTCGGGAGAATTAAAGCTGATATTGCCAAAGCACCACTCTCGTCCATTGACAAGTGGAAACTGATGCCTCAGATTGTGCCTTGGCAGGAACAATCAAAAGGGCAGACCTGTGGCATTCTTCTCCCGCACGTTACGTGGACCTGAACTTGCCATCGAAAAAGAAGCCCAGGCTATTATTGAAGCTGTTCACTACTGGAGACACTTTATAGCCAGCAGAAAATATACTCTTGTCACTGATCAGAAATCTGTAGCCTACATGAACGATAAGATGGCACGCTGGCGAATAGAACTCTCAACTTATAATTATGAGATCTCTGACGCATAGTCACGATTTGCTGGTGGTGCTCAGCTGGACGGGCTAAAAGAGATCCATTGCAGACTGTGCCACCTAGAAGTCACGAGGTTCTTCCACTACATAAGGGCTAACATCCTTCCTTACTGTCTGGAAGAAGTCAGGAAATTGACTAAAAGCTGTCCTGTTTGCGCAGAATGCAAACCGCAATACTTCAAAGTTCCGGAGGCCACTCTCATCAAGGCAACCCAACCTTTTGAGAGGATTAGCTTAGATTTTAAAGGACCGTTACCTTCCAACAACAAAATTTTATATTTCCTTACTGTAATTGACGAATATTCCAGGTTTCACTTTGCGATACTCTTGTCAGCGTCTGTCATTAAGTCACTTGAGAGAATTTTCAGCATTTTTGGTTTTCCCATTACATTCATTCTGATAGGGGCTCAGCATTCATGAGCGCTGAACTGCAGTGAACCCTGCTACAGAAGGAGATTACCACCAGCCGTACCATGAGCTACAACCCGCAGGGCAATGGGCAGGTCGAAAGGGCTAATACTACAGTCTGGGAGACTGTTAATTTTGCTTTAAAAACACATGGTTAGCCTGTTTCCTGGTGGCAGGAGGTGCTGGCTGAGGCACTACATTCTATTTGGTCTTTATTGTGTACTGCAATAAATCAAACATCTCATGAATGTATATTTACCTTTCCTAGGAAATCAGGAACTGTGATGGACTGGCCAGCCTGTTTACCTGAGCCTGGAACCGTGCTGCTGAAGAACCATGCTTGGGCGCGTAAAACAGACCCCCTACTCCAACCAGTTCAGCTACTGCATACCAACCCCAACTACACTCATGTTAAATTCCCAGACGGGAGTACTGACACTGTACCCCTAAGAGATCTGGCCTCGCCTGGTTCGCCCCTTCCTCACGCCCCTACTCAGAGTGAGTCTGAGAGTTTGGGTTCACCCCCCTAGCCTGTGACCCCTAGTAAGTTTTCAGATGGCCATGCTGAGGCTCCACTGCCTCACGCTGGCGATTCTGGAGCGAATCCAGAAGTCAGTCCTTCCCACACTACAGACCCAGGAACTGTACCAGTTCCCAAGGTTGCAAAGGAGCCACCTGTTTTGAGAGGAAGCACCAGAATTCGTAAACAACCTGATACGCTGACATATTCATAAAACATCTCATTATATTTCGATTACTTGCTAGATACTGGTGTATTTTGGCTGTTAGAGTATTCTCAATGCCAAACATGGTATCCACGTATCACTTGCTTCAGTCTTTCCTAGCAGCTGTCCTTTTGATTTTAACCCTTCTTCTGCCGGGGGTAGACTGTGGTGAATGTCTGCCAAGCTGCCTGTCTCCCCTATGGAAAACCTTGCTGTACTAACATTGGCTGTGCATTATCTCTACTGTTAAGGACACTCCCCTTGGGTATAACTGTGTATGCACCTATTGTCTTTCATTATTGTACCATGAGTTTCTGCTAATAAAAGCCATGTTTGACCACATCGTCTTTGTCTACATCATTAACTGGCACTTCACTCACTGACCAGTGATCAGTAGCATTCATGTTTAATAATGCAACAGGTGTAAAATAAAGAATGATAAGATCACCAGGTGGAGGATCAAACTCTCCACCTATAATTACAAAATAGCATACAGGCCAGATACTCTCAATGAAACTCTTAATGTTAAACTCAAGAGGAAACTGTGCCTCTGCACACACCGGCCAGTTGTGGTCACTGCACGATGTGTTTTGCCATCCAGGCATCAACCATATGGCTCATTTTGTCAAGTCACACAACCTGCCCTACTCCGTTGAGGATATCAAGGAGATGACAGGTCCTGCCAGGTCTGCACCGAGAGCAAGCCGCACTTCTACTGCCCGACAAAGCGCACCTAATAAAGGCATCTCGCCCCTTCGAACAACTCAGTTTCGATTTCAAGGGTCCCCTCCCTTCCACCAACAGAAACATGTGCTTTCTCAACATTATCGATGAGTATTCACATTTTCTGTTCACCATCTCCTGCCCAGAAATGTCCACCACCACAGTCATCAGGGCCTTGCACTCTATTTTTCCCCTGTCTGGGTATCCTAGCAATATCCATAGCAAATGGAGCTCATCATTTATGAGCAAAGAGCTACGCCAATACCCTGCTCATAAAGGGCATTGCCTCAAGCAGGATAACTAGCCACAATCCCTGGGGGATGGACAAGTTGAAAAAGAGAACATACTGTATGGAAGGCCATGAAATTGCGTCTCCAGTCCTAAGTCCTTCCAGACTCGTGCTACCCACAATGCTCCACTCCATAAGGTCACTCCTCTGCATGGCAACCAATGCAACTCCTCATGAGCTTATGTTTATGTTCCAGAGGAAATCCACGTCTGAGACTATTCTCCCAGCTTGGCTGATGGCACCAGAGCCAGACCTGCTGAGAAAGCATGTGAGAAGGAGCAAGACAGACCCCCTGATCGAGAACATGCGCCCCCTGCAAGCCAAACCAACATATGCCTACATGGCAAACCCTGATGACAGAGACGACACCATCTCAATTAGAGACCTGGTACCCACCGGAACTGAGAGTCTGGTGCCTCAAATGTGCCAGGAACTACCGAGTACCTCACTCAGGGTCCCAGAAAACACTGCTCGGGAAGTGAACCAATTCACCCCACGAGCCGGAGCCCTCGAGACCAACTGACCCTGCATCACAGGGGTCCAGTAATTTTGGGAAACCCAAAGTCCTCCAGTACTGCTGCACTCAACCAGAATTACCAGACCGCCTGACAGACTTGTAAATATTTGTAAACATTTTTTTGAATGAATGGTCTCTGTTTTTGACTTAGGCTCAATTCTGAAGGAAGGGATGAATGTAGTACACTGGAATTCACTGTCTGTGTATTGTTCAGATAGCTGGCTCCTCCCTTGGCTCCACCCTCACCTACCCCATTATAAACCCTGGTTTACCTCAGATTCACTTGAGGACTATTGTGTCTACTAGCCATTGATTGTAAGCTATTGAAAGCGTGTTTGTACTCCTCACTTGTCTCTGAGTGAATTCAGTCACGTTACAGTGAGTCTATGGAACGAGCTGCTTGAGGATGTGTTAGAAGGAGGTATAATTACAATGTTCAAAAGACATTTAGAGAGAAGGATAAGAAAGATTTGGAAAGGCACAAGCCAAACACAGGCAAATGGGACAAGCACATGTGAACAACTTATTCAGCATGGGCAAGCAGGCTGAAGGGTCTGCTTCCATGCTGTAAAATTCCAAGAGTCTATAACGCTATCATTGCCCTCAAAAGAAGAGGAGGCTTCAAGGATTAACCCACAATGGAAGAGTCTACATGTGTGCCTAAGACAAGAATGAAGCTCAGCCCAGAGTGAATGGTTCATCTTGAGAATCAACATAGAAGGGAGCTTTTAACCAGTTCAATTAATCCTATATGACATCAAGAAACAGCTATAAGTATTGGATGCAAGAGAAGCTAAACAACATCCCGAATGTCATAATTTAAAAAAATATTTAGTCATAGAGCACAGTAACAGGCCTTCTGACCTATGAGCCTATACTGGCCAATTTTATTCAATTGACCTACATCTCCTGGTAGGTTTTGAATGGTGGGGGGTGTGGTGATATGTAATTACACCACTAGGTCACCAGTGGTCATCCTGGTGACCTTGTATATAAAACAGTACAGAGCTACAGTCTAGCCTTCCAGGTTTGTCTTGCAGAGAGACAAGATCTCTTAGTGTACATATTAGTTTATTAAAGCTGTCTTATACTCATACTGCTGTTGTGGTTATTGTCAGTAGAATTTAATAAACTAATATGTACACTAAGAGGTCTTGTCTCTCTGCAAGACAAACCTGGAAGGGTAGATTGTAGCTCTGCTTTATATACAAGGTCACCGGGATGACCCCTGGTGTAATTAAATATCACCACAGGAGGAAACCAGAGTCCCTGGGAAAAACCCATGCAGACACGTGAAGAAGGTACAGATAGCATGGAATTTGAACCCCAGTCGCTGGCGCTGTTACAGCAATGCGCTAAATGCTAGGCTAACCATGCCATCCCAACACTAACCGTTCCACCCCACACTAACCAGGGCTTTTGTTAACATTTGTTTTCCAGGTTGTCAGTGAAATAATGGAAGTTATTATATGATCTTCTGCAATGCAGTGATTATTTGGCTTCAATAACCTGCACACTAATAATTGGTTTGGGATTTCCAGGACCCTTCAGCTCCAGATCTAAAAAATGACTTGGCGTCATCAAGGACCAAAGAGCTCATTTACTGAGGAGAGATGAAAGGAAGTTTCATTGACATAAATCATCATTTGATCAAGTATATTGTCAGTAAATCTTGGTAAAACTGAAATCAATGGTCACAAAGGGGAGAACATTCCAATGGTTGGAGTCACACCACAAAAATACTAGTGGCTCTCGTATATCTATCTTCTCACCTTCAGATCATTGCTGGAGGAGTTCCTCAGTATACTATTTTTAGCTGTTTCAATTATATCTTTCATGTCAGAATTCATGATATTTGGTAGGCATTGAGCAATATTCAATTCTATTCACAACTTTTCAGCATCTAAGGCAATTGCTGCAAGTTTAAAATAATATTCAGGGAGGAACTGATAAATGATAAGTAACCTTTGTATCATAAGAATGCCAGAAAATGGCAATCTATGGTTAAAAAAAAGAGCGTCAAACAATCTACTTATTGGTTTTCAATGGAATTACGAACACAAAGCCTCACCAATATTCCAGAAGACTCCAGTGACCAAAAACTCTTCTGAAGAACCTGTATAGTGATTGTGGCTGGAAGAACAGGCCAGTGGCAGGATGTCATGAAGATTTCCAATATATTTCTTCCATCTCAAACACTCAAGTCAGGTGCCCAAAGAAAATCTCTCCAAATGCAGTAAATTAAAGAAGCTCAATCCCTGCTTGATTGATATCAGGTCCACTCTAGCATATTTCAGTGCACATATGCTGTTGGAAACCACTATACCATCCTACTGCCGTTAATTATTTATCTTCTATAAATGCAATGTTTTTAAATTACTACTGGTTTTCACAATATGATACTGCGAAGAATATGCAATTTAAATATCTTTGATAGCATATATATCTGTTAAAATTGGTTAAGGCTAAGCCAAATCTTCAAGAGAGAGCAAGGATACATTGTGGCATGAATGGCCTGTGGATGAATTTTCCTCTCAGCGTGAAGAAGCAAGAAAGTTTGAAAGACTGTAATAACATTGAAGCAGCTTAGGTTTAGAGAGTCCAATAATATTAATCTTATATGACATGAATTAATATGTAAATTCAGAAAAAAAAACTAGACTGACACCTACATTATTAATTTTTCTGCAAATTGCCAATAAATAATTTGGAAATTAAAATCTTTAGTCATGACATTTTAGCTTGATTGACTTTAATGAGTCAAAATGATGGATTTTTTTTTATTGGGGATACAGAATTCTTCATAATACTGTAGATGAGAATAAGAAACAAAAATCAGTAGGATCTCCTCCCACTCCAGCCATGATTCCACTGGCAATTGCCATGAAGTTCAAACTCTCTTCCTCCTGGCTAAAGAGAGAAGTAACACAGCAGGAAGCTGTGGAAACAAACAGTACATGGATCAAAATAACTATTTAATACAAAATACAGATGGAGTTTTAAATTAGTGTGTGAGATTTAGCTGGTGTATTTATTAAAAATTGGATAGAATACAAGATATTACCATTATGGGCTTTATCTATTCAGGTCTAAAACTCATGAAAGAACATTAACATCAAGCAATTGGTATAATAAATAACTTGCCAACATTGTGGGATCACAGCCAGCAATTCTGGAATTTTATGTTTCCTCACCCAGCTGAAAGCTTGTTGTGGTTTTGTAATTGTGCTGTTAAATTTGCGTGTGCAATGATGCATAATCTATTGGGCTAATTGAGTGTGGAAACCTTTCCTTTACTGGTTATTCCAGGAGCATGCACACAATGCTGTTGTGCTCATATTTGTAACATGATAATTTCAGTTAAATGAAATTAGCATTGCCTTTAAACAGAATTTCCCAATTCAAAATTCTGGTATTTCTGAAAGATCAGGTGATTCAGTCTTATTAAGGTTTGAATGTAGAGAATTATAATTTTGTGAATGGATAGTTCCTGTTACTTGAAATTAGTAGGCTAACATGAAGACAGCCAGTTACAAAGACAAAATTTTTTGAGCTGCTGACAAATGGCAATTGACATCTTAAAGATAAGCAAAATTTGAATGCAACTGAATCAGAAAAATGCTTTTAAATTTTATTCGTTCCAAGAATCTTCACAGGCTCTCAGTACAAATGGGATTCATGGGTTGGTCACTTCCCCGTGCACCAGATTCAAGAGAAAATACTGTTAAGCCACAAGAGTCTTTATATACATAAAGCCTCTCAATGAGACATACAGCACCCAGCAGTTCTTACAAAAACTTGATAAGGTTTAGTCTGATCTGAGATATTTCCAGTTTACCAAGATAATTGTGCATCACCAACAACCTGGCTACTGTTTAAACATGTTATTTTGTTTCATTATTAGGATCAACTATTTTGTTCATTAAGAAATTGCATTAAACAACCATTTTGTGGCTAATGAAAAAAAAGGGGCTTCTCTTTGAAGCCCACTCATTGCCAAAAGCTCATTCATTGCTGCCTCTAAGCACTTTGCAAGTTAACAATGTTTGCATATTTCAGGTGGTTCCTTTTGTTTTCAGATTTCCCAATCCAAACTAAGTCAAGAACTGCTTCCAAAAATCATACAAGCTTCCATAATTATACTGAAGCATAAAATAAAAAAAATATTGATACTACTGTGAATTTTGAACAGTATAGCACAGAACAGCCCTTTCAGCCAATGAAGCTATGCTGACCTATATAAAATTACTCCCCATTAATCAACCCTTCCCTCCCTCACAGACCACCCCCTTTCCTTTTTCATACTGTACATCCACTTGCCTATCTAAGAGTCTTTAAAATGTCCTTGTTGTACCAGTCTCCACCACTACACTTTCGGCAGTGCATTCCAGGCACTACCAATGATGTCTCCACTAAACCTTCCTCTGCTCACCTTAAATGAATATCCACTCATATTGGTCATTGCCACCCTGGGAAAAAGGTGTAGCTGTTCATCCCATATATGCCTTTCATCTAATCTTATATTTTATACCTCTATTAAGTTGACTCGCATCCTCCATCACTTCAAAGCATAAACTCCAAGGTCATTCAAGCTTTCTTCATAGGATATGTTTTCCAATCTACACAGCATTCTGGTACATATATCTCTTCTGCACCTTCTCAAAAGATCCCATATTATTCCTAGAACCAGGACTAAACACAATACTCTCAGTATGATATACCCAAGCTTTACAGAGCTGCAACAGTACCTGATGGCTCCTGAACTTCTATTCCCTGATTTATGGAAACCAGCACACCATAGGCCTTCATAACCACCCTATCAACTTGCCCACCAACCTCAAGTGATCTATAAACTTGGATCCCCAAAGCTCCCTGTTCCTCCACATTATCAAGAATCCTGCCATTAACCATGTACTCTGTCTTCAAGATTGATCTTGCAAAGTGTATCACTTCACAATTTTTGGGATTGAATTCCATCTGCCACATATATGCCCAACTCTGCACGCTGCTTATATCCCATTGTAACCTATAACAACCTTCTGCACTATCTGCAACACTTCTAACATTTGTGTCATTTGCAAACTTACTGACCACTCACCTACTTCTTCGGGCAAGTCATTTATAAAAATCATAAAGAGCAATTGTCCCTGTACAGATCCCTGCAGAAAACCACAAGTCACCAACCTCCAGCCAGAAAGTGCTCCATCTACTACCACCCTTTGCCTCCTGTGGCCAAACCAGTTCCAAATCCATGCAGCCTCATTGCTTTCAGGATGAGGTTACCATGGGGAACCTTGTCAAATGGCTTACTAAAATCCATATACACCACATCCACTGCCTTACTTTTTTTAAGTTTCTTTCATCACCTCCTCAAAAATTCTATTATGATTGTAAGGCATGACCTGCCCCTCATAAAGCCATGCTGACCATCCCCAGTATGATTTAGTTCTCCAAGTGCTCTTAAATTCTGACACTACAAATCATCTCCAATAGTTTACCCACTACTGCCATATAACTCGATATAATTCCCAAGATTCTCCCTATTTATCTAACTTGAAAAAAGGTGTTCACGTTCACGAAATCTGCTCAACTATATGGGTAAAGTAATGGAGTGATCAATTGGAACAAGTCACGTTCCCTGAAAAAAAGTAATCAATTATTGCAGTCTGGTTACAAATCTGATAACATTTACAACAATTATATCTTTCACCAAAAAAAATTAGAATATTGAACAAAATATAGTAGACAAATTGACTTGGCATCATGTTAGAAATAGATCACCAAAGGATATTTCAGTTAATAGTAATGATTTTTTTTTGGATACAGGGCATTTGATGTTACTGACTAATGATGAATTTTTAAAGATTTATTAAATGCTTGGCAGGGGGTGAACACAGGATGAGACAAGATGTCAATTTTATGAACCGCCTGACAGACAAGACATCCTCTTTAATAATTGTCACAACTGCAGCATTCCTTGGAAGCCATCTGGAATTAGAGCCTGTTGATTTAATCATTCTTGCGACATAACTGTTTTAGAGGCAATTCATTTTCTTTCTTCCTTTTGGATTTGCTATTCAGATCAGTGAAATGTCATCCAATCTACATTCAGGATGAAATAAAGGGACATCCAAATAACCACAACAAAAATCCTTGCCGTGGCAGCAAAATTGTAATCTTTTCAACAATTTTCCAGACTATCAAAGTTATCAGAATTTCAATAATGGTTTTGGCTGCAGGTCACTGTTTGTTGGGATAATGCTCTGTTTTTAACAGTGGATGGCATACAGAAGCCCAGAAATTGCTTTCAAGTACTTGGCACCATTATAGCTCTGTTTGCGTAAGCTCCTTAAAGATCAAGAGGAAAAAAATGAAGTGAAGATTGCATTTAGTCAAAGGGTTTATGCGGTGGAAATTTTTCTCAGATGCATCTATTTCATGCAAGAAATATTGTAGGAAAAGCAGACAAGCTTAGAGTATGGATTGACACATGGAATTCTGACATTAGTGAAAGTAGGTTGCAGGACTGGCAGCTCAATGTTCTGGGCTTCCGTTGTTTCAGTCGCAATTGTGGGGGCGGAGGGGGAATGAAAGGCGGAGGAGTGGCATTGTAGATCAAGGAAAATATTATAACTGTTCTCAAACAGGACAGAAATGGGAAAAGCATGACCAGACTCATTGGGTTGTATTATAGATCACCTAATAATCAACAAAATTGGAGGAGCAAATCTGTAGCAAGATAGTAGTTATCTTCAGGAAACATAAAGTTGTGATAGCAGAAGATTTTAACTTTCCACATATTGACTGGGACTCCATGTAGCATGAATAAAAGCTCTCACAACTGAAGGAAGAACATACACTTCTATTAGCTTATAACGAAGGGTAGGGTCTTACAAGGGTGTTCAATAGGGCTCTGGGCTATATATGGATAGATGGGGGGGAGCCTAGGAGAGAAGTCAGCCACCTGCACAACCCATCACCAGTGAATCTCAGTTCACTGCACTCCCATACTGTAAAAGAGCTGGATGGATTAGAGTTTGTCAAATGTGTTCAAGAAAGTTTACTAAATCAATATATAGAGGTACCAACAAATAGAGTACAATACTGGATCTCCTAATAGGGAATAAGGCAGGACAGGTGACTGAACTATGTGTAGGGGAACATTTTGAGACCAATGATCATAATACCATTAGTTTCAAGTTAATTATGGAGAAAGATAGGTCTGGGCCTCAGGTTGGAAAAAGACCAATTTTGAGGAAATGAGAAAGGATTTAGAATGCTTGGATTGAGATGTTGTTTTCTGGCAAGGATGTGCTAGGTAAGAGGAAGACCATCAAAGACCTTCAGAGGTGAAATTTTGAGAGTATACCATATAGCTTGTACATTTTTGCCCAGATTAAAGGGAAAGTTAACAGGCATAGGGAATCTTGGTATTCAAGGGTTATTTGGCATCTGGTTCAGTAGAAGCGAGAGGTGTACAGCAGGTATAGGCAACATGGAGCAAATGAATTACTTGAGGAGTATAAAAAAAATGCAAGAAAAATCTTAAGAAAAAATCAGAAAGGCTAAAATAAGACATGAAGTTGGTTTGGCAGATGATGTAAAAGAAAAGTCTAAGGATTTCTACAGGTATATTAAGAGCGAAAGGATAGTAAGCGACAAAATTACCATATATTTTGATGCACAAGTTGAGTCCTAAGATGCTCAAAAATCTTTCAGAAAATGGGGATCAACTTAAACACTGAATATACTTTTGAAATCTTAAATTCAGATAAAAAAATTGTTTGATGCTGATTTGGCATATAAGTCGACCCTGGAAGTGCCTATTCAGAGTATTAGTTGACCCTGGAAGCACATCCCCACTACCAATGCCGCCATTCACTGACATCTCCCCACTGCCAGGCACTGCCACAACCCACCAGACATTCTACAATTATAGAACTCATCCCCACTTCTACCCAGGAGTATGAGGTTGCCACTCCTGCCTGGTAAGCCGAGGTCGCCACTTCTGCCATGTTGGCTGAGATCACTGCTCCTGCCAGGAGAACGAGGTCACTGCTCCTGCTCAGGAGGATGAGGTCTCTGGAGCAGGAGCATCAGGAGCTTCCCGCTACCACCGGGAGAATGAGGTCACCATTCCTTCTCAAGAGATTGAGGTCACCACTCCTGCTCCAGAGAACGAGGTCTCCGCTCCTGCCACGTAGGTCTAAGGTTCTTGCTCCCGCCGGGAGAACGGTGTTGCTGCTTCTATTCAGGAGAATAAGGTTGCTGGTTTTGCCTGATAGGCTGAAGTTTATTTTTACTTTTTAAAAATTGTTTAACTTACCGCTTTGATAAAAGATTCACGGTGGATTGTCACCTTGTCGTGGTGAAGTTTTTGTGGTCCTGAGATGCCGAGAGTGATGCAATCTGGAGCTATGCTCCTGGTACGGCCACTCACGGTGGTAAGGTCAAGGATGAGGTCCCTGACAAGAACAATCCAACCAAGACCTCAATGGTGGAACAGGCAGACAAGATTACTTCGAAATCAATGACTGTGAAGGCAGATGAAGGCTGCAACAAATCCATAATCTCCAGTCATCATGGTTTTCATGCCACTGGAATTAGTTGATTGATTTTTGAAGTATGTGTGCTCCTTGGAGTGCAACATTATGTCTTTGCTCTGTGGAAAATGGGACAAAGGCATCATCCTTGACCTCGAGGAGATTACCAGGAAAGTTGATAAAGGAAAGGCTATGGATGAGGTCTATCTGGACTTTAGTAAGGATTTTGACCAGGTCCTACATACAAGGTTAGTTAGGAAGGTTCAGATGCCTGGAATTCTGGATATAAGTTGGATATTATGATAAAGTTGCATACGATATTGATGAGGTCACACTTGGAGTATTGTGTGCATTTTTGGTCACCTAACTACAGGAATGATATCAATAAGAGTGAAATAGTGCAGAGAGGATTTACTAGGATGTTCCCAGAATTTCAGGAACTGAGTTACAGGAAAAAGATAAGCAGGTTAAGTCTTTATTCCTTGGAGCATGAGAGGAGATTTGATAGAGGTATTTAAAATTATGAGGATATAGACAATGGGGTAGGTCATTGTTTTCCATTGAGGGTAGGTGAGATACAAACCAGAGGACATGTGTTAAGGGTGAAAGGGAAAAGTTTTAGGTGGAACATTAGAGGAACATCTTCACATAGAGAGTGGTCGAAGTGTGGAATGAGATTCCAGCTGAATGTGGTCTCAAATTTAATGTTTAAGAAGAATTTGAATAGGCACATGAATGTGAGGGGTACGGAGGGCAATGGACTTGGTGCAGGCAGAATAATAGTTCAGCACAGACTAGGATGGCCAAAGGGTCTGTTTCTATGCTATTATGTTCTATGGTTTTGTGGAGCTAACTGGATACCAGGCAACCATCCCATTCAAATAAGCTATTACCTCAAATCTCTGTCCTGCATTATTCTATTATTCATTGACATAATATTGGAGAGGATGAGAAAGTAAAGCAGGTATTCACTGTTATAACAGTATGTATTTAGCTACAAAACTGAGTTTAGCTACATTGTCAATACAGTAAAACCCCTGGTATCTGGCATCCTTGGGGTTTGGTAGATGCCAGATAAGCGTATTTTTTCAATCGCTTGAGAATTACTCTTACAATGCCTAACTAATGTACCTTTACAGTGCCAGTGATTGGGACCTGGGTTGGAATCCTGCGCTATCTGTGAGGAGTTTGTATGTTCTCTCCATGTCTCTATGGGCTTCATTTCCTCCTATCATTTGAAACATACCAGGGGTGGAGGTTAATTCATTGTAAATCAGATAGTATGGACTCATGAACTTAACATCAGTTGTGGTAAGTTATTGGAGGGAATTCTGAAAGGCAGGATCTATCAGCATTTGGAACGACAAGGACTAATTATGGATCAGCAGCATTGGAGATTATGCCTCACGAATTTGATTTGGTTTTTGAGCTGATCAAGGAGATTGATATGTATAGGGCTATAGGATAAAACAAAGAAAAGTCTTTCTGAACTTTATCAAGGCATTTGGCAAGGTCCTGCATGATAGGCTGGTTTTGATGGTAAGAACACATTGCACCCAGGGTAAGGTAGCCTATTGAATAAAAAAAATTAGCTTGGTAATTAATAGAGGGCACAAGGTGATAGTAGAGGATTGCTTTTCAGACTGGTGTGACAAAGTATTTAGAGATGGTTGGGGAAGATTGTAGAGCAGGTTGCACACAAACATTTTAAAATACAGAATTTTTCCAGGACTTTTGCAGAGTGCTATTTTGCAAAAGGCAACAAAGTAGCAACATACAGCATCAGCTTGCCTGGTTAAATGGTTCTATGGAAGAGCATGTGATCTTTGCAGGTAGAAGCAGAACAGCTTTGCTCTCAGAGAGGGAGGGAGTGAGGAGAGACAGAAACTTCGATTCCAGAGGGACAAGCTGGCAAATTTTGGAAGACTGCCTGGTCAAAGAAGAAGACCGACTGTCTGAAAGGAACTCTGTGGTGACCTGAAAGAAAGAGGATCATCTGGAGAACCCTGAAGGGGGAAAGTTTTGTCAGCAAGATTGATTAAAAAGGAATCAGGTGCAGATATCCTGGAACAAAAGGAATCTCTCTCTAAAAACCAACAAGAACCCTCCTGAGTGGTAACCATTTGCCTGTTAAACACCAAAGCCTGGTGAACTTTATTAATGCCAACTTCTGTGCACAGTACATGAATTGCCAGCAACCTGTGACATTGGACTGTGAACCAAAGAACTTTTCTACACTTATATACACATTACACACACATGCGCTTAGAATTAGAGGAGGGTTAAGAAGGTTAACTAAGTTGATAGTAATAAGTTAAAGTTTGATTCGGTTTTCATGTGCAAAGATAATTAAAAGCAACTTTTGTTTAAGTAATCCTTTGTCATGGTGCATATCTATTGCTGCTGTGTTTTGGGGTCCTCTGGACTCCATAACACTGGAAATTTGTGACAAATGGTGTACTACAGGAATTGGTGCTATACTTATTGTTATTTATATTAAGGGCTTGGATGATATTAAAAGTGGTGGTATAATGATCATTGAGGAAGATTATCTCAGATCACTGAGCAATTGAATCTAAGGATCAGCAGATCCAGTTTAATTCAGATAAATTTATGGAGTTCATTTTGGCTCAGAGGACTTTCCACATAGAAAATGAGCTGACAGAGGATGTGGTAGAGGCAGATACAATTATTCCATTTATAAGACATATGGACAGATCTATGGATAGGAATGGGTTAGAGGGATATGAGGCAAGGACAGGCTAATGGAAAAAGCTCAGATGGGCATCTTGGACCACATGGAGTTGGGCCAATGGGATTGTTTCTATGCTACACCACTTCATGATTTTAATGTTGTCAGTGAGACTTTCAGGTTGCTGGAGTTAATACTGAGGGTGGGATTGCAGAGACCACCATACATCTTCCTCATCAATAAGATTTTGGCAAGAACAAAGGGAGGACCAAAAAAGATGATAGAAAATATTGGATAAACTCAACAGAAGATCAAGAACAGACAAAAAAAGGAGAGAAAGAAAACTGAATAAAAGAGGATTAAAAGGCAATGAAAGAAACAAATCTAAATAAAACAATTTATAATCTAAAGAGTTAAACAAGAAAGTCTGCATATGCTGTTATTGTAGTTTAATACACCAAAGTGCTGGAGAAATTCAGCAGGTCATGCAGTGATCTTTATGGCAAAGATACATAATCAATGTTTCAGGCCTGAGCCTTCCATAAGGTATGAACACCTTTACCCACATCTCCTCTATTTCCTGCACATCTACCTTGGACCCCTCTGCCCCTAGATGTAACAAGGGCAGGATCCCTTTGTCCTCACCTACTACCCCACCAGCCTCCACATCCAACATATTATCTTTGGAATTTCCACCAGCTGCATTATGATCTCATACCAGACACATCTTCCTCAAACTTTTGCAGGGACTGCTTCCTCCATGACTCCCTTGTCCACTCATCCCTTCCCACTAATCATCTCCACCCCTCTCAAACTTTTGCAGGGATTGTTTCCTCCATAACTCCCTTGTCCACTCATCCCTTCCCCACTCATCCCTTCCCACTAATCATCTCCACCCCTCTCAAACTTTTGCAGGGATTGTTTCCTCCATGACTCCCTTGTCCACTCATCCCTTCCCACTAATCGCTCCCTTGGTACCTTCCCCTGCGACCAAATTGTGCCCACATCTAATCCCTCTCCTATTTGGTGCCCTGAAGAGTCCTTCTAAGTGAAGCAATACTTCACTTGTGAATCTGCAGGGGTCATTTACTGCTTCCAGTGCTCCCATTGTGGCCTCCACTACATTGGAGAAACTAGACACAGATTGGGTGATTGTTTCATGAGCACCTTCTCTCTGTCTGCTGAAATAGTGGGGACCTCCCAATGGCCAACCATTTCAAATCTGTGCTCCACTCTCATGGCCTCATACACTGCCAAAACGAGGCCTCATACAAACTGGAGGAATAACACCTAATATTCCATCTAGGAATTCTCCAACCAGATGTCATTAACATTGGCTTCTCCAGTTTCTCTTTGGCCCCTCCCCCCTCTTTCTCTCTCTCTCTCTCTCTCTCTCTCTCTCTCTCTTTCTCTCTCTCTCTCTCTCTCTCTCTCTCTTTTCTCTATCCCTCTGTCTACTTTCCTGCAGCTCCTCATACCCTTTCCTCGCCAATCAAAGACCTATTCCCTCCTCATCACTTTTATCTCTTCTGGTTTCTCACCTATAATCATCTATGACCTTCTGCCTACGACCCTGTGCTCCTTCCTCTGCCTCTTCCCCCATCCTTTTATTCAGGTGCCTGCTTGCTTTTTGCTCATACCTTGACAAAGAATTCAGGTCCAAAACCTTGGTTATAAATTTTTGCCATGAAGAATGCTGCGTGACCTGTTAAGTTTCTCCAACATATTTGTACATTGAACTATAATCTGATGATATTAGTTGAAATGTTTATTTTAATTTTTTTCCACATTTTATGTACAGCATGAAAATAGGCCATTCAGGTCCACGAACCCGAATGCACCAATCACTCTACAAGCCCCCGTACGTTTTGAAGATTGTGAGAAAACTGGAGATCCTGGGAAAACCCACACAGACACAAAAAGAACATATAAACTCCTGACATAATCCAGGTCGCAGGCACTGTAATAGCATTATGCTAACCGCACCTGTAAGATAATCGTGCCACCCAAATAATTGCTAATTTATAGGAGGAGCAATTAATTGGCAGTATTGACAACTGTCACTGAGTTTAAAGGCTGCTCATTCTCTTGATGGTAAGATTTTACTTCAAGTGATAATCAGAAAATGTAGCAATATAACTTTAAAATTCCAAGGAATATAAGAACATTAGAAATATTATCAGGAATTAATCATAGTTTAAGCTTATGCTGCTATTCAGTAAAATGTTGGCTAATTGAATCATGGTCTCAGTTCAACTTTTGTTTGTTTTTCATTATCCTCAAATCTTTTATCATCTAAATAATCATTTAATTTCAGTCTTAAATGTAGCCTTTTATAGTTTCTATTTCAGCTTTGATCTGTTCTTCCAGTCTTCTATCAAAATTCATGATTTCACATTTTCTTGCACTGTCCTCTACTTACCAAACTCTCTCCTAATATTTCAAACTATTTACTGTATATTCCTTTCCAAACCCTGCATCAGTTTTATTGCCTGTTCTTTATCGAGCTTAGCAGAATCAGCAAATTTAGTTGCAGTGCACTGTCCCTACGTTTAGGTCATTAATATTCAATGTAAATGGTTGAAAAAAAGCATTGAATACTGTGCTCTCCTTGTCAATATGAAGAGGAACCATTTTTCTTCCATTTGTTAACCAATCCACTGTCCATGCTAATACAATATCACAATGCTGAGTTGTCATCTTATGCAGTAACCTATTACATGAAACCACAATGAATACCTTCAAGAAAAAGCAAAGAAACTACCAGCAGTGTTTTTTTCTCTCTCTCTGTTCACCTGGTTACATCCTCAAATAGCTTTAACAAGTTGGCTTTGTGTAGCAGTATTGTGATTTTCTGAAGATCAAGTTAACAAATCATTAATAACATATTTCAATATTTTCTCAATGTGAGTAGTCTGGTTACTGATGTATGGTTTTCTGCTTTCTGAATCTCTTGTTTCCTGACTAAGTTTTTATACCTTTGTGGTTCTTTGATCTGCTGTCACCTTCCAGGAATCTTAACAGGATTTAAGGTCACAACCAATGCATTCACTAACTTTTTGCCACTTTTTTTAAGGCCCTCAGTGATGTGCCATCATGTTGACAACCAGAGAACCTGTTGTCAAATACCTGTTTGATGCATTATCAATAACTCCTAAGACTAGAAGTTACCTGACTGATAGTTTTTTATGACCATAAACTGAAGGCACATCTCATGTTGCTTGTTCTGGGGAAGGGTTATGGCATTGTCTCCTTTATTAGGGGGATCAAGGGTGAAGAGCCTGGGTACAAACAGCAAGGGGCAGGCCAGCCATACACATACAAAGAATATTAACAGTGGTTCCACCACATTCACCCCCTCTTTTAAAAAGAAGTCCAGTGGGTTGATGTGGGTTCCATGTCCATCATTAATTCAGTCTGTCTAGTGGTCCTGTCCACGGTTGTGACCATAGTAGCTCGGGCTGTGGCACTGCTGTTGACTTCTTGATGGTCTGGTTGTTGTCGGTGGGTGGGGTGTCGTGTGACTGAACTGAGACAGTTGGGGCAAGGGCTGTGGTAGGGTGACATGGTATGTTGTGGGGTGGTGGATGTTCTGGTTGGTTGGCTGGAGTCCCAGGGCACCCTCACGTGCCAGATGATAGATGGACACAGTGTCCTGGCATCCATCTGGGTATGCCACATAGGCATATTGGGGGTTGGTATGGACAAGGTGGGCCCTCTCAATCAAGAGGATGAACTTATGGCTTCTCACATGCTTCCGGAGCAGGATTGGCCCTGGGGACATTATCCAGAATGGCAACATGGTCCCCGATGTGGACTTCCTGGGGAAGGGGAACAACCTTTCATGTGGGGTGGCATTAGTGGCAGGGCACAGGAGGGATCTGATTGCATGGAGCCTTTCGAGGTGGACTTCTTGCCGGTGGGAGTGGGAGACAGGCATACCTTTTGACCTCAGGGCTAGGAGAATGGCCTTCCAGATGGTGGCATTCTCCCTTTCCACCTGGCCATTCCCTTGGGGGTTGTAGCTGGTGGTCCTGCTCATGGTGATACCTCTGGCTAGTCACTATGGATACAGCAAGAGTATTAACAAGGTGAAGATATTGTGTAAAGCTTTAATTATGGTGGCAGCATGCATGTCCAGGCAGGGAATAGCAAAGTGGAAACGTGAGTACTCATCAGTGATATTGAAGAAGTACACGTTGCAGTTCAAAAAAGGCAGGGGCACCTTGAAATTCATGTTCAGGTGCTCAAAGGAGTGGGTGGCCTTAATCAGTTGCAACCTGTCCAGCTGGTAGAAGTGTAGTGTGCACTCCGCACAGACCTGGCAATTTCAGGTCATTGTCCTGATATCCTCAACCAAATAGGGGTGGTTGCGGGCTTTGACAAAATGAAATAAACTGATGACCCCAGGATGGCAGAGGTCATTGTGGAGGGCTTGTAAACAGTCTATCTGCACAATGGGGCAAGTCTCTCAGGACAGGGCATTTGAAGGCTCGTTGAGCTTTCAGGGCCAGTACAAGATATGATAGTTGTATCCATGATATCTCCACTTCAGAATCTTATCATTCTTGATTTTACCCCACTGCTTGTTACTGAACGTGAAAGAGACTGCACGTTGGTCAGTCAGCAGGGGAAATCATTTGCTGGCAAGATAATGCCTCCAGTGCCATACCGCCTCATTGATGGCCTGAGCCTCTTTCTCAATGGAGGAGTGCCAGATCTCAGGACTTTGGAGGGTGCAGGAGAAAAAAATGCTATGGATTTGCCCACCTGATTAAGTGTGACATCGCTCTCCACCTAGAATGGGATGGATTTGTCCACAGCATGTGTCATGGCCTTGGTAATATCATCTTTGATGTGGCTGAAGGCTTCATAGACCTCTGCTGGCAGGGAAAAGGAGGTGGCTTTTATGAGGAAGCAGACCTTATCTGCATAAGGCCACTGGACATAATAGGAGAAAAACCCCAGGCACCTTCTTAGGGCCTTGAGGCTGTGGGCATGGCAACTCCAACATGTGGTCAAGATCAGGGCCAATAACTCCATTCTCCATGACGCAGCCGAGTATAGCCAGGCATGATGTGCAGAATACACATTTATCTTTGTTGTAGGTGAAGTTAAGTCTTTTGGCTGTCTGGAGGAATTTCCGGAGGTTGGCATCGTGGTCCTGTAGATTGTGGCTGCAGATAGTTACATTATCAAGGCAGGGGAATGTGGCCAGCAGCCTGTGCTCATCCACCGTTCGATCCATCTCCTTCTAGAAGATGGAGACTCCACTGGTGACCCTGAAGGGGACCCTCAGAAAGTGGTAGAAGCAGCCATTTGCCTTGAACGCAGTGTACTGACAGTCCTCCAGGTGAATAGGTGGTATGCCAATTTTAAGTCAGTGGTGGAAAATATCCCATTTGATTTATCATGTCGACAATGCAGGGAGAGGGGGTTGCATCCAGTTGAGTAATCCTGTCAATGGACTGACTGTAGTCGATAACCTTTCGATGTTTTTACACACTCTTAGTCACCACTACCTGGGCTCTCCGGGTCTGGTGCCTGGTTCGATTATCTGCTCGGTCAGGAGCCGTCTCACTTCTGATCTGATAAAGGCCCTGTCCCCAGTGCTGTATCGCATGCTTACAGTCGGGGGTGAGGTTAGAAAACCGAGGTGCGGTGGAAATCCAGAGAGTGGAGAGCTTGTAGGTCACGTGCGGTTGGCGGGTCACGGGTTGCTGGTTGGATGCATTTGGAGGAGAGGGCAGGTGGTTTAAAAACTGTTGGTTGTAGACCATGAGGTGGGGATGGAGCCCATCATATTCCATGGTGATACTCTTAAGGTGGCACTTAAAGGCCAACCCTAGTATTATGAGTGTACAGAGCTGTGGCATCACAAGGAGTTTTAAATTTTTGTACTCCACACCATGCACCATCAGCATCATTATGCAGCTGCCACAGATCTCTGCAAAGTGGGACTTAGAGGCCATGCAGACTGTGTAACTCACTGTTCTCACCACGAGGGAGTAACGCTGCACCGTGTAAAGTTGGATGAAGTTCTCCATGCTCCCACTATTAAACAGGCAGCTCGTCTTGGACATTTTTACCTCTATGTCCATTATTGACCTGGCAAGCTGATGAGGGCTGCTTTGGTCGAGCAGTGACTGAAGCCAGAATAGTGTCACTGTCTGATCCGCTATACTGACTCGTGGTCTAGTAAGAATCGCAGTGTCCAAGATGGTGGCCTCTATGACGCACATACAGTGCTGTTGTTGTTCGTCGGAAGCAGAAGCGTCGGTCCCCACTGTCCACATACAGCACCGCTTGGGTAAGAAAGTTGCTTGGATTGGCATACTTCTTCCCGCAGCCGGAACAGACGATGTCCTTCGCCAGGCAATGCTTCCTAGGGTGCTTCTACTGCTTTCCAGTGGCAGTGTCCGTAGTCAGGTCGGGACATAGGGCTGCCTGCAATCCCACATCCCAAGATGGTGGTACCAACATTCCCCAAGATGGAGGCGTCTGCATTCCCCATGTGGAGGCTGTGCTATCAGTTGAGAAAGAGTCCACATTGCAGAGGGCTACTTCCACCATTTTAGCTAGTTTGATGATTTTCTGCAGCTTCAGCACACCCTATTCTACCAAATGTAATCTCATTTGATGCCTGCTACACAGGCATCTTGGATCAGCTCCTCCACGTACTCTTCTGCTGATACGGCCTTGCGGCCACAGGCTCATCTGAGGTCTCACAAAACCTGAAGATAATCATTAATCAACTCCCCGGGTTGCTGCTTATGCATGGCTAGGACGTGCCATTCACCTGGACCAGGTACTGGCATTTCAGAATGTCCATTGCTCCAGTGAATGTCTTGCATTCTTGACCATCGGGTAAATATGGTGCCTGACCTGTGAGAACAGTAAGTGCAGCTTGTCTGTGTCAGACTGGATGAATGTGGTGGAGACCTGCAGAAATATGTTGAAGCAGCGTAGCCATAGTTTGAACTTGTTGGATGCTTTCAGTGATCGCAGATCAATTCCCAGCCTCTCTGGTCTCAGTAGCTTGTCCATTCCAAAAAAAATAATTTATGGTAATAAAATTGATGCACTATCAATAACTCCTAAGACATTAAGTTACCTGACTGATAGGCTTTTAAGACCATAAACTGAAGGCACATCTCATTGTTGCTGATCCAAGACCCAAGCTTGTTCTAGGGGAGGGGTTATGGTATTGCCTCCTTTATTAGGGGGATCAAGGGGGAGGAGCCCTGTGTACAATCAGCAAGGGGCGGGCCAGCCATACACATACAAGCAGCATTATCAGTGTTTTATTATTGTTTTAATTTCCTCATTCACTCATTCTGCTGACTGAGGAGCATCAATTTATTTTGGCCTATTCTACCATTTACCCAGATACCAAATCTTTCTTGAAATCGAAGGTGACATGTTACTTTTACACAGTTAATACCAGGTAACGATTAACCACTATCTGTTTTTGCCAAATTTATATATTCGCCACATATCACATTTTTTCCTGTATAGTTTGGTTCACAAGAACGCTTTGTTCAGTAACTACAGCTCAGTGTTTAACACCATCATAACAGTAAAACTAATAATTAGACTCAGGGATCTGATTCTCCATTTTTCCCTTCACAACTGGATCCTCAGTTTCCTCATTGGCAGTCCCCATTTGGAGCAGATTGGCAACATCAGAGAATCTCAAGGCTGCATGCTTAGTCCCCTGCTCCATTTCCTCTACAATAGTTCAGAAACTATGTTGGTGCAATATTAGAGACATATTTCATTAAATGATTTTGATGTGTATATACATAAAGAATGTAATTCTGTAATTTTGAATGAACAGCCACTTTGTTACCAGAATGATTCTGTATATGAAATGGAAATATTTCAAATATTAAGTCTCACTCTTGGCTTTAGACTCCTATAAACTTCAATAAAAGAATGTTTATTTTTCTCGTACTCCATTTAAAATAACTCTCTTAATTCCAATGGTATTTATATCTGATTTCCATGTGTCCGATACTACTGACTAATCTTTTGAATTTAGAATTTGAAAATTTAAGTGTATTTGAAAGCAATACTCCACATGTTGGTTATACATTAAATATCCAATTGGATACAAGCAAAAATGATGCAAATAGATCAGCCTTCTAACTGAAGATGGGCCACTTGACCCTTGTATTTTATTATCATGAGTGGTTAAATTATGTCAATTATAACACACGTATCCTTAGTCCACAAAGCATGCTTCAACAAAATATTTCATTGCTGATCAGAGAATTTGTAATTTGGTGAAAATATATCAGATTTTGAATATCATTCAGATGAGCCTCATCCAGAAAAGGTCTGAAGCTTGGGCAGAATATTCACAAAAATTAGAAAGGGAGTTGTGGATTTCTGAGAGCCGTATTATTGGTATATAAAAAACCCTAATAAAGAAGTAGAATATCATAAGATTGAGAACTAATGTATAACAATCGTAACCAAGATAAAATGACAAAGTGATTTGTGAGCTTTACCAAAGAAATGCAGGGTTTTGATTTGATAAATAAAAAATACTAGAAGTGAAAGATAAATATTATTGGTTGGTTTAAGTTTGATAGCATCATTGGGTAATGATGAACGTCAATTGCAATTGTTTCGGGAAAAAGAGACGGAGAAAGATGAACTTTGAGGCCAGACTGTGCAATGAAAACTCAGAAAACATAAAAATCAACCTGAGGCAAACCTAATTTAACCACTGGTACCTTCCTCCAGATTCCAATGTAAATTCAATTTCTAATGAACAGCCCAAATAAAGCACTGATATCATCTGCCATGGAGGGATAACTTCCCTCATGCTGGTCCACTGGTAAGAAGCTAATGGCAGAGCTAAACAAAGGATGGAAAGTCAGTTTGAATGTTATAATAGCGATTTTCACCTCCCTTCTGCAGTTACATTAAATCTGGCAATGACAGCTGTGTGGTACATGTGAAACTAATTCTTGGCAACAGGTAAAGATTCAGAACTTGCCAGATTCCATTGCCCTACATGGACTCACTTGCTGTAGTTCCCACTCAGCTGTACTTTCATAGGCTGGAAGTGGACAATCTATTGTATGAGTTTCAATGTGTTGGACTTTAATAGTGTGGACTCAGTGATATGAGGTCAGGGGCAGTTTAGTAAAGAGGCCCAACCATTCCCCAGTAAAATCAGTGCAGTCTTGGCTCTTGCAGTCTGAGAAATGGTTACCCTTCCCTGCAGCTTAAAACATTCCATAATTTTGATTGAAACATCATGTATCTGAAATGTTGCTTCTCTGTCCACAAATACTGTCTGACGTGCTGAATACTTCCAACATTTTCAAATTTTATTTATTATTTTTTCTTTATTATTTCAGATTTCTAGAACTAATTTTTGATTGCTGACGTAAGCAGCTAAAACATGATGATTTTGTTTTTGTTTCACCAATGAAATACCTGCCATCACCAGCACATGGGTGTGCATTAAAGTGACTTTACTATCAAAACAGTTTGAAACTCTGCTTGTGGGATTGAAGATCCTCCACTATCTCCTGTTAATTTTTTACAATGTGCTCCCATGTTTGGGAGGCTGCTCCAGGAGATGCTCATTTTATTGGAGCAACTGATCAGCCAGGCAAGAATAAAACTTGAAATATAGGAACAGCAATGCAGAAAAAAAGGAATTTGATAAACAACTATCTTCCAAATAATGGATGAATTAGTTGCATGATGCTTTTGAGATCACACATGAATGGATCTAGAGTGGTTTGTACTTCCTTTGCTTATATATATTTTTATTTCATTAGGGTGTGGTGCTATTTTTACCCACTGGGAATTGTTTTACCAGAGTGAGTTATATTAGTATGGGCCAACAGTCAAGCTGGTGACTTTTTTTCCATATTTAGCTACTCAAAATTGGATTATTAGTCACTCTGAAGATCTGACTTCTATGTTGGATTTGTTTTTGGTATTAGTGGTTTGGCCTGTGATTTGATTGATGACACACGCTCTATTTCTTCACATCTGGAAAAATAATTTCCAGTACAATAGGAAATGCCATGCAGGATGCCAGTCTGAGGATTGTTGGTACTTGCTGCTTCCTGTAAGTCTCCCAATCAAAATAAAATATACTGCCTTTTCTTTTTTTCTGGATAATTTTATCATTGCACACATAAGCAGAGTATGATTCTGTGTAAATTACTTCTACATCTTGCGATTCCAAGTAAAATATATTGCAAATATTTACCATTGATTGATGCTGATGAGTGCTCTATCTTAAGGTGAATAAATAGCAATCTTGAATTGTCAACTGTGCAGAAATTAAAACTATACTGGGGAACATCAGGTCATAAATGTTTTATATAAAACACTTTTTTTAAACTAATTTTGTTTCATGAACTTCATAGAATCACAGAAATAATAAGTATGTCGTAAAGCCCACAATACTCATGCTGGCCAAGAATGGAGCTCCATAGTTTGATCAGACTTCCCAGCTCTTGTTCTATATAGGATTAGAAACTTAATTTGTGGAATTTTTAAAAGTGAGCATTTCTTCCCCCTCCCAACTTTACAGGAAGCGATTTCCAGATTTGCATGAGATCAAGAAAAAATATCTTAATATTGGAAACAGTAGAGATTCATTATTCATTGAGTATTTTTTACTCAGCTTTCCTGGATATTTAGGGAAAGATATTTCACTGATAACCAAGTGCCATCTCGAGCACTGGGATTTGACTGCATTCCTGGCTTCCTGCGATTCCAAGCAGCCACTGACTGCATTCATATTTCAAAAAGGGCTCCCATTAATTTCCTGCTCAGAAAACACTTCCATATTCATCAATATTCAGATGATTCTGGATTATCATTAGATTTTTCTTTGTGGTGGATCTCATATTATGGAATGCAAATAAGATATGTTCATCCTGAGGGAGAGTTACTGCTGGCCGTTCTTTGCAACTGGCATTTCCAGAAGGAATGGATCTGAGATGGCAATGGTTACTTTCCATCTCCTTGGTCCCTGATACATTTTATATCCTGTGTCCACAGCTGTCAAGTGTCACAACAATTACAGTCACTTTAATGAGAGCCACCAAGCAATTTTTTAAAATTTATTCCCAGGATATACAGTACCCTCCATAATGTTTGGGAAGAAGACCCTTTTTTTTTAATTTGCCCCTGTACTTCACAGTTCTAGATTTGTAATCAAACAATTTATGTGATTAA
This sequence comes from Narcine bancroftii, assembly GCF_036971445.1. Lineage (NCBI taxonomy): Eukaryota > Metazoa > Chordata > Chondrichthyes > Torpediniformes > Narcinidae > Narcine > Narcine bancroftii. The sequence continues at coordinate 182,049,021 of NC_091474.1, forward strand.
ATTGCACATTCCAGATTTTATTCAGGGTTGTTTCTGAACATTTTGGTTTGACCTTGTAGAAATTGCAGCCTTCGTTTCAGGGCACCATAATTTTTGGGACACGACAATAGTATGTATATTAAAGTCATCATGTTTAGTACTTTGTTTCATATTCCTTGCTTGCAATGACTGCTTGAAGTCTGATATTCTTGATATTTTTTCTTGATCTCATGCAAATCTGGAAATTGCTTCCTGTAAAGTTGGGAGGGGGAAGAAATGCTCACTTTTAAAAATTCCACAAATTAAGTTGCTAATCCTATGTAGAACAAGAGCTGGGAAGTCTGATCAAACTATGGAGCTCCATTCTTGGCTAGGTGCTGAGTATGTTCTCTGATGATGCTCTGCCAGGTCTCTTCTGCAGACATATTCAGCTCCTGCTTGCTTTTGGGACTTGTCACCTTCACTTTTTCTTCAGCACATGGAAAACATGCTCAATTGGATTAGATAAGATGACGCATGCACAGTGGGTTTGCGTATTGGAGTTCGATTGCCGCACGTGTGAGAGTTAAGGGCGTGAATGGAAAGGCGCTTAACTTTTGCACATGCACCAACCGAATTTCAATATGTGAACCCACCGTGCATGCGCCAACTGAAGACTTGCGCATGCAGACAAGAATCAAGATGGCCACACCCAGCCTACGGACCCCAGAACACCGACTAATAAGGTAAGTATGCACATTTTGGCTCTTACATGCCCTGTATCCCTGTTGTAGTTTATCAAATACTGTATAACATAAACTGCATACATTTTATATTTTTTATCTTTTTTAACACAAACGCACAATTCTGACATACTTCTATTCATATGACTGATTCTTCTGCCAATGTTACAGTCATAAGTCGGGGAGTACCTGTATAGAAGAAATTATTTTAATTCTAAAGAAGTGTAAAAACTCAGCTGCTTCCCCTTGAGCTATAATCAGACTAATATCTTGAACAGACACTAAAATTTAGTTTCAAGGATAGGGCAGAATCTGGGTAATCAACTGCAAGTAGCTCCACTAATCTTTCATTTCGTGTCCTTTAAGACCGAAGTCAGAAAGTCAGAAGCTTTCTTAGCCCAGGGAGGAGCACAACAGCACTTGTGAAGCTTGTGGTGCGCTGTCGGTCAGAAGCAAACACACAAAACCAAAAGACTGTACAACAGGATTTATTTGATGTAAAACTCCACAGAGCAAGCTGTGAGAGTGTGCTTCTTTGAGCTCTGAGAGTGACTTTGAAGGGCCGGCTCAGGCTTATATCCCGGAGGGTGATTGACAACCGACCGGGTGGGCTTGGTCAATTCAGGTCAGCTGATTGACAGCCGGCCAGGTGTTGTCTTGTTCCCATGCTCTTCTGCAGGTACAGAGGTTGCCCCCTGCAGTAGGCCAGTGGTGTACCATCACAAAGCTTGATCCTGCTCTATACCAAGCAGAATTATTAATTAATATTTCTGCTCCTTGATTTGATTTCTGAAGTCTTTCTTCCCTCACATAACTCAACCTCACTCCTGCCACGAGGGTGTCTTGAATTTGTTCCTCCTCTCTCACCCAGGCCGTGGCTGCTTTGTAGTGGCATTTTCTGGTCAGGGCCCATAGTTCAAGAACATAGTCGTCCAGTGACTCACCCGGATGCTGTGACATTGAGAGATTCGGTGCCTCACCAGCACATCATTCTGGGGCCTCACATAACGGACCTTCAAGCATTCTATGTCCAACTCATAGGTAGCCAGTCTCCGATGACAGCGTACCTTTTGGGGCTTACTCGAGAGAGAAGCACCGATCTCCGGAGACCATCTGAGTTGAAGATGCCTTGCATAGCCGTCAGGTAGGACTGGAAGCACTCCAGCAAGTAGATGAATTTCTTCAAGGCCTCAGGGGACAGATGGTCAATCTGGCTTCAGCAGGGTTTTCATCCTGCTTCAAAGTTAAGCTATTAAAGTTGTAATGTGACTGAATGCACCCAGAGATGAGTGAGGAGTACCACACGTTTGTAATAGCTTACAAACTGGTAGACACAATAGTTCCCAGGTGAATCTGAGGAAAGGTGGGAAAACCAGGATTTATATTGGGGTAGGTGAGGGTGGAGACAGTCATCTGAACAATACACATTTCACTGCATTTGGATATATCGCGTATACAATGAACCTTGAAAGTATAATTTCATTTATTCATTCATGAGATTTATGACCTTGGCAGGACTAATTCTAATGCTAAAGCCCTTGAATTCAACTTGATGAGTGTGGCATCAAGAAGTCTTAGTAAAGTGAAGTTAATGCAATCAAAGGGAACAATTTCCAGTCGTTAGAGTCATACTTTGCACCATATTCAGCTCCTTCATCTAAAGATGGATCTTTGCAAACAATCCAGAAGTTCATGTCTACTTTGTGTTAATATTAAAATTTCATATCATGGATAGTAATTAAACTGCCAACCTGCAAAGTTCAACGTGAGTTTTGATACTATTCCCTTAATTATGTTGGGAACTGAACATTTTTTAAAGGAAGCATTGATTTACATTTTATTACTTCACAAACTGGCTCCTAATTATTGCCATGTTAATGAAACAATATACAGAATTCCAGGATGGGTTATCAGGGGTGTGAAAGAAATGCGCTTAGTTTGTTAAGGTACATTCCGAGGGCACCTTAAAGGAAGGTAGAATATGTTTTTCAATCCTGGACAGTGATTTTAAAATAATTGAAACAAGTTTTATAATTGTTTATTTTTGGCTAATACACTTCTATGAGCAACACATTCAACCACAATATTAAAAGCCACATCCTTATTTTCAGATAACATAAGAATGACAGCTACTGAACAAAATAATTCAGTCTCAGTTATTTTCGTAAACACGTTCATTGCAACAAATTAATCAGGAGACACACTATCGCACTTAGAAGATGTTCAGGATGTAAAGCAGAATTAAATATAACAGTACCATATGTGTGTGCCTGATCCTAGGTGCTCCAGAAGTAAAGCAAGTTAAAAGCATAATTCTGAATGTCCTGCATATAAATCTTGTGAAATCAGTGTTAGTGAATGTCTGAGATAGCTTCATGAGAATTAGCTCTGAGATGCTCACTTCTAGCAAGTTTATCTCCAACTTCATTATAGCTGGCCTTGGAATATATTTTCCATTTTAAAGAACAATTCTCCATTACTATTTTAGGAAAGTGGGTATGGAGAATGTTGAGTTTATTGTCATACACATTGTACAATGTACATAGGCCCGAAAGAATAATATGAATGAATTGTTACGAGCCCAAAGGACCCCAAAACCCAGCAGCAATAGACATTCACCAAGACAAAAGTTATTTTTAATCAACTTCAAACATGAAAATAGAATCAAAATTTAATTTAACTCTATTCTTATACTATACTCTATACTAACCCAAACTAACCCCCTTCTAATTCTAAGTGCACGTGTATGTAATGTGTGTGTAAATTCAAGAAAAGTTCTTTGGTTCACAGTTCAATCTCACTTCTCCTTCTTCCAAGTTCTCTGGTTGCAGGCAATCACCAGACTGTGCACAGAATTTAACACGTATAAAGTTCACCAGACTTTGGTGCTTGAAAGTTAAATGTTTACCGCTCAGGAAGGTTCTTGTAGGGTTTGCAGAGAGATATTTGTTGCTCCAGGATTTCCACAACTGAGTTACCACCACTAGTCACCTCAGGGTCTCGCTGATGAAACTTGCCCCATCAGGGTCTTTTAGATGGTGACCTCTTTCTTCAAGCTACCAACGTATTCCATTCCTTCCTCTATTTCAAGAGAAACATCGGACAGATAGCACTTCCAGCCATCTACTGCTCTGGAACTTGCTTTCATCAGTTTCAAACAGTTTTCCCTGGATTGCACTTTTCACTTACTTATCAGTGTCCCACACACTGACTGACTGACTGAGCTGTTAACTCAACTCTCCCTCTCTTCCAACTGAAACTCCAAAAAGAGCATGTGACTTATGTCTTGCAAAAAAACCCCACCTTCTCCAGTAAACAGCAGGAGTTCTTTCTTCTTCTCAAGTTGTTATCTTAGGTAAACAATCCAGAATTGACCTTTCTGTGAGCACTTCGCAGAAAGGATACTGATAGACAGCACGACTCCAGCAAGACAATGGTTGAGCATTTTATGACATCAGTTCAATTAACACCTACTTGTGAAAGGTGCTTACATACTCCAGGGATGTTGCAATGTGAATTCTTCAGTCTTTCAAATAAGACCTGTTTTAAAATGTGTGTATGTATGTGACCTACTCTAAATCTTATAAATTTTCCCCAAATATTAATATTGTTACAGAATAATAATAAATGGATAAGATACCAAAAGAATTTTTCACCAAATATCCTTGGTTTCAGTCTGGTGAGCCTGAGTATACAGCAGAGCTTACTATCCAGGAGGAGGAAAGGCAACAGAAGGCAGTAAAGAACTTGAACACAGAATCAAAGTTTGATTTTTTTTTAATGAACCATCACAGGCTGGAAGAAGAAAGCCAGAGGAAAGATTAAAGAGACATGTTGCATTTCCGGTATTATGACATCCGAATGTGAAAAGAAAAAAAACCCTCCTGTATTTATAAATCTCATTTCATCATCTCAGGATATCCTGATGTGTTGTACAGTTAATTGTATGCTTCTCAGCATTTATTGTATTATACAGGAGAGATGTCAACCAATTGATATCCAGCTCTCTATGAACAGCAGCATGCCGGATTAATGATACTTGTATTTTTGGTTCAAAAGTAAACAAAGGGCAGAATATCAGAGAGAACTTCTTTAGTTTAGTTTAGACATAAAGCACAGTAACAGGCCTTTCCAGCCCATGAGCCCGTGCCACCCAAATATCCCAATGAACCTACAACCCCGTACATTTTGAAGGGTGGAAGGAAAACTGAGCACCAAGAGGAAACCCATGCAGACATGGGGAGAACATGCAAACTCCTTATAGACAGCACTAGATTTGAACCAAGTATGTTGTCACTGTAATAGCAATGCACTAACCTCTATGCTAACTGTGCTTCCCTACTTCTTTTTAAACTAAACCATTAGATATTTTTCATCCTTCTGAAAACACTGTTTCCTTTAGTAATATAACAGTCGCATTGAATTCTATTAGAAAATCAAAGATTCTGCTCAAGTTCTTGGAGCAGAAATCAAACTCACAACTTTACCCAAAGGAGTTAGTCTGCAGATACTGCGATTGTAGTTTAATACAAAAAGTAAACTCTTTATGATAAAGGTTCATAACCAACATTACAGGCCTGAGCCCTAAGTCAAGTTACGAGCATAAAGCAGGCAGGCACCTCAAATTGATGGTTGGAGGAAAACAGGCCCAGTAGTCATGGGTGCAGATGGGTGAGAAGACCGACGAGAAACAAGCTGGGAAATGATAGGAGGAAGAGATAACTCTGAATGGAGTGGGGGTGGAGAGCTGGAGGAGAGGAGATGTGGGTATATGAAAAGAGAGAGAGTCAGGAGAGGGGCCTAACATAAACTGGAGAAAGAAGATGGTGGGGAGCTGGAGAAAAGTAGACAGATGGGTTGGGAAAGAAAAAGAGACAGGGGAGGGGCCAAAGGAAAACCAGAGAAGTCAATCTTAATGTCAACTGATTGGAGAGTGCCCAGTCAGAATATTAGATGTTGTTCCTTCAGTTTGAAGATGGCCTCGGTTAGGCAATGCATGAGGCCATGGGCAGACAGGTTGGCATGGGAGCAGGGTGTGGAATTGAAATAGTTGGTCACTGGGAGGTCCCTGCTAATGCAGCAGACAGAGTTTAATGAAAGGTGCTCAACAAAATGATCTCGCATTCTGCATCCAGTCGCTCTGATGTAAAAGAGGCCACAACGTTACCACCGAATGCATTAGATCCCCTGTAAGTTCACGTGAAGTATTGCTCTATTTGGATAGACTATATGGGGCCCCTGAATGATGGTGAGGGAGAATGACTGGGTGCAAGTGTAGTTTGTGGGGACTGCTCCCTCCTTCCCACTAATTGCCCTTTGGAACCTACCCCACATACCCCACATACTCTACATGTGCTAACACCTCCTCCCTTGCTACCAAGTGTGATGCCAGCTGTGCTGGAGCAGACACATGTGGGAGTTTTAATCATTTCTTACTGTTCTAAAGTAGTTTGAATCTTTTTAAAATAGCAAAACATATACAGTATGGCTAAAAAAAGCATAATTTTGCTTTTACTGAGCTTCAGACAGGAGTCTAGATTTAAATAAAAGTGATGTAATTAATTAATTTCCATGAGCCTTCCACAGTGGTTTATATCATCCTATAAATAACAGGTATGTTTTCCAACTTATATGAACAGGTATATGGATGCCTAAAAATATGAAAGAAAGTGTTAACTAATTATGTCCTACGTAGTTCTGTTCTGTGTGCTGATTATGTTGCATGTTGAATTAATTTCAGCTGTTTAAAAGCTAAAGAAATGTTAAGTAACATGTGTAATTTGTTCTGGCAAAAAAAAAATCACATGATACTGGAATTATTAATTTTTTACTGGAATAATGCTTGCAAAGCATAGCAATTAAAATTTAAAACATATGTGGAATATATTCAGTGGCTAAAGATTACATTGTAGTTTTGGCAGTATTGTAGTCCATGCAAACTGTCAGGTTGATCAGTGCTTTATGTGATTATGTAACATAGGTGAAAGCAACTCAATGGATCAGTTTGAGCAGAATGATGAATTCAGAAAAATAAAGAATCTTGGAGTACAAAATCAGGCCATTCAGCCAGTGGTGGTTCTTTGAAAGTGATATCCCTTTGTTCCATTCTCTGCTGATTTTCTTTCTTTCTCAAGCATTTATTTTATTACCTTTGTAAAATTATTCCTGATTCTGCTTCTGCCAACCGTTCAGAGAATGCATTCCAGATCTTAAATACTGTTTAGAAATACTCAGCGAGAGTAACAGTTAGCGTAACAGTGTAACAGTGTTACAGTACCAGCAATGGGTTTAAATTGGGTGCTGTCTATAAGTTGTTTGTAAGTTCTCCCTATGTCTTCCTGTTTCCTTTGTGTGCTCTGGTTCCCACCCACCCTCCAAAAATATATGGGGATTGTAGATTAATTGGTGTATCTGGGCAGCACAGGCTTGTGTGCCAACAGGGACATTTATCATGTTTTATCTCTAAAACTAAAAATTAAACTTTTCCCTGCCTTACTGTTATTTCTTTATGTTAGATTGTAGGCTTCTGCCTGAAAGTTGCAGCAAGAAAAGTGCATGGCTGTGGTAAAAGGATCATTTATAATCTTGGCATGTTATAAAGGTTTAATGTAAAGTCCTTGCTTTTGTACTCAATAATCCTCTCTCAGAATAAATATGTCTGTTACACTCCATCACTGCCGTTGGGCACAGCAAGGCATGTGCATGCTCAACCATAAATTCCCATGACAGTCACTTCTATTCTGAGCCTTGTCATGGGAAGAAATTTCAAGGTAGATAGAGGAAAAAATTCAAGCATCTTGAAAAATCCTCACTAAGTTTTGGGAAAACTGGGCCAAAAATTTTCAAAATGGAAAAGCCCTGCTCAAAATGGCATTGAGAATCTTTAGTTCATCCCCATAGCAGGCCTTCAAAATATTGAAATATTGAAAATTTAAATTTTGAAATTTAAAGATGCAGTGAAAAGCATTGTTCTGCATGCTATCCAAGCAAGTTGACCTGTAGCACTACTTTCATTTATAGTCGCTTGGAGGATAGCAGAAAAGTTGTTGTTTATAATCGTTCAAAAAAATACATACTAAAGTTGAGTTGAGTTTTCCAAGATTTATTAAACTATATTAAACATTGTTAACATTATTATCAGTTTCTATAAGTTGTTACAAACTGCTAAAATGTTGTTAGTTAATAGAAATTGTTGGAACTTTTCTGATGCATTCATTTCGCAGAACAAAAGAACTAAACTAAAAACATGTTATCTCTAACATGACCGAGAAACTATCTATAACTCTATAACCTTGGCTCAAAGATGTTGCTAGGAGACAGCATAAAAATATGTCAAACGACAGCCAAAAAGCAACAAATAAACCTGCTTGCAAACTTTAAATCCATGTTTAACCTTTACACACCTAAAAATAGTATAATGGATAGTGCAATAATTAAAACAGATATTCATGGGGATAGTGTTACAGTAGAACAAAAGTGCAGGGCAAAGTTTTAAAAAAAGAAAATACAGTTAAACAGTACAAGGAATCTTATTTTTCAATGAGATGTCTGTTCAAGTGTATGGTACCTGCAGGAACAAAATCAGGAAGTGTGTGTTTTCAAGTTCATGTATCTTCTCCCTGTGTGAGGGGGTTGAAACCATTGTGACCAGGGTGGGATATGTCCTTTAAGATGTGGTCAACTTCCATGAGGCAGTATAAAATGAAGTTTGAGTTAATGGAGGGGACATTGGTGGCAGATCATCTCACAAACTTCTTATTTTCTCACTCCATCAGGCGATCACCGCTTTTACCCATGGAAAAGTCTGGCCTAATCAGTCACCTCCAAATCCATATGTTTGATCCTAAGGGATGTATATGAGGAAGATTCAATGCCAATATCAATAAAGCCAAGGATACCTTACATTGGTTTTTAAAAGCCTTATCAATTTGTCCTGCCACTTCCTAAGATCTCTGTGTTTGAGAACCCAGTTGATTTTGATCCTTCTTTTCCTTTAAAATTGTTTTATATTGTTTATATTATGGCTGACAATATACTGGCTGAGTAATGAGCAGGATAATGGTACTTGCAGTTATTTATGGGCAATGCATGATTAAGCATGGAAATTGAGAACCTGCTGTCACTATTAAATTTGTGAAAACAGCATTTTGCTCTCATGATCATAATTTAAGTACTTCAAACAAAGCCATAACAAGAGTTTTCCTTCCCTTATATAAGGAAAGATGTATTGTCATTGGAGACAGTTCAGAAAAAGTTCACGAGGATGTTCCTATTATGGAGAAATATGAGGAAAGGTTGAATCAGTATTTATAGGAGCTTAGAACATGTGATCCTGTTGAAATATATAAAATTCTTCAGGGACTTCCAGGAAAAATTATTGGGGGAGGGCTACTTTCCCTCATGGGAGGGTCAACCATCAGAGGGTATTGTCTGAGAGTGAGAAGGCATTGATTTAAAAATGAGATGAGGAAAAATTTCTTCTCTCAAAATATGATCAGGCTTGAAATTTCTAACCTGCAAAGCTATGGGTAAATTCTGGAATATATTCAAAATTTATTTACAATCAGCAAATGAATCCTGGGGATTGAAAAAGGGTGGAAAATCGATATCACAGATTTGGATCTGCCATAATCTGACTGAATGGTGATGCAGTCTCAAGGAGCTGAATGTCCTATTTCCATATAACCATATAACAATTACAATATGGAAACAGGCCATCTCGACCATCTCTAGTCTGCACCAATTTAAGTGAACTCCACTAGTCCCACCTACCTGCTCCCTGTCCGTAACCCTCCAATCCCCTCACATCCATGTACTCATCCAACCTTCTCTTAAATGACAAAATTGACCGTGCTGCAACCACCTCTTCTGGAAGGTCATTCAATTCAGCCACCACTCTCTGAGTGAAGAAGCTTCCTCTTAAGTAACCTCTAAAGTTTTGCTCCCATCCTTTAACTTATGACCCCTTGTTCCAATCTCACCTACCCTCCAGGGGAAGAACCTATTCACATCTACTCTATCTATCCCCCTCATAATTTTATATATCTCTATCAAATCCCCCCCTCAACCTTCTACGCTCTAATGAATAAAGACCCAGTCTACTCAATTTTTCTTTGTATTCTAGATTCTGCAATCCAGGAAATATTTTTGTTTGTTATTTCTTCAAGCTTTATGGTTTAAACAATGTAAAGCTCCTGAATCTGCACAATACATGGTGGGTAATCACACTACAGAAAAGGAACTTATCAATTTGAGTATTCTTTTGTTAATCACTATCATTCAATCATCCCAGCATTTCTTTACTCTGAAAAATTAAATGTTTAGATGGTGGATATCTCATTCAACACACTTTTAATTGTTTTTGGAGAAAAAAAAATTGCTCCCTTTATTTCTTGTTATGTGCCTCTTGCGCATTGAATAAACACACTGCAACTTATATTTACTTATTCACAATTCACGGAATGCACATCTGCTCAATCAAATCCCAGCTGTCCTGCCGAGAGTGCCACATGGCTTTCATTCCCCACTACAAATTCCCACAAAATTATCCAGAAATCCGATGTCACCCTCTTTGATATGCTAAACATGAGATTTGTATCGTGTTAACACTTCATAGGATCCACAGCAAAAATGATGAAATTAGGCAAAATATGTGAGAAATATTACAAGAGTGGTTTACACACAGAATCATGCAGTAAAGCATGATTCCCAATGGGACCAGGCTCAACTTAACACAACTTTTGACTGCTTAACTGTTAAGCTGAGCAGCATGCTGGCCTTAAAGGCACACTCCTTGTGGCAAATGGAAATCAAATAGCTGCAGGTAATGGAAATCTGAAATTAAAGCAGAAGTTGCTGAAAACACTCAGTAGGTCAGGCAGAATCAGTCCAAGCAGAGCAATCAATGTTTCATATCTGAGACTCCTCAGCAGAAGAGAGAAACAATTTCAGTTACAAAGCAGGTGGCGGAGAGACGAGAGTGGAGGTTTATGCTTCTCTGTGGGAGACATCCACTAGCAACACATACTACTTGTCCCAAAGAGGAGGAAGAGGCTGTATAGGAGAGAGACAAAGCCTCCAAATTTAGTGGAAGAGAGATGGCATCTTCATTACTGAGTTGAATGTCAGGAGAGTAGTCCTGGATGCCAAGAAATATGCCAGGGGAAACTATAGGAAGAGCCTGGCAGAAGATTAATTTAATCATCTCTGCCAAGTGTGAAATGCCTCATGCAATCTGGCAAAGCAGAACTCCTTCCAAAATATTTCAGGGTGAACTGCCTGTCAGTGAAGATACTTGAGGAGGATCACTTCAATGATGGAATTAGGGATTCGCTAATGGCTTTGTCCTGATCAGAGCAAGTGATTCTACAAAGGTGGATGTGATCACCTCTGGGCGATCTCGGTTAATTATTAGTGGTCAATATTGGTGTCAGGAATTGAAATGTGGAGATAGTCACTTTCTCTAGATTGAGGGTTCCCTTGTTGAGGAATGTGTTAATGGCTATGCTGTCAATGCCTCCCTCCTCTATTCTGTTGAATGGTGCTGCTGCTGGGATTCTACTGGGATTTCCTTGACAGGTGCCCCTGCTCTTCTTGCTGCCGTTCATATTTTGCGGTCTTCAGGCTTGGGGCTGCTCTTCTTCCAGCACCAGCTGCTGTGTTCCCATTGCACAGTTGTGCAGCTCACATCACCTGAGTACATGCTGCAGGGTGGCCCCACACTAATGCAGGCACTGGATTCTCATTTTGAGAAGACTACAGGCATTTCCTTAATAATTTCAGTATAGTGGTGTAGAAGTTAAATTTCTGGGCTAGTAGCCAGAGTTCTGGACAATTGGTTCAGAGAGTTCAAATCTCACCATAGCAACAAGGGAATTTAAATTAAATTAATGTGGAAATAAAGTGAAAACTACTCTTAGTAATGATTATGATGAAGCTAAAAAATTGTTGTAAAACTCTTTCTCATTCGCCAGGAAGGAAATCTGCCATGCTAACACAGTCTGGCCTAAATGTGACTCCAGACCCACCCACGTCACTGACTCTGAACCATTTCCACAGTTCAGAGTCAATTAGAGATTGATAATAATTGCTGACACTTCCAGCCACATCTACAGGCTCTCCATAATGTTTGGAACAAAGACATTTTTTACTTTTATTTGTCATTTTGCTCCATGGTTTGTAATTCAAACAATTCTGACATAATTAAAGTGCACATTCCAAGCTTTATTCAAGGTTATCTGTGTATAGTTTGGTTTGATCAAGTAAAAATTACAGCACTTTTTATACATAGTTCCCCTATTTCAAGGCATCATAATGTTTGGGGCATTTGGCTTCACAGGTGTTTGTGAGTACTCAGGATTATTCTAGACTTCATTGGTGCAGGTATAAGAGAACTAGGCTTGCTTCTAAGCTATTGATCACCTTTGGAGTCTGTAGTTGCTATTTTTCAACATGAGGACTAGAGTTGTCCCAATGAAACCCATGATGAGGCTGAAAGACAAGAATAAAAGAGTAAAAGACATTGTCCAAACCTTAGGATGACCAAATTCAACTGTTTAGAACATCATTAAGAAGAAAGAGTGTACTGGTGAGCTCAGTAATCACAAAGGGACTGGGAGGCTAATAAAGACCTTCACTACTGATGACAGAAGAATTTTCATCACTATGAAGAAAAATCCCTGAATGTCTGTCCCCAGATCAGAAACACTCTTCAGGAGGCTGGTGTGGATGTGTCAATGTTTGCAGAAGACTTCATAAATAGAAATGCATAGGCTGCACTGCAAGATGAAAACCGCTAGTTGTCCACAGAAACAGGATGGCCAGATTATAGTTTGCCAAGAAGTATTTAAAAGAGCTTGCAGAATTCTTGAAAAAAGATCTGATGTCAGAGTGATGGCAAAAACAAATTGTGGAGGTATAAAAGAACTGCCCAAGGTGAAAAGCATACCACCTCATCTGTGAAACATGGTGGTGGGGGTGTTATGGCCTGGTCATGTATGGCTGCCACAGGTAGTGGCGCACTTATCTTCATTGATAATGTAACTGCCTCCAAACTCATTGGATGGCGCTTCATCCTACACGACTAAAGTAACAAAGGAGATTTTCAAAACTGGAAAATGGAAGATTCTTGAATGGCCAAATCAGACACCTTATCTAATCCAACCGCATAAATTTTGTATTTTTTAACCAATTTTTGGTAATACGTGTGGATGGACATGTCACCTGGGTTGCAAGTCAGGGTGTGCCTGTGGTTTGTTTAAGCTTGCCTGGTAGAAATTCCTGTGCAGATTGATCTGGGATACTTCAATATCAGAGGAGTTTTGAAGCATTACTTTAATTATTTTATATCACTGGCAAGACCAGAATTTATTCCTATCTTTAATTGTCCTTAAGATAAGGACATTGTCCTTAAGATAACTAGATTCTTGGGTCACTTCAGTGCCTGAGAGTTTTGAGATTCTGATCCAGCAATGGTAAACCAGCTGTGATTGATGTAGACTATGGGGTATGAATAACAAAGTTATTATATTGAAACCATTTTTTAAAATATAACAGCTGCAATTACAATGAGACTGCACATTCAACTCCATTTCACAATGTCTATAAGTTCAAGTTTATTTATCATCAGATTGTACTTGTTCAACCCGACGCAACAGCTTCTCAGGCACTCATACATAGTGCACATACTGACAAACAATAAATATGCATAGTCCACATATACAAATACTAAAATAAATAAATATTATTTGTTAAATACTGTCAATGTTAGAGTTACAAAAGGTTTCAGTCATTCAGCAGTCTCACTGCCCATGGGATGATTTACAGAAATGTGGTACTACATTAATTACTATGCAATGACCATTGAAATATGTAGTTATTGTAAGGCAGAAAGATGGATGGCTCTCCTCCATCAGATTAGTGGTTAAGTGATTAATTCTATTATGTGATCATTTTTCTAATGGCTAAGCATTATATATGCTCATCAGAAAATATGTTGATCATTTTTGAAATTCATTCCATTCCATAGCACATATTAAATATTCCAGGAAAATCCCAATTAAATTATACTTCTTCCAAGACCTTGTGATAGTACAGATTCTATCACCAATGTGTATATATACAGATGGTAGTGTAGGATGACTGTGATTGGCTGAGAGCGTAGCCACACCTACTGGCAGGTCTTAAAGGATTGCTCCCAGCCAGACCAGGTCATTCTGGACTGGTCGACCTACATGTGATACGCTCCAGTCTTTTAGTTAATAAAAGCCTTGGTTTGGATCAACAAGTCTTTGATTCTTTCGATGCACTCTACAGGGTTTGAGGGTGACTTTCTTCCATTTCATTTCTGAAGTGGTTGATGAATCAAATATAGGACCAATAGACTTTGCCACAGATAAGGTGTGGGGGGGGGGGGGGGGAGGTGGAGGAACAGTAGGGAGAAAGTTCTTGAGGGAATGGAAGACTGGTGATATGTTTACTTGGACTCACATTTCTAAGTTCCATCCTTACTGCTTCCTTTGCATCTTGAACTATGATGATCTAGAGATTGTCAGTAGTTGATGGGGAATTACTGCTGAGTGTTTTAACTGAATTTGTTTGCAGTTAGAACTGTTATGCTTGAAAATTCAAATCCATGCAGATAAATTTATGACAGTTTAGTTTTAGCATTTGATTAAATCAAATTAAGAAATGAAAACAATTGAAATAGTATTAAAATTATTATCAGAAAGAATACAAATTGAAGAATTTCAATAATATTCTCAAATGATTTGATAATTATGGAAATATCTCATGTAATAAAATCACACATTGAACATTTTATTGAAATAATCTTCGCATCCATCCAGCCACATCTGATCTTGCTGTGCAAAGCTGCAATGTATAATAAACAGAAGGAATGATTACCAAAACTTGGCAATTTCAAGAGATTATTATCCAAGCATATTACATTTGCTTAGAAGATGCAAAACTTCATCAAGTACATGTCAAAAGATCTCCAGAGGTTGGGCTGTAACTATGCAGATGGAAACACAGTTAATATAAATCACAAAAAAATTGCATTTTTAAATAGATGGAGAATAATTAAATGTTGTAAGCATATTAGAGCCCCAGCCCATAGATTTCCTGCCCTTAGTCCTTTAATCCCTGTCGGTTTTGTCAATTCTACATTCAGCTGATAATCAATAAGCCATATTGAGCTTGCTCCTGCTTGAGTTAGAGCCACAGCTACATACATACACATCTTGTAGCCCCACTGGCCCAATCAACCAATCAATCTCTGTCACATCTGTTCTGTAAGCAGAGCTCTGTAAATAAGATGTCCTTCCAAACATCTTTTGCAATTTACATCAGTTAAAAAATAAAAGTTATAAACTTAAGTTACAGAAATTAGGTTAAAACATTACAACTGAGTAAAATAAAATCAAATAAACCCACACATTTCAGTCCTGGTCTCCAAACAAATGAATAGGCTCAATATCCGGATGAATCTAACTCCTGGGTTCATGGTGACAGAGCTGACAGTCAGATGTGCTGGTATTTATCTTCCAAGAACTACCCAATTTTAGTTCTGCACTGTGCAGTCATGGAAGTTAGGATGGACTTACTAAAGTCAGGTGCTGATTGGCTACTGAACCATTGGTCATTAGCTTTTTGTTCAAGGGACGTGAGTGGTATTGACATTGCAGGCATATTTTGGCCATCCACAAATTTCCTTTGAAGACCATTTCTTGGGGTAGTTAAGAGACAACCTCACTGTTGGATTTGCATACATGTTCAGACAAAATCAGATGGGGATAGTAGATATCCTTTCCTAAGCACATTAGTTTGCTAGATTTCTTTGCAATAATCTCATCGTTTTCTTAGTTGTTGGTACTAATACTGGCTTCATTCCAGATTCAGTTATGATCTTGAATTTGTCTGTCATAGATTAATAGTCTGGGCTTTTGAACAATCTTCAATCATCTTTAAGTTTAATGGTTTAACAAAAGCTTTTCAGAAATAGGAGGAAGTTGAACCAAATTAAACTCATAATAACACAATAGATAAATTTTCAACACTCGCAGCTGGTCCTTCACGTATCAGAGTTTGGAACAATTTTGTTGAAAAAACTTTTCTCGACATTTTGGAGGTTTTCATTGAGTAAGTTTCAGTGATATGGCCTCAGTGGAACATAATCCCAGCCAGGTGTACTGTATAACGTGCAAGGCAAGGAAGCAATTGTTCAACTCATTTCAATAATGTGTACCCATTTTCTTCAGTATTGGTCTCAAAGATCTCATAGATATATAGTATTGTGAGGTTTATATTGAAAGTCAATGACCTGGATTTTGCAATTATCAGTGAGGTGAAGAATTTATTGGAGACTTAAGATAAATCATCCTACAAAGATCTAATGGGCTCCAATGGCCCCATTGCATTTTTGAATTTGGCACCATCTGGAAGGAATATATGACATGAAGAGATATCACTGATAAATGGGAGACTAATCAAGCAATCACAGTGAAGGATTTTCAGTCAAACAGAGATTAAAAATTCACATTAATGTACAGAAAATTAAATGTAGATTGGAATTTGGATGTAGGATTAAAGGATATTAAAATAATATAATTATTGTTTATATTTTTTAAATCATCACATTTTAAATGTGAAATCAGGAGAAATTAAAGTCCACATCTGTATGTTTAGTTTTCAAGGGCCAGGGGGATTATTTAGCAATCACTATGGCGTTGCTAAAATTTGTTTTATTTGGATCAAGTATTTTTCTTGTTTTCCATAATGCTAATAGGGTGCTGATGATCACCTAAAATCACGATAAATTGTGCCTGTAAATATCACTACATGTAAGGAGAAACAAGCCTGCAGCAATCATTAAATTGAAAATTCAATTTTTACATTTGAGATAACCCATACCTCCTTTCTCTCTTTTTCTAATCCACCTCTGGTCCTATTTTGTGCCCTTTTCCATATTCTCCTCCACCACCCCCTAACCCATGTTCATCTCCCTCCTTCTCTCTTCCCCTCCACCTCTTGGTTCCATCCACACTGCACACACTTTTCACCCATCACATAGCCTCCCCTATCTGTTTCTAACTGTGTTTCATTTTTCCCTTGATCACCTTCTTTGCCTTTGCTTCACTGCTTATTGCCCTCAGCAGATCTCTATCTTCACCGTCCTCTATCCTACCTGGCACTATTTGACCATTGCCCTTCACCATTCTTCCATCTAACTATCGCTTACTGGTTCCTGTACTACCATATAACCATATAACCACTTACAGCACAGAACAGGCCAGTTCGGCCCTACTAGTCCATGCCGTAACAAATTCCCACCCTCCTAGTCCCACTGACCAGCACCCGGTCCATACCCCTCCAGTCCTCTCCTCTCCATGTAACTATCCAGTCTATCCTTAAATGTAACCAATGATCCCACCTCAACCACGTCTGCCGGAAGCTCATTCCACATCCCCACCACCCTTTGCGTAAAGAAATTTCCCCTCATGTTCCCCTTATAATTTTCCACCTTCAATCTTAAACCATGCCCTCTAGTTTGAATATCCCCCACTCTTAATTGAAAAAGCCTATCCACATTTACTCTGTCTGTCCCTTTTAAAATCTTAAACACCTCTATCAAGTCCCCCCTCAATCTTCTACGCTCCAGAGAAAAAAGCCCTAGTCTGCACAAACTTTCCCTGTAACTCAAACCTTGAAATCCTGTCAACATTCTCGTGAACCTTCTCTGCACTCTCTCTATTTTGTTTATATCTTTCCTATAATTTGGTGACCAAAACTGTACACAGTACTCCAAATTTGGCCTCACCAATGCCTTGTACAATTTCATCATAACCTCCCCACTCTTGAATTCAATTCTCCGATTTATGAAGGCCAACGTTCCAAATGCCTTCTTCACCACACCATCTACCTGAGTATCAGCCTTGAGGGTACTATTTACCATCACTCCTAAATCCCTTTGTTGCTCTGCACATCTCAATAGCCTACCATTTAATACATATGACCTATTTAGATTTGCATATGACCTACTTAGATTTGCTTTTTCTTGGTTATCTTCCCTCTCCACATGCAGGGTCTCGATCCAAAACTTTGACAATCCCTGTTCTCCCATAGATGCTGCTTGACCTATTGATTTCCTCCAACAGTTTTTTCTATGCTTCAAATTCCAGTATTTATATCTCAAGTAACTTAATTTGTACTAATAGCAGGTGCTGGAAGTGGGGATATGTGGATTTCATAGAGCAATGATTTAAGGGCAGTATGTTCAACATAGTGATTAGCGCAATGTTTTTACAGCGTCAAAGATTGGGACCGGGATTTGAATCCTGCGCTGTCTGTAAAGAGTTTGCATGTTCTTCCCGTGTCTGCATTGGTTTTCCCTGGGAGCTCTGGTTTCCTTTTACCCTTTCAACTGTACCGAGGGTATAGATTATTTGGGTGTAATTGGGTGGCATGAGCTCATGGGCCAAAAAGACCAGTTACCATGCTGTATGTCTAAATGAAATTTAAAAAATTAAATGATAACTCTTCTTATATCATGAAAATACAAATTTTGGACCAATGTCACTTTAATACATCACAATTTAAGTATGTACTCATGGTATACACCACAAAATTGTTTCCTATTTAGTCCCAAATTTCCCTTTTTGCTTTCCTCGACAGATCAGTTAAATAATCTGAAAAACAAACATGGAAACCCTCGAAAGCCCTGAAGAAATTTCCTGGCAATAATTCTCTGGTATCGCTGTCTTTTTTAAAGTCTCAAAATTGCCATCTTGCTAATAAGTCTTACAATAATTTTGTCTTCATTTGTCTTCAACTGAACACCATGTTTGTCTCTCTGTTAATTTGCCCCAGCAGTTTTGAGAACTTGTGACTGTTTAATGATGTATGATAAATCTTATAATTGTCCACAATTCTTTCAAAGCTTTTCCAGTTATTTGCTGGATTACTTATCAACTCTGTTTTGCTAGGATTTGCAGAAATGTAGTGCAATGGCTATATTCCCAGAGTTTTATATTCTATTCTTTTTCTATTAAAAATGACACACTCACACAGACAATGAGACAACTGAGCAAAAACAGCTCAGGCGCCTGGAATTTCCATAGGGGTTGTCTGGTAGAAGATTGGTGAAACCCCAAGAGAAACAATTTAAGTTATGGCAAGAGATCATATTGTCATGGAGTTTCAGGGCCAAGATCCGCTTGATCAGGTTGGAGTAAGCTTAGTTAATAAACATGTGACATAAACTGTTGGCTTATTGGCATTCATTTTTCCCCTTTTGAAAAAAAAATATTCTGGCACATTCAGAGCAAGTTGCTTCTGATTTCAATACCTTGCAACATTCGATATTAAGATCACCAGTAGCAAGCAAAGAAAGATTTTAGAGCTGAAAAAGAATCTTTAGATCCCGGAAGGACAAAGTAGAAATAGAGAAAGATATTAATTTTTCAAACCTATTCTTTTCAGGTAGATCATGGAGAATCTGTACCAATGCAGTTTCTTTGATGTGTATCCTTTGATATGCACATCTAATAATAATCTAGAAATATCAATGTTAAATTTTCCATTGACCATGAACAGCTATCCAAGAGTGCAAAGGTGTTTTCTGACTTCACTACCTTAATGCCTATTTCTGATTCTAAGTTGATTCCTCCTTGCTAGCTAAAACAGTTGTACTAATACACCTGTGGTAATTTGTGGTACAACTGGTGCCATGTGAAAGGAATTTATTTCTACAGCTCCCTTGAAGAAGTATGAGACGACTGGAATTCCTCTCCTGTATCTTCACTTCAGCTCCAGGACATGTCATGTGGCAGACTCACCTTAGCTTTCACAGCACTCATCATATAGTGATTCTTCATCCTTCTTTATTAGATGAAGCCATGAAAACCAGGCTACAATGCAGATTGCAAACCCTGCCTAGAACTTAGAATATCCAGATAATAGCTGCTTCATCACACTACTTGATTAATTGAACATTGAGCGATTTTTCAGACTTCCTTTGATAAAGGGTCCAAGCCCGAAACATTGGTTAATTATCTTCATCTTTGCTAAAGGAAGTACATTGTTTGACCAGCTGAGTTTCTTCAGCATTGTGTTTTTACCTCAGTCACAGCATCTGCTGCCTTTCATGTTTTGCTACTGCTGCATCTTTATACGTGGCTGCATAATTGAAGTAGCCTGATTGACCCTTTTAAACCCAAAATAATTACATGTACGTTGACCTCAAAATCCATTTCTGCTTTATTGTTCATATGATCCTCCTCCTGACTTTTCTTCATCCTTTCAAATCAGCTATTTTTCTATTTCTTTAGCCTTTATTTTCAGGATTTAAAAAAAATGTCTCTGCTATTCATCTCATGTATTCTCGTGATAGTAAAATCCTCGTTCTTGCCATGTTTTAGTTTAAACCTTTTCTTGAATACCCATTCAAATTTATTTCTGATTGGATCATGGTTCCATAAACCGTAACTGTAGGTGGTTAATTACCATGGTAGAACAGTAAGAAAATTGTCCTCAGCTCTTAAGTCATTTGTTTTTAATTGTGGCCTGACCTTTGAAAGCAAACCCTGCAATCTATGAATGGTTGAATGAGTGAATGCAAACAAAGGTTTCATAATACATAATACATGGCATCCTTGTGGGTCTGTGGCAAAGATTCCTGTATGCGCTCCTCCAGAGAGAAAGACTTTGAAGCCTCCAAGCAGCTCAGCAAACAAAATGACATGATATATATTTACCCTGCTTCGCATTAACCAACAAAGTAGTGATTGGTCCTTCAAAAAACACATTTATGGAGTTCCTATTTACTTCAAAGCATTGATGTGTTGCTGTTGGTAAATGTTAAAATGTACTGTGAAGACTCAGGGGATTTTTAAAGCATCTGTTTTTAAAATGGAGTCTTTGTTAACAACTGCTGCGTAATTGTGCCTTAGATTTTCTATAAAATTATTTGTCAGTTTAGAAGAAATCACTTTTTAAAACAAAGAAGAGATACTTGCTGTACAGGAAAAAAATACACAAGGAAAGTATTGCTGCAAGGCGATTTGTACAAATGAATTCTTAAAATCTGAATGGCGGTGATTGTTTTGTAACATTACCGATTAAAATATATGCAAAAATAAATAAAGAAGGCCTGCAGCTTAGTTTTATTTATGTGAAATTTACATTTTGCCCTATAATCTCCACCAGATTTTATTTGCTCATCCAAATTCCAAGATAAATTTACAACATGTACATTAAATATTCCTTTTAGTAAGACTTCAATATAGTTTTCAGTTCTGGAATCTTTTGAACACTTTATGACATAGCAGTGTAACAGTGAATCGTGTTGGATCTTGTTTATATGGATAGGATTCTATTTAATTTTTGTGACTTTTCAAAGACTTGATGAAGAATTCAAGTACCAACATGGGCAGTAAAAGCAAAAAGTGCTGGAAATAATGATCAAGCCAGGTGGCATCTGCAGAAAGAGAAACAGCAATGTTTCAGATCAAAGACCCATTGTCAAATTTTGCTCCTTCATTGCTCCCAATCTGGTGCCAGTCTGCTGACTCCAACTGTAGATCTGTTGCATGTGTAAAACCATCTCCTTCTTCTGTTGTCCAAAGAGGCCATTTCCTCTTTCTGCTGCCTCTAAGGAAACAAACCGGCAGAGATTTCTGCAGGTCCGTTATAAATGTTAGTGTTCTTAATTCCCATTACTACTAAAGTAATATTTAGAAATGTGCTCTACAAATAAAAATAGGTTTTATCCAGCATTAAAAAATCTCAACTTTGTCATAGCTGTTCCAGGGAATAATGTGAATTCTCAGTGAATCAGTAAATGTTAAATTAAAAACACTCATCCATTTGTGCTTATCATGCAACAGCATTCTTAACCTGTGTCTATCTTTCTATTATGAGAGCAAAATGTCATTTTCTTTGAACATTTTCTAACCAAGAGTAAACGTTAACTCACTTTCTCCGCTGCATTAATAAAGTTGCAGAAATAAGCATGCCTCCATCAAATTTGTGGAAGGATTTCTTTATTTTTTGATGATGGTAGAACAATTCAAAAAAAGAACATGCACCCAATTTGCTGTGCAATGAAAAAGAATAATCAAAATAATCTTTCTTCAGCTTTAAACATACACTTAGATTCAACTATCTCAAGTGGCAAATTTGAAATGCATCCTTGCAAATGTAGTTTTTATTTAAAACACTCTTTAACAAATTAACTTAAAATTTCTAAGGCTCTGTAACACATGGACTATTCCCATGTCATCTGTAGTCTGCATGGATTTAGAAGGTAACCCAAACTTTTATCCAGACAAAGTAAATTCATTTAAACTACTTCATGCCAGAGGTGGTCCAGCACAATGGTTAACAGTGCATTCTTGAAAAGCTTTCAAAGAGTTGAGTCACATCTGAAGTCAGCACAAATCTTTTTCCACAAGAATTCATTTCATTCGGCAAAGTTTACCATTTATCATGTTTGAGGATTTCTCTTTAAATATCTACAGTCTTAACTGGAAGGAATGGTGAATGAATTACTGGTAATGTAACTGTCTCAATTCCCAAGAGAATTTGTTTTATAGTTGTTCATCCTGAAAATGCCAAGTACATTACTTTCTGGGATAAAACCAAAAAGCCATCTTTTATTTGATTCAATAATGGAAAGCAGAGATCGTTGGCAGAATGAGCATTTCTTGATTATGCTTAATTTTCCTTGAACGGGTGATGATGAAGTCCCTTCTTGAATGGTTCAAATCCTTTTGGTGATAGTGTTCCTGTGGTGTTGTTGGACACATATGTTCAGGATATAGAGCAAGTTACAAACAAATGGTTATATATTTTTAGCATGGTGGCTGACTTCAGGAGGAACATGCACATGATACCAACAACACTCTGGCAGTGTTCAGAAGCTCTGATAATATTGAAACCATTGGGAATCAAGAGGAATACTCAATGGCTAGAGTCGTGGTGCACACAATTGAAAATGGCCATTGTTGGAAGCCAATCCAAATATCCATGTGACAATGCCATAGAATTTTCTCAATGAAGTGGCCTAAACCTAACAATCAATTGCCTCCCCATTATGTTAAGCTCTGATTTGAGGATGTTTGCATATAACTGGGTAATGTTCAATTCCAATCACAACTCACTAGATAACGGAACAATTTGTGCCTGCATGCATCGAGGCTAATCAATACAGAGGCTTGGGCAATCAACATTCATATTCTACAAATGCACATTAACCACTTGTAATGAGAGAGAATTTAATAGCATGACCAGAAAGATCGCTTTCCAGGTCATTGTTAAAAGATGGTGAAGGTGTTTTTGAATGTAGTGGGAGCTAATTATCATTTGCCTGAAACGTAATTGGTTTCAGAAGCTTGATATGATGTGATATGTGTTTCCCAAAGCTTTTTTTAAAAACCATCGACAACACAGGAGTCTAAAATGTACTATTAACAGTTTCTGTATACATGATGCATAATTTTGGACAATAATGCCAGAGGATTGGAGGGTGGCTCATGTTGTTCCGCTGTTTAAGAAAGGGTCCAAATGTAAGCCTGGAAATTATAGACCTGTGAGTCTGACGTCTGTGGTGGGTAAGTTGATGGAAAGTGTTATGAGGGGTGGCATTTACAAATATTTGGAAGAACAGGGATTGTTAGGAAGTAGTCAGCATGGTTTTGTCAGGGGTAGATCATGTTTAACAAACCTTATAGAATTTTTCGAGGGGGTTACAAAAAAGATTGATAAAGGGAAGTTTGTGGATGTTGTCTATTTAGACTTTAGTAAAGCTTTTGACAAAGTTCCCCACAGGAGGTTAAATAAGAAGGTAGTGAAATGGATTCAGCAATGGTTGGATGGAAGGTGTCAGAGAGTAGTGGTAGAAAATTGTTTGTCAAATTGGAGGCCGGTAACTAGTGGAGTTCCTCAGGGATCAGTCCTGGGTCCACTATTGTTTGTTATACATATTAACAATCTGGAAGAAGGGGTGGTGAATTGGATAAGTAAGTTTGCAAATGATACAAAGATTGGTGGTATTGTGGATAGTGAGGAAGATTACCGTAGCTTAAAAAGAGATATAGGAAAGCTAGAGGAGTGGACTGAGAAATGGCTGATGGAATTTAATCCGGATAAGTGTGAAGTGTTGCATTTTGGAAAGGTAAATCTAAATAGGACATATACATTGAATGGTAGACAAATGAAGAATGCAGAGCAACAAAGGGATTTAGGAGTTATGGTAAATAGTACCCTCAAAGTTGATACTCAGGTAGATAGTGTGGTGAAGAAGGCCTTTGGAATGTTGGCCTTCATAAATCAGAGTATTGAATTCAAGAGTTGGGATGTTATGATGAAATTGTACAAAGCATTGGTGAGGCCAAATTTGGAATACTGTGTGCAGTTTTGGTCACCAAATTATAGGAAGGATATAAACAAAATGGAGAGAGTGCAGAGAAGGTTCACGAGAATGTTGACAGGATGTCAGGGTTTGAGTTACAGAGAAAGGTTGAGCAGCCTGCGGCTTTTTACTCTGGAGCGTAGAAGATTGAAGGGGGATTTGATGGAGGTGTTCAAGATTTTAAAAGGGACAGAGAGAGTCAATATGGATAGGCTTGTTCAATTAAGAAAGGGGGATATTCAAACCAGAGGCCATGTTTGATATTGAAGGGGAAAAATTATAAGGGGAACATGAGGGGAAATTTCTTCACGCAAAGGGTGGTTGGGGTGTGGAATGAGCTTCCGGCAGAGGTGGTTGAAGCAGGGATGTTATTTACATTTAAGGAAAGACTGGATAGTTACATGGAGGGGAGAGGACTGGAGGGGTATGGACCAGGTGCTGGTCAGTGGGACGAGGAGGGTGGGGATTTGTTCCGCATGTTCATAATGTTCTTTATCTTTCCATTACTCTGCAAAAAGTGAGCAGACGTTATCCTGCTATCAGTCTGCCCGGATTTAATGAACTTCAGAAAGTCGTGTGGTGGGCATTATTTGCCATCAGCAACTCAGCGACATAATATTTTTCAAACTGTTCTTTTGAAGCTGTGATTGAAGGTAAATGGAAGGTAAACATAAAACAATAGGAATAGTGGAAACAAACAATGAAAGCTGAAGTAACTGAACAGGTTAGGCAACACCCATGCTTAGAAATGGTCAGAATGATTGACGAATGTGTTAGGTTGGGATCCTTAAATGAGATGAAAGCAGGAAGAGGTGATATCAAAAGTGAGAAAAAGATTTAAACATAAAGATAAAAAATGAAATATGGGAAAATTTATGCTCTGGAACCATGAAGAATATCATAAACATGAGGTAACACATGATACAATATAATTGGTTACACAGGCTATACACCACGCCCCAAAAGTTAAATAAATGGGACCCAACATTATCAGACAGATGTTTTCTCTGTAAGAAGGAAACGGGAACAACAGTACATGCAATTTGGGCATGTGAGAAAGTGGAAAAGTTTTGGGAAGATCGAAATCAGGTATTAAATAAAATCACAAAAAGCAACATACCAAAAAATCCAGAGATCTTGCTTTTAAGTAATATAAGAAGTAAAGAATTAGGCCTCAAACTGGATGAAGCACAAAAAAAGATTTATTATGATAGCCTTAGCTGTGGCAAAAAAATGGATAATGTCAACTTGTAAATCAGAAGAGAGCCTGAGAGTACAGCAATGGTACATAGAAATGAATAAATATATTCCATTGGAAAAAATAACATATAATTTTAAAAATAAAGTCACATTTTTTGAACAAATTTGGGAACCGTACATGGAACATAACTGAGAGGGCTTGCCTCGGACCTCCACCCCCTAAAATGATAAAATGATAAGACAAAATGACTTGATCCAGTGTGCAAAAGTAAATGAAACAATTTTCTTGTTTATTTTCATTGTGTGATGACATTGTTTAATGGTTTAATTGTATTGTATATGTTGAACATTTAATGGGTTTGGAGGGGGGTGGGAAGGTAAGGGGGAAAAAAAGGGGAGAAAATGCCACTGTGTATATTTAAGAGGGAAATGTTTGTATGTATTTTGATTGATATGGTTCACTGTGAAAAAAAAATTAAAAAAAAGAGGAAACAAAAGAGAAAAAGAGGGGAGGAAGCAGCTGGGGAGGGGCTAAGAGGTGAAAGGATATTAAACACAAGGACAGGAATGTGAAGAAACAGGTGGAGGGGGGGGGAGAGACCACTGTGAGTGCTGGTAGAAAAGGAACTGCACACACTAACCATCCGAGGTCCTCATATTTACAAACAATAGTGAGTTATTCATTTATATAGATGAAATATGTCCTGCATATGTATTATTTGTCTGTATGTGTGTTATGTCTGGTTGTGTGCCTGCATGTTTTGTACCAAGGACTGAGAACACTGTTTCAATGGGTTATACTTGTACAATCAGATAAAAATTATTCACCTGGAAACCAATAAATACATGGATTTTAATGGAAATAGTTGAATGAAGTGAACTTTAAACAGACATTACTCCACCATTACATATGCAAAGTATATAAGGCTCTTTATTGGTACAGTAGCCTTGTGTTCCAACATTGAACAGAGAACATATAGCAATTCAGTACAGGTCCTTCTGCCCACAGTATTTGTCCCAACCACAGTATCAATTTAAACTGCATCTCTGCTTGCCATGGACCATATCCCTCCATTCCTTGCCTACCCAAATGTCTCAAACATTGCTATGAACCATACCCACCACTTTCTCTAACAATGCATTCCAGGATGGTTTTTCAGAGTATTTGAAAGCTCATATTAAACTAGGCTGAAGTTTGCATGATTTCCTTCAAGGAAGATCTTGCCTAACAAATCTGTTTGAGTTCATTGAGGAAGTAACAAGCAGAACAGACAAATGACAGTCAGTATATGTTGTTTACTTGGATTTTCAGAATGCCTTTTTGATAAGGTGCCACACATGAGGCTGTTAAACAAGATAGGAGCCCAATAATATTATGGGAAATGAATAAGGAGGGATAGATGATTGGCTGACTGGCAGAAGGCAAAGAATGGGAATAAAGGGGACTGTTTTTGGCCGGCTGACAGTGACCACTTGTGATTCTCATGCGTCAGTGTTTGGGTCTATTATTTTTCACACTGTATGTAAATAATTTAGATGACAAAATTGATAACTTTGCGGATGATATGAAGATTGGTGAAGGGGCGAGTAATGCTGATGAAGCAGGAAATCTGAAAGGGACCTGGGATAGGTTGGCAGAATGGGCAAAGAAATGGCAGACTAAATAGAGCACAGGGAAGTGTGTGGTCAAGTAGTTTGATAAAAGGAGTAAAGAAGCAGGTGATTTTCTAAATGGGGAGAGAAGTTAGAAAGTGGGTATCCAAAGAGTCCTTGTGCAGAATTCCCAAAACATCAACTTGGGGGCTTAAGTTAGTAGTAAGCAAGGTAAATTCAATATTAACATTCATTTTGAAAAGATTAGAATATTTAGACATATAGCTTGGTAATAGGACCATATAGCCCATGAGCCCGTGCCACCCAAATACAGCAATTAACTTCCAACCCCCATTCATTTTGAAAGGTGGGAGGAACCCAGAGCATTTGGAGTAAACCCAAACAGACATGGGGAGAAATTACAAACTCCATACAAACAGTGTCAGATTCGAACCTGGGTTGCTAGTCCTGTAATAATGTTGTGGTAACCACAATACTAACTGTGCCACCTCATGAGTATAGGCAAAGATATAATGTTGAAGCTTTTCAATGCATTGGTCAGACCATATTTGGAGTATAGTGAGCAGTTTTTGGCCCAGTATCTAAGGAAGTTTGTGCTGGTATTGGAGAGGGTCTAAAGGAGGTTTACAAAAATGATCCCAGGGACAAGGAGGTGTATGAGGAGTGTTTGGTGGCTCTGGGCCTATATTCAGTGTGGTTTTGAAGGGTGAAAGGACTTTTTTGAAATCTACTGAATATTGAAAGGGCTTGATAGAGATGATGTGAAGATGTTTCCAGTAGTGGGAGAGAAGACACTGCCTCAAAATAAAAGACATCCCTTTACAACAGAGATGACGAGATTTTTTTCATCCAGAGGATGGTGAATATGGTAAATTCATTATCATAGATGGTTGTGCAAACCAAGCCTTTGGATATATTTATAGCAGAAGTTGATAGGCTTTAAAGGCATCAAAGGTTGTGGGAAAAGTGGGAGAATGAAATTAAAAGGAAAAAGTACATCAGCCGTGATTTGAATAGTGGACCAGAGTCAAAGGGGTAAATGGCCTAATTCTGCTCCTAAATCTAACAGGCTTAGGAACAGAATGGTTTTACCACTGTCTACGTAAAAACTTGCCTCATAAATCTTTTGAAAACATTCCCTTCCCCATCTTAAAGCTCTGCCTTCCAGTATCTAATAATATCTTGCTCCATAGCAGTACTTCATTCACTGTCCAACTTGAGTTCTTTGAGTCTTCATACTGCATGCCAATTAACATCAGAAAGAATTTGCCTCAAAACAATATTTCTGGAAATGAATTGGAGACTTCCAATTTATCACTGCAGCATGAAATGCAAAGATCTCTTCTCAGGAATTGATGTTTCAGAACTCCAACAATTGCACAAAAAGGCTCTTTTTATACCCTACAATCTAAGGATAAGAGCGAACTTCAGGGGAAGGACAAGGATCAGTTCACCTTCATGATTATTTGGGATAGCTCAAATAGTGAGATCTGACAATTGTACTTCCATCCAAAAAATGTGCCAATTTTACAAAAATGCTATTAATCCAGCTTTAATTTGTCCATGAGTAGAAATGTTGCATTTTAGAATATGTAAACTTTTGGAATGCTGATCTGCATTTGACCTTCATGCCTTCATTGGTGAAGTTTGGAACATGAAAACAAATCTGTGACTAGGAGCTACTTGTTTCAATTTCTGTGTGGTTTATACTCAGAAAGATGCAGGAAGCAAATTGTTACATTATTGAATTTTGATAGAGAATTGTCCCATTAAGTGTAAAGTATAAAATGTAATTCTCTGTGATTCATATATCAATGTATAAAGTAACAGATTGAAGGCTCTGTACTCCATACTGATCATTGAAATCTATTACATATACATCAAAGCTCAACACCTCATTTCTGTCATTAAGGCTAAAGGGGAACCATGTTTCACTTCCAGCTCTATTTTGACTCTATTGAGGACATAGATAGATGGATAGATAACCTGTAATGTCATTGCCCAGGTACAACAAAATTGAATGCACATCCTGATGGTGCACACATACATCAAGCAATAAAATATAAAAACAACAATACAGTAAAACAATATTCAATGTTTGGTGGTATTCAGTTCGTGTATAGCTCTGAGGTTAAAAAAAAACTGTCTTTAAGTTTGTTTGTCCATGATTTAATGGACCAAAAATGTCTACTGAAGGGCAGCAGTTCAAACAGATGATGACCAGGGTGATAAGGATCCTTCAGGATTTTGGCTGCTCTATTGAGGCAGTGAGACCTGTATAAATCCTCCAAAGAGGGAAGTGCACAGCCGATAATCTTCTAGGCCATACTGATGATGCTCTGAAGGTCCCTCTTGTCTGTAGCAAACCATGTAGGAATGTAGTTGGCCAGCACACTTTCGATGGAGCAGCATAAAAGGACACGAGCAATTTCTCCTGCAGTTGGCCTTCTTAAGAATTCTTAGGGCATGGAGCCTTCTTAACTACTGTGATTGTATTGGTAGTCCAAGAAAGATCTTCAGCAAAGTGCGTACCCAGAAACCTGAAAGCAGTGACCCTTTCCACATAGTCCCCATTGATGTATAATGGGTCTGGAACTATACTGTTCCTCTTGAAGTCTATTGTAAGTTTTTGAGGAGTTCAAGATGAGATTGTTCTCTGAACATCACGCTGTCAGTCTTTGAACTTTATCCCCTGTGGACAGTCTCATCTCTTCTTGAAACAAGTCCCCACAGCAAACTTGATGATAGTGTTGGTAGACTACATGGAGGCGCAATCATGGGTATAAGAGAGTAGAGGATGGGACTCAATACACACCCTTGTGGGGAGACGGTACTAAGTAAAAGGATAGAGGAGACATGAGTGCCAAATTTAATAAATTCCTTAATCCAGAGACAAAAAGATTTGAAAAACCCTAATTTAGCAAGTTTTGTAACTAGTCTGCTTGGAGTGACAGTGTTAAAGGCAGAAGTGAAGTCTATGAAAAGCATCCTCACATAGCTCCCCTGGTGTTCAATGTTGGCTAATGTAGAATCTACTGTTGACTTGTTTGCCCTGTAGGGAAACTAATATGGATCAAACTGACATAATTCATAGGTACAAGAATGATATTCAGTAGTAGTAGCTTAGTAAGACTATAACCATTCATTGGATACATGAAAGAAAATTACTGATACTACTTTTAGAAAGTTCAGACATACATGAGGAATAGGATTTCCTAATATATCTGATTGACATAGACTAAAAATTAGAACAAGATTTCTCTACCCAGTTGTCTTGAAGTTAGCTTTTTAGGTCTTGAATTTTCTTGGCATTAACAAGTGTCTGCTTTTCATTATCCAATTTATTCAAGGGAATGATATTGACTGGAACCTTATAACTAAGAGAAGGAATAATAAGCAGTTTTTGTTTGGAAAAATAAAATTTGAAATTTATCACAAAATTTAAAATCTTGCCCACATTAAAGTTTGAAAATAAAAGAGAGAGCAATGAATTCAATATACACATAACAATATAATCATTGTGACCAAGCAAAGAACTGAATGTCTTTTAACTTCTTAAGTTGGAATGTGAAACACAGTAGTGTTGAATTTAGTTCAGACAATGGCAATGCAGTATAGAAACACAGAAATGTAGAAAATAGGAGCAGAAGTAAGCTATTCTGCCCCTTGAGCCTGCTCTGTTACTCAATAGACCATGGCTAATTCTTTATCACAACGCCATACATGTGGATTCTTAAAATGATGCAGCAAGTTCTTCAAAAGATGAATTTTGGCTTTTGTCCTTGCTCTTGCTTTATTTTGAGGTAAGCAAGGAAAGCTGTTGAGGCTGGGGTCTAGTGCAGTACACAATAGTGCTGAAGAAACTCAGCAAGTCACAGATCATTCATAGAAAGGAAAAGACAGTCGACATTTCTTGAGGAGTGCAGAAAATCAGACAGACACCGGAATAAAATGATGAGGGCTAAGGGAAGAAGGGAAACGGAAGAAGAAGTAAGAGGTAACAGGCAAATTCAGGTGTGAAGTTTTAAGAGAAGGCTGAGAAGTGATAGAGGGAGAGGGTGTTGCTAAGAAAGGTGCCTCTCTAATAGAAGGAAGTGAAGGTGGTGGGAAGCTGGAGGAATGGAGAGAGAGAGAGAGAGAGAGAGAGAGACTCAGGGAAAGGGGTTAACTGAAATTAGAGGTCGATATTGACACTGTCTGGTTGAAGAGTGCTGAGGTAGAATATAAGATGTTGTTTCAAATTTGTGGGTGACCTCAGCTTGGAAGTACATGAAGTCATGGACAGAAAGACTTCATTGTGGCAATGGGGTATGGAACTGAAGTGGTTGGTGACTGGGAGATCCTTGGTGTTGGAGGGAACAGAGCAAAGGTGTTCAACAAACTGATCTTCCAAATTGCATCCAGTGTCCCAATGTAGAGGAGCCTGCATCAGGAGTACTGAATGCAGTAAATGATCCCTAAAGGTAATCAGGTGAAGTGTTGCTTCATTTGTAAGGACTATTTGGGGCCCCAAATAGTGGTGATGGAGGAGGTACAAGTACAAATGCAGCACTTCTTGCGATATCAGGGTTAGATATCAAGGGGGCGATTAGTGGGAAGGGATGAGTGGATGAGGGAGATACAGAGGAAGCAATCTCTTTGGAAAGTGGAGAGGGGAAGAGTGTCTGGAGGTGGAATTCAGTTGTAGTGGCAGCAATTGTGGAGAATATTATGTGGTATGCAGAAGCTGGTGGGGTAGGAGGTGAGAACAAGGGAAGCCCATTCCATGTTGTGCCTGGAGTGGGGAATTCCTTAGGATTTCAAATTTGTTAAAGAATATATATATGACATCACATATAACCCCGAGATTCCTTTCTCCTGCAGGCACGGCAGAATTACTATTAATTAGTAGTGCAAATAAAAACTGTACACAGCATAAATATGTAAACACAGATCTGTAAACAAACTGACTGTGCAATACAGAGAGAACAAAATAAAATCAATGAAGTGCACAAATAAAGAGTCCTTAAATGAGTCCCTGATTGAGTTTATCATTGAGGAGTCTGATGGTGGAGAGATAGCAGGTGTTCCTGAATCTGGAGGTGGGAGGCCAGGGCAGAGATGTGGGAAATAGAGGTGATGCAGGTGAGGGATGAATTAATGGATGTAAAAGGGAAGACATTTTTCTGAAGAAGGAGTATATTGGAATGGATAGGGTGTGAAGAGGTGTAGTCAAGGCAGATATGGGAATTAGTGGCTTTATAAAAAAATCTCTGTAGATAGTTTATTAGTTTATCTTCCAAAGTAGAAATAGACTGATTGGGAAAAGAGAGAGAATCAGCAGAAATGGACTGAGTGAATTTGTTCAGTTTGAACAAAGTGGATAATGTTGACATGTTCATAATGGGTGCAGGAGGCAGCATTAATATTGTCATCAAGGTAAGGAGAAAGTTGAACTGCCTTGCCTGTGTAGGCTTGCTAGGTGGCTGTCATGTGACAGCACTGCCCCCTACCTAGTTGGAGGACACACCAGCTGCCAATCAAGGTTTGGTTCTGCTCCACCCATTAGTGCACACTTGCTTTTGATCTTGTGAATTACCTGGACTGCACTCTCCATCCTGCCTGAACTTGGCCTTGGGTCATTGGCTGTTGTAATTAGATTAACCCTCCTCCAACTGAGCCATTGGCCCCCAGTAAATGATGTGGGCTTGTCCCTCCAGCACTAGAAAGGTGCCATGTGCACTTTGTTCTCTCTCTTTGCTATCTTGGGACTACCCTGCTTCACTCCAGGCCTAGAGAAATTGTTGGTAGGATGTGCACTGTTAAAAGGGTTGGGAGGATTTAATTAGTGACTCTTGTAGCCTGTACTGAGTCAAGGGGTGGTGGGGCATTGTAGTAATTTTTCCCTGATCATTGTATGTACCAGTTCATATTGTGTGTGTGCGTGCACGTGTGCACATGCTGCATCAGTTACCATTTTCTCACTCTTCTGTGAATAAAATCCTTCCATACATAAAAACTGTGTTCAAAGTCCATGCCTTTGAGACCTATCAAGCCTGTTTCCTCACTCACAACAGATGAATGGCTCCATGTGTCCAACAAAAAGACAGACATAGCTGGAAACCATGTGGTTACCTTGATTTGGAGAATGTAGGATAAGAAAAATAAGTTATTTAAGGTGAGTACAAGTTCTGCTAGGCAGAGGAGGGTGGTGGTGGAGGAGAGCTGGTGTTTATTTTACCTTGTTCATCTAAATTCTTCAAATCCAATTACTTTAATTCTGCCTGGA
The DNA here is from genome assembly GCF_036971445.1 of Narcine bancroftii. Lineage (NCBI taxonomy): Eukaryota > Metazoa > Chordata > Chondrichthyes > Torpediniformes > Narcinidae > Narcine > Narcine bancroftii. Next base: position 182,082,214 of record NC_091474.1, read on the forward strand.
GGATTTTTTTTCATTCATCAGCATTTATAATGAATTTCTGAGAATAATTTGCTGGAGGAACTGAGCAGGACAAGCACCAGTAAGAGAAAACGAATGGGTAACATTTTGGGGTGGAGCTCGTTATCAAAATTGGAAATGTAGAGAAGAGAAGCCAGTTCAGAGAACTGGGTGCAAGGGGCTGGGCTTGGACCATGTGGGATTGGTGAACCAGGGAGAGATGAAGCTTGATGGGTATTTCAGCTAAACCTCCTGGTTCTGTCATTTAATCTCTTCTATACTCTACTATATAACAAATCTTCATGTTTCTTCTCTTTGTACCTTCCTATATTTTTGTCAAAGTAAAACACACTTATTGCTAAATGTTTCCCATTCTGATGAAGTCATTAAATGGAAATTCTTGCTCTCCCTCTCCTATGCAGCCAGATGAATATTTCCAGCATTTTCTGTTATTTTATTGCTGATTTAAAACATCTGCACTATTTAACTTGAAGACAATCTTTCATAAAATGCTAAGTGGTTGTACACATAGAACATATAAACCTTCAGGACTGTCCAGGCCCTTCAACCCAAAATGTTATACTAACATAATAACCTACTTTAACAACTGCCTGGACTTTCCCTACTGTATAACACTCCATGATTTTTCTGTTCCATGTACCTATCTAATAGTTGTTTATAAATGATCCTATTGTATGTGTCTTCATTAGCAATGCCAGGAATGCATTTCATGCACCCACTACTCTCTGTGTGAAGAACTTGCCCCTTATTTCCCTTCTGTACTTGCTCTCAAGCATGTTAAATTTATACCTCCTCAAGTTAGCCATTTTATCCCTGGCACAAAGCCTCTGGCCATCCACCTGATCAATGCCTTTCAACATATTGTCACCCGTCATTCTCTGTTGCTCCAAGGAGAAACACCAAATGTATTCAATCTATTCTCATAAGACTTGCTCTCCAATCCAAGCCACATCCTTGTAAATCTCCTCTGCACCATCTCTACAGCATTCACATCTTTTCTGTAATGAGATAGCCTGAACTGAACTCAATATTCCAAGTGAGATCTAACCAAGATTTTATAAAACGGTAACATTACCTCACAGCTCTGACTCGATCCCATGGTTTATGGAGGGAAACACACCATGATCCTTCTTAATAATTTGTACAGCAGCTTTAAATCACCTACAGACATGGAGCCTTCAAGATCACTATGTTGGTCCATACTGCTCAAAGTCCTCCCATTTACATTGTATTCTACCTTCAAATTTGATCTACTGAAATGAAACACTGCATACTTTTCTGGCATTAAACTCCATCTGCTTCTTCTCAGCAACCCTCAGACAATCCACAACACCATCCACTTTCGTGTCAGCTGAAAACATTCTTACCCACACCTCCTCATCTTCATCCAGATCATTGATAAACAAAGAGAAGGGGTCCCAGAACAAATCCCTGCTGACTGGTCACTGACTTCTACCTACAACCACCCTCTGCCTTTTCTAGTTAAGTGAATTCTATATCTACAAAGCAGGGCCTCCCTGAATTCCATGCCATCGATTTATTGAACAATATTTATTTATTTTTATATATGTATTGTAATTTTTTTTTCTGCTTTTCCGTATGTGTGTTATGTCTGGTTGAAGGTTTGCATGCTTTGCACTGAGAATTGGAGAATGCTATTTCATTGGGTTGTACTTGTGCAATTGGATGATAAATTTGAACTTGCATATTTTCTGAATAAGCCTTGCATGGGGAACCTGATCAAATGCCTCTCAAAAATCCAAATACATGACATCCACTGCTCTACCATCACCAATATTCTTTGTTACATAGTCAAAGAATTCAATCTGGCTTGTGAGACACCAGCTTCCCCTGATGAAGACTTGCTCTAATTTGATTATGTCTCTCTAAATGCTTATAAATCCTGTCTCTCAGGATCTTTTCCAACAGATGCCCATTACTGAATGAAAACTCATTGATCTATAATTTTCTTGATTATCATTGCTCCCTTTTTTGTACGGGGAACAACAGGGCAGCACAGTTAGCGTAGTATTTAGTGCAACACTATTACAGCACCAGTGCCCGGGGTTCTGTAAGAAGTTTATACATTCTCCCCTTATCTGTATGGGTTTTCTCTGGATACTCCAGTTTCCTCCCACCCTTCAAAACATTCAGGATTGTAGATGTAACATGATCGATAGTACTCAGAGACTTATGTGGAGCACAAATATGCTTTTATTAGCTTACAATTAATGACTGGTATCTACAATGGTCTTCAGATAAAATGGAGGAAAGGTGGCAAAATAGGGTTTACATCAGGACCGATGGGGCAGACCAAAGAGGAGGGGATGGTCATCTAATCTACCCATGGACAATGAATTCCAGTTCGCTGCATTCACCCCTTCCTTCAGAAGAGAACCTGCGGGTAAATGCATGTTCGGCAACATGAGCTTTTTACAATTATTTACAAACTGAGTCTGTCTGGCGGCCTGGTTATTCTGGTCAAACGCCTTAGAACTGGTGGTCTTTGCTCTTCCAGAACTTCCTGTGTTGCCTGTGGGTCTTGGATACTGGGACTCAAAGGGGGACTGAGGGGTTCAGGATTTGATGGTTGTGTGGTTGGAACCATGTCGCCTGGAACACTGCATTGGGTATTTGGAGGTTCCAGGCCTATTGTGGGCATTGGAACCTCAGTTCCTGAAGTGCCAGGTCTCTGATCGAGATGGTGTACTCCCTGCAATCTGGGCATGCCACACAGGTATAAGTCAGGTTTGCGTCCAGTAGGTGCACTCTCTCAACCAGTGGGTCTGTTTTGCTCCTCTTTTTCAGTAGAACTAGTCCTGGTGTTGTTAGCCATGCTGGAAGAGTGATCCCCAGTGTGGATTTCCTTGGGAATGCCAACATTGGTTCTTGAGGAGTCATATTGGTCTCAGTGCAGAGAAGTGATCTTATGGAGTGAAGCACGGTGGGCAGAACCTCCTGCCAGTGTGAGTCTGGAAAGCCTTTAGACCAGAGAGCTAATTTCACAGCTTTCCCACCCTAATGTTGCCTTCTCCTTTTCAACTTGTTTGTTCCCCTGTGGGTTGTAGCTAGTCGTCCTGCTTGAGGCAATGTCTCTTACAAGTAGTTTTTTGCTCATAAACTATGAGACCTGGTTGCTATGAATATAGCTAAGATACCCGAACATGGTGAAAATGGAGTGCAGAGCTCTGGTGACTGTGGTGCTGGAGGTGTCTGGGCAGGGGATGGCAAACACAAAACATGAGTACTCATCAATAACATTAAGAAAGTAAACATTTCCATTGGTGGAAGGAAGGGGCCCCTTGAAATTGATGCTGAGTCGTTCGAAGGGGCGGGAAGCTTTTATCAGGTGCACTTTGTCAGAGTGGTACAAGTGCAGTTTGCACTCAGCACAGACCTGTTCCAACAGGACGGTTTGCATCTGAACTGGAAGAGAACTAATATCCTTGTGGGAAGGTTTGCTAGTGCTGCTCTGATGGGTTAAAACTATATTTGCAGGGGGAATGGGAACCAGAGTGCCAGATCAGATAGAGGAGAGGAGGAGGGGAAAAGAATGAAAATTGCATGTGGTGGAAATGTTCTCAGGTGCATCTATTTCAATGCAAGGAGCATTGTAGGAAAGGCAGACAAGCTTACAGCATGGATTGGCATGTGGAAATGTGGCCATTAATGAAACTTGATTGCAGGAGAGGAAAGACTTGCAGCTCAAAGTTCCGGGATTCAGTTCGTTTAGATGCAATATAATGTTGGGGGTTGGGGGGGAATGATAAGGGGAGGAATGGCATTGCTCATCAGGGAAAATATCTCATAGTGCTCAGGCATGACTGACCAGAGGGCTTTTTTACTGAGTCTATATGTGTGAAGCAGAACTGAGGAATAGGAAAGTGCGAAGTGGAACTGAGGAATAGGAAAGTGTGACCACACTCATGGAGTTGTATAACAGAATGCCCAATAGTGAATGAGAACTGAAGGAGGAAATCTGTGGAGAGATAGCAGACAACTGTGGTCATAGGAGATTTGAACTTTCCACATATTGATTGGGACTCCCATACTGTAAAAGGGCTGGATGGCTTGGAGTTTGTCAAATATGTTCAGGAAAGTTTTCTAAATAAATATACAAAGTACTAACTCAAGAGACTGAAATACTGGATATCCTATTAGGGAATGAGACAAGACAGGTGACAGATGTAGGGAAACATTTTGGGTCCAGTGGTCAAAATGCCTTTAGGTTCAATTTGATTATGGAGAAGAAAAGGTCTAGGCCTTGGGTTGAGATTCTAAATTGAAGAAAGGACAATTTTGACAAAATGATGAAGGATCTAAATCATGTGGATTGGAATAAGTTGTTTGTGAGGTAAGTAGAAGATCTTCAAAAAATGAAATTTTGAGAGTAGAGTTTGTATATCCTGTCAGGATTAAAGGCAAAGTTAACAGGCATAAGCAACCTGGTTTTGAAAGATATGGGGATCTAGTTCAGAAGAAGAAAGATTAATAGCAGGTATAGGCTACACAGAGCAAATGAGGTACTTGAGGAGTATAAAAAATACAAGAAAAACTCAAGAAAGAAATCAGGAATGCCAAAAGAAAAGACGAGGATCTTTGGCAGACAATATGAATGAAAATCATATAGGTTTCTATAAGTGTATTAAGAGCAAAATGATAGTAAATAACAAAATTGGTCACTTGAAGATCAGAGTAGTTGGCTCTGCATAGAGATGGGGGAAATCTTCAGATGTTTTTTTTTTGCATCGGTATTTACTCAGGAAACTGGCACAGAGTCAAGGAAAGTTAGGAATAAGGTCATAAAACCTATACAAATTAAAGAGGAAGAGCTACTTCCTGTCTGAAAGAAAATGAGTATGGATAAATCCCTAAGGCCTGACAAGATATTCCCTTGGACCTTAAAGAAAGCTAGTATAGAAATTGCAGGGGCTCTGGCAGAAATATTTAAAATGTCCTTAGCAACCTGTGTGGCGACAGAGGAGAGTAGCTCATGTTATTCTGTTTTTTTTTAAAAAAAAGGCTACAAAGGTAACCTTGCAAATTATAGCCTTGAGAGCCTGATGTTAGTAGTAGGTAAATTATTGGAAAATGTTCTAAGAGATCACATATACAAGTATTTGGATAGCCATGGATTGATTAGGGATAGTCAACATGGCTTTGTGCATAGTAGATCTTGTTTAACCAATCTTAGAGTTTGTCGTGGAGGTTACCAGGAAAGTTGATGAAGGGAAGACTGTGTCTACATGGAATTTAGCAAGGCCTTTAACAAGATCCCACATGGAAGCTTAGTCTGGAAGGTTCACAAGCTCGCTATTCATGATGATGTAGTAAATTGAATTCAACATTGGCTATTGGGGAGAAACCCAAGTGTGATGGTGGATGATTGCTTCTCAGACTGGAGGCCTGCGACTAGTGGTATACCTCAGGGATCAGTATTGGGACTGTTGTTGTTTGGCATTAATCTGGATGATAATGTGATAAATTGGATCTACAGGTTTGCTGATGACAAAGAGATTGGAGGAAGGTTTTCAAAACTTGCAGAGAGATCTGGACCAGGGGGAAAAATAGGCTAAAAAATGGCAGATGGTGTTTAATGCAGACAAGTGTGAAGGGTTGCATTTTGGAAGGACAAACCTGAAAGGACACATAGTAAATGGTAGGGCATTGAGGGATGTGGTAATCCAGAGTGATCTGGGAATACAGATTCATAATTTTGTGAAAGTTGTTTCACTGGTAAATAGAGTTGTAAAGAGACCTTTTGGCATATTTGCCTTCATCAGTCAAGGCATTGAGTATTGGATTTGGGATGTTATGGTAAAGTAGTCATTGGTGAGGCCAAATTTGGAGTATTGTATGCAGTTTTGCTCACCTAATTACAGGAAATTTATCAATAAGATTGAGAGAGTCCAAGAAGATTTATTAGGATGTTGCCTGGATTTCAGGAACTAAGTTATAGGGAAAGGTTAAACAAGTTAGGTCTTTATTCCCTGGAGCATAGAAGAATGTGGGGAGATTTGATAGGGGTATTTAAAATGAAGGATATAGTCAGATAAAATGTAGATAGGCTTTTTCCACTGAGGTTAGGTGAGATACAAACCAAAGGCCATGGGATAAGAGTGAAAGGGGAATATTTTGGGGGAATATTGGGGGAACTTCTTCACACAAAGAATGGTGAGAGTGTGGAATGAGCTTCCAACTAAACTGATGAATGCAGGCTCAATTTAGAACAGGTACATGGATGGGAGAGTTATGGAGGGCTATGGAATGGGTGCAGGTCAGTGGGACTAGACAGAAAAATAGTTTGGCAGAGACTAGAAGGGCTGAAGGGCCTGTTTCTGTGCTGTAATATTCTCTGATTCTATGGTTTGATGGTCAATATTTACCTCTGTCTGCCCCAAGTCATCTTTACAATTTCCAAGGTCCTTTTCTCTGGTGAATACTGAAGCAAAGTGTTCATTAAGGACTTCTGCTACCTTCTCCAGCTTCATGTATATGTTTCACTTAACACTCTTGATGGGTACTATCCTCACAGGACTTGCTTCTTTTTCTTAACATCTTTGTCGAATGCCTTGTGGTTTTCCTTAATCTTGTTCGCCAAGGTCTTTTCATTGCCCCTTCTCGCTCCCCTAAGTCTTTTCTTAAGCTCTTTCCTGGAAATTTTGTAATTCTATTGAGCTCCATCAGTTTATATCTTCCTGAACCTCTCAATCTTTTCTTCTTGTGGTCTACATCATTCTTTCACCTTACCATCCTTTCCTTTCCTCAATGGAATATAGTTGTTCAAAGTGCTATGCAAACATTCTCTTAACATTTGCCATGTCATTAATGTAATTTTTTCCCAAGTACATTTGCTCCCAATTTATGCTCCTAACCTCCTGCCTAATAGCATCATATTTTGCCCTACCCCAATTAAGTGTTTTCCCAAATTGCCTCTTCCTGTCCTTCTCCAGCAAAATGGGAAAGGAGAGAGAGAGAGAGAGAGAGAGAGAGAGAGAGAGAGAGAGAATTGTGAACATTAAAAATGTTCTACCACTGAGAGATCTGTCACCTGACCTAGTTTATTTCCCAATGCCAGGTCAAATATCAGTTCTCCAGTTGGCCTATCTACACATTGTGTCAGGAAACCTTCATGAACACACCTAACAAATTCCATTCCATCTAACCACTTCACTCTCAGATGGTGCCAATCAATATTAGGAAAGTTAAAATCTTACTATTTAAGTCACTACAATTTATTATGTCTGAAAAATATACTTTTAATTTCAAAATATTCAGTCTTTTTTTTTGTTTTCCATACTTTATATTCAATCTCTAATGTTATTATAAAACTCTGCCCCAACTATTTTTTATGATGTGTATTTAAATAATGCAAGGAGAATTACTTGCAATCAGGGCGAGGGGAAAAGTATCTTTCAAGTTTATTTATTTTAAGAACTAACAAGAATCCTAGTATTTTCAAGGTTTATCTTCAGATACATTACAATTGATAACAAAAAATGGAAAAATTAGAAGAAAGCAGAAAATTAATTTTAAGAACTAAGCATCATTCTTACCTTATGATCTTTGGGTAAATGTTATGGATGCAAGTAAAATTAGCACCAAAAATATAGAGAAATGAACCCCAAATGGACTATTTCCCCCCAAGAGTATGTTCAAGTAGATGGTGAATATAGGAGGATCGAGGGCAACATGGTGAGACTCATTAAGTGACCAAAGATCTGACAAATTGAGTGGAATGTAGAAAAAATGTGAAATTGTCCATTTGGGCATTGAAAAATCACAATAGTGAAATAATGAGGGATTCCAGTAATGAGATGCAGAGTGATCTTATGCTCTGACATACGATTTATAAAAGGTAGCTCAAATAATTTACATGGTGAACAAGGTGAAGTGGTTTTCTGCCTATTGTTAGGGGAATTTCATGCAAAAGCAGAGAGATTATATGTCATTTGTATTGGATATTGGTGAGACTAAATCCTGAGTATTTCTACAGGAATTCTATTCTGCAGCAACCACAATTCACCAATGAAGATTTCCATTTAAATCAATTGAGATAGGTTAGCTTACTCACTAAGATGTAATAATACTGAAGCAGGACCACACTTCAGAGCATTGATCAGCTTGGAAAAAGTAAACTCAAAAAAACAACTTCTCATCTTCTTTCTAAACGTGCTTCAACTCTCAGCGTATTACTACCCATTTCCACATTTACCATTCAGATTAACAACCCTTCCAGGCAGTGTAAGAATTTGTCAGAAGTCCTGGTGCAAGAGAAGTGACTACAGTGGACACTTGGAAGATTAGTCAGCAAATGATCAGAGTTGAGGTTTCAAAACAATGTGACCTCCAATGGTGAAAGAGTGTCAGCTTGAAGCATTGGCTCTGTTTTGCTCTCTGGGCCATGTTGCTTGACAAGCTGAGTGATTGTGATATGTTCTATTTTTGTTTCAGACTTCCAACATCAGTATTTTTTTTGTTGTTTCCTCATACTGGACATAACTCAAGGCTGCCTGACCTATTGGACTTCCTCAGCATTCTCCTTTGTTTCAAATAACCAAGCACTCTGCTTCTCACATTTCTAGCCTTGTTTTTCTCTGTCTCCTTGCTTGTCCTTTTATCTACACCTCTGTCAGACCAATTATCTGTCTTTATTGAGTCTTCAGTCTCGTATCCAAGATGACCTCAATCTCTTTCATCTGACTTCTCTTGATCAATCTATTACAGGCTATTGACCCTGTCAGTCACCTCTTGCTCTGAAAGTAGAAGCATGTCATTTTTTTCTTACATTTTCCTGGGACTAAGAAAGGTAATTTGCCCAAACATCCTCTCTTTTACTCTCTCCACAGATCCCACCTAACTTACTAAGTATTTACTGCATTTCTGTTCTCAATTATTGAAAGAATATTTTGTTGTTGTTCTTGATGCAGGCACAGAGAAGTGAAAATAAGAGAAAGCCTGCAGAATAAAAGAAATGTGTAAGGTGAATACTTCAGAAAATAAATCAAAGGCAGGCGAAGGCAAGATTGAAAGCATTCCAATGTATAATAGTGGCTAAAAGGTAACAAGGAAAAGAGACCAAAGTAGAAATTGATGCTTGGAGTCCAAGGATGTAGGCTTTAAATTAATATTTCTCTGCTGTATTCACTTTGGAGAAAGGCATAGTAGTTGGAGATGTAAGGAGAGGACAATGGGATTCTAGAACATTAGAAAGAGATATCAGATGTATTAACAAGCTAAAAGCTAGACAAAGCCCCAATAAGATGCTTTCTGGAGTGTAAGGGAGACAATTGCTGGGTCTCTGACTGAAGTTTTCACACTTGCTCTGGCCTTGAAGAGGTACTGGATGATTGGAGGTCAGCAAATATGGTATCTATTTTAGAATGGCAGCAGGGATAAACCAGGCAATTTCAGGCCAGTGAGTCTAACGGTTGTGGTTGGGAAGTTGATCGAAAAAAAACTGAGGGACTGGTTTATCTACACTTAAAAAGGCAAAGATTGATCAGTGTTACACAGTAAAACTGTTAGGAGGTCATGCTATCTGTCTAATAATGACAATGTTTGAAGAGATGTCACAGGGGAAATACGGCTGAGGTAATTTATGAGAGCTTCAGTAAGGTCTTAAACAGGGTCCCACATAGAATACTGGTCCTAAAAGGCAGGATTCCAGTGAACCAAAACAATTTAGAAAATAAAATCTGAAACTGGTTTGGTGATAGGAGGCAGAGGATGACAGCTGAGTTTGTTTCTTTTGAATGGAAGCCTGTAGCCAGTGGTTACTAATTGGATCAGTATTCGGGCCCTTGCAGTTCATTATAAAAAGAGAAGATATAGTACAATTATATAATTTTTTAAAGTTAGAGATGCAGCATGGAACAGACACTTTCACCCCAGGAACCTGCACTGCCCATTTACATCCCTGTGACCAATTATCCTACTTATTCCGTACATCTTTGCAATGTGAGTGGAAACCGGAGCATCCAGAGGAAACAACACAGAAAATAGAAACTTATTACAGACTGGGATGAATTTGAACCCAGGCTGCTGGCGGTGTGATAGTGTTGCTCTAACTGTGTCACCTCAACCCTTGCTGAAGTTTTGAGTGTATTTTTGTTTGCCATTCTGTAGGTATGTTGTGATTACACTGGAGAGATGCAGAGGACATTCATCATGATACTGTCTGGAATATTTCAGTTCTGAAGAGAGACTGGATCAGCCATGTTTGTTGTCCTTGGAACAGAGGAGGCAGAGGGGAGATCTAATAGAGGAATACAGTATAACATTTGCAGAGAGGGTAAATAATGAGACGCTTTTCCTCTTAGAAAAAACATCTATAATAAGGTCACATTATGGTGGACAACACTTCCAGAGACTTTGAAGAAAAATGTTTTGTTACTTTGACAGTGGTCAAAATGTAGAACACACCGAGTGGTGGTAGATCCTCAAGCCTGAAAGTGGCTTTGTAGGTAGATAGGTTTATAAAGAGAGCTTTTGGCATATTGGCCTTCATAGATCAAAGTATTGACTATAAGAGTTGGGATTTATGGTAAAGTTGTATACGACATGGGTGAGGCCAAATTTGGAGTACTGGTTTTGGTTACCGAACTGATGGGCAATCAAGAGACTCCACGAGTCAAAAGGCTTTAGCAGTGGTGAGGAATCTATTGAGGTTGGCATCCTTATGGTTTCAATGGTGAATTATCCAAATAGGGAAGAGTGGCCTTCAATTTCTGGTCATCCACCATGCGGTCCACCACCCTCTAAAACACAGATACGTCCGTCATTGGTTAGGCAGAATGGCACCTGGAGGAAGGTAGAGGCAGCCGTTGGCCTCAAAGGCCATGTATAGGCGGTCCTCCAGACAGATGGGGATCCGATGATGGAGAAGAGCCGGTAGTGGGTGATCTCATTCACCACGTCAGCTATGCGGGGCAGGGGGTAGGCATCTAACAAGGCAAACCAGTTAATAGTCTGGCTGTAATCTATCAACGGTCAACCAGTTTACCTATCTCAGCTGCACCATTTCATCAGATGCAAGGATCGACAATGAGATAGACAACAGATTCGCCAAGGCAAATAGCGCCTTTGGAAGACTACACAAAAGAGTCTGGAAAAACAACCAACTGAAAAACCTCACAAAGATAAGCGTATACAGAGCCGTTGTCATACCCACACTCCTGTTCGGCTCCGAATCATGGGTCCTCTACCGGCACCACCTACGGCTCCTAGAACGCTTCCACCAGCGTTGTCTCCGCTCCATCCTCAACATCCATTGAGCGCTTACACCCCTAACGTCGAAGTACTCGAGATGGCAGAGGTCGACAGCATCGAGTCCACGCTGCTGAAGATCCAGCTGCGCTGGATGGGTCACGTCTCCAGAATGGAGGACCATCGCCTTCCCAAGATCGTGTTATATGGCGAGCTCTCCACTGGCCACCGTGACAGAGGTGCACCAAAGAAAAGGTACAAGGACTGCCTAAAGAAATCTCTTGGTGCCTGCCACATTGACCACCGCCAGTGGGCTGATAACGCCTCAAACCGTGCATCTTGGCGCCTCACAGTTTGGCGGGCAGCAACCTCCTTTGAAGAAGACCGCAGAGCCCACCTCACTGACAAAAGGCAAAGGAGGAAAAACCCAACACCCAACCCCAACCAACCAATTTTCCCTTGCAACCGCTGCAATCGTGTCTGCCTGTCCCGCATCGGACTTGTCAGCCACAAACGAGCCTGCAGCTGACGTGGACTTTTTACCCCCTCCATAAATCTTCGTCCGCGAAGCCAAGCCAAAGAAGAAAGAATCTATCACCATCCTGTGCTTTTCCTCATTCTTCATCACCACCACCACCTGTGCCCTCCAAGGCTCTATCACTTGTTCAGCCAGCTGCCGCTGCACTTCAGCTTTCATGAATGCCCTGTCCCCTGAGCTGTTCCTCTAGCTTTTAGTAACCGTGGGTCTGTAATCCTCTGAGGTTTTCAAACAGAGTGTGATGGGAAATCCGCAGATGGACAGCCCGCATATTAGGGGCACATCCTTAGGCGGGACTTCTTTAAACTGTTAGCAAAGGGAGGGGGTCCAATGAAATGCATGACCACTATCTTCATCTGAAAATCCAGATCCAGTATTATTGGTGCACAGAAGTGGGTTCTGCCAAGGAGATTTAGCAATCAAAGGGATATTTGGTGAGGTAGAGCTTTTGGACAAGGCTTGCACTGGTAAAACTTTCTGTGCTCCCCATGTCAAACAGACAACTCACCCATTCCCCATTCACCTCCACGCTCGTCATCGATCTGGCCAGCTGATGGGTTCTGTCCTGTTCAAGTTGGATGGAGGCCAAAGTCAGTTATTTGCTGGATTTGCTGCTGCCATTCAAGGATCTTGAAGATGGCCTCCACCGTGGCATGCACATGTTGTGGACAGGAAGAGAAGCCTGATGTAACATCTCTGAAGTACAATCACAAGATGGCCACATCCTGCCATCGAATGAGGGTCTGAACAGAATGGAGGTGGAAGTGAAATTCACCTTCTTCCCAGAAGTGGGGTCCTCAAGCAAGGCTGCTCCCATCCCAGCTCACATGTGGCACAGCGGGAAGCATTTTTGGAGTGGCACACTTTGGCGTAGTGCCCTTTCTTCCTGCAATTTGAGCAGACCATGCCCTGGGCCGGGCAGTTCTGGCAGGGATGCTTCCCCTACCCACAGTAGTGGCACTTGTGTTGTATGGCGGCAGCCATGGTTTGGGAGTTGCTCCATGGTGCTGCACATTAATCATTCGGGGTCAGGTAGCGGCAGTAGAGGGCATAGGCTTCCACACACTTCTGGGCCAATTTGAGCGCCTGCACTAGCTTCCAGGTCTCCACGTGGGTCAATTCCCCAGCTTCCAGGATTCGCTCCTGGATGTGACTAGACCAAAGTCCAGAGAGGATCCCATCTCTCTGGAGCTCATCCTGGTACATCATGATTGTTACTGGTCTACACCCACAGTCTCTTACCAGGTCCCACATCGTTCTGACATAATTATCAATGGACTCATTGGGTTCCTGTTTCTGGTCATCATGAGGTAGCGTGAGTATAGTTTGTTCAGCGTGGTCACATATTGGTCATCCAGAAGCTTTATCACTCCTTCATAATTAGGGGTTAATAAATCTCTGACAATTCTGTAGGCTCTGTGTCTGAGCGACGAGAACATCATTTTGAATTTCTCGAGGTCGCTCATGCATTAGCCATCTTTCGAATCGGAGGGAGGCCTTGGGGTCTTTTGGATTGGTCCAATTTATCCACCCTGATTAGTTGTTGCATTGCAGCGGTGACCAAAAGTAAGCTAATAAAATTGATGGGCAATCAAGTGTCTCCACGAGGCATTAGATCGAACTCAAAAGGCTTTTATTAGCTTAGACGTTAGTTGGGGCTCGAGAGCATCTGGCCTGGATCCGAGCAGGAAATTATCTGGGGTCAAGGTCTTTGGTTGGTACCTTTATTAGGAAATCTCCTGGAAGGGGTCAGAGGGAAGGAAGGGGCAGTCCAGTCCAGTACATAGTTATTACAGTGGTGTAATACTTCATACCACTAACTAATTAAAGGAAATTTATCAATAAGATTGAAAGAGTACAGAGTAGATTTACTAGGATGTTGCCTGGATTTCAAGAACTGAGTTACAGGGAAAGGTTAAACAGGTTAGGACTTCATTCCCTGGAGCATAGATGAAAGAGGGGAGATTTGATAAAGGTATTTAAAATTGAGGGGGATAGACAGAATAAATATGTTGGTGAGAAGCTTGTGCTGCACGTGAAAAGCAGAAATTATATTGCTTGTAGGAGAATGTCAAATGGAAAAATTTTCCACTGAAATACAAACCAGAGCACATGGCTTAAGGGTGAAAGGGGAAAAGTTTAGGGGGAACATGAGGGAGAAATTTTTCACATAGAACATTGGGAGCGTGGAACGAGCTGCCAACTGAAGAGGTGAATGCGAGTTCAATTTTAAAAAGAATTTGGACATGTACATGTGTGGGAGATGTATGAGGGCTATTGACTGGGTGCAGGGCAGTGGAACTAAGCAGAAAAATGGTTCAATGCAGACTAGATGTGCCAAAGATGCCTGTTACTGAACTGTAATATTCTATGGTTCTCAGCTAAGAAGCATATTGGTGTACTCATGAAATGCCATGGCAAAGAACACTATGAGTGAATGCTGGGAAATGGGATTAACATTGATAGGTTCTGGATCATAGAAACACTGGGCTGAAGAACCTGTTTTCATGCTGCATGACTCTGACTCCTCGATGCAGATACCAAACAAGAGAGCATGCATCTAAATTCAGCTTCACTTTCACCTCCATTTAAGGACTTTTGAAGCAACATCTCCAAATGTCTGGATAAACATCTGTTGACACATTAGTACAAAAGAAGAATCACTGAAATCTACATCTTTGAGACACTGAGACAAACCATACATAATGGTGCAACAGTTGCAAGGTGGAAAAGTTACAGATTGATATCTACCCCCAACTGACGTGCAAAGTTACTATGATTGAATTTTCACATTTCTTCAATTACAAGCTTGCTGTATAGGTTTAAACATTTATTTTTCAGTGCACATTTGCTGTCCAGAATTTATTTTATCACCTTTCAAATGCCCATTAAGCTTTCTGAACTTTTTTTATCATAAATCCCACTGTTTGTTTGGGCCGTATATTGGCTTTAAAACTGTAAATAAGTCTTCTCTGCTTTCCAGCCTTCTGTAAAACTTCAACAAAAATATATTTATTTTCTTTTATTTCCCAAATGATTCACTTTTTAAAACATTGATGGTCTTGAAGCTTTCTTTAATAAACATAATAACTTAAAACACAGCAATAAATTAATTGTATCAACATCAATAACTCACTATTACCTGGATAGAATCATAGAGTCTCTTTGGGGCCCTTTGGCCCAATTCGTCCAAGTGACTAATTTGCAGAGATGAGATATTCCAATTTGCTTTTATTTACCCCATATCCTTCCAATCCAACATAGTAATTGTGCATCCTTTACTCCTTCTTCTGCAATCCCTTCTACCATCCTCTTTGGAAAGTTGTCTCTTGGGACCCCTCTCTTCCTATGCCTTCCAGTTTCTCCGATCCTAGATAAAGACTGAGATCATTCACAATTACTATGCCCATTATGGTTTCATACACATCTATGAATGTCAGCCTCCCAGATTCTAGAGTTGTAGATTATTCCCTATCCACCTGGAGGCCTGTGGCTAGCTGGGTCCATTCTTGTTTGTTACCTATATCGATGATCTGGATAATAATGTGGTACATTGGATCAGCAAATTTGCAGATGACATGAAGATCGGGGAAGTCATGGAGACCAAGGAAGCCTTTCAAAACTTGCATTATGATCTGGACCAGCAAGAAAAATGGGCTGTAAAATGGCAGATGAAATTTAAAGTAGAAAAATGTAGGTTTTGAACTTTGGGAGGACTAATCAAAGTAGAACAGACACGGTTAATAGTAGGGCAATGAAGAGAGCAAAAGAACAGAGATTTGAAAATGCAGGTAAATAATTCCCTGAAAGTGGTGTCACAATTGATAGGGTCCATATAAAAAGCTTTTGGCTGGTTGGCTTCATAAATCAAAGTATTCAGTAGAAGAAAAATACAGAAATGTTTGAGATACTCAGCCAGTGTCTCAGTGTCTATAGGAGGTAAAGATATATTTCTGACATTTCAGGACTGAGCTCTTCCTCAAGGTCCGAGAGAGAAAAAAGGTGTCTGAATTAAAGGATGAGGAAGTAAGGGGGAGGAGTACAGAGAAACCGAAAAAATGTGTTAATTGGATATAATGAGAAGAAAGATGAGTAGAGCAGGGGCCTAAGAACGCAGGCCTGTGGTGCTCCAGTACTGATGGATTGTGGAGAAGATGTTCTTACCAATCCTCACTGATTGTGGTCTGGAGGTGAGGAAATCCATGATCCAATTATATAGTGTGGTACTGAAGCCCAGGTCTTAGAGTTTGCTGATCAGTTCTGAGGGAAGGATAGTATTGAATGTCAAACTGTAATTGATGAAGAGCATCCTGATGTATGCATCTTTACTGTCCAGGCATCCCAGGGTTTTGTGTGAAGCCAGTGTGATAGCATCTGCTGTAGACCTATTGTGGTCAGAAAATTGGAACTGAGCTATGTGCTGCAACCCACCTGTCAACACTTTAAGTTACCATGCATATACCCACAGGCCTCTATTTCACCACTCTCCAGGACCTTACCATTTACTGTGCATGTTCTTCCCTGGTGTAACTTACCAAAAAACATCACTTAGCACTTACCTGAGTTCATTTCCAACTTCCATTCCCTAGTCTAATTTTCCAGTTGATTAAGTTCCACTTTTAATATTTGATAACTTTCTTCACTGTCCACTGTACCTTGAATTTTGGTGTTACACATGCCAACTAGATTCTCATACAAATTTTTAATATGGATGGCAAACAGCATGATATTTTAGTAACTAAAAGTAAAGTTCAATTAATGATCTGTGTAAGCTGTAGTTTTTGTACACCACAAATTATGGCTCTCTATTCAAATTTTAAATGTAACTTTTTTTTTTACAATGAATTCATTTATTTAAAGTATGATGTATATTCGAGGATATGTCATTAATGGTTCTGTTTAAAACAATGGCTATCATTTGGTAGAAAAAGGTATTTTGTGCACATGGAGACCTTTGCAATGCAGGAAAATATTCTTGAAAACAAGCTTTGTGGTTGAAACTGAGCCAACTAGCTGCAATAAATTCATGAAGAGTTGTTGCTCAACTCTTTAACCCAGCATGTCCATGTTATTGTGTATATTATGTACACACACACACACACACACACACACACACACACACACACTCGAAGTGTGTTTCATGTACCATCTGTTCATTTTCTAAAGCAAATTTCTGCTCTTATTCCACTTTTGAAGAACAGGGAAAAGATTTCAAAGAGAATAACATTTTTCTTATAATATTTTCCACATGCATCTGCCAGATTGATACTCCAATAAAGCTCTTATCTAGCTAGATCCATGGAACCATTTTCTTCACAATGTTGGCATAAACTAAAAAACATGAAGGGCATTTGTCAAATTTTTAATCTGTTACCCCAGTTTTATATCTTGCAGTAAAAAAAATCTAAATTTAACACGTGCATTTCTGTTGGGTATTGCAATTTATTGCAAGTTGATTTTTGAAAAATGTATTTAAGTTAATAATAACATGTGGTGCATATTCATGCATATTAATCTAGTTAGAAAATTGTGAACTAAGATGTGATGAAAGACAAGATTTAATGTTTTCACACCCTCTGATGCCCTGGAATCTTTACATCTTTCAGCAGAGGGTAGATATTTGAAGCAAGGGGTGAAAAGGTGAGAATTGAGTCGGTCCAATATCATAACTACTGTAGGTTTGAACAAAAGCACACACACTAGGAGTTGAATGAGATTTTAAATTAAATAGATCTTGCCTTCATTAATAGAGAGGTTTACTTGGTTAAAGTAAAAGAAAAGGAAAATTGGTTTCTCAAGCTAAACTTTCAGAATAAAATAAAATGCTATTTTACACATGTAAATCTATTTATATGCACTTGACAAAAATAAGAAAGGATTACTTACATTATCTTGTCTTGAATGACATGAGTTCTTCTTAAGTGTTTATACAATTACACTAAAGTGGGAAAAGATTGATAAAATATTTCTTAAAATACCACATCGTAACTCTTGAATAAATAATGTCACAGCTGGAGAGCTACTATTTTATAGAATTTCATAAAACGCCAATAAATCGGCGATAATAAATACAAGAAATAACAAAATTAAATTTTAGAAATTTGAAGTGACATTGATATTGATCAGACTTCTATTAGTAAACAGTGAAGTGATAAACTGACACATTTCTTAGAAGAATTAATGGATTCCTGTTTTATGAACCAAGTGAAAGTCACCAGAGTTTACTTTGTTGCTAAGAATTCCAAAGCCACTTGCCGAGCAGCAAATGTATGTTAAGGACATGTTACTGGCCTCTTCATTGCAAAGACTCATTCTATTCTGTCAGTGTTTGTGAGAAGCAATGAAATAATGGTATGAGTTACTGTCATTATTCGGCAAGGATAGTGTTGAAGGAAGAAGTGAAGAGGGGGGCTGGTACAGAAAACAACACATTTGATAAAAAGTCTGGTTTAGAAATGGACAATGTACCAACTACAAATAAACTTTAGACAATAGAACCATAGTCACAGCGAGATAGAGCTGACTTTGGAAGCATTAGAGCTCAATAAGGTAAATCATATTGCGGGACAACATCCATAAATCCAAAGTAATGGAATGATATAGATTTGGTAGAATAATTTTCTACTGTAATAAATGAAGGATGTTTTGGATTTATTGTTTGAAAGGCTGAAAAGTTCTGTCTTCCAGTGAAATTTTGAGGGAAATCCCTATAATTTGTCATACTCAGTTACACCAGAAGTTCTTGGTTGGATCCTAATTCTAATTCATCACTCAATTCCTTATTCACAAAAATAAGTTGTCTAATCCAGCCACTTTAAACAGCCATTTTGAAATGGAAATTATTAAAGTTTCATATTTTGCAAAGAGCCATTCACAAATGGTGTCCTAAAAGAGCTGGTGAATGCATTGAGACAAAGGAACCTCAACTTCAGGGGAGAGCTATCCACAGCATTTATCAGAAGACTGTTATTACTTAAATGTTTTTACAACACTCGAATGACGTGAAATTGCCAAAGTATTGCTGTCCTTGTCCCAAGGATGGATAAATAATGTTTGTCCTGATTGCTTACCATTACCTAATCTTTCAAAGCTTCTGGTATGTTTAACAACTGCAGACTTAAAACAAAAAAAGACACTTATGCCAGAATTTACATTTTTTCTATGTTGAAATATTAATTGTAATGAAAGATAAATCCTTCCAATGAGTCAAACCTCCGAGAAGTGGGTAAACTTACCAGGCATGCAGTACCTGGTAAGCCATTCACACTGGACCATGATTTACCTGGTTCATTTGGATCTCTGCAGTGATGACACAAGTGATATATTGCATACTTGCAGGGTAGTGAAATTGAGGCAGGAAAAAAGCACATGCATGCTCAATGTATAAAAGATGGTGGGGAAAAAATGCACACAATTTAATAAGACATACGTGCTCAATGTATAAAAGACTGTGGAAAAATCTACTGCAGTGGGCTTCAGACTGTTCAGTCTTGGGACATACCCACAGACCAGCTTGTCGTAATTGGATACAATTACAACATTCGAATTTGTAATTTTTTTAAAATTTAGACATTTGGCCCTACGAGTCCATGCTGACCCAATTAACCTGCACCTTGGTACATTTTTGAAGGGTGGGGAGAAACCAGAGCTCCTGGAGAAACCCCACACAGACATGGGGAGAACTTACAAACTCCTTACAGACAGCACAGGACTTGAACCCAAATCCAGTCCAGATCTCTGCCGCTGTAAAGGCATTGTGCTAACCACTACACAATCCATGCTGCCCTAAAATTGACAGATATATGGAGAGTAAGGGCATAGAGGGATATGGACCAGATGCAGACAAATGGAGCTAGCCCAGGATGTCAACTTGAATGAGGTGAGCCAAAGGTCTATTCCATGCTGTGATTCATCCTATGAGAGAATTAATCCTGCCTGGATTCCCAAAATACCTCATAATTTTAACCTGTGTCTCTCAGTAACACTCACAAATTCTTGATCTGTGGAATGCAAGCTTTAAGGTTGAGAAATTCATATTGATTGGAAAAATAAAACACTATTTGGTAGACTGTTACTCAGGAAGAACTTCTTCTTTCTTCTTTGGCTCGGCTTCACGGACGAAGAACTATAGACTAATTATCAGTGTTAGTGGCCTAGGATGACCAACCTCCATAATCTGACCAAGTACAACCTTGAATGTTCTACAAAGATCAGGAAAAAAATATGGAGGCTGTTGTAGAGACATTTGCCTTATCTTTGGTCACAGGTGAAGTTTCAGTAGACCAGAGGATGGCTAATGTTTAGGAAGAGCAGCAGGAACAACTTATGAAATTACAGATGATGAGTGTGATATTAAAGGTGCTGGAGGGGAGTCTGAAGTAATGCAAATCAGAGCAGAACTTGCACACTAAATGGCAGAGACCCTGAGAGTGTTGGAGAACACGAGACCCAGAGGTACAAGTACATAGTTCCCTGAAAGTGCATCTCGGTTGGGCAAGGTGGTGAAAAAGGTAGATGGCAAACTTTCATTCATTTTGCAAAGTACTGAGAAGAAAAGCAGGGATGTAACGATATAGCGGAAACCCCACTGGAAGTACTGCATTCTGTTTTGCTCACCCATGCAGGCAGGACTGAGGTCATTAAGATGGAAAAGTTGTAGAAGAGATTCAGGATAATATCCAGACTTGGGAGTTTGAGTTATAGGGAGAGACTCAATAAGATGGATCATTAATCCCTGGAGCATAAGAGGCTGAGCAGTGACCTTGAACAGTTACTGTATATATGCATGCTATAATCGATACAGTGTAAACATTGACATATTTTTGGCCAAAAAATATGGTATTTTTCATATATCACATGTAAATGTCAACCCCCCCTCTATTTTTGACCCCAATTATCTGCCCACCAGAGCACCTGAAGCCCCAGCCCTGGACTCTTGCACAAGCCTTGGCTGTCCACCCATCCAAGCTCCTGACACCCTAGCCGTGGACTCTCCCCTAAGCCTCAGCTGCCAGCTCATTTATGATCCTGATGCCCTGACCACCCATCCATTTGAGCTCCCAATGCCCTGTCGCCTAAGCCCCGGCTGCCCACTTTTCAGAACTCCCAAATCCCCAAATGCAGACTTATCACCTAGTCTCAGCTGGATGCCTGCCCACTGATCTGAGCTCCCAACTCCCCAAATGCAGACTTCCCACCTGGTCCTGGGTGCCAGGCTGCCTGCCAATCCAAGTGCTCGACGCCCCAAACCAGAGTGTTGAGAGCTCAGATGGGTGGGTGGCCAGATCCCGATGCCTTGAATGATGCAGGTATTTACCACAGTAAAAGTGGTAAGCGTAGTCAGCCCTTTAAATTTTACCTAAAAATTGGTCCACAAAATTTGACTATTACGTGTGTATATTTGGTACATAGAATCATGAATGACAAGGATAGACTGAATGCTCACAGTCTTTTTCCCAGGGTAGCTGTTTCTTGAATTAGAGAGCACAGATTTAAGGTGAGAGGGGATACATTTAAGAGGGACTTGATGGTCACTCAGAGGTTAGTTGCCAGAGGAAACAATAATTACATACAAATGACATTACATTCAAAGGGTTTAGACATATTAGGGCTGGCCCAGAATGCCAATCCCAGATGAGCCCCAAAATGTGACAAGCATAGAGGACCCCAAAACCCAGCAGCAATAGATATTCACCAAGAAAAATGGTTAATTAAACAAAAGTTGTTTTTAATTATCTTTAAACGTGAAAACAGAATCACACTTTAACTTATCACTATTGACTTAACTGACTTAACTTAACCCCCTTCTAATTATAAACACACGTGTATATAATGTGTATATAAGTACAGAAAAAGTTCTTTGATTCACAATCCAATCTCACTCCTCTAAGTTCATGGGTATCAGACAATTATTATACTGTGCACAGAATTTAACATTTATGTATTTCACCAGGCTTTGGTGCTTGAAAGATAAATGGTTATCACTCAGGAAGATTCTTGTTGGTTTTCAGAGAGAGATTTGTTGCTCATTGAACAACAAATTCAACAACTGATTCCTTCCAATCAGCCACTTCAGTGTCTTGCCGAAGAAACTTGCCCCATCAGGGTTTTCCAGATGATAACCATTCTTTCAGGTCACAGCAGAGTTCCTTTGCTGTTTCCCTTATCTCAGGCTTAACATTATACAGCCAGCTATCTCCTCTTGTATGGACCACAATGGCTTTGAATAGGCAGATCTAAGAACTCACAACCCATCTTCAAAATGGGTTTTTTCCACAAGCTTGCCAGCTTGTCCTGTTCCAGTCCCAGCTGCTGAACTGTGGAACTGGATTCTCTCTCACATAGAAAACTACATGACCCTCTTAGAACAGCAAACTGCATTCAAACAGACTGCAGCCACCGGATCCAATCTTCTGAGTCTGATCATCTGTGGCTTTCCAAAACAATAATCCATTACTCCACAGCATGTCCAATTAACACCTACTTGTGAAGTCCTTCAGCAAAGCAGTTTTCATGGTCTTTACAAAGGTACTAAATGAGATATGTGTTGTGGTTTGTTTGTGACCAACACTAAAAAAAACCCCAAAATTTATCTCCTTTAAAACATATCAATATACAATATAAAATATAACATAATCCATCACACATGGATGAGTCAGGCTAAAGAACCTTTTCCTTGCTGTGTGGTTTTATGATTCCATGATTCTAAGAAAAAGAATTAAAATGAGAGGTTTGCTAACTGGCTGATTCTTCCCAATTTGATTTATGTTGGAAATGGTTTAGCTGCCAGTCTCTAATGTGCACAATAAATTAGGGCAGACCTAATCAATTCTTCAATATCCTGGTGGAGGTTCAATTAACATTTCTTTTAAATGTTTAAATTTTAAATATTTAAATGTATTTTTCTTTTAATTTAGATATGCAGCATGGTAACAGACCCTTTTGACCCTGTTATGTTTATTTTGAACAGTTGGAGAAAACCAGAGTGCCTGGGGGAAACCCATGCAGATACAAGGAGCTGTCTCCTTTCAGACAGCACCGGATTTGAACTCTGGTATCTGGCACTGTAACACATGGCACAGCTCTACTCCTTCTCCCTTCTTGACCACACCTCATTGAGTTTTTTACTGGTATATTTACCTGAACAAGCAGATATTTTTCCTGCCTTAATTATATGTCGGAGAACCATGGCTTCTTTAATACTTATTCTCTTGTATAAAATCTTATAGCCTGCCTTCTAATTTACCCTCATAACCTGGAATGAAATGACAAGAAAAGTAACATTTCTACATTTCCAACATGGTTCTTTAGTGATCATTGGATAGGAATGGAACAGGAGGATGAGAAATTCAAGGTTATTATAACAAATGGCATCCATGTTCTGTACACGCACGTCTGAATTTTTTGCTTTACTGTTTAAAGGATACTTAAGAAGCAAGTAGATTTGTGATTATCTATACTGGACAATATTTGTTCCTAATCGCTGGTTGTTCATAGAATGGGGTTATATAGAAACACAACTGTGATATTTTCATCTTTTTTTCATTGATTTCCTCAAAGAGTTCCTGTTTACTTCCCTACAGAATTAATCAATTTAAAATTATGCATGTTGACACAAATGCCTCAAGGGTGGATCAGTTCTGAAACATGCATTACTGGAAATGATGAGAAGGACTAATTTGCACAATCAGAAGAAAAATATTGGGCTTAAAACCGAATATATAGAGATCCTTGACAAGCAGCTGATTCACTTGGGACTGTATCCATCTGAAGACTAAAATGTGATTTCACAAACTTTCCTTAAGGAAACTTCATCGGAATGATGCCAAAAGTTTGGACTGCAATATGTTTTTCTATTTTAAATAATAATTTTAATGTACTCCACCCATTAGGAGGGCCAGTCCACAGTTTCAGCAGAAATCCATAATGCACCAGTATTCCAGAACACACTGTTAAATAAATCTATAGTGTCAAAGGATTAACCAAATTAGGCATGATGTATCGCTGATTATAACCATACTTCTAGCAATGAATGTTAATACCAAACTTGCACCTTTAATATTCAGCTTAATAGCTGTGATTTCTTCTTTGGCTTGGCTTCGCGGACCAAGATTTAAGGAGGGGGTAAATGTCCACGTCAGCTGCAGGCTCGTTTGTGGCTGACAAGTCCGATGCGGGACAGGCAGACACGGTTACAGCGGTTGCAAGGGAAAATTGGTTGGTTGGGGTTGGGTGTTGGGTTTTTCCTCCTTTGTCTTTTGTCAGTAATGTGGGCTCTGCGGTCTGCTTCAAAGGAGGTTGCTGCCCGCCGAACTGTGAGGCGCCAAGATGCACGGTTGGAGGCGATATCAGCCCACTGGCGGTGGTCAATGTGGCAGGCACCAAGAGATTTCTTTAGGCAGTCCTTGTAACTCTTCTTTGGTGTATCTCTGTCTCAGTGGCCAGTGGAGAGCTCGCCATATAACACGATCTTGGGAAGGCGATGGTCCTCCATTCTGGAGACGTGACCCACCCAGCGCAGCTGGATCTTCAGCAGCGTGGACTCGATGCTGTCGACCTCTGCCATCTCGAGTACTTCGACGTTAGGGATGAAAGCGCTCCAATGAATGTTGAGGATGGAGCGGAGACAACGGTGGTGGAAGCGTTCTAGGAGCCGTAGGTGATGCCGGTAGAGGACCCATGATTCGGAGCCGAACAGGAGTGTGGGTATGACAACGGCTCTGTATACGCTTATCTTTGTGAGGTTTTTCAGTTGGCTGTTTTTCCAGAGTCTTTTGTGTAGTCTTCCAAAGGCGCTATTTGCCTTGGGGAGTCTGTTGTCTATCTCATTGACGATCCTTGCATCTGATGAAATGGTACAGCCGAGATAGGTAAACTGGTTGACCGTTTTGAGTTTTGTGTGCCCGATGGAGATGTGGGGGGGCTGGTAGTCATGGTGGGGAGCTGGCTGATGGAGGACCTCAGTTTTCTTCAGGCTGACTTCCAGGCCAAACATTTTGGCAGTTTCCGCAAAACAGGACGTCAAGCGCTGAAGAGCTGGTTCTGAATGGGCAACTAAAGCGGCATCGTCTGCAAAGAGTAGTTCACGGACAAGTTGCTCTTGTGTCTTGGTGTGAGCTTGCAGGCGCCTCGGATTGAAGAGACTGCCATCCGTGCGGTACCGGATGTAAACAGGTGTGATTTATTGCATAATAAAACAACAAAGAAACCATGAATATATCTGCAATGAACACTGCATGCAGTTTGTTATTGCATTGCTTATTTGAAGGAACTGCTTTCAATGTTCTTCTAAAACTCATGGCCAGAAAATGATGGTAATATATAACATTCCTAGAAGAATAAATGACAATGCTGTAAACAAAACAAAATTGTGAATCTAAAATCATAAGGTGGAGTGCCGGCATGTAGATTGAGGCATGTTCTTCTATGTCTGCTTTTAATATCAAAAGGAAAATGGAGACAATCAGAAAGCATACTTGCCAGTTTCTATAATTAATGGTAAAAATATTGGATTTGCAGAACAAGGCAGAGGAGTTTCCTGGTCACATACATGGTGTAAAATATACTCAAGAAGGAAGATGTATCGACAAGAGAGTAAAAAGAGAAAAAAAAATTGAGAAATAAATAAATATTCAACAAATTAAGAGTCATTAAATATCTCTGATTGAGTCTGTTGGAAAGGAGACTGACGGTGGAGGGGTAGCAACTGTTCCTGAACCTGGTGGTGCAAGTCTTGTGGCATCTATACATCTTTCCTGATGGCAGCAACAAGGACAGAGCATGTCCTGGTTGATGTTCATCCTTGATGATTGCTGCTGCTCTTCGGCAGCAGATTTCCATTTAGATGTTCTCAGTGGTGGGGAGAGTTTTGCCTTTGAAGTACTTGGCTGTGTCAACCACACTTTGCGGGCTTTCTGCTCAGAGGTATTAGTGCTACCATACCAGCCCATGATGCATCCAGTCAGCACACTATCCACTACACATCTGTATAATTTTGCATGATTTTCAATCTCATACAAACTCCTGATGAAATAGAGGAACTCGCGTGCTTTCTTCATGATGTCATTAGTATGTTGGGTCAGAAAAGGTCCTGCAATATAGTGACTCCCAGG
Organism: Narcine bancroftii; assembly: GCF_036971445.1. Classification (NCBI taxonomy): domain Eukaryota; kingdom Metazoa; phylum Chordata; class Chondrichthyes; order Torpediniformes; family Narcinidae; genus Narcine; species Narcine bancroftii. The sequence continues at coordinate 182,108,089 of NC_091474.1, forward strand.
AATTTAAATTTGCTTACCCACTCTGCCTCTGATTACTGGATCATACCCCTGGTTTTCCCTTCCTAAAGTCTACAATTAGATTCTTGTTTCTGGTGACATTGAGTGAAATGTTGTTAGTGCACCATTCAGCCAAATTGTCAATCTACCTCCATTAAGCAGACATGTCTCTCTATTTTATACCACCCACTACTATGGAACTGACAGCAAATATGCAACTGGTGTTGTCTTACAGAGCTACATAGTCAGAGGTATAAAGCAAGTGGAACAGGGGGCAAAGTACGCAGTCCTGTGGTGCTCCAGTTCTGATGGAGATTGCAGAGGAGATGTTCTCTCTAATCCTTTCTGATTGGGGTCTGGAGGTGAGGAAATCCAGGATCCAATTATTCAGTGAGGCATTGATGCCCAGATTATGGAGTTTGCTGATTAATTTTGAGGGGACGATGGTGCTGAGTGCCGAACTGTATTTGATAAAGTGCATCTTTATCTATGTGTCATTTTTGTTCAGGTGTTCCAGGAATTTTTGGAGAGCTAGTAAGATGGCATCTGCCATAGACCTGTTGCTGCATTAGGCAAATTGGAACAGATCTATGTTGTTACTCAGACAGGAGCTGATATAGTTCAATACCAGCCTATCGAAACACCATCACTGTGGATGTGTGTGCCACTGGTCAGTAGTCTTTAGGCAGGTTGCTACACTTTTCTTGGGCACCCATATGATTGAAGCCTGTTTGAAACAGGTGGGTACCAAATCATGTCAGATGAAATGCTGTCGATATCTATGAATACACTGAGTAATTGGTCAGCACAGGCTTTCAGTACTTGGCTGGTTACTCTATCTGGACTGGATGCTTTCCCTGGATTAATTCTCCTGAAGGCAGCCCACACATCATCTTCAGATACTGACAGTAGAGGATCACCAGGGGATATGTGGCGTGTAGTGGTTCTTCCTTTTCTGGTGGTCAAATTGGATGTAGAAGACATTGAGCTAATCTGGGAGTGAAGCCATTCTGTGTCCTTATGCACCAGATTTGATTTTGTAACAGGTTACCCAATTTAAGCCCTGCCACAGATGTCTGGTATCCTTCATTGTTTCCAGTTAATAAATGAAGCATTTTCATGTTGAGTGGAGGCTCCATCCTGAAAGAATCTTACATTTCTGAAATTGAGCAGTGAATTTCAAACAAGCTCTAAATGCTTAAAGCTGGACAAGAAAAAGAACAATCAATGCTGTGTAGTCATCGCAACTGGTACCTATTACTGTTTAATATACCATAGAATTTTCCATGCAGCTCTCATATCTTACTGAATGCATTACTTAAAGTATAGTTTTGTTATGATAGCATCAATAATTTAGAGAACAAGATCTTTTTTGAACTTTGTTAATGTGAAGGAATTTTCCATGTCTGATAGATTCCATCACACATGGCAACTGCACACAGTGAAACTAAGTGATAATACAAAATAATAGGAACCAGCTTTCATCTACTGAGATAAATATTGTCTTAGAGAAGAACTGTTCAGTGATTGCAAGGAAAATAATTTAACTCTTTCTTATCTACATGTTCTTTGCAAACTGCTTTTGACTATCTATTGTATACTCTAGATTAAAGGGTCATCATTTTGCTGTTCTGCATCAATTGTAAGTAATATGTCAAATTAAAATCAGACGATTAGAACTGGAAATTTGCTTTGTTGTGTTGCCATGCCAGTTCATATCAACATGAACTATACAAATTAAACAATGCTATATAACCAAGAGTGTACTACAAGGGTGGAATTCCACACAAAGCATCTTCAGACAAAGAAACTAATTTACTGGAAGTGTTTATTGGAAACTTCGTCATGAACTTTTAATACTTGAAAGGAAAAATATGGCTCCTCAGGTACTACTGTGAATGTTCTGCTGTGTCAAATTGGAACCAGAGAGATTCATTGCTATCTTAAATGGTATGCCCAGTATTCTGGAAAAGAGCTTGATGGTTTTCTTTCAAAATGACGACAGGTACAATTTGCTTTTTCAATTAAGTTAAAATTAGTGCAATTTATTCATTAGCCACAATCTCATCAATAGGTTAATGAATTCTTGTCATTCTTCTTAGGCTGTTGAGGCATGGCTTGCCCCTCTCAAATCCATGTTGACTATTCCTAATAGGACTGTGCTTCTCCAAATGCTCATGTCCAGTCCTAAAAATCCTCTCCAATATTCTGTCCATCACTGACATAAGAATAATTGGTCTACAATTACCAGGATTATACCCATTATCTTTCTTGAACAACTGAACATTAGGCATACACCAAACCTCTAGTCCCAATCCTGTGGCCAGGGAGGATGCAAAGACCATTGTCAAACCCCAGATATCTCTTACTTTAAAAAGATTTTTATGTCTCCTTCAATAAAAAGACAAATCTTGTAGTGTGCACACCACCACGTAATGTGGAAAGAAGACTCACACACAAGGAGTCAAGTCAAAGACTAGCAGCTCTTCTTACATTCACTCCTCGCTGTTGATATTGGGAGTGACATCATGGCAGTACCAATCTCCAACTGGGTCATGTTCCCACCATTACTCACTGTTTCCTGCTGTGTGGGTGGTCACCTGGACTAAGGTCATTCACCCTGCGGGGTCTACGCAGTCACCATGTTCATCCATTTTGTGTACTAGGTCGGATCCTGGTTAGCAGGCCACTACATTACTCCACCCTCAGAACTAGTGATCAGAGGACTGTTTGCTGCTTTTGGTGGCCTATCTCTGTGACATGGGGGCTGCAGAGAAGCCAGATGGCTAATGTCCCTGTGTGCTGGTTTAAGGCGGTCAATCGTGAAAGTCTCTTCCTTTTCACCAGTGTCCAGCACATGTTGACCCATTGTGCCTTAATACTTTATATGGCCCCTCATATGGCCAGTGCAAAGGTGTTCAGTGTGCCCCCACCCCCGTTCAATCATGCTAGCAGGTTTCTCTTTGGGGATGTAGGCTTTTTCCTGGCCTTGTGGTGGAGGCTGCAGAGGTGCTGGAGTGCCCAGTTTTTTCCTCAGCGTAGTCAATGAGGCCATGGGGTACTACAGGTCCTTGGCAGTGGCCAAGAACTTCACCAGCATTAAAAATGACACACCGTATAGTATCTCGGCAGTGGAGCTGTTGTAGTCCTCTTTCCCCAGGAGGACCCAGGGTAATTCATCCACCCAGTTCAGCCCCTTGAGCTGAGCCATCAAGGCCACCTTTAGGTACCTCTGAACTGCTCCACCAACCTGTTGACCTGAGGGTGGCACACCATGGTATGGTGGAGTGGGATTCCCATCAACTTGGCCAGTGCTGCCCAGAGCCCCAAAAGTGGTCAATCATGGTGAGGAGATATCTCACTCCACAGAAGATATCTCACTCCACAGGAGACCAGCAGTGGTCCTATAATGTCAACATGAACGTGGGTGAACCAAAATCACACTGCTTTAAAAGTCTGGGGGTAGGGTGGGTGGGGGTGCCTTGACATAAGTCTTCACTTTGAACATCTGGCAGAGCATGCTGGTCTTGGCCCACTGACTGAACAGTTTTTGGAGACCATGCCAGAGAAACCTACTTGCCACCATTTTGACAGAAGTCCTGATGACTGGATGTGCACCGCATCGAAGTCCGCATCGATGGAATGGAAGCAGGGCAATGGGACTAGCGGAATAATGATCAGCCAAATACCCTCTTTTCTATGCTGTAGTGTTCAATGGTTCTAAGCTAATACTATATTAATAAAGCACAATACAGGAAAGAGATTGAAAATCCAGTGGAATAGTGCCAAGATTACAAGCATTTCAACATTTAAGATAAATTTGGGTAGATACATGGATGGGAGGGGTATGGATGACTATGGTTCAAGGTGCTGGTCAATGTGATTAGGTAGAATAATAGCTTGGTATGGACTAGATTGTCCAAAATTCTTAAGAGGTAAATTACTCCAATAAAAGGATCTGGGACAAACACACGAATATGATAGTCAAGAAAACACAAGGAAGACTAAGAAAGTTTGGCATGTCTCCCTTGTCCCTTTCACATCAAAAGCACACTTGCTGAATGCATCATAACTCAAATTTTCCTGCCTCCATGGAATCCATCTACATCTTCCACTGCCTCGGAAAGACCCATCACACATTAACCATATTCTTTTTTACTTCCTCCCATCGGGGAGAGGGCTTAAGGATGTGAAAACATGTGCCAATAGACTTGAAGACAGTTTCATCCCCACAGACATTAGGCTCCTGAATGAACCCTATAAACAGGGCTATCATGTTGCCCTTGTTTGGGCCTAATTGATCTTTCCTTTTCAGTGCAATCCTACAATCTGTAATTGTCTTTACATGGCTGTTCATACTTTGGAGATAACCTGTGTCTTGTAGAAGTACCCTTCTCATTCTGTGACAAATAAAATTAAACTTCCAATGATAAACACATTTTAACTACTTTTTAAAAAAAATAAATACTTTGAAGACATTATTTGTAAACTATGTATTTATTCTTAAACGTTAGCTATTGCTGATTTACTGACCTATCTTTTAATGTACGTTCATAAACTACTGAAGCCAACTCATGCCTCATACATTCCTAGTTTTTTTAAATTGAAACTGAACTGAAAATCCTGCTGGAGAACATTAGAGAGGACGAGAATGTTAATATGTTCACCTCACAACAGCAGTCTTTGAATACTGTACAATACTGGGATGTCAGTCCTTCACCAATTTGAAATGGCCTAGGATATATAAAAAAGAGCCAAAAGGAACCCTTCAGGTAGCCACATATGAATGTCAAATTTGTGCACTTTTCTGTTCATTCAATTCTTTTAAATTCAATACAAAACCAAAATAGAGATTCAATAAACAATGCATGCAAACTAAGTTTCCCATCACGTATTGCACAAACAATTTAGTATCCAGGGAAGTCAATAAAACCTTGTGCTGGTGAGCTATAATGCAGTACAATTACGCAAGGGGAAGGCATTCCTGACATGAAGCACAAGTAAATCTACATTATTGGAGCCATCTAACTTTCATCTTGGCAACAGGTTTTTGTCTCCATTATGAATAATACATAGCAATGGGATAAGACAAACACTTGCATTTTAATTCTGCTGCAAAGCATGTGGACCTTTCATTGATAACAAAACCATGTGAATCATTCTATCCTTTGGAAGCGGAAAAGCATTTCATGACTGAAATACTTCGTACTTTTATGTCACAGAAACTGGCAAACATTTCTGCCCTTTAAATTACAAAATAGCAATGGTTATTTGAGACAGTATTATGCTGATGAAGAAAGCTGCAGAAAACATGCTCTGTTTATAGATTGTTGAGATGAAATCAAGTAAATTGAGCATAAACCAGAAAAATCCAGTATCAGTCAGTCAGCTCCCTAATTTAGTTAAATTCATAGAGAAATACATGGCAGAATGATTATACATCTCGTGTGGCAGTACGCCATTAGGCAGGCAAACTGGACCCATTTGTCACGCATGCAGCAGGGCAGCCAGCAAAAATGGCGCCGTCTGGGGTTTCCTCCCGACCTCGGCACCGGGCTCAGAAGCCTGTGCTTCGGGACCCACGTGATCCTCTCGTGACATCGGGGGCCCCCAGCACGGTTCTCAGCCAGGAGTATCAGACCAGCCAGGCAGCCTGTAATAAATCAGTTTTTGCTCACTGAACTCAACCTGTCTATTTGTGCGATCCTTCAGTTAGCAGTGTAGCCGCTGCTACAATTGGTGATCCTAACAGGTTCAAACGTCTTTGAACCCAACATAAATGACCCTTCGATCAACGCTATAGCATTCAAGCTTCCGGACTTCTGGGTTCAAGAGCCAGAGACCTGGTTCAGCCACGCAGAGGCTCAGTTTCACCTCCACCAGATTTCATCGGATTCAACCAAGTTTTACCATGTGGTTGTTGCCCTGGACCAGGCCACCGCCAAACAAGTGCTGCACCTCGTTCAGCACCCACCCGCGGAAGACAAGTATGGGACCATCAAGCAGTTGTTCACTGGCTCCCTTGGCCTCTCCAGGTGCCAGCGAGCCGCTCGGATGCTGCTCCTCAATGCCTTAAGGGACAGAACTCCAATCAAGTTGATGGACGAGATGCTCGCGCTCATGAGTGATCACACCAACTGCCCACTCTTCAAGCCCATCTTTTTCGACCATCTGCCTGAAGACATCTGGCCGTTACTGTCCCAGGAGAGCTTTGTCGACCCTAGGAAGATCATTCAAAAGGCTCAGGAGCTAATGGCTTGAACAATTTCCAGAAGGCTCAGCAGTCCATCATCCTCTAGTGCTGTGGTGGAACACCCGGCCCCTACAGGGACCTCAAAGAGCATAGCCACATCATCCACTTCATGCCTCTGCTTCTTTCACCTGCACTGGGGAGCCAAGGCTCGGAAGTGTTGTCAGCCCTACTTATTCCAGGGAAATGAGCAGGCCGGCCACTGTTAATGGCTGTGGCAGCTGGCCAAGAATGCACCATTCTCTACCTGCGGGATTCAGTCAGTGGCCAACGCTTCTTCAGTGACACCAGGGCCCAGATCAGCGTCATCCCAGCCACAGCCATAGAGTCCCGGAACCGGTCTCAAGGACTTCGATTCCGTGCAGCCAATTCGACGGAGATCCGGACGTATGGAGACAAGATGGTCCACCTCAGATCGGGCAGTGGAAATTCTCGTGGAAGTTCACCATTTCATCCCTTCCAACTGCCATCTTGGGTGTCGACCTCCTCCTCGCCCAAGGACTCCTGGTCGACATTAGAGGTAGGTGACTGGTAGATGCCCATACCTTACAATCCATTTGCCTCATTGCCTCCTGCACAGAGTAGCGGCAGATGGCCAAGGACAAGTTTCAGCATATCCTGGACGAGTTCCCATCCCTCCTCAAGCCGCAGTTCTCCACTGCCTCACCACGCCATGGGGTGTTTCATTACATCCCCACCCAAGGCCCACCACTCCCTCCAGACAAGCTTCAGATAGCAAAGGAAGATTTCTTGCATCTACAGGAGCTGGGGATCATTTGACACTCCAAAAGTCCTTGGACCACACCACTCCACCTGGTCCCGAAAGCCTCCAGTGCTGTCGCCACTGCGGAGATTATCGACAGCTTAACGACACGACGGTACCTGACTGTTACCTGATCCCTCACATCCAGGATTTTACAGCCAACCTGCATGGCGCGAGGATATTCTCCAAGGTCGACCTAATCCTGGTGCACCCTGAGGACATACCCAAAACAGCCATCATCACCCCCTACGGCTTGTTCGAATTCCTATGCATGACGTTCGGGCTCAAGAACACCACCGAGACCTTCCAGCGCCTTATGGACGCAGTGGGCAGGGATTTGAATTTCATATTCATTTACCTGGATGACATCCTTGTTGCCATCAGAGACCAGGCACAACACAAGTCTCACCTGTACACCCTCTTCTCCCGACTTCAGCCTAATGATCAATCCAGCCAAGTACCAGTTCAGGAAAGAGTCCATGCAGTTCCTAGGCCATACCATCATGGCTGAAGGAGCCACACCTGCCACTATGAAGGTCACTGCAATCATGGACTTTCCATGCCCGGACACCCTCAAAGGGCTACAGGAGTTCGCGAGCATGGTGAATTTCTATAACCACTACATTCCAGGCATTGCGCACATATTGCAGCTGCTCTTCGCCCTCATTGCAGCCAAAGAAAAGACACTTGCCTGGACTCCAGTGCCCAGCAGGGTATACAAAGCCACCAAAGATGCCCTCACGAAGGCTACCTTGCTTGTCCACCCACGCATCGACCTGCATATGGCACTCTCTGTCGATGCCTCTGTCACAGCCGTCAGCGCCGTCCTGGAGCAGCAGGTGATCGGACAGTCTTTAGCCAAATTCTTCACCCGCCAGAGCGGAAGTATAGCGCTTTTGATCATGAGTTTCTGGGCATGTACCTGCCGCTGCGTCATTTCCTCTATTTGGAGGGGAGGCCTTTCACCATTTTTACCGACCACAAACCCCTCACTCAGGTGGTCATTATGGCAAGAGATCCCTGGTCGGCCCGCCAACAGTATCATCTCCTTCGTGTTGGAGTTCACCACTGCATTCGGCACAAGGCAGGGAAAGACAACATGGTCACCGATGCACTCTCATGAACGGCCATTTGCGCGCTGACACCTAGCCTAGACTTCAACCAGCTTGCCCGGAATCAGAAGTTGAACGAGGAGATGCAGGCCTTCAGGACTGCCATCAAGGGCCTGCGGTTCCAGGACCTCCCGACTCCTCAAGGTGAGGGTACCGTCATAAGCGATGTCTCCATGGGCACCCCGCGACTAGAGGTTCCCTAGCAGTGGCGCAGGCAAATCTTCCACCATATCCATGACCTTTCCCACCCTTCCATCAGGTCCAATATGGTGGCAGAACATTTCATCTGGCATGGGCTTCAGAAGCAGATTGCAGACTGGGCCAGAACCTACACCCATTGCCAGCATTCCAAGGTACACAGGCACACTAGAGAGCCCATACAAAATTTCGAACATGTCCGGGAATGGTTCAGCCACATACATGTGGACATCGTCGGACCCTTGCCCGTTTCCTGAGGTAACTGTTACCTGTTCACAGTGGTAGACTGCACGACTCGTTGGCCCGAGGTGATCCCAATGCCAGATGCCTCCTGCTCCTGCTCCTGCTCCTGAGTGGTTTTGAATGGTTGGGTTGCCCCGTTCGGTGTACAGATCCACTTCACCAGTGATCGGGGTGCCCAGTTCACCTCTGCACTCTGGGCACAGCTCGCCAACAGGCTGGAGATCGAGCTACATCACAGCACGATCTATCACCCACAAGCCAATGGGCTAGTCGAGTGATTGCACCACCACCTTAAGTCAGCACTTATGGCCCGCCTCACCAGCCCTGACTGGGTAGACAAGCTGCCTTGGGTGCTCCTGGACATCCGCTCAACACCCAAAGAAGACCTACAGGCGTCATCTGCTGAGCTGGTCTAAGGATCACCGCTAGTCCTACCCAGCGAGTTCATCAACGCACCTCACAAACCCCAGCAGTCACCGGACGGTCTACTTCCCTGCCTCCAGGCCCAGTTGGACTCCTTCACACCCCCACTGCCGCCCAGACACGGCACATGGGCCTCTTACGTCCCCAGCAAGCTGTACTCCGCAGAGTACACTTTATCAGGTGGGGCCCATCCACAGCACCTCTACAAAGACCATACAAAGGGCTGTACAAAGTCGTCCAGCATTCAGGATCCACTTTCACACTGAACATCGGTGGTAAGAGGGAACGGTTTACAGTAGACAGGTTAAAGCCAGTCCACCTCGACCCCACCAAAACAGTAGTTGTGGCCCAACCCAAGAAGCGAGGCCGCCTGGCAAAAAAGGACATTGGCGCCAGTTCTGGGGGGGGGGGGTGCTGTGTGGCGGTAGACCATTAGGCAGGCGAACCGGCCCCACTTGTCACCCACACGGCGGGGTAGCCAGCCAAAATGGTGCCATCCAGGGTTTCCTCCCGACCTCGGCACTGAGCTTAGAAGCCCGCACTTGGGGACCCACATGATGCCCTGGTGACGTCAGGGCCCCCCAGCGCAGTTCTTAGCCAGGTCTGGCCTGGGAGTATAAGACCAGCCAGGCAGCTTGCAATAAATCAGTTTTTGCTCACTGAACTCAACCCGTCTGGTTGTGCGATCTTTCAGTTAGCAGTGTAGCAGCGGCTACACTCGAATGAAATAAAATATCTCAATTTTATGCTGACAATAATCAAAGTCAATGGACTAAAATGTTAAGCAGATGTAAATTTGGCATTTCAACTGATCCTGTAGATTTCCTGCCTGGTGCATTAAGTTAAATTATCTAAATGTTCAGATATGCCATGGGAGGTCAGCGAGTAGTTGAAATAAATCTGAAGCAGGAACCATCTTAGAAATAAAAGCATGAGAGTTTTATTTCTGTTCTGAGCTATGCAATAAACATTTGTTAGCATTTTGGAGAATTAATTGATTGGTCAACAAGCATGCAGTATGAGCAAGAAGTCTCAGCACAGATGGTCAGCTGATGAGGCAGCCCTTGAGAGTACAGTCAGAAAAGTGAAGAAACAGCAATGCATGGAAATCTCAGTTCACCTTATGAGAGTGCTAGATTAACAAAAGAACACACTATTTCTGTAAGTTTTGCTGTGTAGATAACTTAGCAGAGTTTGTAACTTTTAATATTTTTAATAAAAATCTTTGTGTTTCTGAACATGCATACTTAAACTGCACTGGGAGCTCATTCTGTCTTCACTTAATCATCGGAAAGAATAGTCCTTTTGCCATGCAGTGAGAAAACCACTCTTGTCCCATCTGTTCTGAAGCTTAATACTGCCCCTAATTAATGGCAAAATAGCAAAATATCTTGCATTATATCACGAGCCATCATTGATGGAATTCAAAAGTTCCTTCAATGCACTGAAAAAAGAGCTATTTGGTCCACTAAACTGCTGTGATCTTTGCTTTCGACCTGTGGAACATTTCCAGAACATCATATCATTGCCTTCACAAAATCATTCAAATCCACTTGCAAGATAGTGTTCTTTGTCAGGCAAACATATTGTATTTGGCACTAAAGCTCTATTTATGCTCACCCAGCTCCTGTGGGCAGGCCACAGTTCATATGTTTAACACCAAATTCCTGAAAAAAGTTCTACATTTACCATGAAATTACATCTTTACCAACTCTTGGAAATCAAAAGCCCATTACGGTTCCAAATGCAGAAGCAGGATTCAGAAATTTACTGAGAACTTCGAAACTCAGCATTGAGAGCATATGGTGGCTGATTGTAAAAAAGTGAAGTGTCACAATTTGCCTGCCTGTAAACCCATGCACCAATCAAGTGCCACCATTCCCATTCATGGCTGAGTTCGTGGTTCTCATATAGAATTCTTTAGACACCTCAGAACTGGAGTGGAGTTATAGGACACAAAAGTGAACAATACAGAACATTCAGCCCACAATGTTGTCAGCCTATATAAATCTACTCCGTGATCAATCAAACCCTTTCCTCACTCACAGTGCATAGCCCTCCATTATTCTCCCATCTGGGTGCCTATTTCAATTATATCAGCCTCCACCATCACTGGTAGTTCATTCCAGGTACACATCACTCTGTAAAAAAGACCAGTCACTGACATCTCCCTTAAAAACTTTCCTCTACTCACCTGAAACTGATGTCCTTGGGTATTACCCATTGCAATCCTAGGGAAAAGATGGTGGCTGTCCACTGTATACAAGTCCTGCATAATTTCCTTTCATCTTCCATTGCTTCAAAGAGGAAAGCATGAGCTTGCTCAACCTTTCCTCATAAGACATGTTCTCCAATCCAGAAAGCATCCTGGTAAACCTCCTCTGCCCCTTCTCTAAAGCTTCTACATTGTTCCTATAATGAGGTGACCAGAATTGAACACATTACTCCAAGTATGATCTAATCAGAGATTAGATTACCATCTGGCTCTCAAATTCAATCCCCCAAGTAATGAAGCCCAGCATACCATAACCCTTCTTAACCACCCTATCAATGTGTGCAATAACTTTGAAGGATCTTTAAATGTACACCCATTGATCTACACTACCAAGAGTCATGCCGTTAACCACATACTCTGCCTTCAAGTTCAATCTTTCAAAGTGCATTGCTTCACATTTTTCTTGATTGAACTTCACCACTTCTCCACCTAAGTCTGCATCCTATATTTATCCCATTGTAACCTATCACAACCCTCTTTACCATCCATAATACTTCCAACCTTTGTCATCTGCAAACATACTGCCCCTCCACTTCTTTGTTCAAGTCACATAAAAATCAGAAAGAGGTAGGATCACAGAGCAGATCCCCACGGCACATTATTAGTTACCGACCACCAATTTGAATACTCTATCTACTACTATCTCCTGCCTTCTGTGAGCAGCCAGTTCTGAATCCATGAAGCCATGTTTTCAAGGATCGCATGCCATGTGACTTTCAAAATGAGCTTACCATGGGGGACCTTGTGAAATGCCTTTCTAAAATCGATATACACCACATCCATTGTTCTACCTCTATTAGACCAGGCAAGCTCAAATAAGAAGGGATAATAGAATTGGCCAGAGCAGTGATTCTTTCTTTTCTTTGGCTTGGCTTCGCGGACGAAGATTTATGGAGGGGGTAAAAAGTCCACGTCAGCTGCAGGCTCGTTTGTGGCTGACAAGTCCGATGCGGGACAGGCAGACACGATTGCAGCGGTTGCAGGGGAAAATTGGTTGGTTGGGGTTGGGTGTTGGGTTTTTCCTCCTTTGCCTTTTGTCAGTGAGGTGGGCTCTGCGGTCTTCTTCAAAGGAGGTTGCTGCCCGCCAAACTGTGAGGTGCCAAGATGCACGGTTTGAGGCGTTATCAGCCCACTGGCAGTGGTCAATGTGGCAGGCACCAAGAGATTTCTTTAGGCAGTCCTTGTACCTTTTCTTTGGTGCACCTCTCTCACGGTGGCCAGTGGAGAGCTCGCCATATAACACGATCTTGGGAAGGCGATGGTCCTCCATTCTGGAGACGTGACCCATCCAGCGCAGCTGGATCTTCAGCAGCGTGGACTCGATGCTGTCGACCTCTGCCATCTCGAGTACTTCGACGTTAGGGATGTAAGCGCTCCAATGGATGTTGAGGATGGAGCGGAGACAACGCTGGTGGAAGCGTTCTAGGAGCCGTAGGTGGTGCCGGTAGAGGACCCATGATTCGGAGCCGAACAGGAGTGTGGGTATGACAACGGCTCTGTATACGCTTATCTTTGTGAGGTTTTTCAGTTGGTTGTTTTTCCAGACTCTTTTGTGTAGTCTTCCAAAGGCGCTATTTGCCTTGGCGAGTCTGTTGTCTATCTCATTGTCGATCCTTGCATCTGATGAAATGGTGCAGCCGAGATAGGTAAACTGGTTGACCGTTTTGAGTTTTGTGTGCCCGATGGAGATGTGGGGGGGCTGGTAATCATGGTGGGGAGCTGGCTGATGGAGGACCTCAGTTTTCTTCAGGCTGACTTCCAGGCCAAACATTTTGGCAGTTTCCGCAAAGCAGGACGTCAAGCGCTGAAGAGCTGGCTCTGATTGGGCAACTAAAGCGGCATCGTCTGCAAAGAGTAGTTCACGGACAAGTTTCTCTTGTGTCTTGGTGTGAGCTTGCAGGCGCCTCAGATTGAAGAGACTGCCATCCGTGCGGTACCGGATGTAAACAGCGTCTTCATTGTTGGGGTCTTTCATGGCTTGGTTCAGCATCATGCTGAAGAAGATTGAAAAGAGGGTTGATGCGAGAACACAGCCTTGCTTCACGCCATTGTTAATGGAGAAGGGTTCAGAGAGCTCATTTCTGTATCTGACCCGACCTTGTTGGTTTTCGTGCAGTTGGATAATCATGTTGAGGAACTTTGGGGGACATCCGATGCGCTCTAGTATTTGCCAAAGCCCTTTCCTGCTCACGGTGTCGAAGGCTTTGGTGAGGTCAACAAAGGTGATGTAGAGTCCTTTGTTTTGTTCTCTGCACTTTTCTTGGAGCTGTCTGAGGGCAAAGACCATGTCAGTAGTTCCTCTGTTTGCGCGAAAGCCGCACTGTGATTCTGGGAGAATATTCTCGGCGACACTAGGTATTATTCTATTTAGTAGAATCCTAGCGAAGATTTTGCCTGCAATGGAGAGCAATGTGATTAAAAGAGCAAGAAAAACATGTCCAAGCCATATTAAACTCTAGTTAGCCTGTGCATAGGGTATATTTTGAGTTACCCAATTGGAGGAAGGATGTGGAAGCTTTGGAGTGGGTACAAAAGAGGTTTACTAGGAGGCTGCCTGGATTGAAAGATATGAATTATAGGGACAGGTTAACAAATTTGGGTTGTCTCCTCTGTAATGGAGGCTGAGGAGAGGCCTGACAGAAATTTATAAAATTAAGAGAGGCTATAGAGAGGGCAGACAGTCATGATTCCTCTGGAGTCATGCATTTCAGGTGAGGAAAAAAGGAAGTTTAAAGGAGATGTGCACAAGTTTTAAATTAAGGTGGTTATAGCACTTTGTATATTGCTCTTTAAATTAGTTTATTGCTTTTTATATCTTCCAACTGTTTATATTGGATCATCAAATATAATATTCCATAATTTAATCAGCTGGGCCCTCATGTGCAGTAAAGAAGCCATTTAAATGTGCAAAAGCTGCTCATCAACAATCCCCTGCTATCAGATTTAAGGAGATTGAGAAGTGTGTTGGGAATTGATTGATCTTGAGATGATGAGAGTGGAGAATTTAGGGTGAGGTGTGTAAAAGATCTCAGAAGGGGAAGATTAAAAAAGACAGAATGTCGGTGGATGGAAGGTCTGAGGAAGTAGATCTGCAGATTTTGTTGGAGGGTGATGATTAGGAGGGCTAGGTAGGAAGATAGTTTGGAGAAGTTTGGGGCAGCTACTGTTGGACATCAACATGGAATTGTGATAATATTAGGAGTGGGTGAATGAAGACAGGACAAGTGGTGGAGGTATGGGGACCTGTGAAGATAATCAGTTACAGTGAATGCTTAAAGAAACAGCTACTTGAGAAAGATGAATCCTTCAGCCAGCAGCACACAGGATATTGAACAGAAATCTAGGAAAACACTACAGGCACATGAGCGTATTGAGAAAGTCTTTCACGAAATGTATAAAAACCTTGACCCAGGTGATTGATTTTCTTGATCTGTGTTTCACATTGAATTGTCTTAGCACTTTCCCTCTATATTCTGGCTATCGGTACACAAAAGGTCTCTTCAAATATGATTGTACTGTTTAACACAGAAGCATGCTGCAAATTAGTAAAATACAAAATATTTACAGCAACATTAATACAAAGATTAAATAAGCCAAGTAAAGCCGATTAAAATTCAGAAATGATAATTTTTAAAAAAAAAAATCAGTTTTAACAATGTCTGTCCTCATAATCCCAGATGGAAGATTTTGTTTCTAAGTGTAAACTAACCCTAATAATGTTATAAAGTCACAAAGAAATATTCTATAAATGGTACGTTAGTTGCACGTCAGCAGTGGTTTCAGGCTATACAAATATTTATGTTTACTAAGCTACTGAGCTGGGTGGGTCACGTCTCCAGAATGGAGGACCATCGCCTTCCCAAGATCGTATTCTATGGTGAGCTCTCCACTGGCCACCGTGACAGAGGTGCACCAAAGAAAAGGTACAAGGACTGCCTAAAGAAATCTCTTGGTGCCTGCCACATTGACCACCGCCAGTGGGCTGATATCACCTCAAATCGTGCATCTTGGTGCCTCACAGTTTGGCCGGCAGCAACCTCCTTTGAAGAAGACCGCAGAGCCCACCTCACTGACAAAAGGCAAAGGAGGAAAAACCCAACACCCAACCCCAACCAACCAATTTTCCCCTGCAACCGCTGCAACCGTGTCTGCCTGTCCCGCATCGGACTTGTCAGCCACAAACGAGCCTGCAGCTGACGTGGACATTTACCCCCTCCATAAATCTTCGTCCGCGAAGCCAAGCCAAAGAAGAAATCCATGTACTACGTAATGTGTCTTGCTGCATAGATTAGATCAGATCATTGGATTTTAACCACTGTTTTCATTCATTTTGAATCAATGGGTCATTTAGGAACCAGGATATATCTGGGAGCTATTTTGGGATCTCCTTTGTATTCATATTTTCAGGCTTCCTGCCAGATGGGATAGTAGACATAAAACATTATATCATCTGCAAAGGAATAAGGAGTGAGTGAGAAAGAAATTCCAAGTCATTGATTTGTCTGATGTTAAAAGACTGAGGGTGTCAGATTTCAGGCAAAGATGAGCAAAAGGGAATTCCACATTTAAGGACTTGCTTCTTCAATTCTGTCACTTCAATTCAGCAGTATGGAAAAGCTCTTAAAGATGTATGATTTGAATGCCTGAAGCAGTTGCTCTAATAGTGGGGCAATGAGAGAGGAGTAAAGCAGACACACAAGACAATCCAACCTTGCTACCTCATTTCTCTGGTGTGTTCTAATCAACTGAAAAACCTCACAAAGATTAGCGTATACAGAGCCGTTGTCATACCCACACTCATGTTCGGCTCTGAATCATGGGTCCTCTACCGGCATCACCTACGGCTCCTAGAACGCTTCCACCAGCGTTGTCTCCGCTCCATCCTCAACATTCATTGGAGCGACTTCATTCCTAACATCGAAGTACTCTAGATGGCAGAGGCCGACAGCATCGAATCCACGCTGCTGAAGATCCAACTGCGCTGGGTAGGTCACATCTCCAGAATGGAGGACCATCGCCTTCCCAAGATCGTGTTATATGGCGAGCTCTCCACTGGCCACCAAGACAGAGGTGCACCAAAGAAGAGGTACAAGGACTGCCTAAAGAAATCTCTTGATGCCTGCCACATTGACCACCGCCAGTGGGCTGATATCACCTCAAATTGTGCATCTTGGCACCTCAGTTCGGCGGACAGCAACCTCCTTCGAAGAAAACCGCAGAGCCCACCTCACTGACAAAAGACAAAGGAGGAAAAACCCAACACCCAACCCCAACCAACCAATTTTCCCTTGCAACTGCTGCAACCATGTCTGCCTGTCCCGCATCGGACTTGTCAGCCACAAACGAGCCTGCAGCTGACGTGGTCATTACCCCTCCATAAATCTTCATCCGCGAAGCCAAGCCAAAGAGAAGAGATTCCCCCACCTTCCTGTGCAGCCTCTTCCTATTGTTGGAATTGAAAATGACCTCATTCTCCACCATTTCTTCAGGTCTGGAAGCAATAAACCTTTATGTCACACAATGTTTTGCAGCAAAAAAAAAAAACTACAATTCTGAATGTATTCTCATGAATCTAATTCAGGAGGATTTATTTGGTCTGTGAGCATTTAGATTATGTCATTCTACAAAACATGGTCAAGACAAATCGGAGGGGTGTATGAGGAGAAATTAATACATGGTCATGATAATACATTTATGTGAAGAAAAGAGGATGACAAGTCAAGTAAAGCACAAGTATTAGCAGTTACACTATGGCTGTGATGTATATATTTGTGGCAGCTGTTCACAGAATGTCAATGAGATGTCGATGTTTATCAGAGCTGCACAGCCAAGCAGGTTGGTGCAGTCATTGGAATAGTCAAGTTTATTGTCATCTGATGGACATCTGAATAGCGCTAGAGTCAAACTCAATGCTCAGGATAGGTCCAGCACAATCTAACCTGATACACTGAGTATTCTCAACTATCTCCTTCACTGGTGAATCATCCTCTTGCAGCAGCGAACTGTTCCCGCTTGTTACACACTGGCAGCAGAACAGCCGTGAAAAAGATGGCATTGTGGTACCATCTCTTCTGGGACAAACCAGAAGGGCACGTACGTGCTCGCGTCATCATGACGTGAGCACTGGTATGTAAGGGCCGGATTGGAGTTGGGGTTTAAAGGCTGTGCTTGAGATTCAAATAAAATCAGTTAGTTGTGATACCTGAGCACATAGCCTGCTACCTCAGTCGCTGCGTTGTGCTCACTCACAACACGCTACACTGGTGACCCTGACGAGTCTCCACATCCTGAAGACTGGACACAATGGAACAAGGAGCCGTAGGCACCATTGCATTGAAGCTTCAGACTTTCTGGAAGAACAGGCCCCGCATTTGGTTCGGCCAGTTCCAGATTCGACAAGATACTTCTATGTCGTCAGTTCGCTCAACCAGGAAACCACTTCATGAAAAGATGACTTATCCAGGCATCGCCAGAGGAAGGTAAATATGTGGCTCTGAAAAACCTCCTTGTTAGCACGTACACCCTTTCACAATGTGAGCGAACAGCCAGGCTCATGCACTTCGATGGCCTGCTCGGCAGAAACCCCTCGGCCCTCATGGACAAAATGCTCATGTTGGCAGAAGGGCACAAGCCCTGCTTGATGTTCGAGCAAACATTCCTCGAACAGATGCCGGAGGACATCAGGCTCCTGTTGGCTGACACTGATTTCAGCAACCCGTGCCTCAGTCCAATGGCAGCTGGAGGCCCTGCAGTGATTACAGAAGTCTCAACGACGCAATGACACCAGACCACTACCCAGTTCCCCATATCCAGGATTTTGCAGCAAATCTCCACAGCACAAACTCCTCTCCAAGGTTGACCTGATCCAGGGATACCATCAAATCCCCATGCACCCAGATGATGTCCAGAAGATCGCAATTGTCACCCCTCTCGGCCTTTGAGTTCCTGTGCATGCCGTTTGTGGTGAAAAATGCAGCACAGACCTTTCAGCACCTCATGGACATGGTCAGAAAGGACTGGCCTTTCTTTTTCATATACCTCAGCAATGGCCTGGTAGCCAGCAACATGCCCAAGGAGCACATGAAGCATCTCCGCCAGCTTTACACCTGCCTCACACAGTTTGGCCTCACAGTGAACCCAGAGAAATGCCAATTTGGCCTCATGGAGATAAATTTTCTCAGTAACAGAATTACCCCAGCTGGTGCGACCCTGCTACCAGCCAAAGTCAAGGCCATCCGGCGATTCACCAGATTGATAACACTGAAGGGACTTCAGGAATTCATGGGCATGGTGAATTTCTATAACAGATTCAGCTCTGCAGCGCCTGCTTTTCATGTTGATGTCGAGTTCATTGAGAGAGCTCAAGTGAACAGAGAAGGCTCACAGCACATTCGAGCAGATTAAGGAGGCCCTGGCCAACACGACAAAGCTGGTACACCAACATATAGATGTACCGATGGCCCCCATAGTGGACGCTTCCAACACTGCCATGGGTTCTGTCTTTGAGGAGTTCATGAATGACTCATGACAGCCTCTTGCTTTCTTCAGTAGACATCTGTGGCCACCCAAGTGAAAGTACAGTGCATTCGAGAGGGAGTTGTTCACCCTCCGTTGTCTGCCACTTCTGTTACTTCCTGGAAGGGCGTCTGTTCACTGTCTACATCGATCACAAGCCGCTAATTTTTGCCTTCTCTGATCTGTGTCTGCCCAACAACAAAGACATTTATCCTACACTTGTCGAGAAAACACAATGTGGTTGCAGTCACATTATCCAGACCCACGGACAACGCTCTGTCACAGGGAAAAGACTACTATGGTCCGGCCTGTGCACAGCTGGATGACCCAGAGACACTCAGCTACAGAATGGCAGTCATGGGTTTGCAGATCTAAGACTTCCCACTAGACACCGACGGCGCAACAGTCCTCTGCAATGTTTACACTGACCAGCTCCGCCCTCTCGTCCCCACCCAATGGAGGAGGGAGGTTTTCAACATGATCCATGGATTGTTGCACCCCTCCATCTGCACAACAGTGTGACTGGTGTCAGCGAAATTCATCTGGCACAGCCTGCAAAAGCAGGTCACAGAATGGGCAAAGACCTTCACATACTGCCAAACAGCTAAGGTCCAGCAACACATCAGACACCAGCTACAAGACTTCGACAATCCTTCCTGCAGGTTCCAGCATGTACACATCTATGTTGTCAGGCCCTTGCCAGTTTCCTGAGGATCACACTACCTGCTCATAATGGTAGACATTTGTTGGCCAGAGGCCATACCCATCCCAGATGCTACTGCCAAGATGTGTGAAAGGGCTTTCCTCTCCGCATGGGTTTTCCACTTTGATGTACCAGTGGACATTACAACAGACCAAGATGCCCAATTCACCTCCTCCCTGTTGGCAGAACTTTCAAAATTCATGGGTACCCACCCACCCAGCATACCACCTACACGCAAATGGCCTAGTTGAGAGGTTCCATCACCACCTCAAAGCAGTGTTAATGGCACACTTTGAAAGGTCCAACCGGGTGGACGAACTACCCTGGGTGATACTGGGGATACACACGGTGCCCAAGGACAAGCTAGGTGCCTCCTCTGATGAACTGATCTATGAAAAGACCATTTCAGTCTCTGGCCAGTTCCTCCCATCTTCGACCAAGCAAGACACGGCACCGCATCCCTCCTTGAGAGGTTGCGGCACAATCTGGGTTCACTTGCACCACCACTGCCATTGCGGCATGGTCAGCCACACTGCAGTTACCCCTAGACTTGGCCTCTTGTAACTATGTATTCGTGCGCAGAGACCCGCACAGGACTCCCCTTCAGCGGCCTTATGAGGGTCCATACATAGGCCAGAACAGGAATCCCGAAATGCATCATAAGACCATCAGTGCCAGTTCTGGGGGGTGGGGGTGGTGGTTATGTGGTGATGCACATAATTGCAGTGGTAAATTGGCCCCGCTTGTTACG
The DNA here is from genome assembly GCF_036971445.1 of Narcine bancroftii. NCBI lineage: Eukaryota > Metazoa > Chordata > Chondrichthyes > Torpediniformes > Narcinidae > Narcine > Narcine bancroftii. The sequence continues at coordinate 182,128,319 of NC_091474.1, forward strand.
TGAGGGCGGTGGGGCAACCACGGCAAAGATTGCGTCGCAGGTCGATCAACCATTCATATGAATAAGGGCAACAGCTTCAGGCATATGGGTCCACAGCCATTCTATCCCAGCTTGGAAGTACAATGTAGGATCCTTCATCATTGCAGGATCCAAAGACTTACTTCCAGCACTGTGAAAGAACCTTCACCAGATGGACTGCTGGGGTTAAAGAAGACAACTCACTGCCAACTTCACTGGGCTAATAATGAATGAACATAAACTACAGGTTTTCTCATTGATATCCATGTCCCAAAAATGCACACACAATAAATAAATTTACTTCACTATCATCCACTATGTGACTGATTACAGGTTTTAATCCTCAAGTTGAAACATTTGGGACGTGTCATAAATATGGTTAACCAAGACTCATTTCCCAGGCTATTCTGATGTTATTAATACCCTGCTTGCATCTACTTGATTTTCATTTTTCAACTTTCTTTAGTGAATTGTGTAATGACGTCAATGCTAACGCAGGATCTGGCAAAATCTAACATGGTACTGCACCAAGAATGATCGAAGTTCCTCTATGTTGACTTATTTCCTTCCCTTTACAATAGCTTCCACCTTTTTTTTTAAGGTCAAGTTGCAATGAACTGGCATCTGTTGCTGGTCTAAGATAGTTCTTTCTTTCTATATGAATGAACACCTGCTTCTTTTGAGCTCGACATTGAATTATGGAGCCATCTGAATATTTACAAAACTCAAAATGTTTCTTATTCGATATTTGTGGTTTGTAGTAAATTGGTTTTATTGTATACACCATTGTACTATATTTTTCATTCGTAGTTTTAAAGATCTTTAGTGACAATGGACAAACCGTTATGTAACCTTATAACTTAGTAAAGATCGTTGTGTCCATTTAACTGTCAAATATTGCAGACTTTTCTTATGAATAATCAGTTGAGCATATGCACATGATTCATACAGTCTTGTGAAAACTTTGGATTCCACCTGATCTGCATTTCATGACATAAAGTAGATTACAGGACCTTTTTATTGAAAATTGCTTGGTTAAATGTCACCTTGTAATAATCACATTGCTAAACTGCCTTTCCTGCTCAGCGCTCTGGTTGGTGATGTCTATTCACCCTGTCCTGACCTCAATAATGCTACATTTCATTCTGATTCATTTAACTACTCCTCGACTCAGTCCTTCAAAGGACAGATGCGAGATTGAGGTTTAATAATGGATTAGTTTTGTACCAAGTTTGATACAGATCTAGAAATTATAATCTTCATTAGGTAGGTTTAAATATTTCTGATTATTTTTCTAATAGTTCAGGAAGCATAGTTCTGAAGCATTTATGCTGAACATGTTTCCAGTCTTGCTGTAATCTTCTGGGTTAATCTTTGTCCATCAATGTCACAAGGTTATTTTGAAACAGCAACAAACACAAATTGAGCTATTTCCTGAGTATTGTGATTCACTAAACATTTCAGATGGCCTTAAATTATTAATACTTTGCCTGAATGCCTTTCCAAGTATAATGTGCTCTTTGCTGGTTGAAAATGGTTGAACTAATATGTACCTTGTTTATCATGGAATCATTTGATGATTGTATCAATGCATGTAACATTTAATTATACAGTTATCTTCAAGTCTTTCTGCTTTCTGCTATTAATGCATAATGCTCGTGTTGGCTTCCTACTGTGCAAATTTCCTTTCTGAAGAAGTCCATGACCAGAATTGTCAAGATTCACTCCCTGTTGTCTGGCTAGTGAAATATATTGGTTGTTTAAGATAACATCCATGGAGTGAATGAGTTCCATTATATTTATAACAACTGATTGCTCCAGGCTCACCCACAGACTTGGGATTTAGTTTTGCATCTGTGGCTTTTGCCATCACCCATGACTAGAAACTGCACTTTACATTTGGCAAAAGACTTTAACCTCTCCATAAATATCAGAGTTGTTCAATAATTTTAATTCAGTTTGCATCTCAATTTAAACCACAAATATCTTTGTTATTCTATACATCATCTAAGAAGACACCAATGTTGCAGAGACACATTCTGAGTGAGGCCATATATCTTCTGAAAGTCCCAAATTATTTCTAATGCCCACTTCTAAATTTATAGCTCTCCACAATTATCAGATGCTGGGTTGAAATCAACTTGTAAATTTATATTATTTTGCTCAATTAAGCATCTTTTATTTTCCATGACATTAAATGATTAATCCAGTAGGCATTTCAGTTAGGACTGCTTTCTTGCACTCCCATGGAGTATTGTTTTGTGCAGATACATCCTCTCCAACACCATCAATTTCCATTATGTTATTGGTTTGAGAAACATTGCCATTTCTTCTCTATATGAACTGAAAGGTTCAGACACAATTACATGGATTAGGACTTCCAACTGAAATCAGTTTGAGATTGGCCAGCTAGACGTCCTGTTCTCTATCTTAAGATGATATTGTTTCTTCTCGTGAGATTTTATGCACCATATCATCAGTTCTTTTGTGCATTGTTTTCCTTAATATTTACAATTGACTTAAACTAATCCTTTCAACTGGTCAAATTAAAACAAATTGTCAAAGACTTCAAGATGCACTGCACATCTTATTCACTCACAGGTTGAATGACTTGATGGTTTAATTTATTTCTTATATTGACTTTCTATCCACATCACGAGCCTATAATACATTCATGGGTAGACGTTTGTTTTTACTGCAGACCAGAACAATGCAGATTAAATGGGAAAAAAAGAGATATGAACAGCTCTCCAACCACATTGTACACGGTTGTTTACATTATATGTGTACCTTTGTTATTCTAGGGCAATGCTCAAAAGTACTGGAAAAACTCAACAGGTCTTGCAGGTCCTTACCTTGATGAAGAGCTCAGGCTTGAAATGTTGGCTATATCCTTTTGATGCCTATAGATGCTGCATGACCTGATGAGTTTCTCCAGCACTTTTCTATATCACATTATGCATTTACCTTTCTGTTTAAGAAGTGCAAGGAAAACTTAAGTAACCTGATACAAATTTAAAATCTTAAGATCCTTATTGGTGGATTTAGCAGCAGTTCTCGGGGGGAAGGAATTATCAAGATTTCCGATTAATACCCTGCATCAGTCTAATGTTAGCCATTCACAATGTTGATATCTTGAATGAAAGGTGGCAATAATTCTGGTTAAGTTTAGATTCACTTTAAATTTTTCATGACACAACTAATACTAATTATGGAAAATATGGCACAGAACAGGTTACCATGCTTGGTTTCTCTTCTGATATTTTCCCAGGCATAACCTTCTTAACAGTATTTTCTATATTTTTATGTGTTAGTGTTTAGGTCCACCCTACCCATTGCTGTAAGCAGGAGAAACGCAAGCAATGGTATACCACATCTTTTGTGTACAGCTCTCTCCCATGTTCACTATATTATAATCTTTTTCTTGCCTGGCAGTCATATCAATACTTTCCTTTGCTTTTTGGTTTTTAGATTTGCCATCTTTTTAGCAGCTGAACAGTGCTGCTTTGATTCCCCGAAGATAACATAAATTTTCTGCTTTAAAATGTTGAATGAATTTTTCCATAGAGGTTTTGCCAATACCTTGGGCATGTTCTTAGATGGCTTTCTGAACTGCAGCCTTGTCTTCTTTAAACTTAAGGTACTCATAGTTAATTAGTTGTTGTGGCAGATTTAGGCAAGCCTTTTTTGTCTCATCTTCCAGAAGGAGCATCATGGGGTTAGATGCTGCAAATCAACCAGGTGTGATTTTTTCCCCCTTTGTGTGGTAAACTACAGTAATGTATAATTATCTGGTCAAGCATGCCTATTGGCCGGTTGTCCCTGCGGCCCCTCCCTACAGGCTCCTGTATAAAGGTAGCAGTTCCACACTCCCTGTAACTCAATGCAGGACACCTGAACAGTAAGGATATCCTATATTCTCAAGTGAATGAAAGCCTATTGGTTTCTCCACAATAGAATCCTATGATTGATGGTGCATCACTTTATTCCAAATAAATAATGAGGCAGTAGCTAATATTCTTGATACTTTCCCAGAAGGTGTCAGTATCAGAGTAGGGCAGTTTTCTTTTTCCCCTGCAGTTCTGCAAGTACCACTAACCGACTTTGCCACTTCTTTCATCTGGAAAGATATAAGGTGGCCAAAGGACAAGAACACAAAAAATTTAGTCCTTTTATCTGTTTTCCTGTGGAACACTGAAGATAAGGAATATTGTCCTTTCAATGTTCCTTTTAATTTTGGTGATTTACTTTCTTTCATTATTTTTTTAAACATTTTAGAAATGAAATAATCTAAATGAACAACTTAACACACACACACACACACACACACACACACACACACACGACATTCAGATGTCTGTTGAGTATAAAGCAGAATGTCCAGATTATAGATAATGCCATGCGATTAGTTGCATTTCAATAAGATACGATCTAATGAACTTCTTAAACTTCTTAAACTGCTTTACAGAGGAAGCTAATTTTATCGTCTGTGGTTGTGCATTCCAAAAGAAAAATACGACATGCTGTTATTGATTAAAGACATTCATTGAGAAAGTTAATTATCAAGGTAACTGCAGTTCAGTTTTCTATTTGCAATTTTGAAGCATCAATGTGTACATTTTAAATTCTTGGCATTTTATTGAGATAATTGTCTACATTCAAACTTTTAAAAATATAAGCATTTCAAAATTGGAATAATTGCAAGTGTAATCTTGCCTCTAGCTTTATTTAATATGTTAGATTGTTCCGCTTTAGGTCAGGAATGAGAAATCTCTTCCATCAAAATATATCCTGCGTTAGACAGAGCCCTCAACACCATTAAATTTTGCTCCTCGGGCCAATTAATGTTATTTTACAAACAGTCTAAAGAATTATTCAACATTATGTTACAAATTATCAACAAAATAATAGAATACTTCATTTTGTAATAGGTAGTCTTAAAATAACAAAGGATCAACAGTTGATCAATTTGCATATGGATTTTTGTTTGTCTAACTCAGAAACAGTAGATTTCTATTTAATACTGGAGTTTAAAATATCACCCAACAAAGTGCTAGATGAAAATTGGATTGGCCAAATTATACATCCCTGAGTAAAATAATTGGATTGGTCTTTTGTTTCAATAAAAGACAAGAAAATTAGAACAGCTTTACTATAGATTGTGATTTTCCCATTCCTGTTTTCTCATTATACTAAACCAAAATGACATTCAGTTTTATTTTAAACTATGAATAAACTCTCCTGCGTCTGACACCTTTCTCCAGCACTTTCTGTACTGCGCTTGACCCAGCATCAACCGATTTAACCATCAGTCATGAGTTCTTTATGACAACTTCACAGAACTATCCATTCCAGGCCATGGGCACATGGAGGAAAGTCTACACGTGGTTAAATGGATGTCAGGGCACTTCCCTGGGCTCCTCTTTACATCAGGGGACACAGAAGAAATTCAAAGAAATATGAATCATGAAAACTTCCTTTATGATTTATTTCATTGAATTTTAATTGCATAGCTCACAAAGGAGGCACTAATAATCTGGTTTCAAATATTTAACTTGAAAAAAGGAGGCTTGATGGTTGACCAGCCATTTTCAACCCGTAAAGCAATCAAGTTTAATTTGTTTCTTCTGCACTTCTCTTCTATTGACTACATAATAAAATTTTTATGATTCCAGTCCACTCCCCCCCCCCCCCCACCTTAAATGTGCTGTGGCTTGCATGGAGAGAATACAGCTCCCATTGAGAATAGCTGATCTGGATACTTCTGAAATCCTGTCAGCAGTTCTGCTTCGCCACTCTCTGGTTGAAAAATATTTCCTTGCTTCTAAATTTCTTCCCCTTATCTTAAAACTATATATTCTCGTTTTATTCATCTCTGATAACAGAATTTTTTTCTGCAGTCTACCCTATCCATATGTAACAGAATTTTTTATTACTCAGTCAAGTCCCCTCTTAAATTCCTCTGTTCCAGGATAAACAGATCTAGCCTCTCTTCACAACTGAAATATTGGGGCTAAATTCTCAATTCTGCTTTTCCCCATTTTGCTGCAAATAGATGTTCTCAGTTTACATTTGCTCTGCTACGTCTCCCAATTTACTACCTACAAATGAATTGGAAAAGTAATGAAGATATTGTATTTGTAAATAAATGATTTAATCTGCTTTGATTTTAAATAATGTGATGTTTCATGAACCAGAGTTCTATAGAAGTCATTGCATTGCACAAACTGAGAATATTTCAATAGAAATATTGAATTACGTGTTTGAAGTGATGACCACAAGTCTGGATTTTGAAAATTCATCTGTTTACATTGTGACATCTGCGCAGTGAAATAGCACACATCCTACGTACATAGTATTTACTTCAAATTCTTCCTGTATATTCAAATTCCAGAAACCCATGTCAAATCAGAATCTTCACTAATTGTTACGTGCAAGTTGTAAGCTTAATGAAACCACTTACATTAAATAAAACTGAACTCATTCAACAAAATTCAGCTAAATGCGTCACATTCTTTTTTTCTGTTTTAGCAAGTTCTGAGACAGCTATGAAAAATTCTGATGACTGAGGGTAAGCTGCTCAATAAATTCTGTTTATCAAATATGGCATGCTGAAGCAAAAATCATTTCATTTTCCTGAAATTATACATTGAAGCTGTCACGTAACTAACATTTCTGCATATGGTCCACTTGACCACAACCTCCCACTTCAAGCAAAAATAGATCACAGTCAGCAGATGTCATTCCCAAATATTTAACAATGTTCTTGCCAATGTTTATGCCATTAATATTGCAATAGTCTGTATTTTTCATATTAATAAAGGGCATGGCCTTCTTCAAGATTAACCAAAACACCTTAAAATCAATGCAAGACTTAATGCATTTTGATCTGAGCACTTGAAACACTTGGGCTAATGGCCACATAGATGTAAACCATGTGGAACTATCATGCCATGTGCAAAACGTCTTAGTGAGACTAATGCCATGGGTAATACGTAAAGCTTGGCAGTATTAGAACATATAACCCTACAGCACAGTACAGGCCCTTCGGACTTTGACGTTGTGCTGATCCATATATTCCCTAAAAAAGGAACTAAACCCTCCCTACGCCATAATCCTCTATTTTTCTTTCATCCATGTGCCTAAGTGTCTTTTAAATGCTCCTAATGTTTCAGCCTCCACCACCATCCCTGTCACAGTTTTCCAGCCACCAACAACCCTACATTTTAAAAAAAACTTACCCCTGATGTCTCCTCTAAACTTCCCTCCCTTTACTTTGTACACATGTCCTTTGGTGTTTGCTATTCCTGCCCTGGGAATCAGGTGCTGGCTGTCTCTCATAATCTCAATCATTATGCCTCTCATAATCTTGTAGACCTCTGTTAAGTTTCCTCTCATCCTTCTACACTCCAAAGAGAAAAGTCCCAGCTCTGCTAACTTTGCATCATAAGACTCATTTTCCAATCCAGTTAACATCCTGGTAAATATCCTCTGCACGCTCTCCATAGCTTCCACATCCTTTCTATAATGAGGTGACCAGAACTGAACACAATACCTTAATTGCGGTGCCTCTCCAAAATACTGTAAACTCGATTAGAAGCATCCCTGACCGTGACACCTGGGAAGCAACATACCATCCTGGAGCCTCGATCTCATTCACAGAAACTCTGTTCCACTCACCTAATTAACAAGTCCCCAATCACCATAGCTCTCCTCCTCTCCCCTGAGCTGAGGGGCCAGCCTCTACATGAGAGATATGACCACCATGATTTATTCCTGGAAGATCATTTTCCCCTCCCCCATCCCAAAACAGTATCCAAAACAGCTTACTAATTATTGAGAGGAATGGCTCTGCATTGTCTGCCTTTACCCTTTCCCTCCCCTACTATCACCCAGTTACCTGCCTCCCGACATTTGGGACTGTCTCTGAAGCTCCTTTCTATCACTACCTCAGCCTCCAGAATGATTCAGAATTTGTTCAGCTCCAGATCCCTAACTCGGTCTTCCAGGAGTTGCAACTGGATGTACCCCTTGCAGGTGTAGCCATCAGGAATAATCATGCTGTTCCAGATATCCCGCATTCTGCACTCGGAGCATTCCAGTGCCCTTGCTGCTGTCTCCATTAACTACTGTAACAAATTATGTTGTGTTTTATATTGTACAAAGATATGTTAAAAAGGAGATGATTGTGGCAGATTTTTAGTGTAGATCACATACAAACACTTTAAAACAGATCTTATTTAACATACTGGAGCTCTGCTCATGCTAGACAGTCTGGTGCCAAGAGCCTTTGCAAAAGCTTTGGAGAGTGCCCAAGAGATGTCACTAATGGATTGTTGTTTATGAAAAGGCAACAGATGAAAGAACGAGCGAGAGAGAGAGAGCGCACGAAAGCGAATTCAGTTCTGCAGTGTTACAGTCAGCAGTAGCAGGGACTGGAACAGGACAAGCTGGCAAGCTTGTGGAAATGCTAATTGGAAGACAGATTGTGAGTGCCTCGTTCAGCCTGGTCAAAGCCCTTGTGGTTCATGCAAGAGGAGAGGACTGGCTGCCTAATGCTTCACTAGAAATGAGTGAAGCAAAAAGGAACTCTGTGGTGACCTGAAAGAAAGAGGTTATCATCTGGAGAACCCTGACAGGGCAAGTTTCTTTGGAAAGACACTGAAGTGGCTGGTTACAAGGACAGAGTTGTGCATGTCAAGTGAACAACAAATCTCTCTCTCAAAACTGACATGGACCTTCCACCTTTCAAACACAAAAGCCTGGTGAACTTTATAAATGTTAAATTCTGTGCAAAGTATAATTACTTACAACCAGCAAACTTGGAGGAATGAGAATTGAGATTGGACTGTAAATCAAATAACTTTTCTAAACTTACACACACATTACATACACGTGGGCTTAGAATTAGAAGGGTGTTAAGTTAGATTAGTTAAGTTAATAGTGATAAGTTAAAGTGTGATTTTCTTTTCATGTTTAAAAATAATTAAAAGCAACTTTTGTTTAAGTAACCATTTGTCTTGGTGAATATCTATTACTGCTGGGTTTTGGGGTCCTCTGGGCTCGTAACACTACTTCTAATTTAAATACAAATATCTTACCTGGTCTAACCTTGTGGGAAACAAGCTCGTCCTCAGCTTCTTCTCACTGAAGCCTTGTGAACCAAAACCAATAATTTTTATCTTGTTTTGGATCTATGCTCCAAATAGTTTTCAATGGCTTTATTTTGATTATAAAGGTGTATGCATAATATCAGTTTGGTTCTTTTCAATTTTTTTTTTAAAAAAACAATGCAACAACTGGCACTCCTATAGCACCTCAAATCTAAAGAAATATCCTCTGGTACCCAACAGAAACAAAGGGCAAAATATGACAGCAGGACATTCTCCAAAATGGTTTATCAAAAAGGGATTCTGCAAGGAGCATCTTAAAAGAGGAGGGAATTAATAGAATGTTCATGAATGCAATTCTAAAGCAGAGAGTCAAACCAGTTGAAAATATGGCCTCTGTAGTCAAGTGAGTAATGTCAGGAGTGAGCAAAAATTAAAAAAAATTGAAAAAAATTGAGAAGAATGGCAGGTCTGGAGGTGATGGTGAGTGGAAAGGCTATGAAAGCAGGTGGGAATATAAAAATTGTGTTGTTGCCAAAGGTATGGTGAAGTAGAGCAGCCAGTGCTACTGTCCTTCAATAGGACAGTAAGATCTGAGTGGGTTAAGATAATGGCCAGCTAAATTATGGATGAACACAGATGAATGTTGGTTAGGAAATTGATACTATTCAGCAAGTCTTTGGGATGGTAAACATCTGTGGATTGATGAAAGACTATCAATCTGAAATATTAACTATGATGCATGACCTTTTGAGTATCCCTGGAATTTTGTGTTTTTAATTTCAGGTTTACAGCATCTGTAGTATTTTATAGGAATAATCAAGTCCAAATGTAAGAAAGTCACAGATGGAATTTATAGTTGTAATTGAGCAGAGGGAAGGATAATGACTGATGGTGTTACAGTGGTGGAAGGAGGCAGTTTATATAATGGAGAAGCTATTTGGAGGGAAACACAGCTTGGGGCCAAATTCATCTCCACAGCTGCCACAGATTTAGCTCATCCTCAGACTATTTCCTGGCAGGAGAAGGGAGATTTGGGGAATGTAGATCAAAAGCAATGGTATTGGTCTTTGCCAAACACAGGATGATGTTGTTCATGGATTTTGGACAGTAAGTCTGGAGATGGACACAAATTTGCAGGTTATATCAAAGTGAGAAATTTGTCATAGAGTGTGATAACAGGCCTTTCAGCTGGACTTCCTTCTCGCCAATCAAAATGTCCCACCAACATTTCGCTCAACTGTTTGCATTTGACCCATTTCCTTCTGAACTTATCCTATACACGCATCTCTCTAAATGTTTCTTAAACATTGTGGGACCAAAGAATCTTCTTTGGGAGAGAGACAGATTCAAAGGTATGTTACTAATATCTGAAGGGAACAGATAAGAATAACAATTAATGTGGGATCAAGAAGGGAATTTGGTTACTTGCCAGATTGGTCAAAATAGGAGGGGTGTCTAAGAAGAGATGCAATGAAAGTTGGGATGAAATTAATAAAAAAGGTCTGATTTCAAAACTATGACAGCAGGAAAGATTTGGAGGAATTGATCAGGTGGGTAAGGGGTTGGAAGAGAAACAAAAAAGATAACCATGGTTTTTCATGATCTTTGAATGAACACCCAGCCCTTGGAGTTGAAGAAATTTAGTAAAGTTATTTGTGGTGGAGAAGCCAGGGACTGCTTCTGGTAATCTGGTGTTAACAGTGGAGAGCAAGACCTGATTAATGCTCAACATGGTCCAGTCAAATATTACAAAGAGTGATTACACTTGTTTTCTGGTAGTGATTTTCCAACCAAAATCTCATGGGCTTAAAAGAGTGGAGCTGAAAGGAAAACCAGCAATTATTATGAAAGTGCATACCATATATTTTGGCATATAGGTCAACTGGTGTACAAGTTGACCCAATTTTTAAGCCTAATTTTAAGGGTTTTATTATATATCCGGCATACAAGTTGAGCCGCATTTTTTGGGCTGTCCGGTCCTGTTACTTGCAAAAAATTGCAAATAACAACACTGCAAATTAAGTTTTGAAAAACCTCAGCCCACCAGACAACAACAGCAATGGCCCATGGAGCTGGAGCAACAACATCCTGTTCCAGGCGAGAGCAGAAACCTTGGCCTACCAGGCAGCAGTGGTGACACCTCACAGAACTGGAATGCCAACATCGTACTCCAGGCAGGAGGAGGAATCTCAGCCTATCAGGCAGGAGCGACAACAGCAACCTCAGGGTCCCAGGTAGGAGCAATTATGGCAGTGCCCAGTGGTGGGGAGGTGTCGGAGAGTGGTGGAGCACGTGGTGGGGAGGTGATTCCAGCATCGACTTATATGCCAAATTGATGTCAATCTGATTTTATTGGTGAATTTAAGGTCTCAAAAGTATATCTGGCATACAAGTCAACACCACCACCCCTTCCTTTTTTTTTTGGGAAATTATTTAGGGTTTCACGATTCGACTTGAATGCTGAAAAGGCCATCAAGGGTATTGGAGAGAGTGAATTTCAAATGATCGGTAACTAAATCAAAGATTTATTAATTAAATACATGAATATGCATTTTAGTTCTTTATTAAATTAAACGCTATAATCTAAAATGAAGAATATGTTGCACATTTCAATTCTTTGGAAGATCTTTAGGTTCAGCTTTTTTCATTTCTTTGATGGAACTTTGTTAATTATAAGTGACAAATGTGTTCTGACCAGGAAATAGATTGGTCATCGGGTTATGTCTGGAATTATATTGTTCTTGGCAATAGGCTTCATGCAGAATGAACTACACTGGTCCTCATTAAAACAGATTTCGATCTTAGTCCGATTTTCAGATTTTAGTTCTGCTTCCATTATCATGACATGTATAATAAAAAATCTCACACCAATCTGAATTATTATTTTGCATTCTACATATAACCATATACAGCACAGAACAGGCCAGTTTGACCCTACTAGTCCATGCCAGAACAAATCCCCACCCTCCTAGTCCCACTGACCAGCACCTGGTCCATACCCCTCCAATCCTCTACCCTCCATGTAATTATCCAGTCTTTCCTTAAATGTAAATAACGTCCTTGCTTCAACCACCACTGCCAGAAGCTTATTCCACATCCCAACCACCCTTCGCGTGAAGAAATTTTCTCTCATGTTCCCCTTATAATTTTTCCCCTGCAATCTCAAACCATGGCCTCTGGTTTGAATATCCCCCACTCTTAATTGAAAAAGCCTATCCACATTCACTCTCTCTGTCCCTTTTAAAATCTTGAACACCTCCATCAAATCCCCCCTCAATCTTCTACGCTTCAGAGAAAAAAGCCCCAGGCTGCTCAACCTTTCTCTGCAACTCAAACCCTGACATGTAACAAAATTATTGATGAATTTAACTTTTGGCTTCATGGCAATATTTTTTGATGTCCAAGGCTGTGGATTCCAGCCATTTGTGTATATAACCTTGGTTGATAATCCTGAACCCCACTGAGGAAGTCCTATGATTGAAGAGGTGTTTTTTTTGGGGGGGGTTTTTTTGAGACATCAACCTGAAGTTCCATCTGTTTCCAGATTCATTTAAACATATTTTTGATCACTATTTAACCCCATCCAAAATTTTAAACCTATGTTCTGGTCCTTGATTAGTTGTGCACAAGTTGACTGCTAGATTTACTGTCCAGTAACAATAAGTACATTTCAAAAAAAACATGAGATTATCTGAAATCATAACAGTAGTTGGGTGTTTTAAATACAAACACATCAAGAATCACCATTATAAAAAGTACTACTTTCTGGTTAAATTGTTCAGTAATTTTGCCAATTGGAAAACAAAGCAGAATGAACAGCAGAGTCTCCAGTGAATAACATATGCTTGGTCCCACATTTCCACAATCAAGTTGTATTGTATTTCTTTACAGAAGAGGCTCCCCGGTCAGCTTAATTGTGTTTACAGTGGACCATCATTTGCCAAACCTAAAGTACCCCAAAGCAGTGGAAACCAGTCACAAGTTATGTTTTTTCCTGCAGATTGTGCAAATTCCCTGCAGGGTTTTGCCAAGGGTCAATGGAGACAAGTCTTTTGTTCTAAGTTTCCAATTAGTATAATGGTCAATTTGAGTCTATATTGCATACTTCAAAGGAAATCAATTGCTTCATCTAAATTAATATAATTCATGAATTCCCTTTGAAGTGAGCTCAGTGAAAGCTAAATCTTTAAGCTTGTAAAATCCAATAGATTTGTATAGTTTGAGTTTACAAAAAGTACATAATGTTTTAATGTCACATGGTAATGTAAAGGCAGTTTTCTTTTCTCGATTAAAAGATCCAGACACACTGAAAGACTGAAAGCTGTGGTAGTTAGAAGACAAATAGATAACACTACCAGTTCATAAAATCAGACAAGACTGATCAAAGGTGCTAGTCCTTCTTTAAAGTTAGAGGTTTACAGGGATGGTGGTGATTGGGTGAATATAACTGGTGAGCAATAGGGCAATACATATACAGGTCATAGTGAATTATACAGTGCAAAATTTTCCTTACTTTTTCCTTCAGCAGCCTACAGAAAATTTACAAAGTCTTTGCCTTTTTCAGTTAGAAATTCCCAGTTCCTGTGTATTTAAAATATTGTTGGTTATATTAAAAACATCCCATCTTTCCTAAATCTGTTTTGTAGAGAAGGGATCAAAGGTGTTGGGGCTACCAACAAGAAACAAACTTTTAGCTACATGCATTTCAAAATAGTGACTCTATTACTTCTTCCTTCCATCCCTTGGGGAGACCATCAGTAAATTCATCTGCATATTCCTCAACTTTCCTTCCACATTTCTCCCCATGAATTAGTGCTGTCTCCTGCAAAATAATGGGAAAATTGGGAGATGACATAAAAATTGGTACTGTGATGGAGAGTGAGGAAGGGTATCCAAGTTTATCACAGGATCTAGGTTAATTGAAGAGGGCCAAGGAATGGCAAATGGAACTTAACTTTGTGTAAGATGCTACTATTGTAAGCCAAACCAGGGTAAGCACAGTAAAAGGCAGAGCTCTGGAAAGGTGTTGTAGAACTGTCATGTTGGGAAGAGTATCAGGTTAAGTGGGTTCAGAGAGAGACAAGTCTGGACACAAGGGCTACAATCACGCAAATTTATCAACACATAGGTTAAAAAAAAACAAAAAAAATGGGAGAATGTTAAATGGTACACAATTACTAATTCACATCAGCAACATTACAGATATTCACCTCAGACAACAGTTAGACTTCAACAATGGTAATCTTATACTTAACTCCACTCTCACACTACACACAGTTTCACTTGAATTACAACCTAGACATCAACCTCAGACATAGTTGGACTCCAACAATGGCAAATCTACATCTGACCCCATTCACACACTATAAACAAGGACTATTACACATGCTCCTGGTTCCCTGATCAATGGGGGTGCAGCCCTACTGCTAGTATTGATTGATCATAATACAATGACTCAACTTCAGTGTAGTGCACATCTTACCTGTGACCCTTCCAGCGACATCCACAATGGTGACCAAGCATGGAGCTGTGTCCGGGTCTTGGACCATGAAGGATAGAGAAACAATGTGCTGTGTGCTGATACACAGGGCTAATCTGTACTTCTAGCCAATAATAACCCTAGGTGATTTAAAGTAACCAAAGGCAATGTGTGCACTAATAGGTGGCTGGAGTCTATCTTTGATTGATAGGTGATGTGACTTTCAAACAAGTTCTAAATGGGGAGGACACGTGACCACCCATAATACACACATTGCAGACAGGTAGAGAGGCCACACTTCCTCCACACACAACTATCTACCCCTTGGAAGCCACATCACTCTAAAATCACAAAAATGACAACAATTATATACATTATGACTATAAAAACAGGAAAAAAAGACACATTTTAAAAAAAAATACTACTAATGCAGATCAATATATACACAAGTTCCTTCCGCCTGCTGGACTAGGCACATAATCAAATTAAATGACAGCACCTCACCAGCAAGTTGATTCCCTCAACTAAACACAGATGCTGTGTTTCCAATGGAACAGGATGCTGTGGGAGCTGCTCCCCAGTGTCAGAGGGGAGGGTGGAAAAAGGAATTTGTTTGGTCACTCATTTGCATGTCTGGTTTCTCCGACTTGATTGGCAAATGTGAGCACCCTTACCACCAACATCTATGAGCAAGCGGTGCAAGGTCATTCATCAGGTGCCTCAGCCCTTTCTTGGCTTGTGCATCCCACGCCTTGGCCTCACACTTGGGGTTCTCTCGAAGCACAGTGACATGCATCTGGGATTTGTGCTATCTCATGGGGAGGCAGGGAGCAGGACGGTAGGCATACAATCAGGGTGTATCTGGAGCACCCTGTTTCTCTGGGCTGTCATTTAACATCAGGATGCCATTCCTGCTGGAAGGAGTCATGTGATGGAGTAGTGGCCGGACGGTGAACTCCAGCCCTCTCCAGAAAAGTCGGGAAAAACAAGAGAAAACACAAAGGCACAGAAATAAAAGTTACAGAAAAGTGAGTATAAAGGTGGAAAGAAGATGGCGACAAAAAAAGAAAAATCGAAAGCAACGGCAAGAAGAGAGGAAGAGAAGACAAAGGAGGAAAAAGGTGAAGGCCTTACCTGTCCGAAGAGGCCCGCTGCGGAGAGAGAAACCCGCTCCCTCAGGTCGGTAAATAATGGACTACAAAAATGGCTCGCTGAGCCGAGTAAAAGTGCGCAACCGCGCATGCGCGAAGTATCGCGCATGCGCGATGCGAATGAAAAAAAACACACCGACGGGAGGGGGGACCAGCTGGGGAGTCGATCTCCACAGCCGGCAACGACAGCTGCAGAACACCTGCAGCAAGAAGAGACCACAGAAGACAATAGAAACAAGAAAGAAGAGGAGGAAAGGGCAACAAAGAAACAACAGATGGTCAACCCAGAGGAAGAAGAAGAGGAAGAGGAAGAGTACAGTGAAATAGAAGAAGAAAAGAAAGGCAAGGTAAAGGATATACTTGCTCTTATTAAAGGATACATGGAGTCATTTAAAGAATGGCAAACACAGGAATTTAAGGATTTAAGAAAAAGAATAAACAACACAGAAGAGAAAATAAATAAAATGGAGATGACCTTAACAGAAATGGGAAAAAAAATGGACAAGATGGAAGAGCGGGCAGTAGCAGCAGAAATGGAGGTAGAAGACTTAAAAAAGAAATTGGAGAAATCTAATAAAAAAAATAAAGAGACACAAGAACTACTAGCTCAAAAAATAGATACAATGGAAAACCATAACAGAAGAAATAACATAAAGATAGTGGGCCTTAAGGAAGATGAAGAAGGCAAGAATATGAGGGAGTTTATAAAAGAGTGGATCCCTAAGACCCTAGGATGTCCAGAACTACAGCAAGAATTGGAAATAGAAAGGGCACATAGAGTATTGGCCTCTAAACCACAACCACAACAAAAACCAAGATCTATTGTAGTAAAATTCCTAAGATATTCTACAAGAGAAAAGGTACTGGAGAAGACAATGGAAAAAGTAAGAGAGGGCAACAAACCACTGGAGTATAAAGGGCAAAAAATCTTCATTTATCCAGATATAAGTTTTGAACTCCTAAAGAAGAGAAAAGAGTTCAATACAGCAAAGGCGATTTTATGGAAGAAAGGGTATAAATTTATACTAAAGCATCCAGCGGTATTGAAAATATTTATTCCAGGACAATAAAACAGACTATTCTCGGATCCAGAAGAAGCACGAAAATTTGCAGAACAATTACAAAAATAGACTGAGGGAGGAAGACGGGTAATGAGAGTTAAAATGATCACGATTGATATGTATGTGGGTAAAGACAAAAATAGACTGAGGGATGAAGACGGGTAATGAGAGTAAAAATGATCACGATTGATATGTATGCGGGTAAAGAGGTATAAGAGTGAATAGAGACAATGAGCATACATGAATGTATCTGTACTTGGAGGAAAATATAGATAGTATAGACAAGAATTAATAAGGGAAGGTAATGGAATAGAGAGAATAAGGAGGGAATTAAAAGAGTGACCTTTGTGACATATGAAAAGTGAAATCTTTTCTGGGGGAGGCGGGGTGGGGGGAAATAGCGGTCACTGCAAAATCAGTTGACACTTGCGAGTGGATTCGCAAATCCAAATGGAGAGGGGAGATGTGGTTGTCCGACAAGGGATAAAGGACAACTCAGGAGGTGAAGGGGAGATTGGGGATAAATAAGATAGAAATAGGAGAATAAGGAAAATGTTAGATGTTGTAGGAATGTTGTCTTATAAAGAGTTGAAAATAAGAAAACAGAAATGGAAAAGGAGGAAAGGTAATGATGGAAAAACGGAAAGAGAAGATAAACAAAATATAAAAGGGCTACGCTGAACTATATGTCTTTAAATATTAATGGAATACATAACCAAATTAAAAGGAAGAAACTACCAAATTTAAATGAATAAATGTATTCCATTAGAAAAAATAACATATTGGTTAAGAAATAATATTGAAATATTCGAACAAGTATAGGAGCCTTACATTAAATACAATAGCGAAAACCTACCGGGGACAAACATTACCTAAGTTGATGGAAGGAGAAGGAAAGAAAAGAATGGACTCAGTAGAATTTCTGGTGTAATTTTGTTGAATGACAACATTGTCTGACTGGCTTAATGCAACCCTAAAATGGATGAGAGGGGGGGTGGGGGGGTGGTTTGGGAGGAAAGGGGGGGGGGGGTAGAAAAAGTCACTGTATATGTGTGAAAAAGAAATAGTGTATATCATGGCTAATGTGATTTATGGTGTGAAAAATAAAAAAAATTAAAAAAAAAAAAGGATGCCATTCCTGCTCATGTTCTCTTTACTCAGGTGCTACAAGTGCCTCTGTTGGATCCCTGTAATGATAGGCAGGAGGTATCAGGACTGAAAGTTAGTTTTTGTGGTTTTTTAAAGTTCCTGAAGCCCCCATCTCCTCAACAAAATAGAGAGAGTGCAGAGAAGATGTACAAGAATGTTGCATGGGTTTCAGGGTTTGAGTTACAGGGAAAGGTTAAACAGGCTAGGATTTTATTTCCTGGAGTGTAGAAACTTGAGGGTTGATTTGATAGAGCTATTTAAAATTCTTCCCTTAAAATAAATTATCCCAATCCACACCCTCCAAATCTTTTCTCATCCCCTCAAAATTTGCTTTCTTCCAATCAAGAATCTCAACCTTTGGCCAACCTCTATTCTTTTCCATTACTATAACCCAAAACAAATTGTATTGTGATAACTGGACCCAAAGTGTTCCCCAACACAAACTTCTGGCACCTAACTTTCCACATTTCCAAATTGGAAACCAATTCTGCCCTCTTTTGAGTCAGTTCTTTTACGTATTGAAGAAAACTTTCCTGAACACACTTAACTCTACCCCATCCAGCCCCCTTACTCTATGGCCATCCCTGTCAATGTTCAGAAAATTGAAATCTCCCATAACTACCACCTTATGTTTATTACACATATACACAATCTCCTTACAAATTTGCTCCTCTAATTCCCTCAGCCCATTTGGTGGTCTATAATAAATTCCTATTAATGTATTTATGCCTCTGCCATTCCTCATCTCCACCCAAATGGCCTTTCTGGATGATCCCTCCTAACCATCCTGCCACAGCACTGCTGTAATGTTCTCTCTAATAAGCAATGGAACTCCTCCACCTTTTATCCCCCCCCCCCCATTCTATCATGCCTAAAACATGATAATTAACTGCCATTCATGCCCTTCCTGCAGACAAGTTTCATGATATTGTGGCGATCAACATGTCCATGTGTCTATGCATACCTTAAGCTCATCCTCATTTACTATGCTCCTTGCATTAAAATAGGTGCACTGGAGAGACTGTCCTCCACATGTACTCCTTTTGTTATTAACTACCTTTACTTTCCTCCCTCTCATTTATATTTTTGTTCATTTCACTCCAATCGAGGTGTTCTTCCACTCTACTCTCCATATTCTCATTCGGATTTCCACCCTCCCCCTCCCCACCCCACCCCAACAGCTCTAGCAAACCTGCCTGCCAGGATATTGGCCCCCCTCCAGTTCAAGTGCTGCCCATCCCTTTTGGACAGGTCTGACTTGCCTCAGAAGAGATTCCAAGCATCCAGAAATCTAAACCCCTGCCCCATATCCTGAGCCACGCATTCATCCTCCACAACTTCCTATTTTTACGCTCACTAGCGCATGGCACAGGCAACAATCCTGAGCTTTTCAACTTGTCCCCCAACTCCCTAACTTTCAGGACCTCATCCCCACTTCTAACTATATCATTAGTACCCACGTGGACCACAACTTCTGGCTGCTCCCCCTCCAGAATGCTGTGCACTCGATCAAAGACATCCCTGACCCTGGCACCTGGAAGGCAACCTACCAAGCAGGATCCCTGATTTCATCCAGCAAACCTCCTATCTGCTCCCCTAATCAACAAGTCCCCAACCTGGTTGGTATTCTTTTCCCCTTCTCTTCTGAGCCAAGGGTCCAGCCCCTGTGCCAGAGACCTGATCTCCATGACTTGTCATCCATTGATCATCCCCCCCAATAGTATCCAAAGTAGTATTTTTTTTGTTGAAGGGGTACAGCCACAGGGTACTCTGTCTCCCACCCCCTCTCCTTCCCCTTCCCCTCAGTCACCCATTTCCCTGATTCTTGACTGTTGGGGGTGACTGCCTCCCCATAACTCATGTCTATCATCACCTCAGCCTTCCTTATGATCCTCACTCAATTCAGCTGCAACTCCAATTCCCTAACCCAGTCTTCCATGAGTTGTAACTGGATGCACCTTTTGTATGTGAAGTCATCAGGAACATCTGTGCTGTCCCTGACTTCTCACATCCTGTAATCAGAGCATTTAACTGCCCTAACTGCTTCATTCACCCACTCTTCAATTTAAATTAGAGTATTTTAGATAAACTTAACAGAGATTTACCAAACATTACCTCAGCCTCTGCTCACCAAAGCCCTGAAGTCCCATTTACTCACTGGGCTGTTCTATTAGCAAGTCCTGCTTTTCATTGGTCCCTGATAATTTACTTAATTACCCAAATAATTGCTCCCACAATAATCAATTACCAGCAGTCACCAGACTTACCCAGCTGAAGGCTCCTCACCAAGTGAACAGCAAGGCAAGCTGTCCTCACCCTTTTTAAATTCTCCTGCCCGACCAACATCACGCACTAGGGCCCCCAACCGGCTTTCAAAATCACCCAGGAAAATTAAATAAATAAAGAAACAAGTAGGCCCTTAGAATTAAATAAATAAATACATATCAACAGACTACTCACGGATAACCAGTGGCTCTCATGGCTGAAGGCTCCTCACCACGGCATCATTGTGGACAGTTTATTTTTGTACTTTCAATAAGTGGTAATTCTGCCTCACCTGCGGGAAAAAAAAGAATCTCAGGGATGTATATGATGTCTCATCTGCACTTGAACAATAAATCAAAATCTAGATCTGAAATCTGAATCAGTTAATCAGTTCAATAACCTTTACTTCTGACTTAATTTACATCAGTGGGATACACATCTTTAGATAAAGTCCCATACATAAAAGACATCTGTGTAAAATTTAATTGCATGGTATTAAAGGGGACTTGAAGAGCTAGTTATCGTGGAAGATTGAACAGGTTATGACTTTATTCACTGGAGCATCAGAGAATGAGGGAGATTTGATAGAGGTATACTAGTGTATGAAGGATATAGATGTGGTAAATACAAACCCATTTTTTCTACAGCTGTTGGGTGAGACATGAACTGAAGAACATGGGTTGAGGATGAAAGGTAGAACTACAAAATATCTAAGATGATGTTAAAGCAGAATCCACTTATTCCTTTTCTTTGATATCTGGTACAATAAAGGGATAAAGAGGATAAAAGATTGTTTCTTATGTTATTTTTTCTTGACTTTTGAAAAAATACAATATACCAAATAAAACTATTTTTTCATGCTCTCATCTAAAATCATATTTAAAAAAAGAAATTAGGTGCAAATTTTAGAATTCTGGAACAGAGCCCATTTGAGTATTTAATAATTCATACATTTATTGAGAAACTTATCACTAATATGTATATACAATTACAAGACACAAAGCAGAAAAATGAACTATTTAAGTAAAAAAAATGGAAAATGATTTAACTATACAAATTAATGATGACGCCTGGTCAAGATTGTGCCAGGAGAATGTAACTAATACAATTAATGTTAGATATCAGATGGTACAATATAACTTTTTACACCAATATAATTTTTAACACCAATTATACCACACTCCATATAAATTACATTGACTTAATTCAAATTGTTCTGACAAATGTTTCAGATGTAACAAAGAAACAGGAACATTATTACACGCAGTTTGGTTTTGTGGAAAAAGTGGGAAAATTTTGGGAAGACTTGCTTGTTGATTTATGTGATATTGATACTAAATTGAAGTTAGACAAATATTAACAAAAAATTTTAGGTGTAGCAATAGCGGTGGCATGGAAATGTATGGCAGTTTCATGGAAATCTGATAATTTTATAAGGTTGGATAGATGCCATACGGAAATTCAAAATTGTAGACCATTTGAAAAGATTATTTAAGGAATCAACCTGAGAATTTTTATATGATTTGGAAACCATATATGGATTTCATCAGTAAGAATCTAGCCCCATCGTTCATAACACCTGCTCCTTCCAATTAATACGTACAGGGTAGAATAATCTGTTAGGAATAAATGAATAGTAAATGATAAATAAATTCAGGTGCTTTCTCTTTTTTTCTCTCCTTTTTCTTTAGGGTAGGGGAGGGGGATAAAAAGAAAAAAAATGTATCATTTTTATTATATTTTATTGTTATATGATGAAGAATTTATATGTACGTATTGATGCAAATAAAAAATAAAAATTTCCAAAAAAAAGGATGAAAGGTGAAATGTTTAAGCAGCTTCTTGCGGTCTTGAGTGGAGCAGTTCCCATGGTGAGGCACTCTGATAGGGTGCTTTCAGTGGTGTACCTGTAGAAGTCTGATGGCAAATTTGCTCAGGCTTCTGCTCATGTGCTCTTTTTGGTCATTGCATCGATGTGGGTGGACCAGGATAAGTTGCTGGGGATATTTACCTAGGGGGCTTAAAGCTGACAATTATGTCCAGCTGAGCACTGTTAATGCAAACCAGGAGCTCTGTTCCTCCTCTGTACATCTTTCACTAGCTCTTTCATCTTGCTGACACTGAGGGAGAAGATGTTCTCCTGGCACCAAGCCACAAGTCCCTCCATCTCCGTTGTGTATTCTGCTTTTCATAACATAATGTCTTGGCCATTATCCGCACTGTGCAACCTGAAAACATGTTTGCCTAGAAATGTATTTAAGGTTGCTGGTGTTAAACATGCTGTATAGTCATAGGACTACATTGTGCGCACCTTTGAAATTTATTCCAGTAGGAGTTCACATTGAATTATTAAAACAAAACAGGAATTTTATCTATATAAATGAAACTCCCAGATTGTTTTAAAACCTATTCAGTTTGCTGGTGCCCTCTAGAGAAGGAGCCTGCTTTATTTGTACAGTTTACTCATGAGTCACCTCCAACTGTCCTCTGAAACATACCACTGACACACTCGGTTGTGAAGGGGTGGCTCAATGTCATTTATAGATCGGCAAACTATCGTGGGCTTGTCGGTGACGCTTTTATTTCACCAAAGACTCTCTCACTGAACTAAGAATTTTGTGACAAATAAACATAAACTGAATAGAGTCATATAGCATGGGAACAAGCCCACAATGCCAACAAAAACCAAAATGCTCCATCTACATGTCCCATCTGCATTCATTTTCCCCGTATGCTTCAAACCTTAACATCTGTCCAAGTTTTTCTTAAATGCTGCTGTTTCATCTTGTATTCGTATGTGCGAGTACTTAGACAACACATGGATGAAGGAAAAGGTTCTTTACTTTAAAGTTTATGTAAAAAGCCCTTGAGGCTGCAAGCCTACATTACAGATCATACATATAGTAGTCTCTTGCTCTGTGTCAGCTACTGCTAGCAGCCACGTATAATCAAACACGGACTATATCCTTCAGACCTTGCAAGTAGCAAATGTAAACATGATCATTATCATTACATCTCCCTTTCTTAAAACACAAGTAGCTAACTTTTAATTAACGTTTTCTTTGTATAGCTCTGCAATTTTAACTTTAACACCAAGAATTTACATTTTCATTATTATCAACATGGTTAACATTTTTAAAACTTGTTTTGTGTGTTCACATTAAAACTTAAAAAGCAAATAAGATAGCACAACTTCATTCTATAACAGGAGTCTTTAAATTTGCTCTATGACTATCTTAGAAGGATTCACATGTCTTGACAATCTCCTGATTGATTGTCCTTGAATCTGAGTTGTTGCCTCAGACGATTGCTTCTCAGCTGTGCGTTCAGGTTGTTCAGCAGTATCCGTCTTTCCATCTCGACGATTTCTTTGCAGAACAGCACCTTCATCTGTCTGAATGATGTATGATCTTGGCTGGACTTCACTAAGGACAGTTCCCTTCTGAGTCCATAATTTTGTTTTGTCTTTTATCCTTACTTGGTCATCAATGTAGAGTTCCTCTGTCAAAGTAATACTTTGGTTTTTCTTTCTGTTGATCTTTGAATTTCCTCACTTTCTCCCCCTCTTTTGTTTTTAGGAGGTTCTCCTGAATGGGTAGGTTTGATCTCAGCCTACATCCCATAAGGAGTTGTGCTGGTGACATACCACACATGAGCGGCATGCTCTGGTAGAAGTCCGTTCCACTGTCTTTTGCCTTGTTCATCAGTCTTTTCACTGTCTGTACCAATTTTTCCACTAGACTATTGGACCATGGAAAATGAGGACTTGATGTGGTGTGTACAAAGTCCCACTCTTTGGCAAACTGTTGGAACTTTGAATTGCAAAACTGGGGTCCATTATCCGTGAAGACCTTGTTTGCTATGCCATGTCTGGAGAATATGGCTTTCATACCTGTTATTACACCATCTGTAGTAGTGGTGTTCCATTTACACAACTCTGGATGCAGGGAGTATGTGACTACAAGATAGTCCTTCCCTTGACATTCGAATATGTCAGTGCCTACCTTCTGGTAAGGTCTGATTGGTGCTGGGTGTGGCTTTAGTGGTTCTGCAGGATTGCTTGCTTGATATTTCTGGCATATTGTACAGTTTGACACTTTATTTGTTATATAATTGTTGATTCTTGTCCAGTATGTCAACTCTTGTGCTCTTTTCTTACACTTTTCAATTCTGAGATGTTTTCCAAGGATCTTTTTTCGCATCTCTTTTCTCAGACTCTTTGGATTAGGATTTTACTTCCTTTGTAGATGATGTCTTCAACCCTAATAGTTCTGTCCTGCAGTTCCAGTACTCTGCAATGTCAGGTGAGCAGTCCTGCTTCATGTTGGGCCATCCATCCAGGATGTTATTTTTTTCTCAGTTGCCTCAGTGTTTCATCTTTGTTTGTTTCTGACTTTATGAACTCCATTTTTGCATCTGATATGGGCAGTGTACTTGTGATCATGTCCATGAAGGCATTCATGTCTTCATCCATTTTGGTGTTTGTGGGCTCGCTTGTGTCAATAGCTCTAGACTACATTTCTGCTGTGTACATTAGCTTCCCCAGAGTGTGTTGCATTGCAGCCTAATCATCATTCTTTGTATTCTCAGTGGACATTCATTTAATGGCTTTTTGAACAATGCAATCAAGGGTTTATGGTCAGTCTCTACACTGATTGCTTGTCCTGAATCAAACTGATGAAATTTTTCACAGGCGTATGTGATGCTGAGCAGCTCCTTTTCATTTTGAGCTTATTGCATCTCAATGTTTGTCACTGAACATGATGCATATGCAATTAGTTGCTAGTCATCACATTTTTGCAGAAGAACTGCACCAAGCCCACTATGTGATGCATCTGATGATATCTTGAGGGGGTCTCACTGGGTTGTAAAACCTCAGAACTGGTTTCTCTATGAGCAGTTTCTTTAGTTCATTCCATGACTTTTCATGTTCATGATTCCACTCCCATTTAAAGTTCTTTTCGCAATGGAGCCATCTTTTCTGAGAGGCTGGATATGAATTTACCCATATAGTTGTCCATTCCATTAAACCTCTGAATGTCCTTTTTGCATTGTAGCCTTGGCATGTTCCCAATGGCGGACACCTTTCTGGGATCTGGTCTGATGCCCTCATTGCCAATAATATCTTCTCCAAATGTTAGTTCTGTCACCCCGAGCTGGCCATTTCTCTCTATTCAGCTTCAGGTTTGCTTTCCTTGTTGCTTCCAGCACTTTCCTTAGTCTCTCATTATGCTCCATTCTCGTGGTTCCCCATACGATGATGTCATCCATTGAGGTATCAACTCCGTCCAGCTGCTCATAGACCAGATGGATAGTTTTGTGATACACTTCAGGAGCTGAGGCAATTCCGAATGGTAACCTTAGGAATCTGTATCTGCCAAATGGACTATTGAACGTGCACAGTCTTGAACTTGTTTCATCCAGTTTCAACTGCCAAAATCCTGATGATCCATCTAACTCGCTGAAAAATTTTGACATGATTTCTTCTCGCGTTGGAAGCTTAGTGTTCTCTCTTTATTTCTCTATTTAGATCTCTTTGATCCAGGCAAATTCTAAGCTTTCCATTCTTTTTGTCCACAACAACGAGTGAACTCACCCACTCCATTGGCTCATCTATTTTCTGAATCACGTTCAGGCTTTCCATCCTGTCCAACTCTGCCTTTAGTTGCTTTTGAAGTGCAAATAGAACTTTTCTGCATGTATGTATTATCGGTGGCACATGTTTATCCACTCTGATCACGTGTTCTCCTGGAAGGCAGCCTAAAGCCTGAAATAGGTCATTGTACTCTTTCATAAGTTCATCATGGACTGTCTCTCCTTCGCTTTCCACAATGAGGACACTTTTTACCAGGTTCAGTTTCTCACAGGCTGTTAAAATTAGTATGGCCTGAACATTCTTTGGGACCACAACAAATGCTAGCATTTGCTCTCTGTCCTTGTGTTTAACTTTGACCATGCATTCTCCTTGCACTGGTATATCGGTTCCTGAATATTATGTCACCTTCACTTTTGTTTCATACATCTTTGATCTGGATCTAACCTTCTTAAAATCATTCTCTGATATTACAATAATTTGTGTTTCAGTATCTAATTTAACTGAAATGTATATGTCATTTGCTTTTAATCTCAACATCCAGTCTCTATTTTCTTTCTTGTTTATAGTCACAATATCTACATAGAATTCCTTTCTCTCCCTTTCATCTACTGCATGAACCTTGCTTTGTTGCACTTAACCAAGTGGGCATAATGATTGCTTTTGTTGCACATATAGCATGTTTTACCATATGCTGGACACTTTTTTGGTAGGTGTGTACCTCATAAATGACATGGCTTTCGATTGTCCCTTTCACTTTTGTTCACTAGCCATGCCTCTCTTACCATTTTGGCACACTTTTTGTTATGTCCGTTCTTGCTCACTGCATCCACATTGCAGCTAGTTTCACTGAGCAGCTCTTCTGTCTGCATTTTTAGAGTTTTTGTTGCCCTACAGAGTGCTATTGCTTTTTCTAGATCTAGATTTTGCTCTCTTAGAAGTCTTTCCCTTAGATTATTATACGGAATTCCACACACAAGTTGGTCTTTTATCAGCAAGTTAGTCAGTCCACCAAATTCACACATTTTTCTTCTGTTTCTCAAATCAGTCAATACTTCCTTCCATTTTCTGTATATATGTGAAACATCTGGGCCTCTCAAACATCTAGTTACATTTAGGTATGCAGTATGCCTTAAACAGTTCTATTATTTTTTTCCAATTTCATTTTGTCTCCTTCAGAAGAAAATGTGTTTATTATACACCTCCAGAGCTTCATCGCCTACGACATGTAAGAAAACTGACGCTTTCCCTTTATCACTTTTCTTGTCAGCTCTGACTGCCACTAAATACAATCCAAAATGTTGTTTGAATCTGTTCCAATTTTCAGCCACATTACCTGTCAACTGAAGTTTCACTGGTGGATGTAATCCTTGTATTTTTCACCATGTTAGCTTCCCTTCACTGATCTGTTACTGACTTTAGATTTTTCCTATAGAGTGTTTCCTTTAATTTTCTTTCATCCCACTTTTGACACCATGTTTCATCTTGTATTCATATGTGCGAATTCTTAGCCAACACATGAATGAAATAAAATATTCTTTACTTTAAAGTTGATGTAAAAAGCCTATGAGGCATGCCTTGAGGCTGAAAGTCTCCATTACAGATCTTACATACTGCAGTCTCTGCCTCTGTGTTAGCCCCCTGCTGACAGGCAAGTATAATCAAACAGGAACTATATCCTTAAGACCTTGCTAGTAGCAAATGCAACCATGATCACTAATCATTACAGTTGCAATAATACTTCCTCCAGCAGCCCATTCACACACCCACCACATTCTGCATAAAAAGTAACCTTATGTTTCTGTTAAATTTTCTCCCTTACCTTAAGCTAATGTTCTTTAGTTACCAATTCTCCTACTCAAGTCAAAAAACTCACTGCATTCACCCTATCTAGTCCACTCATGATTTTGTATATCTCAACAAGATCGCCTCTCCATATCCTGCACTTCAAGAAATATAGCTCTAGCCCACCAAGCCTCTCATTATAGCTAAGGATCCCAAGTTCTGGCAACATCCTTGTGATGTTTCATTTATTACAATGAAGAATCTTGGGTTCTTTCTCAACATACTGATTTATTAACTAAAGCAACAGTACTAAGAACAATATTTGTGGCAGAGACAGAGCACAAGCCATTCATAGCCATAATCAAGAAAAATCTCAGTGAAATATCACTGTAAATCCAAAGACTGAGGATAAAACTACAATGTTATGACTTGGAATATGGGAAACTTATTGCGATAGCTGATGCATTATCCAGGGCAATGATGCAGAGTGAAGCACACAATGAGAATTCCACAGAGACAGATGTAAATCTCCACGTGAACCTGATCACTGAATCTCTTCCTATGTCTGGTTAAGAGGAATTAGGGGATATGGGGAGAAGGCAGGTAGGTGGTGCTCAACACTGTTCACTTCGGGCACTACTATGCCCACGAGAAGTGTATCACTGAGAGCAGTTTCTTCTATAGTGTGTACACTTTTACTTCAGTCTTGTTTTCCTTTGGAGAAACATGGTTCTGCATAGTGATTTTGCCCTTTGCACTTATTATAGACTTTCCTATAAGCTGGGTAATACTTTGGTACATGTTTAGAGCCACATTGTTTACAAATGAATGTCTCCCCATCTTTTTGTTGTTTCCTGTATCTCATTATGTGTATGTGCAGACACTGGCTATGACTATGCCTTCATTTTCACTGGCTTTACACTATCACTGGATTTTTTTTCATATGCCGCAGAGATACTTCACTGGCATGACATATCTTCACAGCTCCAGCTAAGGTAAGCTCTGTCTCTCGCAGCAACTTCTCCCTCACTTTCTTATCATTAATTCTGAACACAATTTGATCATGGATCATTGAATCTTGCAGCAGTCAAAAATTGCATGTTCTTGCTTTTAATTTTATGTTTGTTAAAAGAAGTATCAAAGCTCTCTTCCTGCAGCTGTGTATATGAGTGAAACACATACCTCTCGAAGGTTCATTTTTCTTTGGTGAACAGCGCTCATCAAACATCTCAATAATCTTGTTGAATTTTCTCTGGTCTACTGCCTTGGCAAAAACAAATGCATTGAAAACCTCTAGAGCATTAGGTCCCACCATAATAAGTAGCATTGCAATCTTCTTTGTATCTGGTTCACTATTGATTCCAATCACTTGCATGAACAGCAAAGAGTTGCCTCCACTCGTGGTTGACATTTCCAGTCAATTTCACAGCATCAGGGAGTTTTAAACTCTCCATATTTTCTCTGCTGATGTTGAATGTTACTCACTATGCACACTGTGGTTTTTCTTTCACTCCTGTGCACAGCAGCATACTCCTGGTGTTTCTTCCACTCCTGGTACCATATGATGTTTCAGCTACTGATAAATTTAGGGATGTATTCCAACATTTTGTGACTGAGGGTTTAGTTTCAGTTAAAGAAAGGTTAAAACAAGTGCCAGTGAAAATATTGCAAGATACGAGATCTGCTCAGTCACTTGTGTTAGACAGCGTTTTGAAATTTGGTGAAGAAACTGACACCGGCGAAATAAATTTGATTAAAGGTTTCAGGGGTGAATCTGACCCTATTCCTTTGCACAGAATAGTGTTAAAATCAGCCTTGGTTAATGGACTAATTACATAGGAGTTAGATCGAACTTGCCAGTGAAAGGAATTTCACTGTTGCTATGCAATGACTTGGCTGAAGGGAAGGTTGCTCCTGCAGTATGAATGACAGATAAGCAGAGAGGGATTCTGATATTTACCTCGCTTGTGCTACAAAAGCAATGTCTAAAAGGATTGTCAATGCAGATAAGGCTATGAAAAATGATTTGACAGAAAACAAAATCTGTGGTAGTCAAAAGCAGCATTTAGGTGGAAATGACCTGGTAAAGGTTGAGCAATCTTCTTTATTAAACCCAAGCACTGATAGCTACAGATTTGTCACTATCCAGACAGGAGTTGATAGCAAGGCAAAATGAGGATCCTGATCTTGTGGAAGTGGGAGATAAGGCACTCTCTGATGAGGAAGTTAAGAACATGCCAGTGGGTTAATATGTCAAAGATGGAGTATTGATGAGAAAGTAGAGACCATGTGATATTTCTCCCAGTGAAGACTTTGCACCCTCTCAATCTTATTTATATCCTTGCTATAATTTGGAGATCAGAACTGCACACAATAGTCCAAACTTGGCCTCAGTAATGTTCACTAGGTGTGATCTCTAAAGTCTACAAGGATGAAATTATAACTATGGCTCATAGCACCTTGGAATGAAAAAAATGATGGATAAGACAATGAAACAATTTTATTAGCCTAGTTTAAGGAAGGATGTTATAAACTTTTGCTGGGCTTGTCACATTTGTCAGGTGGTGGGTAAACCTAATCAGTGTCCCCCAGTGGCACCATATAACCATAAAACATTTTACAGTATGGAAACAGGTCATACTGGCCCATCTAATCCACACCGATTTACGTGAAACTCCACTAGTTCCACCTACCTACTCCCTTGCCCATAACCCTCCAACCCTCTCACATCCATGTACTCATCTAACCTCTTCCTAAATCAAAGAATTGACCCAGCCGCAACTACGTCTTCTGGAAGATCATTCAACTCAGCCACCACTTTCTGAGCGAAGAAGTATCCTCTTATATTACTCCTAAATTTTAACTTATGACCCCTTGTTCCAATCTCCCCTACCCACAGGGGGAAAGAGCTTATTCACATCTACTCTATCTACTCCCTTCTTAATTTTAAATACATCTATCAAATCCCCTCTCAACCTTATAAGCTCCAATGAATAAAGTCCCAGTCTACTCAATTTTTCTCCGTATTCAAGCTACTGCAATTCAGGCAACATTTTTGTAAACCTTTGCACCCTCTCAATCTTATTTATATCCTTGCTATAATTTGGAGACCAGAACTGCACACAATAGTCCAAACTTGGCCTCAGTAATGTCTTAAACAGTCTCAACATCACCTCTCAGCTCCTATATTTTATGCTATGATTTATAAAGGCCAGCAAACCAAAAGTCTTCTTCACCACATGGGAATCCCCTTACAACATATCCCTGCTTTCAGTGAGCCTTTCTCAAAAGTGGCTGTGGACCATGTTGGCCTTTTGGTTAGAACCAAAGCTGGGAATCAGTATTTGATGACAATTATGTGTGCAGCCATAAGGTTTCCTGAGGCAATTCCTCTGAGAAACATTGAAGCAAAGGCTATTGTAAAAGTTATGTTAAATATTTTCACCTTGGTTGCCTGCCTAAGGAAATTCAGTCAGATCAAGGGAGTAATTTCGTCAGGCTTATTCCAACAAGTAGTTTATAAATTGATAGTTAAGCAGATTGTATTTTCTGCATATCATCCAGAGAGTGAAGGGTCCTTGGAGAGGTTTCTTTCGACCCGAAAAACATGATGAGAACTTATTTGTTAAAGAATAAAAGAGGAATGCATTAATTGCTAGAGTTTCTGAGGAGGAGGGGGAGAATCCCATTTGCTGAAACAGAGATAGAGAGAGTTTGGTGAAGCAGCCAGAAGGATACACAGAGACAGCACTTGCTCTAGGTTGAGAATGGTTCTAGCTGACTGAATTTGAGTGTTAGAAAAGGGTCATTTTGAGTCTTCAGTTAAAGAAGGAAATTGTGGAAAGCTGTGTGAAAGCTCTGTGAGGTGGTTATAAAAAAACCTTGAAGAACCAAGGGAAATCCATGGTGAAGAAGCTTGCAAAGGATTCATAAGATTACTGCCAAGCAACATCAGTCTTCTCTCTCTCCAAGGTTCATTCTGCAACCTTTTTTTACTAGTTGAAGAACTAAAGTTGGACATTGAACTTTTAGAGTGAATTCTGTGGACTGTAGTTTTGGACCGACTTACTTAACAGGACTGACCTGGGGTTTGGGGGATTTTTTCCTTTTTTTAAAATATTGGGTATAGACTAAAATTGTCTGGTTTTGTTTTTCACCTACACACTTTTTTATTAATATATCTGTATATTTACTATTAGAAGCATATAGTGGGGTTAATTTGGCTAAGGTATATTGTTAATAGTTATTAATAAATATAGAGTTAAAATTTAACCTTTTTGTATTGTGTTGCTGGTTTGGGGTGCAACAACATTACAATGAATAAATGGGTTCTTTTAAAATAACTAGATTTATTAACTAAAGCAACAGCACCAAGAACAAAACACACACAGGCCAGACCTCATGCGGAATCCTCCAACTTGAATCCACACAAGATGCAACATTCCCCAGATACCACACACTTCATCTCTGACTCCTCCTGGTGGCAGCACTCTATCATTACAATCCTCATAAATCTTTCCTTCACCTCCAACTTGACAAAATCCTTCCTGCACCACAGTGACTAAATTTGAATACTCCAAAAGTGGTCTCACCAACATCTTATACAACTGTAACATTACCTCCCAATGTCCATATTCAAAACTCTGACTGATGAAGGCCAATATGCCAAAAGCCTTTTGACCATCTGTTCAGAACAAATCTAATTTAATTTGCAGTTAAGCTTACTGTAAGTGATATTGTCTATTCACTCCTCCAAATGATTTAAACTTAGAATCATAATCTGAGATTCATTGATTCTACTTAATGAATCTGATGCTGAGTTTTGTTTATGTGAGTGGAGCACAGCACCAGTTTTATTGTCAAAAGGTGACAACTGGTCAAAAAACTATTTTTGTCAACTTTCCCTTTAGCAGGGCATGATTTGAAATATGATATGATATGAGTCTATTGTGCTATGCATAAGTACAATGTACTTGCTGCAGTCAGACGTCTGTAAAATACATCAACTTACAATGCTATTACTTAAATTATCAGCGATGTGCTGAAATTTAAAAAAATCAAAGGATAGATAAAGAAGTATAAACAGATGTAGTTAATGCAAAAATAGTTTATGTTTCAATAGTGCAGACAGATCTTTGGGTGGACCTGGAGTAGGTTATGGTTACGGTAGTACAGGCAGGTTCAAGAACCTACTAGTTGTTGAAAAGAGCTGTTCTTGGAACTAGAAGTGCCAGATTTCATGTTACTTTTTATTTTGCCCGGAGATAGTAGTGAGAAGAGGTATGTCCTTTCTGAAGTTGGCTACCTTCTTGAGGCAACTCCTCACACAGATGTTTACAATGAACTGGAGATTGGTGCCAGGGATGGAGTTGGCTGGGTTTGCCACTTTCTGCAGCCTTTGCATTCCTGGGCACTTGAGTTTCCAATCCAGGCCATGGTGCAATCAGTTAGTATACTTCCCACAGTGCACCTGAAGAAGTTTGATAGACTATTTGATGACATGTCAAAATCCTTAGTTGTTTTAGTAGTAGAGGGTACTACCCCTCTTTGCTGCCATGCCATCATTGATGAGAGTTGCAGCACAGGACTGTGTTCTTAGCCCCTTGCTCTATTCACTTTACACCTATGTTTGTATGGCTCGGTATGACAACAACACCATCTACAAATTGACTGACAGTACCACAGAAGAGTGTTGAATAAAAAGAGGTCATGAGTCAGCATACAGGAGGAATATTGAAAACTTGGCCAAAACCAAGGAGCTGATTGTTGACTTCAGGAAGGGGAAACCAGAGGTGTACAATCCAGATATCATTGGGTGGAAAGGGTGAGCAAATCTAAGTTTTTGGGTGTCACTATCTCAGAGGCTCTTTCCTCGAGCCACCATTCTAATGTCATCATGAAGAAACCCAGTCAGCACCTCTACTTGCTCCGGAGTTTGCAGAGGTTTGGAATGACATCAGGAACCCTGGAAAATATCTACAGATGTGTGGTGAAAAGTGTGCTGAATGGTCTGTTGCCAATACCCCCAAGCGTAAATCCCTCCAAAAGGTAATAGACACAGTCCAGGGCATTGTAGGCAATACCCTCCCCATTATTGAGAACACTCTCTGGGGAACGCTGCCATTGGAGAGCAGCAGCAATCATCAAAGACCCTCACCACCCAGCACATGCTCTGTTCTTGCTGCTACCATCAGGACAGAGGTATAGGTGCCACAAGACTTGCACCACCACCTTCAGGAACAGCTGCTACCCCTCCACCATCACTGCTCAATGACAAACTCAATCAGGGACTTAGTTAAGGAGTCTTAGTTGTGCACTTTACTGTTTGGTTTATCTTCTCTCTGTTTTGCACAGTCACTTG
This sequence comes from Narcine bancroftii, assembly GCF_036971445.1. Lineage (NCBI taxonomy): Eukaryota > Metazoa > Chordata > Chondrichthyes > Torpediniformes > Narcinidae > Narcine > Narcine bancroftii. The sequence goes on from NC_091474.1 coordinate 182,162,294, forward strand.
TTTACATTTGTTTACATGTGTACATTGTGTACAGTTTTTGTTTTGCACTACTAGTAAGTGGTAATTCTGCCTGGCCTGCAGGAAAAAAAGAATCTCAGGGTTATATATTAAGTCCTGCATGTACTCTGACAATAAATCTGAATCTTACATCTGAAATATGCATGGTCCCTCTGTCTCATCTTTCTAATATCCACAGTAAGTTCCTTGGTCTTGCTAACGTTAAGAGCAAGATTATTGTTCTGGCACAAGCCAACCAGATTCTTGATCTCCATCCGATATTCTGACTCATCGTTACCCATTACTCAGCCAACAATGGTAGTGTTGTCAGTGAATTTATAAATTATGTTGAAGTTCCACTTGACTACGGATTCATGGGTAGAGAGGAAATAGAGCAGGGGATTAAACACTTATATTGATAGCCAGAGAGGGATAACATGTGAATAATGTGAATTTATGCACAAGAAATTCGTGGTATCATGATTTGATTTATTGGGGTTCCATTCAATTTTTTTTACAAAAATTGAGGCAAGTTTTAATTTTCAGAACCCCCCGCCCAGACTAAAAGGAGTAATGCCCCTGAATACAGTTACTGTTCTATCATATCTACCTCGTAGTGTAGATTAATAATCTTCTTTGAGGTTACCAGGAATATCATACTGAATTTATAAGTAGGCCTCACAATCATCCAGCAGAAATCTTTGTTGTCATTTCTCCATGCACTGAATTTAAACCCAATTGTCCAAGGATGATAAGTGGTGTTTTCTTTGCTTCAGCCAATTCATTAGTTTGTTTCTTGAACTTTCTCATTAAGATAAACATGCCTTCAATGTGGTGTTCATCCCTTGCCTCTGTGCTTCGCAGCCAAAACAAAAATGGAAAAGTTGGGCAATACATTTATTAGAGATTACACTGGCAGTGAGGAAAGTCTGCAGTACCCATAGCAACTACCAATTAGCAAGTTAATTTTTGGAAGGTAAGATTCAACATGATTACATTGTTTCTTTTCCACTTATGGACCTATTTAGTGTATTGGAAATAAACACTGCATAATGACTAAATCATCCACACACTATTCTAACTAAAGACCATGTTTTGTGTAGAAAATAAGTAATTCACCACATTATTAAAAAGCAATTCTTTTACAATCTCTAGATGATCTTAAGCACTAAACACGCAATTCCCTTTTTAAAAGTAAATTAAATGTTTTAACATGGGAAATATGAATACACGGTGGCTGATTGGGACACAGTGAGATCCCAGAAAGAGTGAGGTGACAGAGAAAGGAGCATGGCTCAGTTTTGCTGCCCCCAGTCACAGCTTTCCAAATCTTACCTCATGAGAACGTAGCTCCTAGTTTAAAGCATCACAAGGGTCCAGAGGCAGGGCCTTGAGCAGTGACTGTCCTTGAAAGAAACATTTTAAAATTATCATATAGAAAAAAGCATCAAGAATTAAAACAAATCAAAGGTGTTTAAAAGCACGTTTAAGTAAATGAAACAAAATGTGAGAACAAAAATCAGAAACTTACCTTCTTACCCTTCTGGTCTACAGTCCTATAATCTTTTATGAAATCAAATGGCCTTGAATATCCTGCAACAAGTCTTACAGCACAAATTCTGAAATCTGATTCAATGAGGTAAATAGTGGGTAACGAAGCAAGATCAAATGCTGGCACTGATAGAGGAAGATAAGGTGTGAACATTTGGTCCATAAATTTGGTACTTTATTTTGCTTTCGCTTAGTATTGTTATCTCCACATAAAAAGATGGATGTTTCTCGATTTGATAATCCACATGACAAATGGTCCTCTTAACAGTGCAGAATTCCTTCAATTGTGCGTAGGCCCCTCCCTTCCCCCCCCCCCATAGATTTTACTCCCAGGACTCTTTGAGTGAATCTTCAAAATTTATCGTTTTCTGTTACAAAGGCAAGAGCACAACTTTTACTGAGTATTTTTCAATTTCATATCAGCCCACCAGTCATTAAGTTACTGTAATTCATTTTTGTTGAAGGGGAAAAAAACTTGATTTGTTGAATTCTTCTACCAATCCTGAGATTGGTTGCTATGCCACTCTCTGGTGGATAGTTTTTTTTTTAAATATGATTTTAAGAGCTCAGGAAGGAGCACTCATTATCTAAAAAAATGTAAATGAACCAAGACTGAGTTCTCATGATTGCTACAGTCAAATCTAATATTGGTGAAACAAGGGGGTACATAGAATAGATACACCATAGCTGCATTCAGGAATTGCCTCTTGGTTAATGTTGTTTTCTGTGCACCCAAAACTACAGATCTTGAATATTAAAAAAAAATGAATCATAGTGAGCACAGGAGTCAGTAAAACATCAGGGAAAATGTTAATTAAACAACTGTGGATGCTAAAAAATATTAAATAATAAAACAGGTAATGCTGGAAATATTCAGCAGGTCACACATCTGTTGGAAGAGACATGATTTATCCTGCAGGACCCCTTCAACTTTTTGGAGGAAGTCTGCAGTGTAAATCGTACCAAAATAAATCATTGTCGGTCATTTACTTCACTGCATGTCCATCCACCGGGACTGTTGCAGTCTAAAAAGGTCCCCAGTGTGAACGACCACATGGGCAGTAGTTATGTTAATTTTTTTTCAGCTATTTTCCCAACATTGCAGAATAAAAAAAACATTATTGTTTCTGGTTGAAGGCCCTTTGTCAGAACCAGGAAGAAGAGGAAACAATCTCTCTCATCTGCAGGGAGGGTGGGGTAACAAAATGTCTCTGATAGGGTACATCTGGGGTGAGCAAGCTACATCTGGTCAATGAGTGAATAAGTGTAGTTGGAGAGTGAGAATATAGACAAAAGAACATAGCAAAATAATGTAGGACTTGCAAAATACAGAGCAGGAAACTGCCCAACGGGTCATTCTGGTAATGTCCACCAATGCCAAAGAAAGAGAAGAGAAAAAAAACATTAAACTGAGTCAATGCCAGATGGATGAACATATGCAAAGATCGATGTCAAAAATGCAATCTGCTAGAAGGACTCAACTGGTTAAGCAGCATCAGTGGCAGAAAAGATGTGTCCCCTGTGTTATTATGTGTTTAAATAAGAACTACATTTAGGTTTCCTTGTCTGTAACCAGGAAGTATATAACAGTCACGTGGAAGTCTAACTCCCAACTAAATATTACACAATAGAATACAGAAATGCAGAGTTGTATTCCCCTGGAGAAAATAACATTGAATTTGAGGAAGAAATATGGCACATTCTTTAGGGTATGTCAATCCTATCTCCAGTACATTGGTGCACAGATGTAATTATATCCCTTTTAGGTAAAGTGAATACAACAACCGTGCCAGTAGTGGAATGCTATAGATCAGTGAAATGGGTCGCGACACAGGCAACGTGCTCTTGTGTTTTGTTCCGTATCCTTTTATTTTAGGTTTCTTTGGTTCTTCTTAAGTTCCCTTAAAAGTTTTTGACTTTAACAATATTTTGTTCTTTGTATTTTTTTAATTTATATATTGTTTTTCTTTTTTGTATTAGAGTACAGGAGGGAGAGTAGAGAAGAAGAGGATAAAATAGACTCTGTATCATATACATGATTGTTGGAAAAATGTACTGTTTATTTGGATTTATATGAGTCTTTGAAAATCAAAAATAAAATATTAAACAAACTACATTTCCCAGCATACATTTGCACACATAATAACACATCCCCAAATATATTGAGTCACCTAAAGTTAAAGAATTTAATATTGATTCAAGAAACCTGTCATGTGACCTGCAATGTATTGTCAGTATTTTTATGCTTTTGTATCAGGGTAAAAATTTGTTGCTTATTGCATCTGTTCTCCTTGTGATGTGAGAACATAGGTTCTGTAACAATGTTATATACTGCTCATCCCTGAGGAAGCCACAAGTATGTCAAGTATTTTAATGCAGTACCTGAATTAAAAAAATACCTTCACTTACAACAAATCCTGTCAATACTCCGGCAAAATGGAGATCAGAACTTTTTTTGTTTACTTTAAGGTTAAATTTCTCACTGCCTTTGCTTTTGAAATAGTCTATGGGCTGTTCTGCATTGTGTATGCTGTCAAAAGCCTTTGTTTCAATATCCAAATGGCCAAGAATTGTTTATCATCTTGTCATTGACACTGCATCTAGCACTCTGGGAGTTTAACCATTGTTGTATTATAGCAAGAGAATTCCTTTCTTCTTCCTGTAATGTTTATGTTCCTATGGTGATGTGATTTGTCTGTTACATGACTGACATTTACATCCTCTTTCCACAAAATTGTTGGGATGATGTTCTGCTGTCATCTATCTCAGCAAGATGACTAAATACTAAAATAAAATAATCTCATTTGCAGATCTGTTATCCAAGTAGAACCTGACTTAAATCCAGACATTAAACAAAAAGACTTTTAAGTGGTCTCATTTACTATGACATTTTTAAGATTTAATAGAAACACTACCTTGAATTTGGGTGGAAATTGAAATTGTAAGCAGCTAAATAAAAACGAGCCTGCAGCTGACGTGGACTTTTTACCCCCTCCATAAATCTTCGTCCGCGAAGCCAAGCCAAAGAGAAAAGAAAATAGTGAGGATTTATTTATAACTGATAAGATCCCTTTGTATGAATGGTATTTTCGAACCATTGACAAGAATTGGATCCCACTTACTCTGCAATCCTTCTACCAGGCAGAAGTAGGCCAGCAATTGGTTAGAAAGTGGAAGAAGTTCATAGCCTGTCACAAAATTCCCATGTGGGCAGGAATAAATTGCATCTTTTATCTACTTGCTCTGGAAACCAGTGGATTACCAACATTTAACTTGGATTTTGGGATTAAAATGTGTCCCCATATATGGACACATGGACCTGTGACTTCTCATACCTCCAACCTGCTCAAGCCGAAACCTAGTTAAAATTGGTCACTATTTCCATGCTGAAGGACTTGCACTGTTTTGTCTCCATCGGTTTCTTTACTTAGAGTCCTACAGTACAGAAACTGAGCCATTGACCCAAATTGACATTCCCGATCAAGCTAGTCCCATTTGCCTGCATTCAGGTCATATTCCTCTAAAACTTTTCATCCATGTAATTGATAAATGCCTTTTAAATGTTAAAGTTGCCCTTATTTCTCAGAATCAGAATCAGGATTTATTGTTATGAATAAGTCATGAAATTCACTGTTTTGCAGAAGTGTCATAATGCAAACATACATAATTATAGCCATCTTATGACATTCATAAAAAAATAAAGTAAAATAATAACAATACTAGTTCACAAAAAGTAAGGCAGTGTCTTTGGTTCATTGATTATTCAGGAATCTGATGGCAGCAGGGAAGAAGCTGTCTGTGAGCCATTGAGTGCTCATCTTTAGGATCCTGTACCTTTTCCCTGATGGTAGCAGAGTGAAGAGGGCATGGCTTGGTGGTGGGGTCTTGGAGGATAGAGGCTGCTTTTTTAAGACATCACCTCATGCAGATATCCTCGATGGAGTGAAGTCTGGTTCCTGTGATGTCACAGGCCGAGATAACAACCCTTTGGAGTTTCTTCTTGTTCTGAGATTTGGCACCTCCATACTAGGCAGTGATGCATCCAGCCAGAATGCTCTCCACAGTTCACCTGTAAAAGTTTACGAGAGTCTTCAGTGACATACTGAACCTCCTCAGACACCTCACTAAGTGGTGAGGTAGAAGCCTTCTACCACTTCCTCTGGGAGCTCATCCATGTACCCACCCCTCATTGTGTGAATAAAATGCCTCACAGGTCCTTTTTAAATTATTCCCTTCTCGCCTTAAACCTACACCCTCTAGTTCTAGTTGCAAGAGATATAGATGGTGGGAAGTAAAGGATTGGTATAATATTGTTGTGAATAAGAACTTATCGAATAAAGTTTCTCAGTTGAATATAGATTTGGGAAGACTGCAGTGTCCTGGGAGTGTCAAATGTTACTACCCCCAAGAAAAAGTGGCAAAAGGATAGAAAAAGCATGGGAATCCCATCTTTTGGGTCAAAATCCTGGAATTTCCTCCCTATCAACATATTAGACAAACCCATACTTCAAGGACTGCAGCTATTAGAGAGAGCACCTAAATTTTGGCTTAGCCTGCAAAGCCCACATGATTTGAATGAATAAATAAGTCCTCCCTGTTACACTCCAAAAAGACCCTTGTAAGGGAAATGACACCATTCTCTGTACCATCAATTTAAAAGGCTATTCAGTTCACTGCACCTCATTAAAATCCTATGAACCTTAATGGAATCAGTTTTAGAGGGTTGAAAGCAGCGACAAAGTTGTACCACTGGTAGGATAGTTGAAGCAGATCAAGGAATGCCATGAGTGCAAGTAATGTTGGTCCACCCGAGTTTGCAATGCAGGAGAGGGCTGAAATTCAAGGGAGAATACAAGTTTGAAGCTGTGGCCAAAGAAGATTTCAGTCCTCTGAATAATTTAGTGGAGAAACCTGAGGCCTGCACATGAGTGGGTACCTGGTAGCATAGCTAAAAAAATAAACACAAATTGTCATGATTTTACCATTTGTTTTCCTTTAGTCTGAATTTTTTTTTCATGAGACTGGGATTGATGTCGTAAATTTCTCTGTTCAGAGATTCAACCTGCTGAAAAACTAAAGCAATGTAAAATTGTCTGATTTTGAATCCAGAGAATTGGAATAAAACTTATGGTGCATACTTGAACATGTATTATAGCCCAACCTTATAAAGTGTAAGAGTTGACACAAGGTAAGGATAGATTTCTCTAACACATTCCTCTTTAATAAACAATGGGAATGGCAGCCAGGGCAGGGATATGCTCCTCTTGCAGAATGTGATTAGTCAGGGAAGAAAACTATACCTGATGATATCATTTGCAAGAACTGCATCCAACTGCAGCTCCTGATAAACCATCTTAAGGAATTGAAGCTCCAGATCATTCGGGAGGCTGAGGGGTTTGATAGATAGAAGTTACAGGGAAGCAATCATACTAAGGAGACAGGAGGGAGAGGTAGCTAAGTGACAGTCAGGGAGGGAAAGGGAATATGTAGGGTACCCCTGAGGAAATTCCCCTCAGCAACAAGTATACCATTTTAGATACTGCTGGGGATGATGACCTATCTGGGCCAGGCAGCAACCAGACCAATAGAACTGTGGTCAGCTCTGAGCCCTGATAATCATAGGGGACTTGATAGTCAGGTAGACAGATAGGAGATTCTGCGGTCATAACAGAGATTCCAGGACAGTGTGTTGACTCTCAGGTGCTCAGGCCCAAGGTGTCTTTGAGCGGGTGCAGAATATTCTTAAAAGGGAGGGTGAGCAGCCGGAGGCCATGGTACATAACCTGGCAGGGAGATTTACTGATGTTGTTGGGGTTGGGAGGGGGAGTTAAATTAGGTTCACAGGGGGAGGGGTGGAAATCAAAGTCAAGAGACAGAGGAAGAGGCAGGTGGCACACAAGTAGGGACAGCTGGTAGGGAGTTTGTGTGAAAGGATAGGCAAATAGGGCAAAACTGCAGCCAGTAGCATGAGTTTTGGTACAACAGAATCAGAAATAAGAAATAAAGGGTTAATGGTTTTCTATTTAAATACACTTAGCATAAGAAATAATGTGGATGACCTTGTTGTACAGATACATAGGCATCACAGAGTTGTGGCTAAAGGATGGATGATATTGGGAGCTTAATGTCCAAGGATACACAGTGTATCAAAAGGATAGATAGGTAACCAGAGGGTATGGTGTGGCTCTGTTGTAGGGAATAATGTTAACTAATTCGAAAGCGATGAAATAGGATCAGAAGGTAGAGAATAATTGGGGGTTAAGTTAAGAATTGTCAAGGGTAAAAATACACTGTTGCCAGTTTTATACAGACCTCCAAACAATAGCAGGAATGTGGACAATAAATTAAAAGAGCAAATAGAAAGGGCACGTCAGAAGTGCAATGTTATGGTAATCATAGGGGATTTTAACATGCAAGTAGATTGGGAAAACCAGTTAGGGACTGAATCTTGAGAGATAATTTGTAGAATGCCTATGTAATAGCTTTTTAGAGCAGCTTGCTGATGAGCTCACGATGGGATCGGTGATCAGCGGTACTCAACTAGATATTGTGCAATGCGCCAGATCTTAGAATAAAGAAACCATTAGGGGAGCCGTGTTTACAATATGATTAATTTCAATTTGAGATTTAACAAGAAGAAAATAAAGTCAGGGAAGGGAATTACAGTGGCACAAAAGAGGAACTGGCCAAAGTAGTTTGGAAGGGGGCACTAGGAGGAAAGACAGCAGAGCAACAATGAATGGAGCTTCTGAAGAAATAAGGAAGCTGCAGGATAAATACATACCAAACAAAGAATAAATATTCAAGTGGAAAAGTGTTACAAAGGTGCCTGACAAGGGAAGTCAAAGCCAACATAAAAGCAAGAGTGGGCATATGAGGAAGCAAAAAATAGTGGAAAGAGAGGATTGGGAAGTTTCTAAAAACTTGCAAATGATAACTAAAAGTATAAGGAGGGAAAAGATGAAGTATGAAAGTAGGAAAGTAAATGATATCAAAAAGGATACAAAAAGCTTGAAGAATATAAAGAGTAAAAGATATAGGACCATTAGAAAATGATGCTGAAGAAATAATAATGTGAGACAAGGAGTTAGCTGAGGAACTAATTAGTAATTTGCATCGGTGTTTGCTGTGGAAGACATTAGCAGTGTTCCAGATGTTGAAGGGTATCAGGGAAGGGAAGTGAGTGCAGTTACTATTTTAAGAGAGAAGGTACTCAGAAAGCTGAATTGTCTAAGGGTGGATAAGTCTCCCAGATCTGATGGAATCCACCCTTGGGTCCTGAAAGAAGTCATGGTAGAGATTGTGGAGGCATTGGTAATGATCTTTCATGCATCAATAGATCCTGGTATGGACCCAGAGCACTGGAAAATCACAAATTTCACCCCACTATTCAAGAGAGGGAGGTAGCAGAAAAGACATTATAAACCGGTTAGCCTAATGTCAGTGGTTAGGTAGATGTTGGAGTTGATTGTCAAGAATGACGTTAGGGAGTACTTGGAGATACATGACAAGATGGGCCAAAAGCAGTATGGTTTCCTTCAGGGAAAATCTTGCTTGACACACCAAATGAAATTCTTAGAAGAAGTAACAAGCAGGCTAGATAAAGGAGATGCAGTGGATATTGTGCATTTGGATTTTCAGAAGGCCTTTGACAAGATGCTACACTCGAGGCTACTAAACAAGATAAGAGTCCATGATGTAACAGGAAACATACCAGTGTGACAGATTATGTTATATTTTATATTATGTATAGAAATGTTTTTGAAAGATAAATTGTGTTTTTTTTTTAGTTAGGACACAAAAAGATACAAACATTTTAAAACAGATCTCATTTAAAATGCCAGAGCTCTACTCAAGGCAGACAGTTCAGGCACCAAGTGCCTTGGCAAAAGCTTTAAAGAATACCTATAGAGACTTTACAAGCAGGTGTTAATTGGACATGCTGTGGAGTAATGGATTATTGTTTTGGAAAGCAGCAGATGAATGAACTCGGAAGATTGGGACTGGTGCTGCAGTCTGCCTAATGCAGTTTGCTGTTCTAGGAGGGTCATGTCGTTTTGGAAGCAGAGAGAGTCAAATAGGGTTGTGTGTGTGTGTGTGTGTGTGTGTGTGTGTGTGTGTGTGTGTGTGTGTGTGTGTGTGTGTGTGTGTGTGTGTGTGAGTGAGTGAGTGAGTGAGTGAGTGAGTGAGTGAGTGAGAGAATTCAGTTCTACATTTCAGCAGCAGCAGCTGGGACTGGAACAGGACAAGCTTGTGGAAATACCCCATTTTGAAGATGGTTTATGAGTTCTTAGATCAGCCTGGTCAAAACCATTGTGGTCCATACAAGAGGAGATGTCGGGCTGTGTGGTGTTTCACCTGAGATAAGGGAAACAGAAAAGCAGCTCAGTGGTGACCCGAAAGAAAGAGGTTATCATCTGGAGAACCCTGAGGGGGAAAATTTCGTCAGCAAAATACTGGAGTGACTGATTAAAAAGGAATCAGTCGTGGATGTCCTGGAACAACAAATCTCTCTCTGAAAACCAACAAGAATCTTTCTGAGCAGTAACCGTTTACCTTTCAAGCACCAAAGCCTGATGAACTTTATAAATGTTAAATTCTGTGCACAGTATAAGAATTTCCTGATATCGGCGAACTTAAAGGAGTGAGAAGTGAATCAAAGAACATTTTTGAACTTACACACACATTACATATATGTGCACTTAGAATTAGAAGGGGGTTAAGTTAATAGTACTAAGTTAGTGTTTGATCCTGTTTTCATGTTTAAAGATGATTAAAAGCAACTTTTGTTTAAGTAACCATGTGTCTTGGTGAATTTCTATTGCTGCTGAGTTTTGCGCTCCTCAGGGCCCATAACATTAGTATGTGTAGAGCATTGGCTGATTGGCAGGAAGCAGAGAGTTGGAATACAGGGAACATATTCTGATTGGCTGTCAGTTGCTAGTGGTGTTCCACAAGGGTTAATGTTGGGGCTCCCTCTTTTTTATGATTTGACTTATGGAATTAATGGCTTAGTAGCCAAGTTTGCATATGGTATGAAGGTAGGTGGAGAATCTGGTAGTTTTGAGGAAATAGGGAGGCTGTAGAAGGACTGAGATAGATAAGAACAATGGACAGAAAAGTGGCAATTGAAACACAATATTGGAAAGTGTACTGTCATGGACTTTGGCTGAAAAAAATAAACAGCAGATGTTTTTTTTAAGTGGGGAGTAAACTGAAAATACCCTGATGCAAAGGGACTGGGAGTTGGTGGTGAAGAAGCCAAATGCCATGCTGGCATTCCTTTCAATAGATATTAAGAATAGGGATATGATGTTAAGGCTTTATAAAACACTGGTGAGTCATCAGTTGGAGTATTGTCAGCAATTTTGGGCTCTTCATTTAAAAATGGATTCGCTGACGTTGAAGAGGTTTCAGAAGAGGTTCACAGGTATGATTCCAGGAATGAAAGGGTTATCACATGAGGAGCATTTGACAGGTCTTTGCCTGTACTCAATGCTATTTAGGAGAATGAAGGGGGTATCTCATTGAAACATTTTAAATGTTGTAAGGTGTGGACAGAGTGGATTTAGAAAGGTTGGTTCCCATGGTGGGAGTCTTTAGGACAAATTGGCACAACTTCAGGATTGAAGGGCATCTGCTTAGAACAGAGATGCATAGGAATTTCTTGAGCCAGAGGGTGATAAATCTATAGAACTTGTTGTCTCAGGTGGTTGAGGAGGCCAGGTTATTAGGTTTATTTAAGGCAGAGGTTTTTCATTAGCCAGAGCATGAAAGGTTATGGGGAGAAAGTGGGGCAGTGGGGCTAAATGAGAAAATAGATCAGCTCATGATTAAATGGCATGGCAGACTCCAGGGGCTGATTAGCCTGTTTCTGCTTCTGTGTCTTATGATCTTATAATATTGGCTGTTATATGCCATTTCTTTTGAAGATGTAATGGGGTTACATAATAGACACAAATAAAACAAACATGCTTGCTTTTCATGTATGAAAATCAGTGTAAATCATAGGGCACATAGAAAGCCACATTATGTGTTCAAAATCTTCACATTGAACAAATTACTTGCAGAATGCAAGTTACTATTGCTACACAAAGAAGTACACAACTCACTTTGTACTCAAGAATGTTTTACAATCAGTAAATAACAAAAGTTATCAAATAATGGACCCAAATCTGCACGAAACTTCTTATGTGTACCTGCTGTAAGCCATCAAAGTCTCTGGAAATGAATTGAGACCCAAAACTTTGATCTATAAACCAAGACCAAGGTCTTTTAGCCACTTTCTACACATAGCAGCTACCAAACAATTTTGACATTGCCTTGGAGGATTATACTCTGGACCTAATTAGGAGTTTTCAGCAAGCTCCTATAACAGATTAAAAATGTTCAAGCCATCGTCAGGAAAAATAAGGTATGCCTGGAGCAAAACATTTCATTTAATATGAACTACACCGATCACCCTAAACAATTTACCAAAGTCTACTTTTTGCCTATTGTGCTAGTTATGCCTCCCTCACAGATAAACTGAACAACTTCTACATGTGGCTTGAGGCAAAAAATGGTGTGGCAGTGGAGAAGACCACCTCACCTCCAAACAATCAGGTGCTATGTCTTACAGTGGCCAATGTGAAGAAAGAATTAGGCAATGTCAACCCAAAGAAAGCTGCTGGACCGGATAACATTCCAAGCAGATTTTCTCACTGGCACATTTCTCCCTGAGTAGTGCCATGGACCCAACATGCTTCAAAGCTGCCACCATTGTCCCTGTGCCCAAGAAGTCATCTGGGTCCTGCCTCAATGATTACCACTCGGTTGCACTCACGTCCATCATCATGAAGTGCTTCAAGAGACACATCATGGGGCATATCAAGTACCTGCTGCCCCCGTCACTGGACACCCTGCAGTTCGCAAATAGATCCAACTGCTCCATGGACAACGCTATAGCCACCACCCTTCATCTAGCACTCACCCACCTGGAAAATAAAGACTTGTATGTTTGAATGCTGTTTATTGACCTCATTTCAGCATTCAACATGATCATACCTCACTACCTGATCAGGAAGTTGGGCCTGCTGGGTCTTAACACCTTCCTCTGCAATTGGATTCTCGACTTCCTGACAAGGAGACCTCAGGCAGTTTGGATCAGAAACAGCACCTTCAAGACTATCACACTGAGCATGGGGGCCACCCTGGACTACGTGCTTAATCCACTGCTGTTCACTCTGCTGACCCACGATGCTGCTGCAGCCAAACACAGCTTGAACCACGTTATCAAGTTCGCTGATGACACGACAGTGATGAACCTTCTCAGTAAGAATGAGCAGGCAGCATAGAGATGAAGTACAGACACTAATGAACTGGTGCAGAGCAAGCAACCCTGTACCTGAACTTTAAAACAACAAGAGATGGTTGTTCACTTCAGGAGGGCCTGAGGAGATAATGCTCCCCTAACCATTGACAGCTCTACCATTGAGGTTGTCCAAAGTATCAATTTCCTTAGAGTGCACCTGGTGGAGAATCTCTCCTGGTCCCTTAATACCAACTCCATAGCCAAGAAAGCCCAGCTGCACCTCTACTTCCTGCGAAGGCTGATGGAAGTCCCTCTCCCACCCTCCATCCTCACTACATTCTACAAGGGATGTATTGAGAGCATCCTATGCAACTGTATCACCGCTTGGTTTTGAAGCTGTACCACCTCAGGTTGCAAAACCCAGCAGAGGATAGTGAATTCAGTGGAAAAGACCAATGGGGAATCTCTTCCTAGCATAAAGGGCTTGTTCTACACTCGATGCAGGCAGAAAGCACCTGAACTCCCAATACAAATGTGCATAATGCACCATGGACTTTCAGTGTATATGTCTCAATACCTACCTTAATATTTTAATGTGTTGACTGCTTTCCTGATTTATATCTATGCAAATATGCTCCATGGTCCTGGAGAAATATTATCTCATCCTACCATGCAAGCATGGTATGAACAATAAATAAAGTTGACTTGACTTTCTTCCTTAAAGAAACCTTTTTTGTTAGATGAACTCCAACAAAATCCCAAGACTCCAGTTTTTAATCAACAATTCTTGAAATATTATGAAAGCATCTCCTGAAATTGTACAATTCAGGTTATGTAGATTTTGAAGATGATTTTAATGATTATTGAAAGTATAATTAAGCAGTCACATTACTTGCTCCCAAAGTGAGGACTGATCGATTAACTATAATGGGTCTTTTAGACTTTGTCTATTCATAGGTTTCTGCAAAATCAGGATTTGCATAAGTGTTTTTTTTTAATTTAATCATGTAACGTGTTAATTTCCAGTAATGCTGACATTTGTTCTCAAACCTTCATCATCCCAGATCTGAGGAGGTACTTAGCTGTAATATCAAATGATTGAGCCTGGAGTTAAAGCAAATCAATTAACGTGCACTTATAACTTACTTCCATTGAGAAAAAAGCACAGAAAAAATGTCCATCAAGCTGACTCTATCCACACCTAGCATGCACCAGGGATAAGTGTAAATTTATACTACCCATGAAATCACTTGAGTGAATATTATCCATTTATAGTGCATGATTAAGAATGATCCATCAGGTGAATAGTATTGTTCAGAATATGAAAGGATCAGCAACAATTCAGGGAGCTCCTGAGAGAGGTGTCAAAAATACAATCTCAAAGTGCAGAGAAGAACCAATGAGGAACATACATCTGGATCATTGTCTCGGTGATAATACTCTTACTTTGTAGAATAAGGTTAAATGTAAGCCATATCCCAGATAACTCTGACAGACAGTGGTGTGAGTGTTGGCACTAAATAATTGATTTGTGTCCAAAGTGATTACATGATTAATTTTAATGAAATATGATCATTGGTCATTTTACAGGAAGAGTAGCTGAAGTGTAATAATATTGGCCTTCCTACAAAAGTTAGCTTTTGGCCATCATGGCTGAAAATGGCCTATGATCATATTTCATTAAAATTAATCATGTAACCACTTTAGACACAAATCAATTATTTGTTCCACCCGAGTAAAGTCAAATCCAGAATTATTTTCTTTGGTTACAATTAGTTCCTTATATCTTCTTAACATTGGCATATCAAAAATGAGTGCTTCAAGCATCAGTTCAAGTTCAAGCTCAAGTTTATTGACATCTAATTATACACGTACAATCTGGCAAAACAGCATCTCTCTGCTCATGATGGAATCTTCATGAATAGCAGATAAAATATTCGGTGTGCCGGATGGAAAGGGTCTTCTTTAATTCCTTGAGCCCAATTTAGATAACGCATCCAGTAAATGTCATCAATAGAGAAAAGGGAGACCTCATTGATCCTCCTGGTTATTTTAATGATCCTTTGACTTCTGGTCCATTGCTTTGCAGCTACCTTACCACACAATGATGCAGCCAGACAGGATACTCTCAATTGGGCTCCTGTAAAAGGTTGTCAAAATGGGGGCCGATTAGTCTTGTTCTCCTCAGCCTCCTTAGGAAGTTTACGCACTGCTGCATCTTCCTGACTAATGAGGAAGTATGAATCCAGGATAGGTTGTTCTTTTGGCTCACCATTTCTCCTCTGCACCTGACCTAATGCCAAGGAAAGGACAAAATGATTCCACTTCTGTCGAATGAGAACTTCATTTGTATCTGGGGTTTAAGGCAGATTTGAATTATGGAAGTACGAGGTTAAATAAGTATTTTGTTTGCAGTTTTTTTTCTGCCAGGACAGAGGGCCTGATGGAATCTTCACACAGACACACACAAGATTCTGAGGTACTTCTCCAGGAAGAGTAGCTGAAGTGTAATAATATTGGCCTTCCTACAAAAGTTAGCTTTGGAATGGATGGCAATCATGGCTGAAAATGGCCTATGATTATATTTTATTAAAATTAATCATGTAACCTCTTTAGACACAAATCAATTATTTGGTGCCAACACTCACACCTCTATTTATCAGAGCTATCTGGGATATGGCTTACATCCCAGTCTTGAAAGTGGAAGCGTTGTTAATCAAGAGCAGCATTGGTATCTCACTCAAAGTAGGGGACAGGCAAGAAGAGGTAACTGTTGGCAAGAGTTGTAGCAAATGATCCAAACATCTGGTATGAGAATGCTAAGCTGAGGCATGTATATTGTGAAGGCTAAAGATAGAATATTAAGGTTCAAAATTTCTGAACTTGATTTCTGCTCCAAATGATATCCTATCCATTACCTCTCCACCCCACCCCTTCCACTCCCATTTGAATCACCAAAAGAGTTAATTCCAAACACCCGTCTATCCTATCTTTCTCCAATTTCTGATTCTTGGTTTTATTTACATGGTCAAGTCTAGAAGAAAATGAAAGAGAACATCTTACATTTACATCACATCTTTCAGAACTTCAGGACATCCAAATCAATCCATTGTTTTCTGCAAGATACAATTATAACAAGGAATTAAAAACTTTTTCTTCCATTTATATTTTCTAATTAAAAATCCATCCTGTACATCTGTACTTAATAGAAAGGACAACATAGGTTGAAAATTGTCATTCCTGATAATATTTAGTTCCAGTAAATCATATGTGCAATATACAGTGTGTGATACTTCCCAATCAGACATCAAAACTCCAACCCATAATTTCAGCCTGTTCTGAAGAGAAGCTTCCTTCTTCAGAATACTTTAGCATACCAGAGTCATCCATATGATCCGTCCAAGAACTTGGACCCTAATTTCTGCAAAATAGAGGAGATATTCAGAAGGTCACACAGCAGCCAAAGGAACTAAAATGCCGTCAACATTGCTGCCCTGATACTTCACCTTTTTATTCAGGCATCTGTCTGATTTTCAGCACTCCTGAAGAAGGACTCAGGCTTGAAATATTAAATGTCTTACTTCCTATGAATGCTGTGCGACCTGCTGAGTTTCTCCAGTACTTTTGTGTTCTGCACTAGATCACAGCATCTGCAGATTTTCTTGTTTATCTCCACATGCTTGGCAGAGCACCTCCTCCTACAATGCCCAACACAACTATTGGATGCAGAACAAATATTTTCTATCTCTTCACTGCATAGTTGCTGAATTCCATGCAGAGTCAGGGCATTTAATACTGGGCTTCTTTATACTGGTGCCATAAAAGCTAAAGTTTAAACAGCTGAATATGAAGAGCTGAGTGGAAATGAACTTCAGTAAAACTGCTAATTTCTGGAACAACTTGCCAACAATTCAAAGGGACAAATTGTAATTGATGTGGGATATGGAAAATAAATATAAATTAATGCCATCACAACATGGTTCTGAATTTTAAAACTTGACCACTATCTCCCACAGTGCATTTTTGGTTTGATGGTTAATCTGCAGTTGAATTATGAAGTAATTCAAAGGGGAAAACATTAAAAGATAATGTTAGAAGATCCTTTATAAATTACAAACTAACTTGCTAACACAGTAAACTCAGGATATATAGTCTATAAAAATCTAATTATCATATTTTGTGGTACATAAGATCATCTTTTGTTACCCTCAACCTTTGCAATGGTGCAAGAGTATCCTTTTGCATTACATTTCAGATTAGAAGTAAGTTTATCCCTGAATATAGGGCCAATAAAGAAGATTTTCTGAGAACTTTTCATTAGCTAATTTTGACAGCTGTTAAATTGGTTAGAGTACTACTTGCTTCTCTTCCATAATGCCCAACTGAGATTTGTTGAGCTTATACCAAACCTAAGAATGCATGGAATCACTAAAGCAGCCATCCTCAACTGGGGCCAAATAAGTTCAAGTTCAATTTTATTATCACCATATAGTTGTAAAGTACAACTGGATGAAATAGCGTTCTTCAGTCCTTGGTATAAACAAAACATGCAAACACATGGATAGACATAGCATACATATTTACAAGAGATTTACAGTATATGTAATAAATATATAAATAAATAAATCGATAAATAAATATTGTTAAATAATAGTAGAGTCTTGGAGAGTTTCTATGAGCAGTTCATCAGTCATTCAGCAGTCTCACGAGAAAAAGCTGTTTCTCAGCCTGGTGGTTCTGGCACTGATACTCCTATATCTCTTTTCCAATGGGAGTAGCTGGAAGATGCTGTGTGCAGGGTGGTAGGGGTCTTTAATGACTTTGGGACCTCTTTTCAGACAATGATCCCAATAGATCATGTCGATGGAGGTGAGGAAGACTTCAATGATCCTCTCTGCTTATCTTGTAGTCCAGTGGATTGATATCTGATCCAATACTCAATGGCAACCATTTCATACCGTGATGCAGCCAGCCAGAACGCTCTCAAAAAAGATCCAATATAAAGTTGACAGGAGCATGGCCAGATGCATCCCAACACCCCCCCTCCACACACACACACACACACACACACACACACACACACACACACACACACACACACACACACACACACACACACACACACACACACACACACACACACACACACACACCCCCCCCCTCAGGACCACAGCATATTTAAGGGAGGTCATAGGCTACAATTATAAAATATTTTTTAAAATGTAGTTGGTAGGAGTGAAGTACAGAAGAAACCTATTAAAATTAACTGCTTCCCAGGGAAGGGATCCCATAAACTTTGAAAAGAGTCCTAAGCTAGCCATAGGCAAAAGGAGACTGAGAATGACAGAACTAAAGAATAATGTCAAACTAATATGTAATATTAAATTGATAATCAACAGAGATCATACCTTGGTACTTCTGGCCAATATTCAATTTTCAGTTTAGATTAGTTGGAAAACCAGCAGCTCATTGTCAAAAATGAAGTTTCCAAGGATAACCCCATCAGATTAACTGGTGCACTCCCAATGAAGTTCCCTTCTGCCTCCCTTCCAGATAGACTGAACACTTTCTATGCACGGTTTGATGAGAAGAACAGGATGATATCAAAGAAAGCTCAATTTCCTCTTGATGAACAGTCCCCTTACATTGCCATGGCTGATATGAGGAGAACCCTATCCAAGGCAAACCCACACAAGATAGGACCAGATAGCATATGTGGTCAGGTACTGAAGGACTGCAGAGACCAATTGACAGAGGTCTTCAAAGATATATTACAAACCTCACTGCAGCAGTCCATCATTCCCACAGGGTTCAAGGCAGCCACCATCATCTGGTACCCAAGAGGGTGACAATAACAGGCCTCAATGACTTTCGCATTGTGACACTGGCCTCACCATTATCAAATATTTCAAGCATCTAGGACATCAATGGATACCTCCCAGATATGCTGGACCATTTCAATTCACTATAGAAGAAACTGTTCCACAGACAATGCTATAGCCTTCTTAGTTCACTCCATTCTGGCCCACCTAGAGAATGACACCTCATATGACAGATTGCTGTTCATTGACATTAACTCACCATTTAATAAGATCATTCCCCAGAAGCTGGTGAAAATGCTGTTCTCACTGGGACTCAACACCCCTCTCTGTAATTTGATCCTGGGCTTCCTAATGGAAAGACTACAGTCTGTCCGGGTCAGTAGCAGAATATAGAGCACTGTCACGCTGAGTACTGGCACACCTCAGGGCTGTGTGCTCAGCCTGCTTCTGTTCACATTACTGACCCACAACTGCATTGCCAGATTCAACTCCAACAATGTCATCAAGTTTGCAAATGATTCAACAATAGTTGGCCTCATCAGCCACAATGAATTGCATTAAAGAGAAGAGGTGGGAAGTCTCATGAAATGGTGCAAGAGTAACAACATGAATCTCAACATGGACAGACAAAAAAATGATTGTGGACGTCAGGAGGACCAGGAATGAACACCCTCCACTACACATCAACAACTCTGTAGTAGACAGAGTGGAGAGCATCAAGTTCCTTGGAGTTCACTTAACTAGTGACCTGTCATAGACATTCAACATCTCCTCACTTGTCAGGAAGGTGCAACAGCGACTGCACTTCCTGAGATGACTGAAGTGGCCAAGGCTACCAGCAACCATTATTGTCACCTTCTACAGTTGCTCTATCAAGAGCATGCTGCATCACAGTCTGGTATAGTTGCTACAGAGAAATAGATCAGAGGTCAATCCACAGGACCATAAGTGTGCCAGAGAGTATCAATGGAGTCCAGCTCCTCCTTATCGATGTGATCTACTGGGATCATTGTCTGAAGAGTGTGTGTAAAATTGTTGAGGACTCCTTCCACCCTACACACAGTATCTTTCACCTGCTCCCATTGGGGAAGACATATCGGAGTATTAGAGCCAGCACCACTAAGCTGAGGAACAGTTTCCCACAGGCAGTGAGAGTGCTGAACGACCAAAGGAACTGCTCACACTAACCATCCGAGACTCCCATTTGTACAAAACAATATATATTTATTTAGATGAAAGACTTGTCCTGAATATGTATTGTTGGTCTGTATGTGTCTTTTGCCTGGTTGTGTGCCTGGATGTCTTGTTCCAAGTACCGAGAACACTGTTTATTTGGGATGTACTTGTACAATCAGATGGCAATAAATTTAACTTGACTTGAGGTTCTCGCTCTGGGGCAGGAGAAATGAAGAGGATCTCGTCAGTGGAACTGAAGTGAGAGGAGTAAAATTAAATGCACATTTTTAAATGCCTCATATTCCAACACTTTGGAATAAACACTAGCTGTTGATTTTTTTTCAGTTTTGCAAGAGAACAGAGACATAATTTGGGAATAAGGAAACCTTTACAAGATAAATCAGCCATGTTAAACTCAACCATTTGCGATTTGGCTAAATTCACTGCAACCTTGTCCTCATCACATTCCTCTTTTGTCAGTATTGGTGCCTGTTTGAAGATCCAGCTGCACAAATCCCTTCATTCCATCAGCATCTGCTTCCCTTCCAATGATAACCAACATGACACCTCCTTGATGTGGTCTTTCTGTGGCAAATGAACAGAACATTTTTCCACTTGTTATCATGCACTCAAGGTATTTATCAAGTTTGAAGTCAAAATAGTTCTGTAGTCTAAAAATTTCAGGTATGAGCACAAACTGTACAAGAACTTCATCATAAAGATTAATTATGTACAAGTCTAAAGATAATGTTAGATCATATAAAGTTTCTAATTTTTCATCTGGCCTATCGTAACTGCATAAAATGTTGAAGTCAAACAACATTTTTAAGTCCCATAAAATTTGAGTCCTTATCAATTTCATTCAGCTGAAAGCCACACTGATGGATTCCTGTTACCCTTGCTCATAGCATTTGACTTCACAATTCACAAGTATGGATGCAAATTCTGAACAGGAGGAGCACTGAGCTGAAGATCCTTAAAGATAAATGTAGAATTAGACCATATGCCAAAGTCTGCTCTGCCATTCAAATCATGAAACCATTTTCTTCCTTCTCCCCAGAATCTTTGACACCCCCCACTGATCAAGAACCTATGCACCTCCACTTTAAATTTCCCAATCATGGCTGTCATAGCTGTCTATGGCAACAGATTACACAGCTTCACCAGAAATTTCTCCTCATCTTTGATCTAAAGAAATGTTCTTTTATTTTGAGTCTGTGTCCTCTGTTCCTAAATTTTCTCACTACTGGAAGTATTTTCACCATGTCCACTCTGACCAGGCCTTTCAATATTCAGTAAGTTTCAATAAGACCCTCCCTCATCCTTCTAAATACCAACGAATCTAGGCTCAGAGCCTTAAAGTGCACCTCATACATTAAAGTGCACCTCATCTCTGGATCATTCTTGTGTAACTCCTCTAAACCCTTTCAAGCACCAGCACACCCTTCCTTAGATAGGGCAACACAGTTTGGAGTAGTTCTTGGCGCTATTACAGCACCAGCAACTCGGGTTAGAATCAGGCACTGTCTGGAAGGAGTTTGCATGTTCTTCTCCTGTCTGCATAAGTTTTCTCTAGGTACTTTGTTATCTTCGACCCTTCAAAACATGTGGGGATTATAGGTTAATTGGCACAGCTTGTGGGCTAGAAGGGACAATACTCCAAATGTGATCTGATCAATGCCTTATGTGGTGGTACACCACCAGCCTACTGCAGGGGGCAATCTCTGTACCTGCATGAGTGTAAGGGGACAGGACAACATCTGGCCGGCTGCCAATCAGTCAGCCTGAATGGATCAAGCCCCACCTGGTCAGGTGTCAATCACCCTCCGGGATATAAGCCTGCGCCGGTCTCCCAAGGCCTCACACTGAGTTGCTGCAGCCACAGCCAGTCTGGCTCTATGGAAGTCTTTGTGGATTAAAGCCTGTTGTTCAGTCTTTACCTTATGTGTGTATGATTCTGTCTAACAGTGCACCACACCTCAGCATTGCATCTTTCCTTTTATATTCTAGTCCTCTCAAAATGAATGCTAACATTGCATTTGCCTTCCTTACTACCAACTCATCATGACAATGTACCTTTAGGGAATCCTGCTTGGATGCCACTATTTTCCCCTTATTTAGAAAATACTCTACTTCTTTATTGTTTCCATGACCATACACTTCTCTGTGCTGTATTCCTTCTGCCAGTTCTTTGTCAATTCCTCCAACCTATCCAAGCGCCTCTGCAGATTCTCTGCTTCCTCAACACTACCCACCCCTGCATCTATCTTTGTATTATTGCAAACTTGTCCACCAAGCCAATAATTTCTTCATCTAAATCCATACCTTTGCATTGTAAAAGAAAATTACCTTCGCATCAAGGTACACATGGGAATTTAAATGAGTCGTATTTCTTTTCTTTCTCTTCTTTCTTCTTTGGCTTGGCTTAGCGGACGAAGATTTATGGAGGGGTAAATGTCCACGTCAGCTGCAGGCTCGTTTGTGGCTGACAAGTCCGATGCGGGACAGGCAGACACTTAGAGGGGCATATTAAACTGGAGCTTCCAATATACACCAAAGCATATGCATTTCTTTAATCTATTTAGTGATTGTATCATGGGAGAGGTTATCTACATCCCTGCCCATCACCTCACTAACTTTTACACTGTGCATTATCCAAGTGTACATGCTCAAAACAAACAGTTATAGCTTCCAAAATTTTTAATAGAAAAGCATCTCATCTTTAGCAATAAAATAAAACTCCAACTGACAAACTGGTTATAACTCATCCTCTCAAATGTTACAATATTAATGGCCAATCATGATGAATTGTAATTTTTCCTATTCCTAACAATCCCCTCGGTGTGGAAATTACTACTCTTTTTTTAAATTTTTTTTTAAATTTTTCACACTATGAACCGTATCAATTAAAATACATACAAACATTTCCCTCTTAAATATACACAGTGGCATTTTCTCTCCTTTTTTCCCCCTACCTTCCCTCCCTCCACCAAACCCATTAAATGTTCAACATATACAATACAGTAAACCCATTAAACAATGTCATCACACAATGAAAATAAACAAGAAAATTGTGTCATCTACTTTTACACACTGGATCGGGTCATTTTGTCTTCTTATCATTTTATCGGGTGGAGGACTGCGGTAAGTTCTCTCTGATATGTTCCATGTATGGTTCCCAAATTTGTTCAAATAAATGTGACTTTATTTTTTTAATTATATGTCATTTTTTTCCAATGGAATACATTTATTCATTTCTATGTACCATTGCTGTACTCTCAGGCTCTCTTCTGATTTTTAAGTTGACATTATACATTCTTTTGCTACAGCTAAGGCTATCATAATAAATTCTTTTTGCACTTCATCCAGTTTGAGGCCTAATTCTTTACTTCTTATATTACTTAAAAGAAAGATCTCTGGATTTTTTGGTATGTTGCTTTTTGTGAGTTTATTTAATACCTGATTTAGATCTTCCCAAAACTTTTTCACTTTCTCATATGCCCAAATTGCATGTACTGTTGTTCCCATTTCCTTCTTATAGTGAAGACATCTATCTGATAATGTTGGATCCCATTTATTTAACTTTTGGGGCATGATATATAGCCTGTGTAACCAATTATATTGTATCATGCATAACCTCGTGTTTATTATATTTTTCATAGTTCCAGAGAATAACTTTTCCCATATTTCATTTTTTATCTTTATCTTTAAATCTTTTTCCCCACATTTTTTTTGGTTTATAACTTATTTCATCATTTTCCTTCTCTTCCAGCTTGATGTACATGTTTGTTATAAATCTTTTTATTATCATTGTTTCTGTAATCACATATTCAAAGCTGCATCCTTCTGGTAATCTCAGTCTGCTTCCCAATTTATTCACAACTGTAACAAAACCATTCTAATATTATAGTTAAATATCAACCCCTTTGCAAAAAGAGAATGTGCTGTTTATATTCCTAAGTACTTATTGGACCTGTCTACCATCTTTAGAACACTTAGGTCCATTTGAACTTCACTGATATGCAATCACTCTCTTTAATTAGATAATAAGCCACATTCTGTTTCCATTTACCAATGTGCATGATCTCACACTATGCTGCATTTACAAGGTTTTCCTCAATTACAAAATAATAAAATAATATACATTAATTAAATTAAAAGGAGATGATAAATAGAAAAGATAGATAACATTATTGAAGTTAGCATTGTGCAAGAGGAAAACCAAGGTATTACATTAGAGCAGATCAAGCCTTTCTATGGTGTTGGAGTATATTCTTTCTTTCTTTGGCTTGGCTTCATCTATGAAGATTTATGGAGGGGTATGTCCACGTCTGCTGCAGGCTCGTTGGTGACTGACAAGTCCGATGTGGGACAGGCAGGCACGGTTGCAGCGGTTGCAAGGGAAAATTGGTTGGTTGGGGTTGGGTGTTGGGTTTTTCCTCCTTTGTCTTTTGTCAGTGAGGTGGGCCCTGCGGTCTTCTTCAAAGGAGGTTGCTGCCCGCCGAACTGTGAGGCGCCAAGATGCACTGTTGGAGGCGATATCAGCCCACTGGCAGTGGTCAATGTGGCAAGCACCAAGATATTTCTTTAAGCAGTCCTTGTACCTCTTCTTTGGTGTACCTCTGTCTCAGTGGCCAGTGGAGAGCTCGCCATATAACACGATCTTGGGAAGGCGATGGTCCTCCATTCTGGAGACATGACCCACCCAGCGCAGCTGGGACTTCAACAGCATGGATTCGATGCTTGTGGACTCTGCCAGCTCGAGTACTTCGATGCTGGTGATAAAGTCATTCCAATGAATGTTGAGGATGGAGTGGAGACAGCGCTGACAGAAGCGTTCTAGGAGCCGTAGGTGATGCCGGTAGAGGACCCATGATTCGGAGCTGAACAGGAGCGTGGGTACGACAACGGCTCTGTACATGCTGATCTTTGTGTGTTTCTTCAGGTGGTTGTTTTTCCAGACACTTTTGTGTAGTCTTCCAAAGGCGCTATTTTCCTTGGCGAGTCTGTTGTCTATCTCATTGTCGATCCTTGCATCAGATGAAATGCTGCAGCCGAGGTAGGTAAACTGGTTGATCGTTTTGAGTTCTGTGTGCCCGATGGAGATGTGGGGGGGCTGGTAGTCATGGTGGGGAGCTGGCTGATGGAGGACGTCAGTTTTCTTCAGGCTGATTTCCAGGCCAAACATTTTGGCAGTTTCCACAAAACAGGACATCATGCGCTGGAGAGCTGGCTCTGAATGGGCAACTAAAGCGGCATCGTCTGCAAAGAGTAGTTCACGGACAAGTTGCTCTTGTGTCTTGGTGTGAACTTGCAGGTGCCTCAGATTGAAGAGACTGCCATCCGTGCGGTCCCGGATGTAAACAGCGTCTTCATTGTTGAGGTGTTTCATGGCTTGTTTCAGCATCATGCTGAAGAAGATAGTAAAGAGGGTTAGTGCGAGGACACAGCCTTGCTTCACGCCATTGTCAATGGAGAAGGGTATATTACTGTTGTAGTAATAGGGCATTCAAGAACTTGATAGCCATTGGAAACAAAATCTTCTTGAAACTAGAGGTTCAGGACTTCAGGTTTATGTACCTTTTTACCAAAGGTAGTGATGCACAATCAATTACACAAAAACTGATGTTGCCGAAACTGAAGGCTTTCATTTGCAAGAGATGGACACCATCCATGTTGGCCACTCACACTGACCCGGACTCGAACAGGGGGAAAGACTGGTGGCATGACAGCCTTTATGGGAAAGAAAAGGGAGGAGTCATGAGCCAGCAAGTGAGACCAGGGTCAACCATGAAAGGTCATGTTGTCTACATATGACACATATGTACAATAGTGGTTTCACCATAGGTAGTGGCGTTGAGATAATGACCAGTGCGTTTGGGTTTGTTTATGATATTGGCTGCCTTCACAGCAGCACATCACATAGATGGATGGCAAGTTGGCTATGTTTGTTACCTTCTGCAATCTTGTATATCTGAATTACCAAAGCGGGCTGTGATGTAACCAGTCAGTATACGTTCTACAAAACACTTGTAAAAGTTTGATAGAAGATTTGATGAAATGCTAAATTTCCTTCAACCTCTTAGATGTTGGTGCACCTTTTTCACAATTGCCTCAATGTACTAATGCCTGGAGAGATCTTCAGATACATGGACACCCAAGAACTTGAAGGTACCAGCTCACTCCACCTCCTTCCCACCAATGCGGGCAGGTGAGTTGACTTGTCCATCACTCTTTCCTAAAATCAACAATAAGCTCCTTGGTCTTCACCCCAATGAGATCAAGATTGTTGTTCTGGCACTGCCCAACCAGATTTTTGATTTCCATTCTGACTCATTTCCAATTATTCAGCCGATTATAGCTATATCATAAGTGAATTTATAGATTGAATTAAAGCTGAACTTGGTTCTACACTTATGGAGGGAAGTAACATAAACCAATTGATGCATATTTTGGTCATTGGGAAAAGAAAACAATAGGCATCAATGAAAATTCAATATGCTCATTGTATTTATAACTTTCTACAGGCCAAAATAGCAAACAATTGTTAATCCTCAACATAATGATAAATGGGACACTCCAAGGATTAATGCTTGCATCTCAGCCATTTACAATCTATATCATTGACTTTGCTGACTGAATGTCACATTTCCAAGTGTGTTATAAAATTAAGAAGGAATGCTTCAAGAGGATATTTTCAAGCTAAGCAAAGGTAAGAACCTGACAGATGGAATATAATGTGAAAAAAATGAGATATCATTAGTTCACAAAACGGAAAAGCAAATTATATTTATTTAATGGTAGCAGATGGAGAAAGGTGGATGCACAAAGCGTCATAGATGGCTGAGTCACAGGAAGGTAACATTCAGGTACAGCAAGCAGTTAGAAGAAAAGTGGTATGATATAGTTTATTGTGAGAGGAGTAAAGGCATTTTATTATGGTTATGCAGAGACCTCAACTGAAGCATTGTGTGCAGTTTTGACCTCTTAACCCAAAAATTATGTACTTTCAACAATGGTAGAGCAGCAAAGATTCCCTTAATGAAAGTCTGACAGGACAAATCAGGCTGACGTTTGGATATTTCTCCCAGCTAAGGAGTCTAGAACTAAGGATTACAGTCCCAGAATAGGCCATTTAGGATCTATGTGAGAAGAAAGTTTATCTATGTGCTAGAGGGTAATGGAAACTCTGTCAATTACTTCATTCATAATAGAGGTTTCTTGGCCTCTGTGTATTAAGAGATATGGGTATCACGACGTGCTAGTAAATGTGCTTGAGCCAGAAGATCAAGCATCATCTCCATAAAAGCGAATCAGTCTTAGTGGACCAGCTAGCCTACTGCTGCTTTTGATTGTTATATCCTTATTAATAAAATTGCCTCTTGAAATTTGATCTCCAGTGGATGGAAATTCATATTCTCCCAATTCCTATTATAAATTATTGAATTTCTGGAAGAAACCACAAGTGACTAATTCTAGTCTAGTTTGCACCACACCTCTAATTATTGTGCTAAATTCTGCCAACTTCAGTACAGAAGATCAGCAATAATTTCTGACATTCCTCTTATGTGGCTTTAAATAACCACAGAACCCTTTGTTTATAATTCTGTTCCTGATATCCCAAGGCCGATTGATTTTCTCTTAGAGCTCCAAAATGTGCTTCTACATTTCTTTGAAATTATGCAAAGCTTTTACTAAGCTTTCTTAGGTTTAGAATGGATTATTTCTTAGAACTATATGCATCTGAAATACATGCCAACACAAATATAACTGCAAAGTTAACTTCACGGAGCCCTGCTAGATGTTTTCAATTGAATGGAATAGTTTGGTTCCTTACTGAAAATCTTAATGATTCCAGCTACTTTATCAATGTATTTTTACAGTTTATTAAGTTTTAACACATGGTATCTGTCATGGAAAAACTTGGGTGTTAAATAGATGAAAAAAACATAGTGTAGAGATAATAATAGATTAGAGGATTTGTAAACGTATCAAATGATGCACCATACACTATGTACACCAAAATTCTTACTTTCTGCAGCCAAACAGCTACTTTTGTTAAAATAAATTGACCTACATTAAATTATCTTAGTATGGCAAGAGAAATAAATATAAAAGATAGATAGATTGACAGTTGCAGTTAGTGCAAGAACTGAAAGGGACATTTTGTTAGTGTAGACAAGTCATTTTATGTTTAGGCTTTATAGCTGTTGGAAAAAAAATTCTGCCACCTAGACATTCTGTACTTCAAACTTCTGTACCTTCTTCCCAAAGATAATAGTGGGAAGTGATGGGGTCCTTTGTTTTTGGCAGCCTTCTGGGTGCACTACCTGATATACTACATGTCGACAATGAATGAGTGGCTGAGCCCATGATGAACCTGGTTATGTTTGATTCTTTCTGCAGCATTCTGCTTTTCTGGGCACGCGAATTACCAATCCAGGCCACAATAAAACCAGTCACTCTGCTTACATCCATAGAAGTGAAAGTGTTGGTGAACCTTCTTCACAGTTGCCTCGATGTACTGTCTCCTGCAGAATAACCAAAATTGATAAAAAGAGGGAGGTAATAGAGTAAATCAGCAAAACATATGTAAAAAAAATGACAGTAACAACTTCTCCAAATATATAGAAAAGATGAAAATAGTTAAGATGAATTGATTAGGATTGAAATGCAGAATGAATAATGGAAAATAAGGAAATGACTGGGATTTGGAACAAATATTGTCCATCTACCATTTATGTAGAAGACACAAAAAACATCCTTATATTAGCAGAAGGGAGAGAAGAGCTTCCAAAACAAACAAATAAATAGATACAATCACAATCACTAGCCCAAGGTATTAAACAAATTAACAAGAGTACATGCTGATAAATTTCCTGGGCTTAATGGTATCCCATCTTAGGATCTAAAAAACTGACTGCAGAGATAGTGAATGCAATCCAATGGATTGGAAAACGACAAATGAAATGCTTGTATTCAAGAAATCAGTCAGGCCAGAAAGTAGGAATCTGTGTGCCAGTTAGCTTGATTGAGAAAATGCTGGAATAGATTTTCAGAGAGGTATTGACAAAACATTGAAAATCTCATAATGCAATAAAATATGGATTTATTAAAAGGAACTAATATTTGGCATATTTGTGGAGTTATTTCACAAGATCACAAGACACAAGAGCAGACAAAGGCCAATTGATCTCAAGTGTTCTATCATTTAATCATGAGCTGATCCTTTTCATTCATCCCCATTACCCAGATTTCTCCCCATAACCCTCAATGCCCTGACTAATAAAATATCAGTCAATTTCAGTCTTAAATACATCCAACGTCCTCACTTCCACTACCGAATGTGGCAGAATGCAATAAGCAGGGAGATAAAGAGGAATCAGTAAACATAACATTTTTGGAATTTTGGTAAGTATTTGAGTAAGTGTCAAATCGAAAGATATTGCCCAAACTAAGAACACGTGGGATAATAGGATAGAGTGCAGCACTGACTAACAAGCATTATGTCAGTACGAATAGGTCATGTTCAGGTTTGAAAAAAAAACTGTTACATTTAAACCTCTGCTTTATCTTAATTTTCCTGCATAATCTCGGTTGCCTTTGATTCCTTCAAAATTCAGAAATGTATCTATCTCTGTTTGAAAAGAACTTAATAACTGAGCTTCCAAAGCCCTCCAGGTGTTGAAATTACATTCCTATGTGCATTTCCTTATTCCAAGATGCATGTCGAGATTCCTTGCATGGGGATATGATCCTGCCTGCATCCACTAGTCTGAGCCCTGGAAGAACGTTACAAGTTTCAATGAGATCTCCTCTCATTCTTCTAAACTCCAGAGAATACAGATTTAGTCTGCTCCATTTCCTCAACCAGCAAAACTATTGTGCCAGGAATCATTCCAGTGAATATTCACTGCACTCCTTCTATAACAATTTCAAATATTTTTTATACATTTTTTAATTTAAAAATGCATACATTTTGAAAATGTATTTACAACATTCTATAAGCTTATTCTGGCCACTGAAACCTATGTTACCAAATTACCCAAGGTAAATTCTCCCAGCTCATAGAGAGAATGTACAAACTCCTTACAGACAGCACTAACTATAATGTCGCACTAACTATAATGTTAACAATGTTACAAGGAAAGGACATGTAATGACTCTGCAAAGGGATAGCTTAACCAAATGAAGTAGGTGAAATATAATGTGAGGGGATGCATAGTGATCCACTTTGGCCTCACAGAAAATCAAAGCCAACTGAGTGTCCTCATACATGAAACATAGAAAGTTAGCATGCAGCTGGAGATGCCATTGGCAAGACTGAAGGGGACCCTGAGGAAATGGTAGAGGCGGATATCTGCCTCGAAAGTGGTGTACTGGTGGTCCTCCGCACAGATGTGGAACTGGTAGTAAGCAGATTTCAGGTCAATCGTGGAGTACACACAATATTGAGCAATTTGATTGACCATGTCTGCAATGCGAGGGAAGGGATAGGCATCCAACTGTGTATAGAGCTTAATAGTCTGGCTATAATCAATCTCAATCTTGTGTTTACCCCCCACCCTTGACCACCACCACTTGGGCTCTCCACAGCTGGTACTGGCCTCTATGATCCCCTCATTCAGGAATCACTGGACTTCCACTTTAATAAGTGTCCTGTCCCCTTCACTGTATCACCTGCTTTTTGTTGCGACTGTTTTACAGTGGAGGTGAGGTTCACTTACAGTTGTGAGGGATCGATATGGAGAATAGAGACTGCATGTCGGATGGGCCAGCAGGGAGGAGTACGCAGTGGGGAGGGAAAGCAGGGCAACGCACTGACAAATTGCGGGTTGTCAACCATGGAGAGAGAAGAGAACTGTTGTATTGCATTGTGACACTCTTGAGGTGGCACTGAAGGTCAAACTCCAGCAGCAATGGTGTGCAAAGTTGTGGCATGATGAAGAGTTTAAAGTTCCTGCAAGTCATGCCCTACACAGTCATGTCACGGTGGCATAGCTGCGGATCTAGGCTGAGTGGAACTTTGAGGCCAGGAGACCTTGATAGTTTTCTGGCTTTGTTTAAGAGAGTGACGCTGCACCACATCAGGCTGGATAAAACTCTCAGTGCTTCCGCTATCGAAAAGGCATCTTGTCACCTGATCATTGATTTAGATGTTCATCGTAGACCGGGAGAGTTGATGTGGACTATTTTGGTCCAGCACCACAAAGGCTAGTGTCGGTTTGTCATCTGGCCCGTGTTGATTCACAGTCTGGGAGCATAATGGCGGCGGCCATACAGTGGCATGGTTATCTCCGGAAGTTGGCATCATCCAAGATGGCTGCCCATGTTGCAGCATGATCGTCCCTGGAAGATGATGGCAATCAAGATAGCGGCTCCCATGCTGCGCACACAGTGGCACTGGGGCTGGAAGCCAGCTGTGATTGACATACCTTTGTGTAGTCCCTTCAAGTATGCTTATTTCGCTGGTCAGCATTTTCGGGGATGCTTTGGTTGGCCGAGAAATTAGCACTTTGAGTGATCCTGGGAGACCGCACCTGTGGTGGGCCTGCTCATCATATGTGGTAGCTGGCTGCTGGCCTGTGTACCCACATCCCAATTTGACAGCCCCCATGCAAACCCCACGCCATTCACCGAGTATGCTTCCATGTTACGGAGGACTATCTCCAGTGATTTCATGAGGTCATTCGCCCCTCTCAAGTCCAACATACTCTGCTCGAGTAGTCTCTGGTGCACATAGTCCAACCTGATGCCTGTGATATAGGCATCCTAGATCAGGTCCTCCAAGTTTTTGGCAGTCGACACTGACTGAAAGCTGCCCACTCATGAGAGTCCATGTAGGGCCCAGAGGAACTTGTCGCTCAATTCATTAAGTCGCTGTCTCCAGGTAGCCATCGGGTGCCTGGCATCTATCTCATTGACTTCCTCCCTGTACTGGTCCTTGAGTATGTTGATGCATCCCTGATAATCGGGAACACTCAATGTCTGACCCAGGAGAAGAATAGATGGAGTTCTGTAGAAAGAACTTAAAGCATCAAAACTAGAGTTCAAAGCTGTCTGAGGCTTCTGGCAATTGTGAATCAATCTCAAGATTACCAGGCTTCAAGAGTTGTTCCATCATTGGAAAAAAGATTATTGTAAATAAAATTGATGCACTATCAGTAACTCAAAAGATTAGAATTACTGAACTATAGGCTTTTATTTACAATAAACTTGAAGGTCGTCCTGTTCTGTGACCCAGGATTTCTAGGGAGGGGTTATGGTGTTGGAGCCTTTATACAGGGTCAAGAGGGAGGAGCCACAGGTACAGTCACAGGATGGGGCGGAGCCAGATAAATGAATGTAAAGCAGTTCACCACAAATTGTTTAGAAGAATGAGAGATGATCTTGTGGAAGCAAATAAGGTTTTTATGGGATTGGACAGGAGACCTGCAGAGAGGATGTTATCCAGAGCAAGGAACTAAGTTTGGAGGTGTGGGAGGGACATAAATCATTTCATATGGAAGTGAGGAGAAAATTTGTCTCTCAAGGACATACAAATCTTTCGAATTGTTTACCCAGGAGAGCTATGGGGAATGATTGGGGATGGCAGGAGTTAGGAGGTCAGACATACAATTGGAGCGGAGGCCCAGATCAGATCTGTCAACAAACAAGGATGAGAGGCAGGGTGCCTATTCCTAATCCTGTTTCTTATGCATTCAATATGTAGAGAACACATTTTGTTCACTCCTCTTTTGCACGATGGCATTTGAAAAGCACACTGCAAACTGCAAAGAGATTTGTGCAAGCTATAATTTTAATTCTGTGTGCGCTACGTTTAGCAAGAAAGAATAAAAGAAAATTTAAATGAATAATTTTCAACATATGCATCTTCAATCTTTCAGATTTTCTGAAACTGATCATTAGTCCCTTGATCATCAATGATCGCTGTTAGTGGTAGTTAGAAACAGCCAAAAGAATATTTTAACATGGAATATGGAGTGGGTTTAAGAGTTGCTGTGGAGGTAAAATGGTTCAAGATCTGCTTGTGTTCAGAAGTAAGTCACAATGCACTAATCTAACTCAAGCATGTTTGGCAAGTGGCCCACAAAACCCTTGGGAGAGGTGATTTAGCATGTTAATCTTTCTATTGAAGAGATATTTATGCTATTATCATACTTAACTGTGCAGATTTGGGATTCACAATGAAACACACAATTTAAACTAAGGAAATAACTAAATGGGAATGTTGTGGTCATAAAAAAAACCTAGAAATACTGGGAATGGCCATGCTCAGTGTTCTTGTACCAAAAGGTTAGTTTCTACTATATATTGTTTTATAAAGCAAACCTTAAGGCTTGCAGCAAAAAAAAATATAGCCCCAGTCTTTAATTTGACTAAAGATAGAGAACAGAGAGGTAGAACAGCAAAGTGGGTACCATTCAAAGGAAAGAGCTCTCTAGGGGTATCGGCTGCATAACAGAATGAAAATGGCTCATCTTCTCCAATCTCACAGAAGAGCAGAGCTTTCAGGGCAGCCTATTGCATCAGATTATAGAAGATATCTATAATTTCTCAGAGGATATTCTGCCTGCTAGAGCTGGTGCACATATATTATCTGTTACTCCAAAAGTTGCATTGTTGTTATGGCCAAAAAAGCAAATCAACACCTCTACTTCCTCAGAAATTTGCCGTCCCTAATCTCCACCATCCTAATTTCAACAAGAATTATCATAGGAAATATCCTGTCTAGATACATTACATGTTGGTATGGAAACTGTTTTGCCTGTGACCACAAGAAACTGCAGAGTCATGAACACTGCTCAGGCCTTCATTCATGCCAACCTCCCCCATCAATTCTATCTTCACCTCCCACTGCCCCTAGAAAGCTGCCAACATACCAAAGGACTTATCCCCATTCGATTATACTTCCTTCATTCCCCATGCATCTGGAAAAACTATGCTTGAGAAAAAGACCCTCCAGATTAAATGATATTTTATTGCCATTTACTGATACCTGAATGAACCTTTCATGAGTGAAAGATGATGTCTTGTCCTGTTTAACTGCATTTTTATATTTAACACCATCCCCAGCACATTAGTTGTCATTCCTGCACTACCTATTCTATTATGAAAATATCGACTTGCCTGGATAAAACACAGTTTTTCCACTGTATCTTGATACTCAAGACAAACAATTAATTACAATTACTCCATTCACATCCCAACTGGAAATATATCCAGGATCTGCCAAATAAAAAATGATGGAGGAACTTGCCAGATAAGGCAGTTTCTGGAAGGAAATGGAAATTAATATTTTGGACTGTCCACATTAAGGGTTTTAGCCCAAAATATCGACAGTCCTGTCCCTCCACAGATGATGTCTGACCTACTGGGTTCCTCTAGCAGGTTGTTATTTTGTTCCAGATTCCAGCACCTGTAGCCTCTTATGTCTCCATTCAAATGCAAGCCATGGATGGGATATGTCCCAGAGCTGACAATTATGTTATCTTTGTTTGCGTTGCTTCCAGTTGGAGTGTGTAAGCATCCTGGCTGGCTTCCCATTGGTACATATCACACACATGGGGTAATTCAGACAGATTCCAGTCCAATATGGAGATTTCTGAACCTTTCACTGGCTTCTATTCCACCTTAGTGCAGCCAAGT
The DNA here is from genome assembly GCF_036971445.1 of Narcine bancroftii. Lineage (NCBI taxonomy): Eukaryota > Metazoa > Chordata > Chondrichthyes > Torpediniformes > Narcinidae > Narcine > Narcine bancroftii. The sequence continues at coordinate 182,196,782 of NC_091474.1, forward strand.
TACCACAAGAAAAGGTTCAGAGAAGTGTGCATTAGATTCAAGATGGAGGGATGTAGGTGGGGGGGGGGGGGGGGAGGATGGTGTTGAAATCGCATGCATCCTGAAGATGTCCTGACCTCATTACACCTACACACAAAATAATAAATAATTATTAGAAAACAAAGTTCTTCTCTGTTTGATGTCACTTGTGAAGAACACATTACATGAAGCACAAAATTGGAACAATGAAAATCATGTGGCCATTAAATGTGTGATCAGGTGCACCACTGCTATGCTGAAGGTACATTTCAAGAACCTGACAGTTTTCTTCAGTAGATCAGTTTGGGTGTGTCACACTCCTTCTCACACCAAAATAAAGAGAAAAAGCAGAAGAGAGTCAGAAGCACTGTGTGTTTGCGGATTGACATCCAGCACTCCTGCTGCTTCTACAGCAGCACAGACTCCTGTTCAGTCCAAGATCCAGATCCAAAGGAAGGCCATTTGGGAGTCATTCTTACCCTCATAACCCTCTCGAACCCTGGTTCCGATACCTGGATCTCATGAGACAATGACCCTGCAGTGAACTGGAATTCACCGTCTATGTGTTGTTCAGATGGATGGCTCTTCCCCTGGCTCCACCTTTACCTTCCCTTGGCTCCACCCTTACCTTCCCCAATATAAACCCTGGGTTTTCTGCCTTACCTCAGATTCACCTGAGGATTATTGTATCTAGTGGCCAATGATTAAAAGCCATCAAAAGTGTCTTTGTACTTCTCACAAATCTGAGTGCAGTCACATTACAATTTTAATAGCTTAACTTAGAAGCAAGATGGAAGCCCCATTGAAGCTAGGCATGCTCCAGGTCGACCCTCTATCCCCAAAGGCCCCGGAGGAATCCGCCTACTGGCTGGAGTGCTTCCAATCTTACCAAGATGCCTTCAACTCTGATAGTCTCCAGAGGTCTGCATTTCTCTCTTAAGTCGGTCCCAAGGGGTTCGCTGTCATCAGGGACTGTCGGCCATAGAATGCCTTCAGAAAGCTGTGAAGAAGGCAAATGGCATGTTGGCTTTCATAAAGAGGGCATTGGAGTATAGGAACGGAGACGCCCTTCTGCAGTTGTACAGGGCCCTGGTGAGACCCCACCTGGAGTATTGCGTCCAGTTCTGGTCTCCAATTTTGAGGAAGGACATACTAGCTATAGAGGGTGTGCAGCGCAGATTTACAAGGTTAGTTCCAGGGATGGCGGGGTTGACATATGCTGAAAGGCTAGAAAAACTGATCTTGTATCCGATGGAGTTTAGAAGGATGAGGGGGGACATGATTGAGGTATACAAAATTATCAGGGGGATAGACAGGGTGAAGTCGGATTACTTGTTCCCAATGATGGGGGAGACGAGGACGAGAGGGCATAGTTTAAGAATACAGGGTAGGCCCTTTAGGACGGAGATGAGAAAACATTTTTTTACCCAGAGAAGTGTGAATCTGTGGAATGCTCTGCTCTGCCACAGAGGCAGATTCACTGATTATGTTCAAAAGAGAGTTAGATAAGACTCTAGTGGGCAAAGGAGTTAAGGGTTATGGGGATAAGGCTGGAAAGGGGTACTGATGGTAATGATCAGCCATGATCTGTAAAATGGCGGTGCTGACTCGACGGGCCAAAGGGCCTACTCCAGTGTCTATTGTCTATTGCTACATGAGGCCCCAGAATGATGTGCTGGTGAGACACTGGCTCTCTCAAAGTCAGCATCATCGAGGTAAGTCACTGGACGATTATGTCCTTGAAATGTGGGCCCTGACTAGAAAATGCTACTATGAAGCATTCATGGTTCAGGTGAGAGAGGAGGAACAAATCCGGGACACCCTCATGACAAGAATAAGGTCAAGGTATGTGAGGTAGCGGCTGCTAGAGTTGGGGAAAAAAGACTTGGCCAGCACCCTTGAGCTGTCGAAAGCACTCGAACAGGCCCAACAGGGAGCCGACACCCTCACGGGCGAAAGCGGTATATTTTCAGAAGACCAGGTCAGTGGGGCATCGGTGACCCCCGCAGCCCCAGTACCAACTGCTGTGGCCACGCGCGTCCAGGGATGCTACTTCTGTGGCACCCCTGTGCCCAGTGCCCCGCAATAGATGCTATGTGCTCAGGATGTGGCAAGCGAGGGCATTGGGTGAAGGTCTGCAGGGCAAAGAGGAAGCCAAAGAGGGCAATTGTGTGCAACCCCCAAATTGGCATTCAACCTGTGCCCGAGTCCCAAAATGCCAGCCACAGCCTCTCCATGCTGCTCACTAACAGCATCTTGCTGCACTTCAGGGAGAGACCTGCCATTGGAAGTAAAGCATCGCAGGAAGCAATAGCGGCCATCTTGCCATGTCTCATGATTGATGCCACCTAGTCCTCCTTCGGATCAGGATGGAGGGCAACCATCTTGCTGCACCTCGTGGTCGATGCCATCTTATCTGCCCGTGGACCAATAGGAGAGATTCAAGATCGACATGGTGGGCAACAGGGTTTCTGGAGCACCAGCATCAGTCATCCTGGATCAGACAATACCTCACCAATTGAATAACTCAATGATAGAGATGAGGGTAAACAGACATTTGACTGATTGTATAGTAGACACTGGCTCCATTGAGAGCTTTATAAATCTTGCAGCAGCTCTGTGGTACAACTTAAGAGTGTATCCGATGGACTATTGTATTTACCTGGCATCGCTCTCTGTGATTATCCAGGGATATTGTAGCGTACATCTACTTGTAAAGGGAGGGTATTTTGTATGTTCTGACTGTATGTACTGAAGGATTTGTGTACTTCTGTGTTGCTGGGCCTGGACTTCCTGTATCACCTTAAAAGTGTGACCACGGAGTACTCTGGCCCATTCCCTCCAATCATGCTGCGGAATGGAGGGTCGCAAAAGCCGGACGCCATCCTAAATATTAATCCCCCCCACTGTTCTTGAACCTGACTCCTGATTGCAAACCAATAGCCACAAAGAGCAGGCAATACAGTGCAGAGGAATCGGGAATTTGTTAGAGCCGTGACATAGTGGCTGCTAAAGGAAAACATCATTGAACCTAGCAACAACCCAAGGAGAACCTAGATGGTAGTTGTGAGAGGGGGAGAAAAGTCCAGGCTAGTGATTGACTACAGCCAAACAATTAATTGTTTCACACTCCTGGACGCATACCCCCTCCCTCGAATTTCAGACATGGTAAACAAAATTACACACTATCAGGTCTATTCATCCATTGACCTGAAAGCTGTATATCATCAGTTATCGATCCATTCTGAGGACCGCCCCTACACAGCATTTAAGGCAGACAGATGGCTTTATCAGTTTCAGAGAGTCCCTTTTGGTATCACTAATGGGGTCTGTCTTCCAGAGACAGAGGGACAAAATGGTCGATGAATACGGATTGAAGCCCACCTTCCTTTATGTCGACAACATCATTTTGGGCCCTCTTTGGAAGACCATGGCATCAACCTCCAGAAGTTCTCCACACAGACAAATCCCTGAATCTCATGTACAACTCCAGTAAGTGCGTGTTCTGGACTAAATGTCTGGCGATTCTAGTCTATGTGGTGGAGAATGGCATCATTGGTCCTGACCTCGCTCGAATGCGCCCCCTTTTAGACCTCCCGATCACAAAGACCATGAAGGCCTTAAGGAGGTGCCTGGGCTTCTTTTCTTACTATGCCCAATGGGTCCCTCACTACGTGATAAAGTCCACACCCTCTTAAAATTCACCTCTTTGCCATTAAAGGCTGAAGCTCAGACAGCTTTTAGCTACGTTCGGAGCTACATTGCAAAGTCCACCATGCATGTGGTAGACTGAACACACCCTTCCAGGTGGAAAGCGATGCCTCTGACATAGCTCTGGCCACTACCCTCAACCAGGTGGGCAGACCAGTTGCCTTTTTACCCCCGCACCCTATAGGGCCACGAGCTTCAGAATCCATCAGTGGAGAAAGAGGCCCAAGCCATTGTAGAGGCTATCAGGTACTGGAGGCATTACTTGGCTGGCAGAAAATTTACACTGCTCACTGACCAGCAATCAGTGGTATTCTTGTTTAAGGGGCAAAATAAAGAATGATAAGATCACTAGGTTGAAGATAGAACTCTCCACCTATAATTATGACATAGCACACAGACCAAGTACTTTCAATGAACCTCCAGATATTCCTGTCAAGAGGAAGCTGTGTCTCTGCACACACCAGCCAGTTGCAGTCACTGCACGATGAGCTTTGCTACCTGGGCATCACTCGAATGGCTGATTTCATCAAGGCACACAATTGGCCCTTCTCTGTTGAAGATATAATGGAAATGACCAGGTCTGCATGGAGTTCAAGCTACACTTCTACCACCCCAACAAAGTGCACCTGATCCTGCCCCTTTTAATGACTCAGTGTCAATTTCAAGGGTCCCCTCCCTTCCAACAAGGGAAACATATACTTTCTCAATGACATCAATGAGTATTCACATTTTACATTCCTCTGCCCAGACATGACCACCACCACAGTCATCAGGGCCCCTTGCACTCTATTTTCACCCTATTCTGGTACACCAGTCATATCAATGGTGACAAGGGCTCATCATTTATGAGCAAAGAGCTACACCAGTATCTGCTTGCATGAGGCTATAATCCCCGGGGGAATGGACAAGATGAAAAAGAGAACGTGAAATTGGCTCTCCAATCCAAAGGCTTTCCAGACTCATGCTGGCAAGAATTCCTACCCACAGCACTCAACTTCATAATGTCGCTTCTCTGCACTGTGACCAATGCAACTCCTCATGAGCTAATGTTCACTTTCCAGAGGAAATTCACATCTGGGACTACTCTCCCAGCTTGGCTGATGGCACCGGGGCCCATCCTGCTGAGAAAGCATGTGAGGAGGAGCAAGAAAGACCTCCAGATTGAGAGGATGCACCTGCTGCACACCAACCCAATGTATGCCTACGTGGCATACCCTGATGGCAGAGAGGACTCTGTCTCGATAAGAGACATGGCACCCGTCGGAACCAAGGATCTGATGCCTCAAACGAGCCAGAAACCACCAAGTACCCCACCCAGGGTTCTGTATGGCTCTGCTCAGGAAGTTGGCCAATCCACTCTGTGACCAGAGACAGAGCCCTCAAGATCCAGTAACCTTGTACCACATGGGGTCCCAGAAGCCCAAAGTCCTCCAGTACAGAGATGCTCAACCAGAATAACTAGATCCCCTTACAGACTTAATTTGTAAATATTTGTAAACTATTAGGTTTTTTTTAAAATGAATGGTCTTTGTTTTTCCAACCACAGGTTTTATTCTGAAGGAAGGAGTAAATGCAGTGAACTGGAATTCAGTCTATATTGTTCAGATGGCTGGCTCCTCCCTTGGCTCCACCCTCACCTACCCCAATATAAACCCTGATTTTCCCACCTTACCTCAGATTCACCCGAGGACTGTTGTATCTAGTGGCCATTGATTGTAATCTATTAAAAGCGTGTTTGTATTCCTCACAAGTCACTGAGTGCTTTACACACCCACAGCCCACAGCCTGGTGTGAGTCATTATTCCAGTAGTGGCCAGCAGCACACAACCTTAGGAGTCCTTCAAACACAATTCGACAACAGCCCGCACACTGCATCGATCCTTCAGCTGCTGAACCCTTGCTGGTCTGCTGCCATTGCCATCGTTCTGTGGAGTCAGCTCCCAGGTTTCTCCTTTCCAAAGTGTGTTCTCCTATTTGTGGTGCTCTGCATCAGTATGGTGCTTCCCCCCAAAGTCTACAACCCATGAGACCATAAGATGTAGGAGCAGAAATAGGCTAATAAATCCATCAAGTCTGCCCTGCCATTTGAACATGAATGATACATTTCTGCACTCAGCCCCACGGCCTGGTCTTCTTCCCATAATCTTTGATGTCCTAGCTAATAAAGAATCTGTTAATCTCTGTCTTAAATACATCACTGGTTTGTGGCAAGAAATTTCACAGATTTACCACCCTCTGGCAGAAGAAACATCTATGCATCTCTGTTCTAAGCCGATGCCATTCAATCCTAAAGTCAAGCCCTCTTGTCCTCGACTCTCCCATGATGGGAAACAACCATTCTACATCTACTCTGTCCAATTTTAAATTTCAGAATGCTTCAATGAAATCCACCCACCACCCCCCACCCCCCCATCTCCTAAATTCCACTGAATACAGACTGTCAAACTCTCAAAATATGATAACCCTTTCATTCATGGAATCATTCTTATTAACCTCTGAACCCTCTCCAAAATCAGCACATCCTTTCTCAAATAAGGAGCCCAAAACTGCTCAAAATACTTCATGTGATGGCTCACTCGTGCCTTTTATAGCCTCAACATCACTTCCCTGCTCTTGTGTTGTATTCCTCTTGAAATTAATCACAGCATTGCATTTGCCTTCTTCACCACTGACTCAAAATGCAAGTTTACCTTCAGTCTATCCTACACGAGGACTCCCAGGACCCTTTGCATCTAAGTATTTTCACTTCCCCCATTTAAGAAATGTCTGCCTATTGATTTTTTTTTCTACAAATTGCTTAAGCATAGATTTTCCCACATTATATTTCATTTGCCACTTCTCTGCTCATTTTCCTCATCTGTCTACATCCTTTCTGTATCCTCCCTGTTTCCACAACATTAGCTGCAAACTTGGCCACAAAGCCATTCATTCCATAATCTTAATCATTAATATACAACATAAAAGAAGTGGCCCCAACACTGACCACTGTGGAAAACCACTAGCAACAGGCAGCCAATCAGAACATAATCCCTGTATTCCACCTCTTTGCTTCCTGCCAATTGCCAATGCTGTATAGCCAAGGCTACCTCACTGACAAAAGGCAAAGGAGGAAAAACCCAACACCCATCCCCAACCAACCAATTTTCCCCTGCAACCGCTGCAATCGTGTCTGCCTGTCCCGCATCGGACTTGTCAGCCACAAACGAGTCTGCAGCTGACGTGGACTTTTTACCCTCTCCATAAATCTTCGTCCGCGAAGCCAAGCCAAAGAAAAATAGCCAAGGCAAATAGCGCCTTTTGAAGACTACACAAAAGAGTCTGGAAAAACAACCAACTGAAAAACCTCACAAAGATAAGCATATACAGAGCCGTTCTCATACCCACACTCCTGTTCGGCTCCAAATCATGGGTCCTCTACCGGCATCACCTACAGCTCCTAGAACGCTTCCACCAGCGTTGTCTCCGCTCCATCCTCAACATTCATTGGAGCGACTTCATCCCTAACATCAAAGTACTCGAGATGGCAGAGGCCGACAGCATCGAATCCACGCTGCTGAAGATCCAACTGCGCTGGGTAGGTCACGTCTCCAGAATGGAGGACCATCGCCTTCCCAAGATCGTGTTATATGGCAAGCTCTCCACTGGCCATCGTGTCAGAGGTGCACCAAAGAAGAGGTACAAGGACTGCCTAAAGAAATCTCTTGGTGCCTGCCACATTGACCACCGCCAGTGGGCTGGTATCGCCTCAAACCATGCATCTTGGCGCCTCACAGTTCGGCGGGCAGCAACCTCCTTTGAAGAAGACCACAGAGCTCACCTCACTGACAAAAGACAAAGGAGGAAAAACCCAACACCGAACCCCAACCAACCAATTTTCCCCTGCAACCGCTGCAACCTTGCCTGCCTGTCCCGCATCGGACTTGTCAGCCACAAACGAGCCTGCAGCTGATGTGGACATTTTACCCCTCCATAAATCTTCATCCACGAAGCCAAGCCAAAGACCCACCCTAATATGTTTTCTTATTTTGTTAAGCCTTATGTGCGGCAACTTGTCAATGGCCCTATGAAAATCCAAATACACAACACCCTCTGCATTTCCCTTATCCAGCCTGCTTGTCACTTCCTCAAAGAATTTCATTCAGTTTTTCAAGCAAGCTTTTTCCATTATTAAAGTACAATGGCTTTGGCCTATCTTGTCATGAGCCTCCAAGTACTCCCTAACCTCATTCTAAGATTCCTTTATTTTCATGTAATAAAAACAGTGCAATGTGACATGGAATTTGCTTTTATCTGCCGCAAGGCAGACAGTTTCACCATCGAAAGAAATTGCCTGGAATGTCTCTTACAGTCAGAGAAAGAGGAGCAAATGAGAGTCCCCTCAGTCATCGAGTATCCGTGGATTTTCCTCCAGCACTACTGCAGCCACCACAGCCATAGAGAATCCAGTCCAAACTATCAGCAGCCTGAACTCCAGATCCATTCATGTCAAGAAGAAATTCCAATATGATCAGGAAACTTTCAGCACCCACTCGCATCCCGGTTCCAAAACCTGGTACTCCTTCAGCCAGTTCCAAGCCAGTTTTGAGCAGTTAGTTCACTGACTGGTGTGAATCCCTCAATTGCAGTCACCCGCAGCCTGCATGGGTTCTTTGTTTTGAATCACCAACAGCCCACCACCTGTGTTCTTCAGCCGCAGAACCTCTCAATGGTGCACCACCATGGTCACTGTCCTATGTGCAGTCTCCTGAGTCTCCTTCTCAAACGGGGGTGTTCTCCCATTTTTATGGTGCCCTGTGCCAGTCCTCTGCTTCCCCAGAGTCTGCAACCTCTCATGGGTTCTTTGTTTTGAATCACCAACAGCCCACCACCTGTGTTCTTCAGCCGCAGAACCTCTCAATGGTGCACCACCATGGTCACTGTCCTATGTGCAGTCTCCCGAGTCTCCTTCTCAAACGGGGGTGTTCTCCCATTTTTATGGTGCCCTGTGCCAGTCCTCTGCTTCCCCAGAGTCTGCAACCTCTCATGGCTGCTGCCGATCATAGGTGCCACCATCTTGGCTGTAGACCCCACGGTAGCAGAAATTTTAAATAGTGTTGGTTCCATTAACAGCCAGTTTAAAGCCTCTATGGAGTTTACAGCAGTTGGACTGGGTAGTCAGACCCCACAGGAGCTCTGTGTCTCCACTACTTGCTTTCTGTGGGTCATCACATGTGGTGTTGCTGCCATTAAAGCAGCTCTTTGACAATCAACTACAACATCTTCCCAACACCAGATGAAGTCATGTGTTCACCTCACAAAGCCAAAATTGATATGATTGTAATGTACAAATACCAGGGTGTGTGTGTGTGTGTGTGTGTGTGTGTGTGTGTGTGTGTGTGTGTGTGTGTGTGTGTGTGTGTGTGTGTGTGTGTGTGTGTGTGTGTGTGTGTGTGTGTGTGTGTGTAAGTGTGTGTGTGTGTAAGTGTGTGTGTGTGTAAGTGTGTGTGTGTGTAAGTGTGTGTGTGTGTAAGTGTGTGTGTGTGTAAGTGTGTGTGTGTGTAAGTGTGTGTGTGTGTAAGTGTGTGTGTAAGTGTGTGTGTAAGTGTGTTTGTTTAATTGACCAAAAATTCTTAAATGCTCCTGTTCCATTTTTCTTTCTGTTCTACTTCTATGGCAATACATCAGTTTTCCACTGAGAATTTAGCTACATTTTCATTTTCTATCATGGCCCAATGGCTTTGCACACAAGTATAATTTCTTAAAGATCTTCCAAGTTGATTGATGTTAATTTGTCTAACATTCTAGTATCAGTCATGTGCCTAATTATCTTATAGCATAATGATGAAAACTTAAGTTCTTGACATTCCTGTGGTATGCATCTTGTAGACTCATGGCAATTTTTAAAATTTTGTGTGGCAAAATATTTGTGCAAGAGTTCTGTATTTGAAGGTTACATGTGTCTAATTCCATAGGACCCTTAATATATCTCTGCTCCTTTATGGGCTAATAGTAATATTCAGTTTCGTCTGGTTCCTTTGTGATCCTGTGGTGAGTGTGTCTTGCTGTTTCATACCACAATGAACCCAATGACCATCTCATTTTGTGAATTTCACTTCAAGAGTGGTGAGACTTGAGGTGAGAGCGAGAGTTCTTAAAAGCATCAGTAAAGGTTGGTGCTTCATGTGAGATTGGCTATTTAATTGTAGCCAAAAGAAAAGGGAAGCTCAAGTGGAGAGGCTATTGTAGGAATGGCCTGTGTATGATTAGAACCTAAAGACTTTGGCTCCAAAGGCTTTGGTGAACAGAGCCTGGGGAAGTGATATGATTATTGGCTATGATAGCATACCTATAAGAAATAAGGCTTAATTTACATGACACAGCAAAGAACAGGTGAAGTCAAGTTTTGTATTGTACAGACTGGGCAGTGGAAATCACAGTCAGAGCAGATATATATCCTCTTGCAGGATGTGGGAAATCAGAGACAACACACATGTCCCTGATGACTTCACCTGCAGGAAGTGCATCCAGCTGTAGCTCTTTACAGTCTGGGTTAGGAAAGTGGAGCTAGATGAACTTCAGATCGCACAATAGGCAAATGTGAAGATAGATGGGAATTGCAGGGAGGCAATCACATCTAGGAGGTAGGTCTCTGGGTGACAATCAAGAGAGGGAAAGTGAATAGGCACCCCTATGGCTTTTCCCCTCATTGCACTTGTACCATTTAGATACTGTTAGGGTGGGAGGGGAAAGTGGAGGGGGTGTGGTGTGCTGTCATATAGAAAAGCAGGCACAACACAAAGACTGATCAACAGGCTTTATTCCACTTAAAGTCCCTACTGCAGTTAGCTGCAGCTCCACGTGACTGACCTCGAGGAGATGTGGCTTATATCCTTGCGGGTGATTAGCAGCCAACCGGGTGGGGCTTGGTCCATTCAGGTCAGCTGATTGACAGCTGGCCAGGTGTTGTCTTGTCCTCAGCGCTCTTCCTGAAGGTACACAGGTTACGCCCCCCCTATCACCACAGGGGGGAAATTACCTACTAGGGAAAAGCCATAGCAGCTAGGTCTCTGGCACCATCTGAATCGATGGCTCAGATGGGAAGGGTAGAGAGGAAAAGAGAATAGTAATAGGTGATCCATTGTTTTGGTGATAGACAGGAGATTCCATGGAAAAGGTCAAGAGTCTCAGATGGTACATTGCATTTCAGGGTCAGTGTCAAGAGACATCTCAGGTGTGACCTTGGCATTCTTATGAGGGAGGGTGAGTAGCCAGATGTTGTGGTAAATGTTGGAACCAGTAATATAGATAGGAATTCAGTTGAGGTCCAGAGAAATGAATTTTGGAAGTTAGGAAGGAATTGAAAAAGCAGGAGCTAATGGGAGGCAATTTTTGGATTGCTATCTGTACCATGTGAGGGCAAGAATAGAAATATGTCACAGAATAGTTGGTGCAAGAGGTAGGGGTGCAAATTTATTGGGTCTCTTCTGGGGGAGATATGACCTTTATAAAAGGGATAGATCGGACCTGAACTTGAGAGAGCATGCATGTTCTCAAGCCGCTGGGAAGAATTTAACCAAGTGAAGCAAGAGGATGGGAACCCATCTTGACCAGATAACAGAGCAGTTAGTAGGAAGGTAGATTCTACATTTAATGAGTCCATGTGGAAGACAGGCAGTTGGTGGAAATAAATGCAGTCAATTAGATAGGTTGAAATGCGTTTACTTTAATGAGAGAAATATTAAGAATGAGGACAATATCCATGGATCAGTTCATGGAATTACAAAATCCTTCCCTACCAAAATTGTGGTCATGCTGAGACTTGGCTGATGCAAGGACAGGGATTCAGATGCATATTCTGATTTAGATGTTTAAAAAGGGATGGAGAGAGAGGTAAAAGTAGGGTGAGGGGGCAGGAAGGGTGCTGAGCATTGCTAATCAGGGATGTATCATAGCTGCAGAAAGGTAGGACATTGTGGAGGGGTCATCAACTGAATCAGAGTGGGTGGAAATCAATAACAGAAATGGAGTAATCACACTACTGGGAGAATTCTATTGGCCTCCAAATAGCCACCAGGCCAGTGAGGAGCAGATATACATAGAACATTACAGGACAGTACAGGCCCTTCAGCCCACAATATTACACCAATCTATATACATTTACCCCCCCTCCCCCCCAAAAATGAAACCCTCCCTACCTCATGACCCCCTATTTATCCATGTGCCTGAGTCTCTCAAATGCCCATATATTTTCAGCGCCCACCACCATCTCTGGCAATGCATTCCAGCCATTCACAACTTTCGGTGTAGAAAAACATCCTTGATGTCTCCCTTAAACTTTCCTCCCTTCACTTTTACAGATAAGTTGGCAAATTTTGGAAAAGTGCAAAAATAACAGGACTATTGTGAGGTCAGCTTCTCTTATACTGACTGGTACCTCCTTAGGGCAAAAGGTTTGAACAGGACAGAATTAGCATGGCTGTGGACAAGGATGGTAGACCAAGTGGGAAAGCAGTTAATTGGGGAAAGGTAAATTATTATGGGATTAGGCAGAAAATCGGTCCAGAATGTTTCTGCATTTTACTTTCTATGTATTCTCCGTGACCTGCTGAGTTTCTTCAAAGCAAATTGGAAACAGATGTTCTCAGGAAATACACAGCAGAAATGTGAAGGATGTTAAAAGACATCTTGTGTGGGATTCTGGATGGGTTTGTCCCACTGAGACAGGGAAATGATGGAGGGTAAAGCAATAATGGATGACGAGCGAGGTGAGACAGCTAGCCAAGAGGAAGAAGGAAACAGACATATGGTTTAGAAAGCAAAAGTCAGAAAGGGCTCATAGGAATTATCTGGTAACCAGGAAGAAATGAGAAAGGCCTTGGGAGGGCTACAAGGGGGCACAGAAAGGCCTTGGCAAGTAGGATTAAGGAAAATCCTAAAGTGTTCTTGTTCTTTTTTAGCACACACACACACACACACACACACACACACACACACACACACACACATACACACACACACACACACACACACACACACACACACACACACACACACACACACACACACACACACACACACACACACTTTACAGCAGCCATAGGAAAGAAATAGTGGACAATTAATAACAAACATGGGGAAAATAGCATGGGAACAAAATATACACTCATATAAAATGATACACTCATATACAAAGTTCAAGGAAAAATCACTACAATACCGCACACTCAGTGCAGGTATGGTTCAATGCTACAACAAGGGACACCATTAAATGCTCCCAACCCTTTTGACAGTGCACATCTTACCAACAGTTTCTCCAGTGCCCTTCCACATTTCTAGGCCTGGAGTGAAGCAGGGTGGTTCCCAAGCTGGCAAAGAGAGAGAGAACAAAGAGCACATGGCACCTTTATAGTGCTGGAGGGTCCAACCTAAGTCATTAGCAAGGTTAAATGGCTCAGTGCCAAGAGGATGTATCCAATTATAATAGCCAATGGCCCAAGGTCAAAGTACAGGCAGACTGGAGAGTCCAGTCCAGGTAATTTATATGGTTACCAACAAGGTGTGCACTAATGGGTGGGGCAGAACCAAACTTTGATTGGCAGCTGATGTGTCCTCTGACTAGGTAGGGGACAGTCCTGTCACATGACAGCCACAACACTTCCTAATACAGTTCTACACATGCTTGAAAAACTGAAGGATGACGAGACTGAGGGAAGGACAGATTATAAGTCTGGAAGCAGCAGAAGTAGAGGAGGTTTAAATGTATGCTTAGCTTCAATGTTCATTAGGGAGAGTGGTGGTGAGGTAAGTGTAGAATATACTAATGTGCTGGACCATGTTGAGGTTAAGAAAGAAGAAATGCTAGCTCTTCTTTAAAATATTCAGATAGATATGTCTTTGGGACAAGATAAGATGTACCCCAGGTTACCACAGACAGTGAGGAAAGAGCCTGCTGTATCATTGGTAATGTTCTTTACATTTCCCCCACCCAGCCATTGGAGAGGGACCAGAGGATTAGGGAACAGCAAATGTAATCCACTTGCATAAGAAATGTAATAGAGAAATAAAGGAGAATCCTAGGAATTATCGACCAGTGAGTCTTGCATCAGTGGTTTGCAAACTATAAGCAGGATTTACAAGTATTTAGAGAAGAATAGTCTTTTCAGGGATAGTCAGCAAGGCTTTGAGGGGGGCAGGTTGTACTTCCTGAGCCAAGTTGAGTTGTTTGAGGAGGTGACAAAACAAATTGATCAAAGTAGGGCAATGAGTGTGATGTTTACTGAGGCATTTGACATGGTCCCCCATGGTAGACCCATTTATAAATTCACGAGGCATGGGATCCATGAGAATTCACATGCATGGATTCAGAATTGTCTTGGCTGCAGAAGACAGAGGGTGGTAGTTGATGGAACGTATTTTACCTGGAGGTCAGCTCATTATCAAGGGCTGAAGTAGAAAGACACTGAAAAGCTGGAGGAATTCAGCCAGTCTTCAGCATCCAAAAAAAGCAAAGATGTAAGACAGGATCTGGAGCAGAGAGGTTGGGAGCAGCTGCTTGGAGGAATACAACATCTGATTAATGGAAGGCATTGAAAACTGTGATAGTTAGAGTTCAGTCAGCATGTCCCTGTGAGGGTAAAAGGCAAAGAAACACCAGCAATAAAGGTTTGATCAGAGAAAAGAAGGAAACATATGTTGGGAATATAAAATTGTTATCAAACAAGTCACTTGAAGTTTACAGATAGTACTGAAGAAGATTTAGGAAAGAAATCAGTGGAGGATGAAGGGGCCACAAAATGACGTTGGTGAGCAAGATTAAGGAAAATCTCAATATCTCAAAAGGTTTTATATTAAAAATAAGATAGCTAAGGAAGGAAGAGGTCCCCTGGAAGATCAGAGGGATATGAGCAAGATCCAAATTCTTCAGGGAGAAGGACAGAGGATGGATAATTAAAGAGCATTTGCACTGCATCCTGGAGAACAGAAGATATTGGAGCACATTTCAGTGAATAAGATTCAAGATTCAAGCTTCTTTTATTGTCTCGTACTAAAACAGAAAATGTAATATTACACAAAATTTCTTTTAGTCTTCCTTAAGGCAACAAAGATTCACTATCAGCAGAAGTTGCCAAGCACCCCTTACAGTCTGAGAAAGAGAAGCAAAAGAGAGTCCCCCAGAGTCACTGAGTGTCCATGGATTCACCTCCAGCGCTCCTGCAGCCTCCGCAACCACGCAGCCTTTAGTCCAAACCAATGGCATCCCAAGCTTCAAATCCAAACCTCTGACATGATCAGGAAGCCGTCAGAACACTCAACATCCTGTCACATCTTGGTTCTAACACCTAGTACCCCTTCACCCAGTCTCCAGCAGTCCGCAGTCTGGTGCAAGTCCCTTGACCAGAGTCACTACCAGCTGCAGCCTGTGTGGGATCCTCACCTCAAATCACCAGCAGCTTCTTCAGCCTCAGAGCCTCTCACTGATCCATCGCTGTGGTTACCATCCTCTGAGTAATTTCCTCTGCTTTTCCTTCTCAAATAGGGGGCTGTGTCCCCATTTTCTAGTTCCCTGGAGTCTGCAACTGCTTGAGGCTGCAGCATTTAAAAAATAAAATGTAATTGGCTCTTTTAACAGGCTGTTTAAGCCTGTACAGAGCTGGTAACAGTTGGACTGGGTGGGTGGACTCCTTGGGTGAACGCTCTGTCTCTGCTCCCTGCTCTCCATGGGTCTGCACTGTGCAGGGAGTGCTGCACTTATAACAGCACCACCATTTTTCCCTGGGCTGGATTTTTCCCGAGACCAATCCCCTGGGCTTGGTGGGCCTATCCTGGATGCTACAAAAAGCAAGGAGGTTGGGTGGCAGTTAGCGTAGTGGATAGCACCAGTGATTGCGACTGGGGATCAAATCCTGCACTGTCTTTAAGAAGTTTGGAAGCTCTCCCAATGTCTGCCTGGGTTTTCCCTGGGGGCTTCAGTTTCCTCCCACTATTCGAAACGTACCGGGGGTGTAGTAAATTTGGTGTAAATTGGACGTCACAGACTCATGGGCTGAAATGGCCTATTACCTACTGTATGTCTAAATTAAATTAAAATAATAGATTGCAGACACTCTGATGGAGATTATTGCATCTTCATTAATCACAGATTAAGCAGAAGACTGGGAATTGCTAGTGTTGTCCATTTGTTTAAGAAGGGCAGTAGGGTTGAGCCTGGAAACTAGAGGTAGGTACACCTCACATTAGTGGTAGGAAAATTGTTGTTGAAGATTCTGTGTGATCAGAATGAATAACCATGGTTTACTGCAGGGGAGTAACTTGATTTTGAAGAGTTAACCAAGGAGGTTGAAGGGTGGTTGATGGTGTCTACATAGACTTCTGTCAGACTTTTGACAAGGTCCCACATGGTAGGCTGATCTAGAAAGTTATAGCACAAGGAATTCAAGGCATGTCGGTGAACAGCCAGGTGATAGAAAGCTGAGAGGGGTGATAGATGGACATTTTCCTGACTGGAAGTCAATAACATGTGGTGAATGGCAGGGATCAGTGATTGGGACTTCCTTTAATTTCAATTAGTTTTTTTTAATTTAGAGATACAACACATTAACCAACCCTTCTAGCCCACAAGCCTGTGCCACCCAAATGTAAAGGATTATGAGCCTTCTACTGTAGTAAGTAGGCAAACAAAGAGTTAATATTTTAGTGTAGTATGCAGCTAAGCAGTTCTCAGTTTCAGAGATATCACAGCCTTGGACAAGTTGGTAATGGCATAAGAATAATTTATCACTGAAATAGTGAAAGTCAGAAGTAACAAAACATTAGATTACCAATTCATGAAAATATGTAAAACTGCATGCAGGTATCAGTCCAAAGGACTATAGGACTGGTTTCACAGACAGGAGCCAGGAGTAGGCCTTTATGTGTACTAATTAAATTAGGACATTTAAGTAGCTTCCATGAAAACTGGCTTAAATTTGGCTTAGTTTGTTGGAGACTATGGATTTCTGGAGTAAGATAAGTAAGCCTAAATGAGAACACCTGTATTGAGTCTGATTTGGTTAAGTATGAGCACATGCTGTTGGTCTAATGGTATTTATAAAAACCCGGAATGGAACAGAAAACACTATTACTGGTATGAATGTTGAGATAAAACAATGGCAGAGGTAAAAAGAATTTGTTCAAAAAACTTTAGTGAGCATTTAAAAAAAGCTACTAAAACAAATTGTGTCAAACCATCAAGTTATCGAAAGTTAAAATAAACTGAACTACTGCTACTGAGCAAAAGAAAAAGAATGATTCGGCTACAATTTGCAGTGAATTCAATGCAAATAAAAATGTCACAAGAATAGCACAAAACTTCAGGTGAGATATCCTCATTATTATCAGCATTTCACATTTCTCATATTTGTATTTTTGTGACATCACTTGTGTTAAATGATAGCTGCCTTTATAGACTCTATGGAAAAGCCTTATTTTGGCTTTAAAAAGAGAGAATGCAGAGATCAGAAGAGAGTGATTTCAATACTGGTGGTGGACCACCCCCCAAAAAAAAACAAGACTGATGAATTGAGTGGCTTGCTGTCTGGAATAATAGAGCACGAGCAACCTCTGGATGGTATACCAGACATGACCATTTGGACAGTTCAGATGAAGAACTGAGCACAAATGGTAAATATACCAAAGAAAGTAAATTGGTTACTTCTTTTGGTAAATATATTCCACTCTCTGTGTCGATCATTTCTTTTTCATTCTAAGGACTGAGTTTATTTGTGCTTCTAATGGTATTTTGTTTTTTCCAGAGGAAAGGAATCTGAACAGGTTGGAAGAGCCAGTGCACAGTGAGTGTGTGCCCTTCACATCAGCTATAGCATTCCTGAGAGAAGATGCTACCATCACCTTTCAGCAGAGAACAAAAAAAATGACCACGCATGGAAGGTTAGCTAGATAATTTCATGAGTATAAAATGAAATATCTGAAGGAAAATCAGAATTTGACAGGTTGAATTGGATATGAAGTTGGAAGAGAGAGTTACGATCAAAAGTGCTATAGTAATGAGACAATTGTGAATTACCAGCCATGGTGAACAATAAGGTTGGTTTAAAAATAATTGTCATTTGGATATTCATGAGTGTGAGTATTTTAATCACCACAAATTAAACTTTAAACCAACCTTGGTTTAGTCACTCATTTAATTTTGTGAAGAACAAACATTATCAAAGCAAAGATTAGCCACAATGAATACATTCCATATTTAAATGCATCTCATCAGGTTGAAGTGCTGCATCTGCAAGTCGCTGCCTGCCTCAGCCATGGGCACATCTGCTTGATCTGGATCTTCCATTGAAGGATCAAGACAGCAATGCTGCTTCAGGTAGTTGTGCAGCACAGCTACAGCAATTTCACCTTGCAGCACCTTGTTGGCCTGAAACGAAGTGTATTGCGTATGCACTGGAATCTATTTATTTTTCCTTCCCCCATATTCCAAACAGATGCTCGACCATCCCTCTAGTGTGGATATGATTTCTGTTGTATCTTTGCTGCTCAGCTGTTGTGGAATTTGTATATGGAGTGAAATCAAATTTACTCTGACCATATCCACTGTCACCAAGTAGAACAGGTAGCCCTCGACTTCCAATCTACGCGAGTTATGTCTATCTGCACATATGACAAAAATTATAAAAAATCTTCATCATTAAAACTACTGTACAAGTACATGTATTAAAAGCACTGTATACAATGGTCCTTGCTCCTGACGGCAGCTCGAAGTCCCCAACTTGCGACTAACCCCCAAATTGCAACTAGAGAGGACTATGACAGTAATGGGGATCGAAGAATTGGTTGTAACTCGGAGATGGTCGTAAGTCGAGGACGTCAGTTCCCTGCCAGGATCTGATCAAGAACCTGAGAGTGAAGACAAGATGAGAAGAATAGAATTTTTGCTTGTTGCATGGATGTATTAGCCTGGGTAAATTTTAATACTGAGAATCACTTCGGAAATCAAGCTAGGGAAATGGGACAGACTATGGACAAAAGTGATGGGGCTCCCGAGTACAACAAAGATGTTATTTGTATCTGAACCATGGTAAGGATTGCTGTCAGTTGTCAGCAGTTTTGACTGAGAGATTAGGAAATGAGAACTTGGTAAATTAAGAGTAGGAATTTAATTGAGTAGGTTAGAGTGTTTCAAATTGGACAGTGAGCTGTGCGACTAAGAGAGCAGGAATTGATCAGGAGGCCAGAAAAGAGCTGATTGGGTAAATTTTTTAATAGATTGTGAGTATTGGGACAGAGTTAAAATGTTTCTCCAGTGAAGGCAATGTGTGATTTGCACCTGTGAGTTGATGATTGTTAAGTGTGGCCCTTAGGAGGAATGTGGAACACTGGCACTGTAGCAGAGGCAGAACAATTAATTTTGGAAAAAGCTGCAGTGGGGGAAAAAAATTAATGAATGGAAAGAGGAAGCCCACAAGAAGTGGAAGGAGACAGGAAAAAAAAGCTGGAGGGACAATGTAAGCTGCAGGATGATTGCAGTATGTACTCAGGATGGAAACCAGAAAATTTGCAGGTATTGCAGTCAGAGTGTGACTGGCACAATAAGCAACAAGAGAAAAGAAGGGGAACAGAAACAAATGGAGGTATGGGGTATAGAACCATATGATTGCAGGGACAATAAGTGTAGAAAAAAGATAATAAGCAAATGGAGAGATAAAACTACTGGCCAGCAGGAGGAATCTCCCATGTGAGAGAGAAAAGCTCAAAAAGCTGAAAAAGGAATAGAAAAAAAAAGAACTTACTTTAGGATCCCAATAGCATGTCTGGTATATTGATTTTGTTGGGTAACCATAGAGAAGCTGATAATGATTGGCAAGTCGTGCCCCATCTATTGGCCCCTGTACAATATTTTTTGAAGATTCTGAAATTAAACTTTACTCCAGGTGTTACAAATATGCTCTATGTAATTTTTTTTTCAACACTTGACAAAAGCCTGTTTGCAATTGTATTTTGCTCTTTTATTATACCAATAATGTTGATTTAGGAAGTTTAAGGGATATAGTGAACTGGGATTCACAAGAGATGTCCTGTACTGATGACTGGTCCTGCCTCCCAGGGGCCTGTATATAACCCTGGTTTTCAGCCTAAACTCTGAAGCCTGTTCATGAACCTTAGCTGTGTTGCAAGGTAATAAAAGCGTTAGTTCTCCCTCCAGTCGACTGTGAGCTTTTATCTATGCCTACAAGGGGACCAATTTAACTAAATTAAAAGTATCCAGCTAAGTTATTTGGATAAGCTGGATGTCAAACTAGATGTTAAATGGAAGCTTGCAAATGTCACAACTGGAGTTCTGCACTATGTCTTACTCAATAGTGATCAATATTGAAATAAAAATTAAATGGTTAAAATTGAAATTCGGAACATGGTATTCTGATAATATGCAGCAGACCAGTAGCATCTACAGAATGTGAAACTGAATTGGCATTCCAGATCAAAGATCTGGTATTTGCTATAAAAATTGAGATTTTTTTAATGCAATATAGAAAGAATTGATTTTATTTGCTTCTGAAACTTTCATACATTAATACAATAAGCTAGAAGGAGGAACACCATTGTTTGATCAGATTTTCTCTTCCACAACCAATTTTTTTTCCTTAAAATATTAGACATTTATTGCTTTCAGAAGGTTGACTACTTCAGAACTTTTTAAAATGACAGGGTAAGCAGATTCTTTGAGTATTCAAGGCAGAGGTGGTTGAATATTAAAGGAGAAGTTTTGTGTTAATTATCTGGAGCAGATTAATATTGATATTAGTCAATCTGTGGGAATCCTGCATGACACTTTGCAAATTTAGAGTTGGCACTCTTTTTCATTACAAGCTTAACTGTATGCTGTTGTTAAAATTTGAGTAAGGGCTTTGCAGGGAAATGCCTTGGTTGAAAAATATTTCTCTGTTGTTTTGACCTAGTCTGCCCTAAATGAGAACATTGATAAGGGGTTCAGATTGAAACATGCATGTGTTGATACAAAATGTGTCGAGCAAACACCGTTTCAAAATGCATGCTGCAGTGTAGATTTGTACTGCTGTTTGGTACATCTCAGAATATTCACTTTTAAACCACCCTGTTTTTGTTAAAAAGGCTGATTTCTTTCAGCCGATTACCCTTTAAGCTCCAGTCTATTCTCCTTTGAAGCATAAAGCTAGTTCAAAAAGAACTTCAAACATACAGTCATAATCTGTAGTTCCTGCAAATCTTCAAAGGTAATCCAATCAGAATGTAGTTAAGTGGAACATTCCTACTACTTTAACAAGGTCCTACTGTTTCTGACGGGCTGAGTATTTGCAGCAATTCAACAACAACAGACTAGAAAACCAAAGAAAATGCAAACAGCAAGTTTTATGGACAAATGAGACAATGATAAAATTAAGAGTAAAGAAAAAACACTTGCACTACTTTGACTCGGAGACCGAAAATGAGAATGATTGAGTGTGGGGGTGGGGTAATTGTCAAAATGCAACTGATAGGCAGTTGAGCTATGGGATAATTAGTTGCAATGAGAGAAGATGTGAAAGTGATGCACTGTAGTTTTGTCAGTAAGAAACATAGCTCATGTTAATATGTAGTATTGATAAAGCATGGTATCATTAGCGAATATGTAGATCATGTTGTCATACTGAGCCACACAGTCATGGATGTAAAGCGAGTAGAGCAGGGAGCTAAGAATGCGGCTCTGTGGTCCTCTGCTACTGATGGAGATTATAGAGGAGATGTTCTTACCAATCGTCACTGATTGTGGTCTGTAGGTGAGGAAATCCATGATACAATTACCCATTGGGGTGTTGAGTCACAGAGTTTGCTGATCAGTTTTGAGGGGATGATGGTGTTAAATGCCGAACTGTAGTCAATAAAGAGCATTCTGATGTATACATCTTTGCAGTCCAGATGTTCCAGGGCTTTGTGTAGAGCCAGTGCGATGGCATCCATTATAGACCTGTTGCTATGATAGGTGAATTGGAACGGATCCACGTCACCACTCAGAAACTGGGATGCTTCAACATCAGCCATTCAAAACACTTCATTACTGTGTGTGAGTGCCACTAGTCAATAGTAATTTAGTAAGGTTACCACTTGGGCACCAGTACAATTGACACCTATTTGAAACAGATGGGCATCACACCCTTCCAGAGAAAGATGTTGAAGATATCCGTGAACACCTTGGTCAGCATAGAGTTTTAACACTCGGCCTGGTACTCCATCCAGACTGGATGCTTTCCTCAGATTCCCTCTCCTGAAGGCAGCCCACGTCATCCTCGGATGCGGACAGGAGAGGGTCATCAGGGGACATGGGGGTGTACAGAAGAGGTTTGTTCTTGTTTTTGTGCTCAAATTTACCAGGATGTTGCATGTAATGGAGAATTGTAGTTATAAATAGAGATTGGATAGGCTGGGTTTATTCTCTCTGGAATGGAGGATGTGAAGGATGACTTAATTGAAATTTACAAGCAGCATTAATGGCATAGACAGAATTATTTCTCCAGAGTGGGAATCTAAAACTAGAGGGAAATGGATTAGGGAGAAAAATTTAAAGGACCTGAGAGGTAAGTTGTTCACACAGTGGGCAGTAATGATTTTGAAATGGCTGCACTTGGAGGTGGTGGACACAGAAACTATTACAGTCAAAAGGTATTTGGACAGGCAACACATAAAGGGATGTTGGCTAATGCAGACTCTTGGGATAAATGAAGATAGACATTCTATGGCCAAACTGAGCAACAAAAAGCATTCCTACATTGAAGTCTTGTTAAGAGAAGTTAAATTGCAACAGAGCATGAGCTTAACATTAACATTGTGTAAGGACATCTATTTCCTTTCTTTGATCACTGGAGGGAAACAAATTAAGAAACTTTAAATCAGCTTGAAATAATGTGGATTGGTGGGGGGGGGGGGGGGGAGGGAATTGAAGTGGCTGAAGCAATGAGAATTATTTTGTAGAAGGATCTAGAGTCCTAGTAGAAAATTTGGATTTTGAACTGTTTGAAGCCTATTGTAGGTTTGTTTTACAAGCCAAACATTT
Organism: Narcine bancroftii; assembly: GCF_036971445.1. Taxonomy (NCBI): domain Eukaryota; kingdom Metazoa; phylum Chordata; class Chondrichthyes; order Torpediniformes; family Narcinidae; genus Narcine; species Narcine bancroftii. Next base: position 182,219,550 of record NC_091474.1, read on the forward strand.
TTTCTTCAAAGGAATTCTAAATATTTAGAGTCATTAAGACTTCAATACAACATCTGTAGAATACAATAAATCTAATCCAGTATTGTGCATGTTAATTTTGTGAATGGAATTCTTTACAGGATGTCTTTGAAAATTCACATCTCACAGCAATAGCCAAGGTATCCAAGTATTCCTTTGATTAGCTATGCATTTCTGGGGCTTGCAATCAATTATGTGCTTCATGGTTATCAATATTTTGTGTTTCTCTATGGCTGTTCATTCTGCCTATAAGCATGGGGAATATTCTTTTCCTGAGTATAATTCTTTCCTCAGTGTCTCCAAGCCAAACTTGTACCCATTCCAAACTTATCCCTATTTATTTCCAGGTACAAAGGGAATGACAAAAGTGTTCAAAGTTAAACAACTATCACCCTTTTTGTCTCCATGGACCTTCTGCAGCTAATTTGAAGATAGCAAAACTTCATTTCTCCTAATTTAAATGAGTGGTATTTGTCTAACCTAATAATGCCAGTCATTGTACTTGTGTCAATTTGCACCTTCTGATCTCCCTTTTAACGCTATATTTAATGGAATGTCATGAACTGGATAGCAATGCCAGTGATTCATAACATTAGGATTAAGTTGATTATTTCTGAATAAAATGTCAGCAAAAAATTCAAATGAAAATAAAATTGAAATTGTGGGAAGATGCCGGAAAGTGCAAATTGGTGATTGTGAACTGGCAACCACTTTTATATCCAGTCCATTTTTATTTCCTATAAAGTTAATGAAAGAGGAAATGAGAAGAGCCAAAATTTTATTACTCAACACCCATTTTGACTGCTGCATTCTTGTCACTTTTGGTTTGCATTATTAATTTTATTTATGGAATAAATCCACTTGGCTGCAAGATATTTGAAAAGGTTTTAACTAAGCTTAAATGAGGAATTTTTTTTAATCACATTTTTCTTATCTTAATTTATTTTTGCATGTTAAATCCATATCAAGTGTAGAATGGAAAAAATGCAGAATTATTAAGGGGAAATATTTGCTGATAATCTGTGCCAATGAATTGGGGAGAAAGAACAAGAATCCGTCAGTATTCGTTGGCATGTAATTTCACTTTGCCAGATTAGCATATTTGTATATTTATATAGAATCTGAAGTCACTAGAATATAGATACACATATGAAAAACAGTATTAAAATGTTGCAATGAAGATTCAATCATAACTTTGCCTCATATTTGTATGCTATAACTGCATCTCATAACACTCCCTCAAAAGGAATCTCTATGAGTAAAGTATATGTTGAATGTCTTTGAATATTTTAAGGTGACTTAAGCTTGATAAGAGAAAGAACTAGCAAACATTACTAAAGGAAAAGTTAGTCTGGGAGTTAGGAAAATGTTCTGGATTTAGATCTTGTGAGACCAATTGTTCACATTTTATATCAACATTGTTATATTAATTGTTTGATAGTGAAGCAAAAGATTAGTCTGATAGAAATATAAACATTTCAGACTGCTGGTGATGCCCAATCTCTGCACCCTGTCATTTTGGGATTGGATTTCCAGTACCAGTTAAAAGGGTACTGATGCAGTTTGATGGCCCCCAGACCCGCTTACAGTCAGGAATGACCAGTTCTGGGTGGTTCTTCACCCCCCCCCTTTTTTTTTTGGAGAGGCCCAATCACGCACCTGGAGGCGGGGCAGTGCTACCCTCTTGCGGCCTGGCCACTTTATGGATTCCCCTAACTTTTCCAAAACATCTCCACAGACTATAGGCTGTTGGCCACTAAGAGTAGACGGTACAGCCCAGAGAACCATCAACCAGTTCACCCTTTTGGACACCTACCCCCTGTCCTGAATTGATGTCACGGTGAATGAGATCGCAAAATACCAGGTCATTTTGTCCATAGATCTCAAGTCAGCATACCATCAAATCCCTATCCACCTAAAGGACTGGCCCTACACAGCATTTGAGGCCAATGGTAGACTGCACCAATTCTTGTGTGTCCCCTTTGGCCTCACAAACGGGGTGTCTGTTTCAAAGGGAAATGAACCACATGGTGGATGACAATAGGTTAAAAGACACTTACCCATACTTGGATAATGTCATCATATGTGGCCATGACCAGAAAGAACATGACAACAACCTGCAGAGCTTCCTGACCACTGCGAAAGCCCTCAACCTAACATAGCCAAAAGAAAAACGTGTTCAGCATGGAGCGGCTGGCGATCTGGAGTACGTGGTGGAGCATGGTGTAATTGCCTCCGACCCTGAGTGCATGTGTCCCCTCCTAGAATTATCTCTACCACAGAACCCCAAGGCTTTAAAAAGGTGCCTGGGGCTCTTTTTGTATGACGCACAATGGGTCCCCAACTATGCCAACAAGGCCCAACCCCTGGTGAAAACCATGACCTTTCCCAGGGATAAGATTGCCAAGGCAGGAATGCATGCCATCGATGAGTCGGTCCCTTTCCAAGTGCAGAGTGATGGCTCCAACTTTGCCCTGGCCACCACACTGAACCAGGTAGGCCGGCCAGTGGCATTTTTTTCATACACCCTTTCAGGGCCCCAAACACAGTCACTCTGCCATGGAGAAGGCGGCACAGGCTATAGTGGAGGAGGTGCACCACTGGAGCAGTTGCCTTTATGTTTAATAACAAACAGTGATGTAAAATTAAGAATGACAAGATCATGCGGTGGAGAATTGAGCTGTTCACCAATAATTACGAGATCTTGTACTGGCCGGGTAAGCTCAATGAGTCCCCCAATGTTTGAGAGGAACCTGCGCTGGGGTGCAGGTTGATCACCTGCACACCCTCCATGATGGCCTCTGCCATCCCAGGGTCACAAGACTACTACTTTGTGAGGGCCCATAACCTTCCTTACTCAGTGGAGGAAATCAGAGAGCTGACATGCAATTCCCCGGTCTGCGAAGAATGCAAGCCTGTTTTACAGGCCAGAGTGTGCCCACCTCATCAAAGCCAATCGCCCCTTTGAATGGCTCAGTATAGACTTCAAGGGACCCTTCCTGTCCACAAATCAGAACAGCTATTTCCTGAACATTGTGAATGAATACTTGCGCTTCCCATTCGCCATTCCCTGCCCAGACATGACCACAGCCACGGTCATTAAGGCACTCCACGCCATATTCACTCTGTTCAGGTACCCCACATTGCAACCAGGGTTCAGTGCTCATGAGTGAGGAGCTGCAACATTTCATCCTCTCCAGGGGCATAGCGATGAGTAGAACCACCAGCTACAACCCTTGAGGCAATGGCCAGGTGGAGAGGGAAAACTGCACCATTTGGAGGACAGTCCTGTTGGCCCTAAAGACAAAAGGGATGACTGTGTCCCAATGACAAGAGGTACTCCCGGAAGCGCTGCATGCCACCAGGTCTCTCTACTCTGTATGGCTACAAATGCAATGCCCCATGAAAGATTGTTCTTCCCTATGAGGTTGGCATCAGAAACCACACTGCCTGTCTGGTTGACAGCCCCTGAACTAGTGCTCCTCTGGAAGAACATTAGGACCACAAGGCAGACCCACAGGTGGAAGAAGTGCACCTCCTGCATGCAAACCCCCAATCTGCACGGGTAAGGTACCCAGATGGATGGGATGACACAGTGTCCATTCAGGACCTGGCGTGACCGGCAATCCCAGCACGGGAGGTGCACCCAGTGGAAATTCCAATGACGGGTAAAACCACTAGAGAGACTGAACATGACTGTGCAGCTCATGGACCATAAAGACTGTGCCCCATATCACCCCACCAGAGTCGATCTAAAAGGGAGGGGTGAATGTGGTGGGCCATGGTATTGCAGACACCTTCCCCATTAAGCTGGGCAGTCTAGCCTGCCTGCTGAACCGGTAGCCCCTTCCCCCCCCCCAAGACCCCTAATAAAGGTTAAGAGCCCTAGTCTCCTCTCCCATACCTGTCCTTGGACTTGAGCCAGCAACATGCTGAGGCATGCTTTGATCTTTAGATCAATAAAGCTTTGGCCCATACTTTGTGTCTGTGAGTGGTCATTGATCATGCTACACCCCACAATATTTTTTTCCGTATTGGTCACAATGTAAATAAATTCCATGCTCAACTAATTGATACCTTGAATCAATGACAACCCCCATTAACTCAGCATTGCAGATACTATCTTAAACACTTCTAAAATACAAAATTAAAGTTAGTGTTCTGCTCAAGTCCCATGGTTCCCATAAAAGTAGTGTATCTCTTTTTTTAAAAAAAACAAGAGAAATTAGTTTTTTTTTCCAAGAAATGAATAGTATTTGGATGTTTTCTGACTGTTAAATAGAGTTGCTGGAAATGCTTTGCAAGTGTTGCTTAGAAACAGTTATAAATAGTTTGGAACAAGTGCACTTTTCTTTCTCCGAAAAACTAAGAACAACAATATCCTGTTCTTCAGGACTCCCTGAGAGAATTGGAATTGGTTGAACACACTACACTAGTCAACAGCAGAATAATGCAGATGTCAGCAGGAAAGCTGTTATGTTCTGGAGAGGTAAAGGTATTAGAGAAACAAATTCAAACCCACACACATTTTACAAAGCAGCTCCTGTATGATAGGAGGACAAATAATCAGTGAATTGTAATTCATATGAAAGCTATTGGATGGAAATGAGTTCTAATAGAGTTGAGGTTTTTTGTTTCTCTCTCAGAACTATGAAAGCAAAATAATTTTTACCCAGTTTAAATTGAGATTGTGAGGGTGATGCCAAGGAGAAATATTCACAATGAAATGTCTACAAGAGGAGTGCATGGCAGGATGCATAATAGGAGTTAAGAGTGTGAGATTTATTGTATTTATCTATCTTTATTTATATAAAATTTAAGTTTTCTTATTGTAGAAAAAAAATATCCAATATAACAAGATAATCACAGTTGCAGTTAGTCCAAACAATGTTTCAAAGGTGCAGTCAGGTCTGTTGATAAATATCTGGAATAGTTTATGGATAAGGATAGGTTCGTACGGAGAGGTACAAGATCCTGTTCACTGTTAGTAAAATAGAATTCTTGAACCTGGAAATGCTGGGCTTCAGACTTCTGTAACACTTGCCTGAAAATAGCACTGTGTAGAGATTATGGCCATGGTTATGCAGATCCTTTATGATCCTGGTGGCTTTCTTGGGGCAGCACTTCAGGATTTAAATGTCACAAGCAAGTCATGAAATTTGGTGTTTTGTGGCAGAATCATAGTGCAAACATACAGATTATAACCATCTTATGACATACCTATCTAAAAAAAATAACAAAGTGCATGAAAAGTTAAGCAATGTCTTTGGTTCATTGATTATTCGGGAATCTGATGGCTGCAGGGAAGAAGCTGTCCTTGTGCCTCTGAGTGCTCGTCTTTAGGCTTCTGTATCTTTCCCTGAGGATAGTAGAGTGAAGTGGGCATGGCCTGGGACATGGGAGTCTTTGGGGATTGAGGCTATTTTTTAAAATGTCCTCGATGGAGTGATGCCTATTATGTCATAGGCTAAGTTAACAACCCTCTGGAGTTTATTCTTGTCCTGAGAGTTGGTGCCTCCATACCAGGCAGTGATGCAACCAACCAAAATGGTCTCCACAGTACACCTAGAAAAGTTTGAGAGATTTTGATGACATACAGAATCTCTTCAGACACTTCACAAAGTATATCCACTGTTGAGCCTTCTTTGTGATTGCATCAATATGGAGGCTCCAGAACAGATCCTCAGAGGTGTTGACCCAAGAATTTGAAGTTCTTGACCCTTTCCACAACTGAGTCCTTGATGAGGACTGGGTTGTGTTAGGTCTGCTTTGTTCATGAATGAGTGAGACAAACACCAGGCTGAGTCGAAATCAGGGTTCTTTGTTCTTTATTACCGGATTGTAACACTTGCGACTAACCATGTTAGTCGGAGAATGCATTCTGCCGTTATCAGCAAAATGGTGATTTTTTATACCCTTGGATACATGCTTAGAACATCATCATATCATTACTTGTCCAATGACTAAAACTGTTGCTATCCTTTCCCTGCTAGCTTCCTGCCTCTCAATCCATCAATGTCTCTCTTATCTTGTAAGTACAAGGATGCATTTACATCTTGTTACAGCCCTGTACAGGGCAGGGTAACTCCTTACACATTCCCATCTCATGATGTTTTACCTTACAGTTGTGTTCCCCTAACTTCCTCCTTAAGTCCACAATTATCTCCTTGGTTTTGCTGATGTTGAGTGCAAGGTTGTTGTCATTACACTATTCAACAAGCTGATCTATCACCCCCCTGCATACTGCCTTATTGCAGTTTGTGATGACAATTGTGGTATCATCGGCAAACTTGTAGATGGCATTGAAATTGTGTCTGGATACACAGTCATGGGTGTATAAGGAGTAGAGCAGTGGGCTAAGCATACATCCTTGGGGTGCACCTGTGTTGATGATCAGTGAGGAGGAGACATTGTTTCCAATTCATACTGTCTGTGGTCTTAATGGGGAAGTCAAGGATCCAGTTGCAGAGGAAGGTACAAAGGCCTAGGGTTTGTAGCTTATTTACCAGCACTGAGGGAATAATAGGCCGAGGTGTAGTCTATGAAGAGTAGCCGTCTATGCTACTCTTGATGCATATATTGATATGCATCAATTGCTATGTTTTTGAGGTGATCCAGAGCTGAGTGGAGATCCAGTGATATTGTATCTGCTGTAGAGCAATTGTGATGATAGGTGAACTGGGTCCAGATCTTGGGTACACGTTAATTCTGTCCACAGCCAGCCTCTCAAAGCACTTCATGGTAGAAGTTAGAGCTACTGGGTGGTAGTCATTGAGGCAGTCCACACCACCTTTTGGTTACCAGGATGATTGATGGCCTTTTGAACCTGGTGGGAACCTCTGAGTGCCACAATGAGAGGTTGAAAATGCCTGTGAACACTCTGGCTAGTTGGTTAGTGCAGATTTTCAGTATCCTTCCAGGTATGGTACAAGGGCCTGACGCCTGAGAGGGTTCTGAGACAGAAGTCAATTTGCTCTATTACCTTCTTCTCATAACTTACTTTTCATCACAGTAGCTGCAAGTGCTATAAGCTGATTGTCATTGAGGTTGGTTGCCTTCCTCTCCTTGAGTACCAACATGATAGATGTCCTCAGGGAGCAAGGGTAGCAATGAAAGTTTGAAAATATCTGCAAAATTTCCAGCCAGTTAGTCTGCACGGGTTTTAAGGACACAGACAGCTAAATTGTCTGCTTTCTAAGGACTCACCTTCCTGGAAGTTCTTTTCGTGTCCATTTCATATTTTTAGTGGGAAGAGTCTGTTACCAAGCTGTATGTCTAAGTTTTTATTTTAAAGTGGAGAGTAAGGTTGGGAAAATTCCACAGGAAGAAACAATATGGAAGGTTTGACTTGAAGAAATCAAGATTGCAAGGGAATTATGGAGATTATTGTGGGTGAGAAACAGTGGTAGAGACTTTGGAAATGTAGCAGGAGGTTGTGGGAATAATGTGGGGCTATCTAGGAGATATAGAGTTGATTAAGGATTCCATATATATAAGCAGGGTTGGAGGAGTGTGTGTATTCAGCTGCAGCAATTCCCCAGTAGGGAAGGGGAGAACAAGGACATCCTGGTAATCGTGAAAACTCAGATTCAATTTTTGATGAGAGCCTGCTTCACTTTTCAGACCTGCACATTTCACGAGTCTAACTTGTGTGCTTTTCTCAAGTGAGAGAAAACAAGTATCATTATTAGTAATGTTCAGGACCCTCCATGCAAATGCACATCAAATGTGTCCTTCACCAAATCATTGCATTTTGTGACAGAATTTCAGACTCTTAATTCAGGAGTGTAGTCTGAGATTCCACACCAAAGCAATTCCAACACTCTTAATATGTTCAACCTTCAATTTTTTTATGTCATCCAAAGAAAATCTAAATAGTGCAATTAGGAGAAACATTCTGGCTGTAGTTAAATGGGACTGAATCATTTAATTTCAAACAAAATTAAATGACTCCCATTCATTTTAGAATTTCTGTCATTCTATATTGCACATTTTAGTTCACTATGTCTGCCCAAAATAACAATTATTTGAGTACCAGTGAATATGTTTTATTATCAGTGATTTGTGGTCCTGTCATTGGTATTCTTGACTTGATGCATTCAGAACATTCTTTTAAATGAAGGCTATATAGCATTCTAACAACAGCCTATAAAGAGCTCTGCCTTCAAGGTTCCTGCTTCAGAACTGAATAAGAAATCACTCTTCACTCAATCTGTCATCTATTCAGATTGTTAAAAATAAGCCAAAATAACATCTGATGATATTGCATTTTTGTTGTTCAATTATGTTAATTGACTGAACTGAGTTATCAATCAGCCCATCAAAGTGATAGATCTATGGTTAAATAAAAAGTTAAAAGGAACGTTTCACTCTAAGTGGTTTATTATCTTTAAAAAAATTATTTAAGATGTCCATAAGATTGTCTGATCTCAGAAGCTAAGCAGCATCAGGCCTGGTCAGTACTTGGAGGGAGACCCCTCTAGGAACATGAGGTGCTGTAGGTTTCTGTCTGAGACACTGGACAAAATAACAACTCTCTGTCTGCCTTACGGTAAACAAAAAAGTTAAAGAATTTCATGTATGTTACATTCTAAATGTAGTATCATGTAACAATAATGGAACCTTTACCTTTATCATCTATTCAGTGGCAATGCCACATAAAATAAATCATACAATGGCTTCAGCTGAAAATATGGTAGTTTTCTGTTTCTACTTCAAGCTTTTGGACAATAACATAACAAGTGCACTTTTATCGTTCTTCCAATATTTTTTTGACAACCCCAGTGACTGTGGCATCAGGAGAAAGGAGTTTTTTCCAAGCTGAAACTGATCTAAACTTACTTGAGATCATCAATTCAGCAAGAACCTTTGAACATTTTGGCAATTATGTCCATTGAATCTGAAATTAGCAGGAGTTTAAACAAAATCCTAAAAGATTTTGCAGAGAAAAATGAAAGAAAGATAACCTTTTTGTAATAAAAGGCAATAATAATGACTTATTTATAATTTATTAATGTTGAGTGATTTTTAGAAATCCAAAAAATATAATTTGTTCCCAACAATGCTTTTCACTTACATTTTGATTTTTTTCATAAAATAAAAAAATAATATTTTTTACTAAATCATTTTACAGTTACTAAAATGAGTGGTTTTATAACTGTTTATTTTTCAAAGGTAATCTACACATTTTGTTTATTTGCAGGCTTACATGAATGCAATTTTGTATTAAAATGTGCTTAGATCCATTTGGTCTATTAACTTGCATGCACTTTTTAAGCGCACATTTTGATTGCTTTCCATTCTACCACAGAAGTAGAAAGTCTATAAATAAACTTTAATTATATCTCAAATATTCTACAGACCTTCACTGTGAACTTGAGCCCCTGAAAAAAAGTTTCCAGTTGGGCCCCACAGCTCCTCAGGCTGGCTCTGTGCCATAAGCCCTGGATGCCCACAGGCCAGAGCCCCCAACTTTTCTGCAACTTTCCCCGTCTGCCCACAGCCCAGAGCTCCTGATGCCTCCACCACTCATCCTGGCTGCCCACAGGCCAACACAGGTATTTTCCCCAATGTCAAACACTCCCATTCCGGTTTCCGTACTGACTCCTTTCTGGCTCCCACACCAACCTCACCCCCACCCCCCATCCCCACGAGGGTAATACCTTGAATTTCTCAGCTGCTCAATTCCACTGTTTTACTCCCTCATCACCACTCCTTGCTCATCCCCAATCTACCACTTGAGCTTCTTCTTTCTTCCATCCTTGTCCTTTAGCCTCTTCATCTCCCTTATGCTCCCCCCAGCTCCTCTCTGACCTTCCCAACTCTCCTCCTCCTCCCCCTCTGACCTCCCCACTGGCTTCCCCAATTTCCTCCCCCGAATCCTCCTGACCCTCCATCATCTTCCCCCAAGACCCTCCATCCTCCACCCCAAATACACTCCATCACACAAGGTCCTCACTCTAACCTCTCTCTGGCCTTTACCACCCCTCTGATACTCCCCTCTCAGAGATGAAGACTTCTGTCCTCTAATTATCTTGACAAAGGGGTCAAGCCAAAAGGGTGATTATATCTTTGCCTCGTATGGATGCTGGAGGACCTACTGAGTTTCTCCAGCACTTTTGTATATTAACTTCAATCACAGCATCTGTAGATTTTTATTTCAGTTCCTAAATTGCTGGCATGGACAGTAGGAGGTTCAAGAAATTGGAAGGACTAAGACATATATTGATATTAATGGAAAGTTATGAACTTAAAATGTAACAGTATTTAGAGATGGCTTGGGAAGAATTGCTGGAGCAGCTTGCACGCACATTTTAAAACAGAATATTTGCAGGACTTTTGAAGAGTGCTTATTGCAAAAAGAGCAACAAAGTTGCAGGATACAGCTTGCCTGGGAGAGCATGTGATTTTTGCAGGCCGAGGGAGAACAGTTTTGGCTCTCAGAGAGGGAGGGTGTGAAACTGAGAGAAAGGAGACAGAAATCAGTTCCAGAAGGACAAAGCTGGCAAACTTTGGGAAGACAGCCTGGTCAAAAGAGAAGGCTGGCTGTCTGAAAGGTGACCTGAAAGAAGGAGGATCATCTGGATAACGGTGAAAGGGACAAGTTTCGTCAGTAAGGCGGATTGGAAAGGAATCAGTTGCGGATGTCCTGGAAAAGGAATCTCTCTCTGAAAACCAGCAAGAACCCTCCTGAGTGGTAACCATTTGCCTGTTAAGCACCAAAGCCTGGTGAACTTTGTTAATGCTAACTTTTGTGCACAGTACAAGAATTGCCTGCAACCAGTGAGATTAGACTGTGATCCAAAAAAACTTTTCTAATTTTAAATACACATTATACTCACCTGTGTTTAGTATTAGTGGGGGGGGGGGGGGGGATTTAAATAGGTTAATTAATAAGTTAAAGTTTAATTCTGTTTTCTTGTTCAAATATAATTAAAAACTACTTTTGCTTAAGTAACCCTGTGTTATCCATTGCTGCTGGTTTTTGGGGTCCTCTGGACTCCATAACAATTAAATCAGAAATCAAAAAGGCCACCAAGAATGTGTCAAAAGGCATAGTTGAGGTTTGAGGGTACAGAATATAAACAAATAAAGTTTGCAAAATGCCCTGGATATGAGGATGGGCCATAAATTAAGTTGAAAAGAGACAAAGTTGTGCACAAGCTCTTTGAGCCAATGGGCAGATGTGACCTATGTTGTAAAGAAAGAAGGAGATACACATTGTGATGGAGAGAATACAGGGTGAAAATACTCAATTTAACATTCAATAAAATCCAGAGCGAACCAGACTCTGCTTGGGAGATTTTTATTAATAGGAAGGTGCTAGAAGTTGACTGAAACAGGCAGAGATAACAGTGGAACCAAGGGAGTTATTGGGAAGGAGAAGGAAAGGACATCTACCAACAAACTCAAGGAAGAACAGAGGGCCCCAGGGAAGAGATAGAGGAAAGATTATGTTATTACACTTTTCAAAAGCACCAAAAGACCAGGAAGTATTTCCCAATTATATATTTCATTCTGCTGAATATTAAATAATACAGGGCTGGAAGCAACAATGTGACAGATAATTTAAATCTGTAATCATAAAAATACCAGAATGAATTACTAGAGCTAGGTTTTATTTAACATTTTCTATATATAAAAAAAAAAGCATTGGAGTTTCTGCAGATTTATAAGGAGTAATATTCTCTAATTTAAGAAATTAATATAGTGACTATTCCTTTAAATTCAATTACATATTCTCTATTTTAAGTTGGCTGGTATTTAAATATAATTTTAGTCACTTGGTCATCAATAGTTACAGTTGTGAAACAGCAATAGTATAACACAACAAAAAAACTCTTGAAAAGAATCTGTTTTCCCCATGCTATGAGGCTTTTGAACTCTGGGGACACAGGGCTAGCATATGTAACATGATATTTAAATGAATTATATATAATAGTTCAGGCAAGCGGATAGTAAAGGGGAGATTCAAGTAGTCTGTCAAATTGAGTACAAATTGGTCCAATATATAAGGATGGAAAAAGAAAATTTAATCTCAAATTAAATGCAAAAAGGTGAATGTTTAATTAAGCAATGTAGGAAAACAAAACTGACAGATATCTGACTTGTAAACTTGTACAATTTTTAAAATCTTCCATCAACTTATAAAAGAGAAAATGAAATCCTATTCTTCAAATAGCTAATTATCAATACCAGCAAGATCATTGGAAGTAATTAACATGCACCACCTGGAAAAGAGTGCCAGACTGTAAAAGATAACGGTTAACTTTATCCACTCCTGAGGAATGGCTCAGTTCCAAAATGTCGACTGTCTTTTACTTGCCATGATGTATGATCTGCTGAGTTTCTCTAGCACTTTCATGTACTATACTAGTCCACAGCATCTGCAGATTTTCTTGTTTACTGACATCTGATTCAAGTCTACACACAAAATTCATTAACTATTCCACCTGTGATGATACACTGCAGTACCTCACTCGGCCAACAGGTGGCCTAGAGACACATCTCCCGGCCTAATGACATCTGACCACCAGGGGGGCCCAAAGGGCCCATGGTATAAAGCCGAGGCCCCGACCATGTGCTCTCTCTCTCTCTCTCTCTTTCTCTCTCTTTTCCCCTTCCCCCCCCCTCACGCCCAGGATCACTGTAAGCACAGCTAGCAGCCAACTAGATATTTATGTGAGTGGAATAAAGCTGTGATGCCCCAAACAGTATTGTGCCTGTGTTTCCCTTTGGCGCAGTCAGCAGGATATTATATTTGCTAAACTGACTGAAGTGTGTGTAGCATAATGCTACGGTTATAGCTCAGGGTTATTGCTCGAAGAAAGGCTCACACTGAGAGTGCAGTTGACACTGAGTTTATTTGGCTATCTGCTCCACCTTTTATAGGCAATCTGCCACCAAGGGCGTGGCTTGTGATTTTCCGACCATGGATTGGTCACCTTGTGATCTGCTGGCCCAGATTGGACGCCCTGTTATCCACTGCTGGCAAATGGCTGGTTTAGCCTCTGCTGTTATGGCTTAAGATTAACGGGCCACTCGGCTCACATGTTGTCTAATCGCCGCGCTCAATGGCCATTTCCTGTGCAAAGAAGGCTTCATTTCAAATTTTAATTGCACGTTTTGGAGCTGATACATATTTTCTGCATAAACAATGGTGTTTGATCTAAATTAATCCATTGTTCACTTTTCGTACGACAGGCCAAAATGCATTCTTAATCCTTGATTTTCCACGCAAGTCAATGTAAATTCTTATTGCACTTGCTCTTCTATATGTTTTACTGGAGTGACCTGATGTTCCAGCTGTGTCCAGATTTGAATTCAATTTAATTCTGTTAAAAGTTTTATTGCACATTGTACAGTTTGTGATCTACAATATTTTATCAACTTGTGAATGTTCATTCCACAAATTAAAATTGAGATAATGCAAAGACGGAGCCTGAAATATTCAGCAAAATATTAAGGTATGGCGTGAGTGATTTTGATTGGAAAGTCTATGATAAAACAGTACAGATTTAATTTCCAGACAATATGCAACTGATTGCATCATAATAAAACACATCATGCAAGCAAAATAATGGAGCAGATTTGGAACCACAATTAAACCTGTTTGCAAGAGGCGATTCTTCATTGCAATTGTTAAAAAAAAATCACATCTAATTTTAATGCAATTATTACCAGTCTTATGGCCAAATGCCAAGTTGAAAGTCTATCATGTCTCTGAATAAATCCCCTGAACCCAGCAATATCCCTTACACTGCTCTTCTTCTGATCAGCCAATCAGTAACCTGTTTATACATTATCAAAAGAGGTCTCAGCTCTTCCAGCTGAAAAAGACTATAAAAATGCAACATATTAGCTGGTGCCCAGTTTCCCAACAGTGGTTGTAACTGATTCACACTCCATTGGCCTTCTTTGTCAAATTATAAGACAGCAAAAATAGATATTGCCCTTGATCTCTGTCAGAAAGCTGAACACACAGCAGATACAACCCATAATGTGAGCTTCAACAAATATTCAAGAAAATGTTGGCTTGCTCAAGTGCTGCATGGTCTATTTCAGAAGAACCCTAGGGATTGTCTGCCTCATGCTGCAATGTTTAACAATAATGAGGTTGCGACCCTCTTTAACTTCCAGGTTTTAGAAATAAGAAACTAAAGCAGGGTGTGTATAAAGCAAGAATAAACAGAAAATGGTGGAAATAATCAACACTCAGCACAGGTGGAAAAAGAAACAGAGTTCATGTTTAAGATCAAAGACCCTCTGTTAGAACTGGAATTATGATGTAGGACAACTTTGAGATGGAGTGCTGTGACCAATATACTCAAAAGCACACTCAGCATTAAATTACTTGAGAAATATGAAATAGTCATGATCCTGCATAGGTCAAAATTGTAAAGGTGGATTTCTTGTGGGAATCTACTTAAAATTAATTCAACATGCCAATTTGGACATTTAAATTGTTTTAGTAATTCCTTTTCTTCTGTACCTGTAATCTCACCTCACTCTCTGATCCATTACGGGCTGAATTTCCATGATTGCTTTTCAATTTGCTTTCCTGATCTCTGTCAGAAGGGCAATAAAAACAAACATAAATTATATGAAATGTTCTCTGGGTTTCCAATGATCATCTGCAAAAGTTGCATTCTAATGAAATGTGCCCCCTCTAGTGGCCACAGTGCAGTTAGTAATTTAAAAAACACCAAAATGTTGGAGGAACTCAGCTGGTCTCGCACCATCCATAGGAAGTAAAGATATATTACCAACGTTTCGGGTCTGAGTCCTTCTTCAAGGATAGAGTTGATGTGCTAAACAAAGCAATGTCCCAATCTGTGAGCACCTCAGCTCTGACTGCTGCAATACAGTGAATCTCCCAGTGGCCATCCTTTTCAATTCCCCATCCTTTTCCCTTGCTGACATGTCTGTCCATGGTCTCATACACTGCCAGACTGAGACCACCTGCAAATTGCTGGAGGAACAACACTTCATCTTCCAAAACTGGGCAACCTCCAACTAGATGACGTTAGCATCAACTTCTCCGGTATCCATTAAATCAACACCAACCCCCCACCCCACCTCCCACCCATATCTTCTTACCCCTGTTACCTTTCCCCCACCTCTGTTTCTCTCTCACTCTCTCTTCTCTTTTCCCTTTGTCTTCTTTCTCAGAACCAAAATCAATTCTCACCTTGCAGCAAGTTGTGAATGAGCACAGCGAAGAGACTGAGACAACAGGCTGTGAAGTTGAGCATCACAACCAGTTTATTTTGAATTCTGTGCTGAACCCTTTAAGCCCATCCTGAGTCCTGCCCCTAATGTTCCAGCGCTTGGGTCCCACGACACCATTCTTGCCACAGCTGCCCTGCCGACCACACGTGACAAGCGGGGCTGGTTCGCCACTACAAACGTGAGCGTGGTACAACCTCTCCTATTAAATTCAATTAAAACCTTTTGTTGGTCTGGACCCCTACTTGTGCCAGTCTTCAGGCTTTATCTTGGCACCTTCCTGTTCTTTTTCTTATTCCTTGAAGAAGGGTTCAGACCCGAAATGCCAGTAATAGATATCTTTACCTCCTATGGACACTGCATGTCAGCTAAGTTTCTCCAGCATTTTTGTATGTTTTTACTACAATTACAGCATTTGCAGACTTTATTGTTTCACACAGTTAGTAATTTGGCAGTCTGTGAGATTCATAAGCAAGAACAGCCAGGAAATTGAAAGAATCTCACAAAATGCAGTGACTTGGTGTCTTCTGAGGATAGTGTTAAGATGTGTTGTAGGACACAACAGAAGGAACTTAATACTGACACTGGCTGCCAAAAACATGGAATGAGCAATTTTGTTTTTTTTTACTCATTAAAGAATACATTATCATAACAAATAATAAAATGCAGCTGATGGATTCATTTATTACCTTTGATTCTGTACAAAGCCATATTTGTGGTGCATTTCAAAATCTAAGCTACTTTGTAAACTTGAGGGAAATATTCCATATTTATCTCTTTTCCCCTGATCTACTGCTGATTTGTTTGGCATCAAGTCATAAAGGAGGAGCTCGGGAATAAATTAGTATGCTTTCCAGAAAGAAATGAAACAATTACATCTTAGTAGAAGGCAGCGTGCTTGAGATGATCATCACTCTTCCACTGTGTCTTTCTCCTCTATGCAGCATTAACTCTTCATACTATAATGTATTCTCTTAAAGCCAACGAGCACAATTCCACAAAAGCAGAATACTGCTGCAAATCAGAAATAAAATACCTGTAAAACTCAATGGGTCAAACAGTGGGAAAGGAAAGCAGTTAATATTTCAGGTAAATTATTTTTTTCTGAGAACACCAGAGGGCCAGAAATGTAAATAAGTGAGATTTTGCTATCTGATAGTATATATGAAATAATAAAATGAATAAAATCAAGCTAAGATGCATTTAAGATATATATTGTACAGTAAACATATATAATATGTAGGAATATAGGTTGTATAAATTTAATTTTTGCAAATCGTAAAAAAAGGTAAATACAAAAACCAAACAATATTTATAAGCTCATTGTTGGAGCAATGCACAAGTTGAAAACCCAAGAAGCCAGTTTTCACAAAAGTTTTTTGCATCTTAAAACTTCCTTAATTTCTGAAGACATGATTGTTGTTGATGGTAATTTTCATAAGAAGCAGGAAATGTTAAAATAACACAGGGCAGCAAAAAAACCTTCCACATGAAAGGTAAATTAAGAAAGACTCTGGGAAATTTAAGATACTGGTCAAAACTGACTGCTCATTATGACTGGATCTTCACACTTTCACATATTTGGTGACCATTTACACAACAATCTGATGAAGGAGCTTTGTTAATAAATAGCTTCAAATCCTCAAACCTTGCCAAAAAGCTATCAAACTGCACTTTAAGGAAATAAATGGTCCAGAAAAAATCAAACTAATAATTATGGTGTCCAACAGCAGCAACTCACTGTTAAGTCTAAATATTGACCACTGAAGCCAAATGCTAACTTGTAATTATCAAACTAGCAGGGGCAGGTTCAAATCCTCTCATGAGAGTAGAATTATCAAAATGAATCACTAGTAAGAATGATTTTGAGAAATTCAGTAAAGTAGTAGTTTAGAAATGCACATGAATGCTCTCCATTGAAACAATCTAATAATTGCTGAACGTTTCAGAAATCAAGTTCCAAATTATTTAAAAAATGAATGTACTTCTACTTGCGGCGAACGTTTACTCAACAAGCGGTTTCTCAGCCAGTGAATTATATTTACATAATTAAAATAGATGTGAGAAAATAAAACTAAAAATCAAGAATCAATGTAGAAAATGGAAAATCTTATAGGAGAACTGAATATTGTTCAACATATAACAAGTATTCAATGCTCTGGTGGCAGAAATTAGTCTGGGCTTTCACTCAGCCTCAATCACAGTGAATGCAGCAACATTACACAGCCAAAGCCTGAGGGCAATGCAAATTGATCCTTGAGCCTCATTTGCTTTCCTAGGACAAATTGCAGCTGTTCGTTACACCTCTACAAAGAGGTTGGCAGCCCATGGAAGAAAGCAGCTTTGTTTGTAGACCTTGCGAATAGCTGCCCCAAACTGATTCTGAATCAGGGTTTAGAATAGGGGGTTCATAGGTGGGGGAAGCAAGATCCTGCAGCTAGGCCTGGTGACTTTTTTTTATAAATACAAAGAAGTTTATTTTCATTTGTGCAGGAATAATATCGGGCAGATACGTGAACATTACAGAGAGTTTTGTATTTTAAATGGCAAAGTGGTTAGGAGAAGGACATAGTTGTTGAAGATCCAAGACTGAGGCAAGTGCAAACTTGTGGATGGTAAAACATAAAGCAAGAAATACAATACTGCTTCCATTGTTCTTGCGAGCAAGCTTCATCTAGAATGGTGGAGGATTTCGAGGAAATACAGAGCATTTTTTTTTCCTGAAGGAATTTATGTGCACTTGATTATGTTTATCATATTTTATTTCCATCTGAATTCCATAGTCAATTTGTGCATCTTCCCATAAAATTTCACTGAAGTCCCCTATTTTATTGTGTGGTTTCTCTTCCCATTTGCAAGTATCCTGAATTTAATATAATGAGCTGTCAAAGGTTTATACCTAAATATTTTCACATCATCCAATATCACCTGATCTCTCACATCTCATTTTAAGTTGCAAAGTGGGACTGATAACAGGCCTCCCTACAACAATTCTGTCAGCTTGAAATAGTGAGACTCTGACAGAAGATTTTAGGGTGAGCTGGTGAAATTAGAAATGTTGGGGGTCTAGAAACTCACGAGTTAAAGTGGTTCTGTCATGACATTTAAAAAGTACGAGATGACTCCTTGATGTCAGCTGGGAAGTAAAATCAGAATGATTGACTCTTCTTATTCCCATATGAATGTGATAGAATAGTCCTTTTCTGTTCCATGTGTTTCCACAGTAATTCCATCTTCCTCTTTCATCTCATTTTTTACTTGGTGAATGAATGTAATTGATGCTTCAATAAATTGACAAAGGATGTCTCAACATTCATGTGTAAAAAGAGCAATTCAAAATATACATATTATTTCCAATTAAATCAGATGATCATCAGTAATTAAAAATAAACAGTACCCACAAGTGGATTCTATTATTACTGAAAACATATGTGCAAACAAATGGACAGAAAAATAAGTTTGAAGTAATTGGCCTGGGATGAATTTGTTTGTATTGAATGTTCATGGCTTGCAAAATGCTGTGTGAGCATTTATGAGCAACCAGGGGTTGTATTCTTGGCACATTCTAACACACGCTTCTGAACTTATTCCTTTGTTATGACAAAAGCTAAAAAAAAGGGCTATTTCAACAATAAAAAAACACTGTGTTGATATTGTAAATATTATTAATAATCCTTAAAAGTGTAAATCGAGTACCATATGTATGACTTTAACGTTAGGTCTAGGTCAATTGGTGCAGATGGAAGGAACCACTCTGAAGAGATTCAAGGGAAAACTGAAATCCTTCCTCTGAAAGGTCA
Organism: Narcine bancroftii; assembly: GCF_036971445.1. Classification (NCBI taxonomy): domain Eukaryota; kingdom Metazoa; phylum Chordata; class Chondrichthyes; order Torpediniformes; family Narcinidae; genus Narcine; species Narcine bancroftii. The sequence continues at coordinate 182,238,596 of NC_091474.1, forward strand.
CTGCAGTTACATTGATTGAAAGGTTACCAAAAAATGTTAAATGCTGAAAAGATGAGATGGGGCAGTCAGATCAAGGCTCATAATCAAGTGATGGAACTGGCTTCATGGCTAAATAGTCAATAATCTAACATGGTCCCAAAAGGTTAGCCAGATCATTGGAAATGTTAATCCAAAACCTATATGATATGAGCTAGAAATCTGAAATAAAACAGAAAATACTGAACACTATAAATGGATCAGGGAGCATTTTTGGAATGAGAAATAAAATGTCAATACCCTTTCAACAGACCCTACTTGATTTCCCAAATATTTCTAATATTTTCTGCTCAGTTGTAGTAGCTTTGTTTCCAACCAATATTGAACAGACATGTAAATTAAATAATTTTTGTCTTGACAATAAAATCTTCAGTGCACACATCAGAGTTTCATGTTTGCCCACTGTAGACCCAATGTACCTAATGTAGACCCAATGTACCTAATGTAGACCCAATGTACCTAATGTAGACCCAATGTACCTAATGTAGACTCAATGTACCTAATGTAGACCCAATGTACCTAATGTAGACCCAATGTACCTAATGTAGACCCAATGTACCTAATGTAGACTCAATGTACCTAATGTAGACCCAATGTACCGAATGTAGACCCAATGTACCTAATGTAGACCCATTGTACCTAATGTAGACCCAATGTACCTAATGTAGACTCAATGTACCTAATGTAGACCCAATGTACCGAATGTAGACCCAATGTACCTAATGTAGACTCAATATACCTAATGTAGACCCAATGTACCGAATGTAGACCCAATGTACCTAATGTAGACCCATTGTACCTAATGTAGACCCATTGTACCTAATGTAGACCCAATGTACCTAATGTAGACTCAATGTACCTAATGCAATGTTGCTCAGATACTGGCTCATCTGATCTCCCACTAGTCATACCTGCCTCCTGAAGAATGTTCCTGATCTGTCAGACAGGCATTTGGGGATTTTGTGGGGGTGGTCAAACCAACCTAGAATAAAATCTGAAATGTGCACTTTAATTACATTTTTAAAAAATGATACAAATTTAAAACTGTGGAGCACTGGAGCAAATAAAGGAAAAAAATCTTGGTCCCAAGATTTACAGAGGGCACAGTGTACAATTGATCTCATTATATTAAAAAAAAACTTTTTTGGCACTAATTTGAATTTAAAACATATTAAACATGAGAACTGAAAAAAATTAATTTGGAGTAGTTCTTCACGTTGACTGCATTTCCCTCACAGTAAAATTCTTCCTTAAACTGCTACTGTAGCCGCACGCTGCAGCAGGAATTGTGCTGGCACTCCGGGCAGCAAGCACATCCAAGAGCCAGCAGATCGCACAGCGACACTGGTCCTAGCAACTGAACCGGTGGCTAAGGCAGCATAGTGCCACCATCCCCAACACAGAGCTGGCCCCGCTGCAGAACCAATAGAAGAAGAAGGTATTGTAATGTAAGAATGTACCCGCACATGGGAAACCTGCTATTGACATCAGCAAATGGGGGCAAACAGCGGGAACACAGATGGTATAAAAGTCAAGCTTCAGCCCCGATAAACAAGGGCTTTGTGTGTCTTTACTTCAAGTAGCATGAGTCTACAATTGATGACCACGATGGTTTAGATGGCATCAAAACCCAATGATGAGTGAGACGGCAGCAGTCCCTACTGCCGCTCTGAAGCTGCCAACCTGGACAAATCAGCCACGTGTATGGTTCAACTAGGCTGAAGCAGTTTCAGATCAGGCAGATCACAGCAAAGACTACCCAGTACTACCACTTGGTGAGTGCCCTGGACCAGGACACAGCAAGCCAGGTGACCAAGCCGCCTACACAACTTTCAAAGACTGACTCATTGAGACCTTTGGGCTCTCATGGTGTGAGAGAGGGGCACAAATGCTCCATTTCGACAGGCTGGGGGACAGGCCCCGTCAGCCCTAATGAACGATATGCTGGCCCTCATTGGGAAGCATGAACCCTGCATAATGTTTGAGCAGGCATTCTTAGAGCAAATACCTGAGGATGTCCAACTGCTCCTGGCAGACGCTGACTTTATTGACACCCCCAAAGTCGCAGCATGAGCGGACATCCGATGGAAGCAGAAAAGAGAGTGATTGGCATCTATGGGGCTCAACGCCAAACCTCACAGCCAGACCCAGACCAGCCCGCCAAAGGAACAACAACCCAACAAGGGAGGGGAGCTCAACAACCAGTGGTGCTTCTATCACCAGTGATGGGGTTCTGGAGCCCACCGATGCCGTCCACCGAGCACATTCCAGGGAAACACCGGGCCAGCCATCGCTAGTGACCATGGCAGCTGGCCAACAAGAGAGCCTCCTGTACGTAAGGGACCATCAATCCGGACGGCAGTTCCTCATGGACACAGGAGCAGAGGTCAGCGTCCTTCTCCTGTCGGGGCAGGAAATCAGAAACAAGGAAGTGGGCTCCACGCTGAGGGCTACCAACAGCAGCACAATCAGGGCCTATGGCACACGCATGATCCAACTGCAGTTGGGAGGCAGCGTCTTTTCATGGGTATTCACGTTGGCATCAGTGGAACAGCCGCTCCGCGGAGCAGATTTCCTGCATGCCCACAGCCTGCTGGTGGACCTGAAGGGTTGGAGACTGGTTCATGCACAGACTTTCCCCCTCAAGGATGCACCACATTGTGGCATCACTTCCTCACCCAAGGCCCATCGCTCCAAGCATGAGCTGGACAACTCCCCCTGGAGATGCTCCTACTAGCAAAGGAGGAATTCAAGAAGCTGGAAAAGCTTGACATAATACAATGGTCAGACAGTCCATGGGCTTCTTCCCTGCACATGGTGCCCAAGGCCACTGGGGGTTGGAGACCATCCAGTGACTACCGCCATTTTAATCAGGCCACAATGCCAAATATCCAAGACTTCGCAACCAACCTGCACGGAGCGAAAATCTTCTCAAAAGTGGACCTCATGCGGGGATTTCATCAGATCCCAGTATGCCTTGATGACATCCCCCAAGACCACCATCAACACCACTTTCAGCCTGTTCAAATTTTTGCACATGCCGTTCTGGTTGAAGAATTCCGCGCAAACCTTCAAGCAGTTGATGGATGCAGTGGGTTAAGACCTGGATGGTACCTTCATCTACCTAGATGACATACTCATGGCAAGCCAAGACTGGCAAGAACAATTGGTGCACCTTCGCAACCTTTACACACAGCTGAGCAAATTTGGACTGATGATCAACCCAGTCAAATGCCAGTTCGGGTTGGAGACCATTGACTTCCTGGGCCATAGGATAACCAAGGAAGGGCCCACACCTCTACCCAGCAAGGTGGAGGCCATCTGAAAGTTTCCTAGGCCCAGCACAACCAGCGGACTACAAGAATTCGTGGGGATGATCAACTTTTATCATAGGTTCATCCCCTCAACTACCAGAATCATGTGACCCTTGTAAGCCTAGATGGCAGGTAAGGCCAAGGATGTAACATGAGACAAAGAGTCAGCAGAGGCTTTGTGAAGGCAAGGAAGCCCTCGTGGGTGCTGCTCTTTTAACCCACTCCAGGGCAGATGCTCCAACAGCCCTGATGGTGGACGCCTCAGGAATGGCTATCGGTGGTGTTCTGGAAGAGCAGATCAAAGGGAGTTGGCAACCATTGGCTTTCTTCAGCAAATATCAGCGGCCTCCAGAACTGAAGTACAGTGCTTTCGACAGAGAGCTACTGGTGCTGTACTTAGCCATCTGCCACTTCAGGTACTTCCTCAAGGGCAGAACATTTACACCTTTTACTGACCACAAACCCCAGACCTTTGCCCTAGCTAAAATCTTGGACCCCTGGTCAGCTCACCTACAGCATCATTTGTCATACATCTCTGAGAACACCACAGATGTGTGGCACATCTTGAGCAAGGACAACATGGTGGTGGACGCACTATCCATAGAGAACATCCATGCATTATCAAAGGCAGTGGATATTGTGGCACTAGCAAAGGCGCAGCAACGTGAGGCAGAGATGCCCCAGTACAGGACAGCCATTTTGGGACTGCAACTCCAGGACATCCCGGTTGGCACAGGTAACATCACCCTCCTGTGGCTTGGAGACGACAGGTTTTTAATTCAATCCACGGGCTGGCTCACCCATCCAACTGGACCACAGTCCAACTGGTGGCCAGCAAATATATGTGGCATGGTCTCCAGAAAAAGGTCAGTGGGTGGGTGAAGTCATGCACGCAGTGCCATATAGCCAAGGTACAGCGGCATACCAAGACCTCGGCACAGCACTTTGAGCCTGCGGAGCGAAGGTTTGACAACGTCCACGTGGATATCGTGGGACCCCTACCAGTATCCCAGGGTCCCAGGGGTACCGCTACCTGTTCACAATTGTCGACCATTTCACAGGTGGCCAGAAGCAGTCCTGATGGCAGACACCCCCAAGACCTTGTGCACTTGGGCCCTCATCTCCTCCTGGGTAGCACGGTTTAGCATACCCTCCCACATTACATTGGACAGAGGGGCCCAATTCACCTCCAGCTTATAGTCTGACCTCGCCAACCTGTGGGGCTCTCAGTTACAGTACATGACAGCCTATCACCTGCAATCAAATGGGTTGGTGGAGTGTTTCCACAGGTACCTCAAATTCACCCTCATGGCTAGACTACAGCGACCCAAATGGGTAGATGAGCTACCATGGGCACTGCTGGGGATCCGCAGAGCACCCAAGGAGGCTCTCAACACCCTTCTGCCAAACTTGTCTACAGAGCGTCACCGATAGTTCCCAGGGAATTTGCACCACCTCCAGACAAGCAACAAGATAACAAAGCAGCACTCCTCCACATGTTACGGGAATGAATCGACAACCTGGCCCCGACTCCACTGATCAGGTACAGGCAAGTGAGGAACAACATACCCAAAGACCTGCAGGACAGTGAGTATGTTTTCATTGGCAGGAGTCAACATTGTCCACTGCTACAGAGGCCGTATGAGGGTCCATTCTGGGTTGTGCACAACAGCAGTGCCACATTTGAGCTGGGGATTGGAGGGAAGATGGATGCCTTCACTACGGACAGGTTAAAGCTGGCACACCTGGACCCGGCACGTCCATTTGAGACGCCAGCACCACGTAAGAGAAGCAGAGCGCCAAGCCTACAGAGACACTGCTTTCGGACACCAAAGACAATATCCCCGGTTCTGGGGGTGGGGGTTATGTAGTGGCATGCTGTGGCAACAATCAGGCCAGCGCTCTGGGCGGCATGAGCATCCAAGAGCAGACTGCGCAGCGGCACTGGCTCCAGCAAGTGAACCGGCAGCTAATGCAGCATAGGGGCCAACATCCCCAACATGGTGCACAGCCAACAGATAGGGACAGTACGTGGAGAAGAAGGTATTGTAATGTAAGAAAGTACCCGCACGTGGAAATCCCCTATTGTTATGCAGATGCTGATGTCAGCAAATGGTGGGAACACAAACAGTATAAAAGTCAGGCTTCAGACCCAATAAACAAGAGCTATACATGACTACACGTGTGTGTGTGTGTGTGTGTGTGTTTGAGTAGAACACGGCTACAGTAAATTTAAAAAAAATATATTTAATTTTCTAAACAATAGATTATTCTGGCCATTGAGACTCGTGCCACAAAATTAAACCCAAATAACTTATAACCCTATATGATTTTGAGGCTGGAAGGAAACTGGAGCATCTGGAGAAAATCCACGCAGGACATGGGAGGAAAATGTTCAAATTCTTTACAGACATTGTCAGATTCAAACCCAGATCGCTAGTACTATAATAATGTGGCGCTAACCACTACACTAACTGTGCTGCCCTCAATTTAAAGATGCATGACACTACAGATAATTTCAATGATGCCTACATATATCTAATATTAAAACCCTGCAAAAGATTTGTTTTATATGTAGGCAATCTACTCGCAATTTTTCAAATTTTGTATTGGGAAAGGCATAAATAATGTGTAAATATTAATTTGGTCTGTCAGATTTTTTTATTATGGATTAAAATCTTAGCTTTATGGTCACGTATTATATTTCAAACTTTGTCAATAGTTTAAATTCCCCGCTTTTTTTGGCATTTCTTTTTACAGAGATGCAGGAGCCGCACTCCACCCCTGACTAATTCCACTGCCTGCAATATACCCATATGTGCCACAATCACACGTTCGCCAGCTGTGCCCACTTACACTACACAGCCAAAATACCTCCATGTGTCACACATTCATGTCAAAGAGCCTCATATAGCTCGTGAGCTATGGTTTGGACACCCCACTCTAGTGCATCTCAAGCAAGCAGTAGGGCTTATTATATTTACTTTGTGCAAAAATAAATTTCTGGAACATTGGAATCAGAATAGCAGTATGTAAAATCATTACTAGAACATATCTAGCATAATTTGCATTTAGAGAGTGATAGTGGACTCCATAATGGTTATAGTCTGACAGTTGCAAGTTTACTTTCAGTGATAAAACAGTATACATGTGTAGAGGGTGAGTTGTATCAAACAGCATATTGTACATTAGCAGGTGCAAAGATATTCTTGACCTAAAAGCTCATGATATTAATTGTAAAAGCACAATGCTGGAGAAACGCAGCAAGTCAGTTATATGTAACAAAAATACATAACCAACGTTTCAGGCTTGAGCCCTTCATCATGTTATAAGCAAAATGTAGGCAGGCATCTGAATAAAGTGGTGGGGAGAGGGGCAGCGGGAAGGGCACAGACCCACAAGCGAAAGGTAATAGTTGAATAAGAGAAGCCACAACAGCAAATAGGGAAAGGGGGGATGTCTCTGTGAATGGAGAGGCAAGGAGGTGGAGAGCTGGTGGAAAGGAGACAGAGGGATAGAAGAGAGTGAGAAAGGGGAGTGGTATAGCTGTCAATGCTGATTTGACAAGACCATTATAATTTTAGAAATCATCAATGCACAAAAATTCTATCCTATTCACCAACTTATACTAAGCAGCAAAAAAAAACATTCCCACGCTACTCTCCCCTTACCACCAAGTGGAAACTTTTAAGACATCATCAACTTCTTGAGGATTAATTCATTTATTTTCTACCTGCTGCAATTGTGATTTCTATAAGGTTTTAATGCTTTCCATAATAATTTTAAGTCCCGAAGTCTGCATGGATTGGGGTTGCTATAGCTGAAAGACACTGCAGATTCCCAGCATTAGGCTTGACAGAAATCAGCTGCTCTCAGGCCTGGGTATATTTGTGGCAAAAACCTTTGGAGAGAAGAGCCGAGGACATGGAAGGGGAATCTTCTGGAAGACGGAGGAAGAATAGGAGAGAAGGGAAGAACTCTTAACTGAAGGACATATTCACCAGGTCTGTTCAGAAGGAAAAGTATGCAAGACATCTACACTTCAGTAAGGATGTATTCACGTCAATTAAAGCTGCACCTCCATCCCCAGAGCAGGACTTGGACCACATAGCCAATAAAACTAACTATGAGAGAGAAATAGAGCAGTCTACAGAGAAATAATTCTATTCTCTATTGTCAGGGAGGTGGAGGAAGCACATAACTTCATTAAGCTTGCTGGCACCCATTAATTTCACAGATATTACTTTGAGGGTATCAGCAGCCCTATATCAGAAGGGAAAGATATTCCAGCCCTTTAACCAAAACAATAACACTATCTTATGCAAGTCCATACACAGTACATCAAAAGCAGTCAACCACCACAGCAAATCACCGGGTGCATGCTGGCTGATGAGAAGCATCTGATGGCTCTCTGTGCACCAGTCCACACCATATAAAGAATGAAAAAAAATGTTGCCACATTTCATCTAATCTAGCAGCTCAATATTGTGATAAATCGATGATTCCCTTTCCTGCCAAGTTGATCTTCGCTCTCAGCGTATTCAATAATGACAACACTATACTACTTATTCACCAACAGTACCGCACAATGTCTCTGATCATCAGACTCTTCGCTTGGCCATAATGTACAAAGTAAATATTCAGCACCAAATTAATAAAGCAACTCTTGTTCAATAACAAACCACTTGGCACATTTTGTTGAATTTGGCTGCATGTCCTTGTTCCCCTACCCATGTCTGTATTTTGTGTAATTTCCAGTGGAAGAGATTGTAGGAGGCTTTGTAAAAATAAAGAACCTAAAGACCATTATGAAAATTAAAGAAACTGCAGATATTCATCAGAGAGAGGGATCTTGGTCAATGTGAGGTCAGCCTGTGCTGGAGCATGTTAAGGTTAAGAAAGAGGAAATTCTGGATCTTCTTAAAAATAATTAGAATTAATAAGTGATCGGGACCAGAAGAGATATACCCAAGATTACTACAGAAAGCAAGTGAAGTGATTGCTGAGGCATTGACAATGATTTTTGCATCCTCCCTGACTAAAGCAGGGTTGGGGGAAGGAAAAGGTGGGTGTACAGGAGGATTGAAGGAGAGCCCAGCGGACCATGCTCTGCTGATCATTGATGGCTCAACCGTTGAGGTAATCAAGAGTATCAAGTTCCTTGAAGTGCACTTGGCAGAGAATCTCATCTGGACCCTTAACACCAGCTCCATTTCTAAGAAAGCCCAGCAGCGTCTCTACTTCCTGCGAAGGCTGAGGAAAGTTCATCTCCCACCCTCCAACCTCACTACATTCTACAGAGGATATATTGAGAGCATCCTGCGCAACTGTATCACCACCTGGTTTGCAATGAGTACCACCTGGACTGTAAGACCCTGCAGAGGATAGTAAAGTCAACGGAAAAGATCACTGGGTGCTCTCCTACCATGAAGGGCATCTACAACACTCAATGCATGTAAAAGGCAATAAACATTGTGAAGGACTCCACACTCCCCTCATGTAAACTGTTCTCTTTTCTGCCATCTCAGGAGCTACCATAGCACTTGGGTCCTTGCATCCAGATTGGGCAACAGTTTTTTCCCCAAAGCCATCAGGCTCCTGAATTCCCAGAACATATGTGGATAGTGTAACATGGACTTCTACTGTATAAATATTAATATTTTAAAATTTCATTGGGTTTAACTTCTATTCTAACTTGTATTTATGTAAATATGGTCCATGGTCCTGGAGAAACACTATCTTCTCTTTACCATGTGAGCATGGTTTGAATGATAAATAAAGGTTACTTACTTGATTTGAAGTTTCCCTGATGTGTATACCAATTCAAAGTCATAACATTGTAGCTTCTTTGGATTCACAGTGACATTTCACTGAGATTTCTCTTGATTATGGTTATTAATGGCTTGTCGTCTGTCTCCACCACGAAGGTTGGTAGACTATAGACATAACTGTAATTTCTTGATTCCACAAACCAGACCTAGACACTCTTTCTGTATCTGTGCATATCGACATTCAGATGTTGTCATTGTCCTTGATGCGTATGCTACTAGCCTTCAATCTTCTCCCATAGCCTGTAGTACAGCACCTATTAAATCTTTTGAATTGTCTGTAGATATTTATGTCCTTCTGGATGAGTCAAAGAATGTCAAAAGCATTGGTTCTATAGTTAGGACTTTCTTCAGTCATCCTCATTTTTCCTCATGGTTGTCTGCCCATTTGAATTCACTTTTGTCCTGTAACAACTTTCTTAGGTACATTGTTTTGGAAGACAGGTTTGGTATGAATTTACCAATGAAAATGATCATTCCCATGATCATTCACTCTTTAATACGCCTTTTCTTTTGTCATTGGGTCTGGGCATATCTAAAATTGCTTTCACCTTGCTTTTGTCTGGCTCCACACCTGCCTCTGATAGTTTATCTCTCAGAAAGGTGATTTTCCTTCACACCAAAGTGACATTTTTCACTGTTTAACTTTAATGCATTATTCCGGATGTGTTTTGGCACTTTGATGAACCTCTCATTGTGTTGTTCTTGTATGGATCCCCATAGGATCATATCACCCATGTACACACGTACTTTATTATGTCTTCTAGGATGTGCTCCATTGTCCTGTGGAACACTTCCAGAACTGAGGAAATTCCAAAAAGCATCCTCAGTCAGGAGTATTGGCCAAATGGTGCATTCAATGTACAGACATTTGTGCTATCATCGTGCAGTTTTATTTGCCAGAAGCCATGGGATGCATCCAATTTAGTGAAAAACTTTGGACCAGCTATCTCACTTGTAATTTCATCCCTGGTTGGAATCTCATATTGTTCTCTATATTGCCATTCAAGTCTTTTGGGTTCATGCACATGCGTAGGTCACTGTTCTTTTTGATCATTGAATTCACCTATTCTGTGGGCTCCTCCACTTTCCTTATGATCCTTAGTGCTATAATTCACTCAAATTCCTGCTTGGCCTTTTCTTTTAGTGGTGCTGGAACCCACCTTGGGGCATGCACTACTGGCTATACATCCTCTTTTAACTGCATCTTATAGGTGGATGAAGATGTCTAGTAATTAATCCAGTGTTTCCTTGACATTGTTCCATGCATTGTCGCTATTAATGTGGTACATCCTCTTGACTAGGCTTAAGTTTTCAAATGCTTTGTCACTAAGCAATGATTCATGTCCATCTGGGACTACTGTGAACCTGAGGTGGTGCTCTTTATATTTAACTTTCACCTTGAGTTTACATGTACCTTTCTTGTTGATGCTCTGTCCATCATAGGCTTTGAACTGTGCAAGAATTTGTATAGATATATGGATTTATCTTCATTGCCTTGATGTCACGCTCACAGATCAAATTGACCTTTGCCCCTGTGTCCAACTTGAAAGGAATAATTGTTCCATTTGTATGCAATGACACAGTCTACTTGTGCTACTCAACTCTGTTCATGCTTGGCTCTTCCATGTCTTTGGCCATGACTATGCCTTCATTTTCACTGGCTTTTGCACTATCACCAAACATTTTTGTATGTTGCAGAGCTGTTTCACTGGTGTGGCATATCTTTACAGCTACAGCTAAGGTAAACATAGGAACATAGGAAGTAGGAACAGGAGTAGGCCAAAAATGGCCCTTCAAGCCTGCTCCGCCATTCAATAAGATCATGGCTGATCTAATTTATGACCTAACTCCACCTACCTGCCTTCTCCCCATATCCCCTAATTCCACTATCATGTAAAAAATTATCTAACCGAATTTTAAATATGTTTAATGAAGCAGCCTCAACCACTTCCCTGGATAGAGAATTCCAAACATTCACTACTCTCTGGGAAAAACTATTTTTCCTCATCTCCGTCCTAAATCTACTCCCCCAAATCTTGAGACTGTGTCCTCTCATTTTAGTTTCCCCAGCCAGCTCAAAAAACCTTCCTACATCTATCCTATCCATACCCTTCATAATCCTATATGTTTCTATAAGATCTCCTCTCATTCTTCTGAACTCGAGCGAATACAATCCTAGATGATTTAATCTTTCATCATAAGTCAACCCCTTCATCCCAGGGATCAACCTAGTAAACCTCATCGGGACCATCTCCAAAGCCAGTATATCCTTCATCAAATATGGAGACCAAAACTGGACACAGTACTCCAGGTGCGGTCTCACCAGTACCTTATACAGTTGCAACATTACCTCCCTACTCTTGAATTCAATTCCTCTAGCGATGAAGGCCAACATTCCATTTGCCTTCTTAATAACCTGCTGCACCTGCAACCTAACGTTTTGCGATTTATGCACAAGCACTCCCAAGTCCCTCTGCACAACAGCATGCTGTAGTTTTTCACCATTTAAAAAATATTCAGCTCTTTTATTTTTCTTGCCAAAGTGGATAACCTCACACTTAACATTGTACTTCATCTGTCAGACTTTTGCCCACTCATCCAGCTTAACTATATCCCTCTGCAGACTCTCCACATCCTCATTACAATTTGCTCTTCCACTCAATTTGGTGTCATCCACAAACTTGGCTACACCACATTTTGTCCCCTCCTCCAAGTCATCAATATAAATGATGAACAGTTGTGGGCCTAATACTGACCCCTGCATCACCCCACTTACCACTCTCTGCCAACCTGAAAAATTCCCACTTATCCCGACTCTCTGCCTCCTGTCAGACAACCAATTTTTGATCCATGCCAATAAACTCTGTCTCTCGCAGGAACCTCTCTCTCATTTTCTTATCAATACATCTGAATACAATTTGATGATGGATCATTGAATCTTGTAGCAGTCCAAAATTGCATGTTCTTGCTTTTAATTTCAAGTCAGTTAAAAACGTATCAAAGCTCTCACCCTGCAGCTGCATGCGTGATTGAAACATGTACCTCTTGAATGTTTCAATTTTCTTTGTTGAACAATGTTCATCAAACATCTCGATAACCTTGTCAAACTTGCCATGGTGAACTGCCTTGGCAAAAATAAATGTGTGGAAAATCTCTAGTGTTTGAGGTCCTGCCATGGTAAGTAACAGTGTTATCTTCCATGCATCAGGTTTGCTATAGAGTCCAATGGCTTGCAGGTACAGCATAAATCTTTGTTTGAACAACCTCCACTCATGGTCAATATTTCCAGTCCAATTTGTAGCATCAGGAATATTTACACTCTCCATGTTTTCTGCTGCTATTGACTGATTCTCACTCTGTACACTCCTGGTGTTTTTAAGACTCTGGGTTTGCTTCCACTCCTGATACCATGTAATGTTTCTTTTATTGTAATAAAGAAACTTAGGTTCTTTAATAATAACTATATTTTATTAACTAAAACACTCATGACCTCATGGAGGCATCCATCTTGAATCTACTCCCAGCTGCAACAACTCATCTCCAACTCCCTCTGGTGGTCAGGATTATCACTAGCACTATATCATTACAATAGTGATTATGAATGGCACCACAATCAATATTCTGTATTAGATATTAAGATATTCATACACCTAATGGGAGGAACAATGCTTTTTTCTCATTTTCTGTTAGCTCCACCTCCATCTGGTTCCACTGTTTCCATCTCTTCTACTTATATTTTATTTTTTTTCTCTCCAATCCCCCCTCCCTGACCCATCCCTTACCAGTGGTCTCTCCATTTACTTGTCTCTCCTGTACTCCCACCTTCTGACCAATACCGGCAACGGCCCTACTCAAGGCTCACATAGGTGTACCCGCCTCTGGAAGCTCGTTTCATATACCCATTACCCTTCATGTGAAAAAGTTGCCTTTGAGTTCAGTTTTTAAAAATGGCAGTGCTGCTGGAACTGCTGGAACAAGAGCACTGCCACTGGTCTGGATCCAGAAGAGCAGAGACACAGTGCTGCTCTGAAGGGTTTAATCACCTAGTGCTAATACTGATAGCTCTGTACAGGCATTAAACAGACTGTTAGAGGAGCTGATGGTGTTTTTAAACTAAAATACTGCAACCAGGGGTCGGCATCTGACATAGGCTGCAGACTCTGGGGAAGCAATGGACTGGCACAGGGGAGAACACCTCACATTCAGAAGGAGAAGCAAACCAGTGGCCAAAAAAGATATGGACCCATTGAAACCATCATTTTATAGTCCCATATCATAACTGAATACAAACTATAAGATCATTGCTAAAGCTCTGGCAAGTAGATTGGCAGCATATTTTCCTAAATTAATAAATGTAGATCAGATGTGTTTCATACAGAAGAGATAGTCTGCGGAAAATGTTAGTAGACTGCTCAGTATTATCCGTCTGGCACAGACAAAAGATTAATTGTGTGTTGTTCTGGCCCTAGATGCAGAGAAAGCTTTCAACAGATTGGAATGGGACTATATATTTGAAGTTTGGAGAAACTTTGGACTAGGAGAGGTATTCATTAATTGGTATTATGAGCCTAAAGTGAAAGTAATCCTAGTGGCCAAATCTCATAATTGTTCCCATTGTCCAGATTAGTAAACAAGGTTGTCCATTATCTCCAGCCATTTTTGTCCTGGCTATCAAACTGTTAGCTGAATTTATTTGCCAAGATCCAGATATAAAAGGTTTCAGAATTAGCCAGGAAGAACATAAAATCACTCTATTTGCTGATGATGTTCTGATATATCTGACAGACTCAGCAAATTCATTACAAAAATTCCAGTCTAAAGTGTGATTTTTTCAGGACTTTCTCGGGTATAAAGTTAATTGGGATAATAGCAAAGTTATACCACTTATTGGTGGGAATTATAATCATGTTAAAAGAGACTCTCAATTTACGTGGCCATGTAATGTGATAAAATATTTAGGTATTTAGATAGATAATAACTTGCAGAATTTATACAAGTTGAATTATTTTTCCTTGCTTTAGAAAATTGAGAATGATTTAAAAAATGGATAATTCTTCCAATTACTTTGATTGGAAGGGTCAATTGTATTAAAATAAATATATTGCCTAAATTACAATATCTTTTCCAAATCCTACCTGTTTAAGTACCACAATGATTCTTTCAGAATTTAAATAAATATATTAAAACGTTTCTTTGGAAGGGCAAGTTTCCCAGAGTCCCTATTGATAAATTAACCTGGAATTAAGAACTGGGAGGATTACAGCTTCCAAGCTTTAAAAAAAATATTATTGGGCAACCCAGATGAAGTTTTTCCCTTCCCTCTTTGATGGAGGTGACAAGTCTTCTTGGGTAAAATTGGAACTGCAAAAGGTTGGTGAGAAGATAGCAGAAAAATGTATATATAAATGAAATTCTAAATTACTATATGTTCCTAAGGAAGCCCCCCTTACTAAAACCTTATTGCAATTTGGGATGAACTCAATTATCAAATTAATGTTGCCAGGGGGGTGGGGAGGGAGCTCTCACACAAAACACCCCCAGCTGAAAATAAATTAATTCTGTTAACAATTGATTTTAAAATTCTAGAAAATTTGGTCTCAGATTGGGATCAAATATATCAAAGATTGTTTTGAGCAGGGATAATTTATGACATTTGAACAAATGAGGAATAAAATTGGAGTTTTAAATACATCCTTTTTCTGCTATCTTCAGTTAAGATCTTATTTAAGGGAGAAATCAGGTCCAGCACTGACCTTACCAGAATGTACTGAAATAGAGACGTTGGTTTGAAAGGGGATCACAAATAAATGTATCTCAAAAATGTATTTCTTACTTCAGGTGGAATCCCCTAAACAAGGGCTAGATAAGTCAAGAGAGAGATGTTAATCAGATTTGGGTAGAGAGATTGATCTATTTTGCTGGTCTGACCTATGTTGGGACAGCATGAGCAATACAATGAATGTAAGGTATAGGCTGGTATAATATAATTTTTTTGCATCAGCTGTACCTTACTCCACAAAAATTAAATAAACTGGAATCTGAATTATCCAATTTCTGTTTTTGATGTGGTCAAGATATAGGGACTTTTTGCATTCGACCTGGTCATGCCCCAAGGTGAGATCCTTCTGGGAAGATTTGGGGAATTCGATACTCTCAGGTGCCAGAATTGTTTTTACTCAGGAAATTATCAGATATAAGACCTACAATTAGTATTTTGAAATATCAATTGAAAATTGTCAAACTCGCTTTAATGGTGGGCAGGAAATGTATAGCCATTACTTGGAAATCTGATTCCCAACTGAGTCTGACCTGCTGGAAGTCTCCCCTGGAGAAGATTACTCAAAACCTCAGAAATTGTAACAACATGTTTTTAAGAATATGGAACCCATATTTAAGACTCCCCCCCCCCAAACCACAGTCTCCAATACTACTATCTCCAGTATCCTTATGGATGTCTATGGCAAGACATTTATCCCTTAAAAGAGGAAGTAAACTCTGGATGAATCACATAATGTTTCATCTGTATGTCATTAATGGTTTTGGAAAACAAATGATTTTGTGACATTATATGGGAGAATCACACCTTTTTTTCTTTTTTTCCTTTGGGGGAGGGGGTTTTGTCTTTTTCCTCCTATTTTTTTCTGTTTCCTACTTTGAAGGATTGGCACGGTGTAATTATGTATTTATAAACAATAGTGCAGAATTTGATCAATATGATAATGTGATGATTCTTCCTTTTTTGTCTATCAACATTTAGTTCATTTCTTGTATTTTATTGTATTATATCTTTGAGGTTTCTTTGATTTTGTTTTGTAACTCCATGTTGATTGAAAATCCTTAATAAACAACAAGGAGGAGTAGAAGAGATGACCCTAACAGGAACGTGACCATGACCACAAACCAGTGAGGGGCTCAGCAGCTGAGAGATCCAGGCAGGCTGCAAGTGACTTGTAGTCAGGGGATCCACACGGGCTGCAGGATACGGGTTCATGATAACCAGATATTGGACCTGGGATTTGAGATGGTCCTGAGGGCAAGAGGGCTTCGAGCGCTGAAGGCTTCCTGATTGTGTTGCAGGTTTGGATCTTGATCTCAGGTTGCCAGTGATCTAGCAAGACTGTGTGGCTACAATAAAACTGGAAACGAGTCCACAGACTCTCTTTTGCTTCTATTTCTTTCAGTGTAAGGCGTGTCAGGCAACACTAATGGCATCTCTGCCTTACCGTAGACAGAAGGTAAGTTTGTGTAATATTATACATATTCTATACTATTGGAGTAGCAAATAGGGCAATGCCTTTACTGTGCCACCGATCAGGACAAGGGTTCGAATCCTGCACTGTCTGTAAGGAGTTTGTATGTCCTTGCTGTATCTGTGTGGGGTTTCTCTGGGGTGTCTGGTTTCTTCCCACTCTTTGAAACATACAGGAGGTGTAGGTTAATTGGACATAATGGGGCAGCACAGACTCATGCACCAAAATGTCCTGTTACTGTGTTGTATGTCTAAATTTAAAATTTAAATTTAGATGACAATTTCCCTCTCACCTTTAACCTAGGCTTTCCTACTTATGCAAATATTTTTAATTTGGAGTCTTAAAACATTCCTAGCATCCACATTTTCTTGGATATAATTTTAGGCAAGCAAATGTGTGTATATGTTTGTGTTTCTTCTAACATCTGTTGCTGGACAAATGAAAGCATGGAATTGGTCTTGACAAAAAGGGAGAAAATAAGAAAAAAAAATGAGGAACATGGACATCTCTAGATGGTAATAAATGCAGTATAAACCCGAGAAGGGATACCAGCACTACTTATAAGGCATGGAGAATAAGACATATTTGTGAAACAAAATATAACATTATGCTCTTGATTTTGTAATGACATCCCTGAACTAGAATAGCTTAATAGTGTCCAAAGAAAATAAAAATAAAGTTATTTTCCCAAACATTAATCACTTGGCAAGAACTGAAGTGAATAAAATCATTCCTTTCTTTAAAACATAAAGAATTATGTTCCACCATCCTTGCAGCCAATAGTGAGAACATTAATCTGGATTAACCCATGTTTGAACTGAGGTTACCATGGGTTTATCTGAATTTGACAGATCACTTGACCTCGGCAGTCCTGAACTATCAGGACTCTGGCTCTCATTATGTACTTCATCCCTGAAAACATTAGTGAAAACCAATAACATTTACAGTATTCCATATATCTAGGCCATGAGCCCTGCATAAACAGATGTCTGTATACTGATATCCTATTTGGAGGAGAGTACGGAATCTCTGGAATGCTGTATCTGGAGTCCAAACACCAATGAGTGCATTTCTCCATTGTATTTTAGAAATGCTATCAGCTTGCTCTGAAGCAGCAAAATGGTGACCTCCTTGCAACATGGCAGGTTGTCAGGTGAACCACTGAAGCAATTTCCAGAGACTACTTGTGAGGAATGGTGCTGGAGAGGCTGGAGCGAGGAGATGGCCTTTCAGGGCTGAGATGTGGGATGATGACAGGACTCTGACCAGCTGTGAGCCATTGCTGGAGGCTGGCAGCTCTTGTGCTATTCATTCATGGATGTCCCAGGTACCATGTTCTCTTGCATCCTCATGTTGAATTTAGTGGAAGTTGTTGACTTTTCCATTATTTGCTTAGCTATACAGGGTCTACCATTTCCAAGATTTCTCAATAGTCATCACTCCAAGGAATCTCCAGAGGGAGACATCATGTAGCCAAAGAAGGGAGATAGTAACTTCATTCACATCCAGCATGAGCAGATGAGAGAGAACCATAGAATCTGGATTGTCTGTCAATCCCAACAATGCCCCATACTTTTCATACTGGCCAGGATGTAGATTTGACCAATAATGAGCAACTGGATGACTTTCTCCAGTTCATCCAAAACCAACCTTCAGACAACCATTGAATATTGATTTGATCAATGAGATTGCAACAATGAGATCACTTGAACTCCAGAAACACCTGCAGAGGCCAGAACATTCAACCAATTTCTTTTTACCAAAAGTAGACTTTAGTCACAAAAATATATTTACACAAAAGAAAACCCTCCAAAGTCTATTTGCACCCTTAGTGTTATGCCCATACATTCCCATCATTGTTCAATACTCTCTCAATTTACACCATATTTATGTAACTACCACCACTAAGGCACCTTATCATTATTCTTCCTTCTGTTGTTTGTGGGGCATTCTCTCAGTTTCAGCCTCTCAATCCCGAGTAATAGGACTCTATACTGTGGTTCTTCCCCACAGTGACCTTATATTGGCTACACAAGCATCAATGCATCACTCAGCATGTACTCCTGCAACCTGGAATATACCATTCGGCAGCATTCCTTCACTGACATCTCTGTGTGATGGAAGACCAAGAAGTTTCGGACAGACCATAGGGGGTCTTTCAATGAGTTGATGGTCTTCCAGCAATTATGGATATCTATCTCTGTACATTGATATCATATTTGGAAGAGAGTACTGAATTTTTAGAATGCTCTTATTTTTGGAGCCCAAACACCAATGAGCGCAACAATCCCTCTGTCTCACTGCTGCTGGGGATGAACTATGATGTGGACCCATGCATTCTCACCATGTCCCCCACAAGCAGTTCTCAGCAGTGGGAGAGGAAGTATTTCATCAGGTACTCAAAACAACAGCACTGTGAGAAATATACCTCTCTATTGTATAATACTACATTGACTGCTCTTTGCTCTTCATTGCATTCCATTGGAGCTATCAGTTCTAGAAATGCATCCTGAGCAGTAGGTGGGATACCAGTGTACAAGATTTCCAACAAGTTGGAGAGCAGCATTATTTTTTCTTACAAAATGCTTGAATACATTAAATTCTTAAGGAAAAATTGATTGTAAATTTTAAGGACTTGCATGTATAAACTTGTAAGATTTGTATTCAGATGCAGGTGAATTCTGAAAACCAGCATCTACCAAAAACTGGCATTCATTTTTTTTTTTCGGTAGATGACATTACACATAAGTAACAATAATAAATTCTCTGTTTTCTGACTTCCTCCAAGTCCCTGTCATCCCCGCCACCATGGGCGCCCTCACTTACCTTCGGTAGAAGGGTGACTCTTGGACCTAGCATCCAGTGGGAGAGAAGCAAGCAGAAGCTGACTCAATGCAGGAGGAATGGCTGTCTTCCTTACCCATAATCCTCCATACAGCTAGAACTCCTCTGGTACTGGCAGAGGGGTTCCAGCTACATAGGGGATTACAGGTAAGGACATCGGCCATTGCTCCCGAATTGAGCCATCACCGTGATCCGGTGCGGCACTCCATAAACTCAGGGCTCGGCTGCTGCAGTCCTGCTGCCACATAGAGTTAGATGGGGGATTGGGGGTAGACGATGCTTCACTGCCGGAGTGTGCCTGAGGGACATCCCAATGAGCTTATAGAATGCCTGAAAACTGTTGGCACTTGGCTCCACTGCCTCGACGGCCCGCTCCTCCTGTAGCTCTGCACCTCATGTCTCACCTTCTATCCCGCTTGGTCCCCAGCTCCGAGCAGCCAACGCTGGCCGCCTTGTTGGCTGAGCTCCTAGGCCATCCCATCACCTACGACCTCCACGTGAGCAATGTGCTGGTTGAGAGCCTCCTGTACAATGCACGTCGATCATTTCCCCTCCCCCCCTCTCATCCTTGAGGGCGTAAAATAGCCTTGGGTGGGGTGGGTGCGATGGGCAGACGGCTGGATAGGGCTGTGAATCTCATTATCATTTTTTAGGAAGAGCTACTTCAACCTTTTACCCTCCCAGCTAAAAATTATGAATGTCAATTATCTTCCCTCACTGGAAAAAGGCCTGTGATCCCACCCAGTACCTCTGAGGACAGGGAGTTCTTTTTTTTTTACATACACAGCCTCCATAGACATTATAAATATTACCTTTCACTTGTGGCTGGAGTGGGTACAAAAGGATCCAGTGAAGAGCAGACAGCAGATGCCTAATTAATCACTGTTGAATATCTGAAAGATGATCCGTAATTGGCACCAGGTGTCTTAATCACAATTTTTTATTCGTACTCGTGCAAGACCAGCTTTTATTATCCATTCCAACTGCCTTTGAAACACTGGATCTGGAGTGATGATGGCATTTTCTGAGGCTAGGCAATGTAGGATTTTAGCCGTAATGAGTTGGTATATTAAATGGAACCTACTTTAATCAGGTTTATCTGACTGCCTAGGTCCTACTCAAATGGGTCCCTTTTAAATCTTACAGGCTTCACAGACACTGTGGGCAGTTTCCTTTAGGAAGTGGCCCTTGAATGACATGGACTGGTGTTTAAAGTTATGGAAGTGGTGTCCATAAAGGCCTTGTTGCTGTCACTGTGATTAATAGGATTTCTTCACAGAGGCCAAAAAAATTTTTGAATTTCAATCACATTTCATTGTTCAAAAGAGGTATAAATGTACTAAATGTTTTGCATAATTGAATAAATCTTATTTCATTAAAATATCCAAAGTCAGTGCCTTTCAAAAGCACAAAAGTCTGTAGCACTGCGATTTAAGTAAAAACACGAGGCTGGAGAAACTCAGCGAGGCAAACAGTGTCCTTTATAGAGCAAACATAAAATTACATAACCAATGTTTCAGGTTTGAGCCCTTCATCAAGATATAGACTAAATGTAGGCAGGCATCGAAACAAAATGGTGTGGGGGAGGGTCGGGGAGGAGCACAGGCCAGTTATGCATCTTCATCTTTGCCTTTTATGTTGAGATCATTCTTAAGGTTGAGGTGTGTCATGGATTCAAGACAATCTTTCTATTAGATTCAAAGCCATTTACTTTAATTGTTAGTCTCCATATTTTTAAAGATGTAATGTTTGTTTCTAACAATATTTTTTGAAAAAATGATTTAAAAGCTTGAGCTAATGTGGAAGACCTGAGTGTTGACAACTAGCAATTCTGAAGGAAGCAGTGCTCAGCACTGCCCCATAACAGCGCTGGCAATGCCAATTGGAACAATGTTTCAGTTCCTTTTGTTAACTCTTAGCTGAAACTTAACTCCAAAAAATAGATGAAAATCTGTTTTGCCTTTGCTCTTCAAAGTCCCTTGAAGGAGACTCAATACCAAGTAAAAATAAAGGCATTTATATTTTATATGAATGGGAGGCTTAGCTGATGGGAGGACATTAGAAAACAACATTCATTTTTGACCATTTAAACTATAAAGAGATTGTAACAGTGGGAACAAAAACAAGGACAGAAAGTATTACATTTTAAAAGAAACATTTATCATTAGGTAAAAATGTTTACTGTCCACAACCGCATGTGACCCACAGCATTTGATAACCTGCTCAAAAGTGGTGGCATTGAATGAATTATGGGGTTTTTTTTGTGAAAATTACTGTAAATTGAACATTTTGCTAAACTATACAAAAGGAAAATTGTCAGGTTCTTACTTTCCATGCACTGTTAAATAATACCGGTTTAATTTGTAAATATTTGGAAAGTTAGACTACTTACATGATGCAGTTTTGAAGGTTTCACCTTCTGATCTGTGTTGGAGAAAATGAGTTACTGCAAGAATACTGCATAGCAACAGTCAAAATAAGAAAATAACGTTTGAGCTTTTCGTATTGCTGATCCATGTGAAAATTATCTTGCCTCATACCAGTCAATTAATCAAGATTATTTCCAAATAGACTTAAATTTTATACATACTGTTGCTGTCTCAGTGATATAAACAGTAACAAAAATTATAAGTATAAAATCATATCTAGTGAATATTAACATGGTTGGCAAATCTAACCTAAAATGCTGTAAATAATTTTTCTGATCAAAAGAAACCTTGAACTGCAGTGCATTATGAGCACAGAGTAAATATGCCCAATGCAATCATGTACAAATTCAACACAGAACAAGAATTATTAAAGTTAAGACTGTCTTTTTTTGAAAAAAGAAATAGTTCAAAGGAATAGACATCACTGGAAATGCAAGTATTTGTCATCCATCCCTAATTGTTATTGAACTGATGAAGCAATTAAGATTTAACCCTTTGGTTGATCTGGAATCACAG
Source organism: Narcine bancroftii (assembly GCF_036971445.1). Classification (NCBI taxonomy): domain Eukaryota; kingdom Metazoa; phylum Chordata; class Chondrichthyes; order Torpediniformes; family Narcinidae; genus Narcine; species Narcine bancroftii. The sequence goes on from NC_091474.1 coordinate 182,260,816, forward strand.
ATAAGCCAAATCAGGCAAGCACGACAAAAGTGAAACACGAAGCTCTGCAGACGCTGTAATTATAAAAAAAAACACTGAAATGCTAGAGGAACTCAGCTGATCTTTATCTCCTATGGACGCTGCAAGACCAGCTGAGTTCCTCCAGCATTTTGGTGCATTTTTACAGGTAAGACTAACAGATTTCCTTCCTTCCTGAAGGAAACAAACTCAGACAAGTTTGATTAAACTCTGGTTACAATTATTGAGAGTAATTTTAATTCCAGATTTATTTAAACTGTTCACATTTAAATTTACAGTGAGATTCATACTCACATTATACTTGCAAAATTACATCAATACATACTTAATATTTCTCTAAATAATATTTTGTTTTATTCCAAAGCACAGAGTGGGTGGGGGGGGGGGGGGTGGTAGGAGAAGGTGAATGTAGGGGTTGAAATTGGTGTGAGGTTATATTCAGGAAAAAAAAGTCTTGAATTTGTTCTTGTATACTTTGAAACTCAGTAATCTGACAAGTTTAGTAAACTTTCTCAGTGACAGAAGAGATCAAATATTTATGGTTGACCTTCTTTTATGCAAACTTCAGATTAATCTTAGACAGTTTTTAAAACACTATTTTGACCTTGAATTGGCCTTCACTGCCACTCAATTTTCTGAAGTGCTTTGTTAATTATATGAATTCTGATTTACTGCTGAAGTCTTTTGATGCTGAAAGAAATTTAATATAATAAATCCAACTACAATTAATAGGACTATTGACTATCCAATTAATTCGGTGATTGTCCATATTGATCAATATAAAAACTTTAAATTTTAATGAAGGCATAACTGTTTTCTTTAAACTGTAGAACTCTCAGAAATTACGAATGTTTTGGGATCAAATAATAAAACACAACGGTAAGCCCTTAAAGGAGAATTGTTTTACAATTAGAAAATCTTAGTAATAAAAAAAACAGCCACAGGTTAAGAAAGATTTTATCATTTATATTGCACTTTAATGTATTTACTACTATTGAATTGTTTAGTACCTAATATTTGAGGTAAGACCAAAGGGCTGAAGAACAATTTGCTTTAACATTTTTTTCAGATGAAATAAATGATACCAAGTGATTGAATTATCTTGAGAATAACTTCACTTAATTTTTGGACAATTCTTCTTATTGTAGAAGACCTGCCAGCAGATTCCCAATTGTGCATTGTTTATCAATTCCTTCAGCATTAAGGTTTGTTTCCAGTTTGTAGCACATCATATTTTCCATTGCTTAATGTCTGTAGGAATTATACTGGGAATGAAAATAATAAATTCTCAGATGAAGTGTTTGTTTTAAGACTTAATGTATTCAATATGATAAAATCATAGAACTCACATATTCTTATGTATTTATACAATTTATATCATTTATAATTACAACAAAACTTCCTGTAAAAAACAGCATAAATTTATGTAGCATGAGCAAGAGAAAAATCAAAATTTTACAATTATCCTCAATTAACTGGCACAAATTCAGTTAACCTAAAAAGAAATTACTGCATTCATAATCATTTAAATAAATAGGTATAATATTTTCAATTTTAACAGAAATAATATTTTCCCACAGCTAGCTAAAACAATTAATATCTTGAATTAATTAAAAATGTGAAAGGAAAGATGAGTGGCTGGCTATATTTTCCTGTTTGTCAGTTTGTCCACAAATTCTACATTGGAACACTTAAGCACAGAAGTGCTGAACATGTTGGAAGTCATATAACAATGTAGAGCCAACTAGCTTCCATTTCTAGACCTTCAGCTGCATTTAACACGTCCAGTTCATTTCAAATAGTTGTCGACCTTCATCAAATGGGAAGTGAATATTTTGCCTATGATTTTAAATAATTTACAAAAGTTGAATGTACTTCCTAATTTTAATTTTTGCACACTAATTTAAAAATTTAAATTATTTATATGTACTTCAAGTGTTTTCAAATGTGTCTAATTGTCAATTAATTGTATAGGCTACTTGCCACACCTGGAAAACTACACTTTATGGGGCAGCTGTGGCATCATAATTAGAACCAGAATCAAAATCAGAATTTACTGTCGTGAACAAGTCACAAAATTCAGTGTTTTGTGGCAGCGTCACAGTGCAAACATTTTTATAAACCACCTTACAATAAATAAAAATAGTGCATGAAAAATCAAAGTAAGGCAGTGTCTTTGGTTCATTTATTATTCAAGAATCTGATGGCAGTGGAGAAGAAGCTGTCCTTGTACTCCTGAGTGCTCATTTTTGGCACGTATACCTTTTTCCAGATGGTAGCAGAGTGAGGAGGGCAATGACTGGGTGGTGGGGTTCCTTGAGGATAGAAGCTGCTTTCTTAAGACATGGCCTCTTGTAGATGTTCTGAAGGTCTCTGGGAGCCATATGGACATGAATGGTTTAAAAAAAAACTATAGGAATAATATAAATTTGAGGAAGGTGGGGTGCTTTTGAGGTGTATAAGTATGGTTGGGGAAATCTACATTATTATTGACTTTGGGTCAAAATAAAATATTGATTTGATTTATTCCTGGATGGGTTTGTAAATGGTTTTTTTAAATTCCATTTTTTTGGTCATGCATTAGGCACAGAGCATATGCATTTCGCAGTGGGATGGCCTGGCCCATTCTTATCTGTTCCACAGGAAGTGCTACTGGTGTTGGCTGTGGCTTACCAGGGAGAATTATTGTCTCCATATCGGCAGGTTGGGGATTCAAGTTGCAATCTAGAGTCTTGAGCAGAAAAACATGAGACTGCTGTTTTAGGAACTACTGAAAGAGTGCTGCATTACAGATGTGATGTCACATTCAGGTTGCCTTCTCTTTTAGGTGAGAATAAATTATTCTTTGGTACTTGTGCGCACACCTGAAGCTGACTAAAGAGTGAATAAAGCACTTAGAGACACAGTGAGGCATACAAGATACTTAACCATTGTTTATCTTTCTGAATTTGTGAGGCCTTTATAGGTACCAGTGTGCATCCCTAAGAAAATAATTCCATTGTTTTATAAGATTTTCATGGAACATTTCATTAAAGTTTCTGAAGTGAGGTTCATTCAAAGGGTTAAAATCAATTGCAACTGGTTAATTGGATTTAAACCAGTAAAAGATGGTAATATATGAAAATGAATAGCTTGGCTGAGAATTAATACAGGAATTTGTTTGGGCTTGCTGTTATTTGTAAAATCCTTCAATGATGTGTGGAGAGTCCGTTGTAAAAAAAATGTCAATTTGTAAATTGATCTAATTTGGATAAGAAAAGTTTACGGCATCCAAATTGACTTCAACCAATTAAGAAATCTATTTTTGAAAAAAAAAACAGTGAACGCAAAAGATTCCAGAAAATGTGTGAGGTGAAAAAGTTGAATCAAAACCATCAGAAAAAGTAGAAAAATAAAATGTGTCCAATGAGGCAACCTTCACTGAAAATAACCAGTTAAGTTATTGGTGAGATGAATCATGCAATAGGAAGTATCCCAAGGGCAATTCATTATAAATTGAAAACATTTTGTATGTCATTGGTTAAATGTGAGGCTGTTATTACCAAGGTTAACCCTGTAATGGAAAATATCTCAAGGATGCTGGATTATAAGGTGAAACAAATTATTCTCACCTTGAACAAATCATTCCCAAAACAACATTTGTGATGTTTCTTTAGATTTAAACATAGGGAAATTGATAAATTGGGGAAGAGCTGTGAGGCTGATTCTAGGTCTTGAGGCTTCAAAATAATGTAGAGATTCATGAAAGCAATAAGAGGGGAGATGAGACCCTCTTCAAATGTTGAGTTAATACATAATGTTGATTGACACAAAAATCAGAAACAAAAACAAGTTGTAATTTTCTTTGGTTGTCAGGTACTCAAGTAGAGCGTGAATCATGTTCTGCTTGAGTAGCTGTATTTGCCTTCTCATTAGCAACAGAGAAGATCAAGAAGAGAGGTAATTATGAAAACATGAGAGAAAGATTATGTCTGGCATCTGCAAGTCAGATCAAATGCATCAGACTACAATGGCACCCGTATTGCCTGCATTTTTTGTCCTGCCTCTGCAAATGCTGCCTGACCTAAGTATCTGAACATTTTCTGTTTCAACTTAAAGACTAAACTGTGCTACAAAATGTGAAGCGTGACCTTCTGTGTCATAACAGGTCTGTAATAGATACCATCTCACCAATTCTACACAAGGCTCTGATATACCAGGACAGCAAAGATGCATATATTAGGATACTCTTTATCAACTACAGTTCAGCATTTAACACCATCATCCCCTCAAAATTGATCAGCAAACTCCAAGACCTGTGACTCAACACTCCATTCTGTAAAATGGATCATCGATTTCCTCACCTTCAGACTATAATCAGTGAGGTTTGGTAAGAATATCTCCTCTACAATCTCCATCAGTACTGGAGCACCATAGGACTATGTTCTTAGCCCCCTGCTATACATCTAGTACCATGGGCTCAGTATGACCACAACACCTCTACAAATTTGCTGACAATGCCACGTTAATGAATTGTATAAAAAGGGATGATGAGTCAGCATACGGGAGGGAGAATGAAAACTTAGCCAAACGGTGCATCAACAACTCAATGTCACCAAAACCAAGGAGCTGATTATTGATTTCAGGAAGGGAGAACCAGAGGTGTACAATCCTGTGATCACTGGGTGAGTCAAGGTGGAGAGGATGAGCAACTTTAAGTTCTTGGGCGGACACTATCTCGGAGGATCTTTCCTGGACCCAACACACAAATGGCATCGTGAAAAAAGCATCAGCATCTCTACTTCCTCAGGAGTTTGCAGAGGTTTGCTATGACACCAAAAACCCCGGAAAATTTCTACAGAGATGTGGTGGAAATTGTCCTGACTGGCTGCATCATGGTCTGGTATGGAGACATCAGTACCCCGAGTGTAAAGCCCTGCAAAAGGTAATGGGCACAGCCCAGGTCATCACAGGCAAAACTCTCTCTACCATTGAGAACATCAATAGGGAACACCGCTGTCAAAGAGCATCAGCAATCATCAAGGATCCACATCACCCAGCACACATGCTGTTCTCGCTGCTGCCATCAGGAAAGGGAGTAGAGGTGCCCCAAGACTCGCACCACCAGGTTCAGGAACAGCTGCGACCCCTCCACCATCAGACTCCTCAGTGATAAAATTTATCAAGGACTTACTTGTGCACTTCATTGTTTTTTTTCCTCACTCTGTATTTCACAGTCAGTTGTTTACATTTCTTTATTTGTTTACATATGTGTATTGTACAATTTTCTTTACACTACCAATAAGTAGTAATTCTGCCATGCCCATAGCAAAAAGAATATCAGGGTTGTATGTGATGTTATGTATGTACTCTGACAAGAAATCTAACAAAAAATCTTCATGTTCTATCTGCTTCTTACAAAACTAATACAAGGCATGTCTGAAAAACTGGTTCGGACTCAAGTAGAAGACAATGCTGAGCGAAAGGTACAGAGTAATTCTATAACTTGAAGGTTGGAAAGACTTTGAGGTGCTTCTCGTTGTGAGCAGAAATCTAGCAGTGGAGCAGGTTAAGAGCAATGTATGAAATCCATGCCAACGTTTACAATGTGTGTAATGTCAGTCTAGTGCAACCTCATTTGTCTCTGTTCATATTGTTGATGGTAACTTGATATACATGATTCAGCAGCATGAAGAAAACCAAAGGTAATAAACAGTACTAATGGGCTGCAATGCCAAAAATCTAGGAAACCCTCAACTTCACTTAAGATGAGTGATACTCCCCTCTCAAGACATTAAATTAGTCATACCAAAATATTGTGGATCAAATGTTGAACGTTGATTAAATTCTCACTGAGAGGTGCATTTAGATTTATGTGACCAGAACATAACTTGCTGTTAGCCAAAACATTGAAGTTTCTTGTTTTTTCTTAAATAAATATTTCTGCCTGGAAACAACATCCACACATCCTGGGTATAGTTCCAGTGTTAATGGTTACCTTGAAAACCAGCAATCTCTAGTTTGATCGTTGCTTGACCCCAGCAGATGCCCCAGTCAACACTGAGGGATGCTGCCATTCAGGCAAGAAATTAAAGTAGACAGAAAACATTTTCTTTCACTTTAACTCCCATTCAACGCCCTAGCCTTCAATCTTACATTAATGTGAATCCATAAGAGACAGCACTGCTGTTCCAGATTCTACAGTAACTCCTAACAAGAGCATCATGTATTGATTCTACTTGTTCATTCAATTAAATAAAAAATGTTCTATTTTACTTAACAACAAAAATTACTAAATGTTACATTCATTTTAGGAATGTGAGTTCTAATTGAATTGTTGTTCCTGACATCACACTCGGGAATAATTTAGTGGGAATAACCAAATTGAACATATCCATGAGTTTAGCTGTAACAATATTCTCTCAGAATTTCTGTCCTCATTGCAGCTGGCACTGCCTTTATTACTGCAAAAAGCTTTAGAAAGGAATTTGTTCCTTGTTATGTTTTTATTATAAAATTCCCAAAAACACCATGGAAATGTTAATGCTGTGCTTTATTTAAACGTCCTCTGAGATGGGAGAAACAGAATGATCAAAGATTGGTAAATGTGGGAGGAACATTTATGCTCCTCCTGGCACTTATGGTGGGAACAGATACTTAGAATCTTTGGCACCTTCCATCTCTTTGCTAACAAGGGTTGGCTGTCCTCTCACTTCCCATTGAATTTAAGTCACAATAACTTTTAAAAGTTATCTAAATCATGCCTGGTTCTTCTGGATGTTTAACTGAGGGCCTGATTTAACAAATTAACTGGTAGGAAGAGGGTTCGACTGAGAAGAAATTGTTCAATCTTATCCTTTTTCAATTATTTTCCAGAACACATTATTGTAGATGAGCCTTTCCACAACTCTTTTAAGTTATTTATCTTTTAGTTACTACACAAATAAAAATCATAGCTCAATCTTGTTTTTTAAATAAGACCAAAAATTATTACGTTGGTTCCTTCTTTCTTTGCTAATTTTGTTCATAACTTGAAGGCTGAAATTATCTGAAGCTATTGCAGTAAGACAGTACTTACTAGATGAACTTTACTATGGTGCATGCAAACCTAATTTTTGCTGACAAACAGGTGAGGTGAAAGCAAAGCTCTAGGATATTTCTACCAAAGTCTTCTGCTGAGCTCCTAGATGTTAGTTGTTACTTGGTGAGTGGTGGGATATTTGAAAAGATAATATTTAAAGCGTACAGTTTAAAATTTTTTAAAGGTTCGCTATCTTTGGAAAAAATTATGACTTTGTTGGATTGTGTAAAACAGAACATGACTGTTTGATAATCTCTTTCATTATCCTGATCTTTATGTAAAATTATGATTTTTTAAAACAATAACATAACACTAGAAAGATCAAAATCTCCATCCAGTGAAAATCATGAAAATCTTTGACATAGAGTTTCATCTTTGTTCAGAGAAATTCTGAATTAATATATAACTTGGATTTAGCGCAGATGGAAGTTCACATCATAATTTAACATGTGGGATGTAGTCTGAACTTTCTCAACAAGAAGAATGTAAATGTTTTAATGGAATTGTTACATCATGAAAACAAAACATTTGTCCCATGATGTCCATGCAACTCCTTGTAAAGCAACTCCACCTGTCCTATTGTTCAAAAGGCTTGAAAATTATTTTCTTATAATACAAATAAAAACATAGATGGCAACCATCTGGCCTTCTCCAAAAAGAAAAAAATCAATGAGTTGCAAGCCTTATTTCCCTGTACCCCTGTAACTTGTTCTGTCTCACACATCCTCAGCAATAATGTCTTTGATTATTTTTGACATTTACCTGCATTAGGAGAAATGTGGGCAAGGCATGGACCTTGAGAGGAAACCCACATGGACCTAGAAAGAACATGCAACTTCAGCACAGAGTACTTGAGCTCAGGGTTGAACTTAAGTCACGAGAGGAGTGAATAGTAAAACCAACTGTTGTGCCCCCATGTCACCTATAGTTTTGACAAGTGTCTATCTAATTCCCTTTTGAAAACCCAGATTATACAACACTCTTAAACGGATCAAACAACAGACCATAACTGCCTTTGCTACATTTTTTAAAAAACCCTAATTTATTTATATCTTTTCCTCAACATTTTAAATTTGTGAATCCTAAACATTGAATCATCTGCTGGTGAAAACACCTTCCATGTATGCACCTTGTCTGATTAAGGTGATATCCATTTCCATCAGTCTTTTTTCCAACCTTTCTTTCATAAAAGAGAACAATTCCAGCTTGTGAGATTTATTGTGGGAAAAAGAGGGCATGTGCATCCTAAAACAATTCGATAAACTATCATTAGGAACTTCTTAATACTTCCAAACTCATTTTGAGGTTCAATGCAGTTTTTAATGTGATTAGCATTTACATGGCGCCACCCAAAGCGTTCTGCAAGTAACTGCAGCCACTATCTGAATAAACAATTGCGCTGCCACAGGCCATTTCATTAAATATAGCCCTATCTATTTGCTGGTATTCTGGCATAAAATTCATGATAGCATGCATTGAAAATGATCCAGATGCTCCCATGTGGCCTCCTTATGCTTATTTTCAGAATGTTTGTGAGACATGCTCACTGCTTGGAGTCTTGTGTGCAGTTCTGGTCACCTCGTTACAGGAAGGATGTCGCAGCTTTAGAGAGATTGCAGAGGAGATTTACCAGGATGCTGTCTGGAATGGAGAATATCTTATAAATTATGGTTTACAAGGCAAAGACTTTTCCCTTCAGAGTGAAGGATGAGCAGTGACTTAATAGATTATGAGAGGCATAGATAGATAGCCAGCATCTTTTTTTCTCCCCAGGGGAACAATAGCAAGTATCAGAGGACATCTGTTTAAGGTGAGTGGAGGAAAGTTTAGGGGAGAAATCAGAGGTAAGTTTTTTTTTTCTTAAACACAGACAGTGGTGGGTGCCCGAAATCATTGCCAGGGATGGTGGTGGAGGGTGGTACAACATTGACATTTAAAAGACCCTTTGATTAGCACATGGATGAATGAAAAATGGAGGTTATGGATGTGAGGGAGGGAAGGGTTAGATTGTTGTGAAGTGGTTTATGTAGATCAGTGCAATATTGTGGGCTGAAGAGCCTGAACTGTGCTGTAATATTCTATGTTCTGTGCTACTTTTTCTTGTTGCAAAGGTGTCTTAGCATCCTTGTACAATTTGCTGACTGTAAAAGCAGCATAATATTCAATACTGCACAGAAATGTACTTGATCAGACTTACCAGATAACTCTGAGGATGAAACAGGATGCCCACTTTTGTTCTTTTCTCAGCTCCACACAGTATTAAAACAGTCTAGGCCTGTAAGTTCTGATGAGACATTTGGATGGGTTGAATGTTTCCTCATGTCCCATAACAATTCAGTGGTTTTAAGCGAAAAGTTATGTTCAACACTCCCCTCCATCTATGTGACAAATCAATAAATCTGCAATGCTGAAAATCAGAAATAAAAGCAAAAAAGTGTTGGAAATAATCAACAGCCCAGGCAGACAGGAGCGCCACACTTTTATACAAAGCACAGTTGATTCATTAGAACTATACTAGGTACCTTGACTAAATTGGACATAAAATGGATACAATTCATTAATTTATAATTGAAACACAGTCATCTTTAAAATTAACCTGCTTTCTTTAACATTTAAGTTGATTCCTTTTGTTGAAATTTAATCACCACTGGGAAAAATTTATTTATCTCAAGGTCTGTTATCTCTAGCCATTGAAGCTTTCCTTAACTTTGTCTGAGATGCTCATTAGAAATAATGAAAATGATTCTTCAAACATTTATCTTATGAAAATCATCTATGCAAGAATGATGTAGTCATAGGTGTGTAATATAAAATATAAAAGCTAAAACTTAAAACTTGGTAGTAAAGTTAGAGAAATAATTTTAGAGACACACAAGAGTGCAGATGCTTGAATCTGGAATTTAAAAAAAATACTACTAGAGGAACTCAGTGGGTTGAGCAGCCTCCATGCAGCGAAATGGATGTTTGAGAAAAAGTGGCATTGCCAAAGCTGCTTGCATTGACTGCACTGCCATTGGTTCAGACCCACAGAGAACGAGGAGCAAAAACACAGCACTCCTCCACAGGATTCTACTGCCAATTGCCAAATGCTCCATGCAAGCTTTAAACAACCAGTTAAAGGAGTCAATGGTGGTTTATTTTGAAATCCTGTGACACGAGGTTTGGGGCCAAGATTGCAGGACCAAGATGGCAGCACCTGTGTTTGGCAGCAGCCTCAAGGTGTGGCATACTACAGGGAAGCAGGAGTCGATCTACGTGATGGTGACCATGTTGGCGAACCACTGAGGGGTGTTGAGGCTTAAGAACACACAGGTGGAGGGCTGTTGGCGACTCGGGGTGAGGAACCCACGAAGACTGCAGGCTACTGGCGACTGTCGTCAAAGGACTCACACCAGGCTTCTGATTACTGGCTCGAGCTTGGCTGAAGGGAAAGCTGGTATTGGAACCAGGATGCAAGTGGGTGCCAAGAACACTGAAGACATACTGATTGTGTTGGAGGTTTGGATCTGGACCTCAGATTCCTGATAGTTTGAATTGAAGTATGTGTGGCTGTGGAGGCTGCGGGAGTGCTGGAAGTGGATCCACAGGCACTCATTGACCCTGGGAGGACTTTATTTGCTTCTCTTTCTCTGACTTTAAGAGGTGCCCGGCTATTTCTACTGATGGTGAATCTGTCTGCCTTATGGCAGCTGTAAACAAATTTTGTGTAATATTGCACCTGTTTTATTATATGACAATAAAGGAATCTTAATCTTGATGCCAACACCTTGCTTCAGGGCTGAGAACCGATAGGATAAACAAGCAGTATTACAAAGAGGAGGAGGGATCAGTGGCTGATAGATGAACCAAAGAGGAGTGAAGGACATCAGACACATGAACCACGTTGAGGTACAGTGGTAGATGGTAGCGGACAAAGAAAAGGTTGGGAGATGGGTGGTATGTAGTTGCAGCCAGGAGAGGAAAGGGGGAAGGGGTGAAAGCAGAGAATGCTGTTAAAGGAAAAGATTGGTAGAACCAAGCACAGACTGGGTGACTGCTTGGCCAAGCACCTCTGCTCTGACCTTAAATCAGCTGGAGATCTTGGGGTTTCCAGTCCCATACCTAACATATCAATGTTTGGCCTCCTCCATTGCAGAATGAGGCCAAATGCAAATTTGAAGAATATTTTGCCTGGGTGATCTACAATCCAATGGCATGGACATTTAATTTTCAAATGTTAAGGAACATGCTCACTGTTGTTTGTTTTTTTTCTTTCATTCTCAACTACCCAGTTACTCTCAGACATTCCAATCTTTCCAAAAGCTCTCCAGTCTCCTATTACCCAATTCATTTCCCCTTACCCACTTTCTCCACCTAACCACCACAAGCACATTTCCTATTGTATGTTATCCCCAGTGCTCCCATCAGGTCCCATCTATCTCTTACAGAACTCCACCTATTTTGTTCCTTTTCCCTTCCCCTCCTGGCTCCACCTGTCCTCCTCATTTGTTTTCCTGGTCTTCTTCCAATTATCAATATCTTCTTTCTCCACCCTATCTGGATTTATCTGTCCATCATTCTTCACTGCACTTGGTCCACCCACTGACCCCTCTTCCTCTCTTTAACACTGCCTGTCTTCCCATTCCTATTTCAGTCCCAAAGTAAGGCTTAAACCTGAAAAGAGGACGCTCCATTTTCCTTCATGTCTTGCCTGATCCACTGAGTTCCTCCAGCAGATGTTTTTTTGTTAAAATTTTAGAAATTAGTTGTTAAAAAAACATTAAACTAAATAAATCTTCAGAGAAGAGTGATATGGAAGAAAGAATGGGAGGTGTTCAATTAAATGGTGTAATTTTTTTAAAAAAACAAGATGCTACCACTGAGGGCTTTACATGTGCATAATTGCATGAAGTAAGGATTTTTTTTTAATGGTTGCATGAGATCCTGAGTTCGATAAACAAAGATTTAGACTACAAGGATATTTTGTTATACCAATACATAACTGGAGTATTGCCTCCATTTCAGATCATTGTAATTAAATAATCGTGTGATGACAGTGAAAGAAAGATTGGCTAGAATGTCTCCAAGAATGTTGGATTTCAGCTGTTCAGTTACATAAAAATACTACCTAGGTATGTTCTTAAAGGAAAGAGGTTTAAGAGATTTAGCAAGTGCATATATTCAGGAAATATTTAGATCAAGTAACCACAGATAGGCTATTCCCATTAGGAATGGTACATGAACTAATGTGCATAGATTTAAAATTTTAGGCAAAACATACATGGAGTATAGGAGGAAAAACCTTTTTAATTCAGACAGCATGTATGGTCTCGAATTCTTTACTTTTAAACTAAGTATAAATGAGTTATCAGTGCCAAGAATTGGATAAGCACTTAAGAGAAGAGCAAGAAAATTGATTGATGTAATTGCCCTACTAGTGGCTGACATGAACTTGATGGGCCAAATGGCCATCTCTCCTCTAACAATTCTACAACACTATGGAATTAAAGGAGGTCTGTCAGCTGTGCATTCCGATGAAATGAAGAAAATTTTGCCTAGAATCCAAATAAGAACTTAAGAAGCAGTGAACCATATATTCCAATTGTCAATTGTTTCTGCAATGAATTAATAGTAGGCCTGGCATGATAACATGTTTGAATAATGCTTTGCCATACAATATTTTCCAAAGTGCATCTGGATTAGTACCAAATCCTTCCAATTAATTAACCAAAAAAACCAGCAGAGGGCAATTAGCAGGGATGGATTCCCATTTACTTAAGTAACTGAACATGCTGAAAGTCACACTTCGCCTAGACTTTAGTTCTGACAAAAGTCTTAAGTCAATATCTTTTAAGTACAAAATTCCTGGCAAGCGTTGCCAATTCCTTGTCTAAACAATTTCTTTCTTTAGTTGCAGTACATCACAGTGACCCAAGATGACTTATTTTTTTTATTCTTTGCTTCAAATGTGTAATTTAGCTGTCTAATAAAGTTCCTTTGACAATTTTATAAGTTTATTACTGCTGTGCAATGTTTAGTGTATCTTACCATAATTTCTAAAGCCTATGTGTGCTACACAGTGGAAATGTCAAAATCCAAGTGGAGAAGAAATGCACATTTGTCAAATAAGACTGGAGTGTTTACAAAAGATGACACCCGAGTATGTGCAGCAAGCATCCAATGGCATACAACGCATGTCTAGATGGCATTTCCACTACATTTAACTGGGCATGCATGCCTGCAAATGGCACAAACTACTCATGCAAAATCAAATCCTTTATAATTAAAAACACACAGGAGACTGCAGATGCAGTCTTCTACAGGAACTCAAAGGGTCAAGCCACATCAGTGAGAAAAAAAGAATGGTCGATGTTTCAGGTTGAAACATTTTATTAAGACACATGTTTTCATTATTGAGGAGATGGAACAATGTTGAGATCAGAGGTTTTGAGTTTAGGTTTTGTTACAAATTAACAACCCTTTTAATTATTTTTGGACTAAAGGGACTTTGTTAGCATTAACACAGGAACAGCAAAGGAAAATTCACCAGACAATGGTAAGTCCCAAATAAGTTTTTTAATTAAACTATTAACGACATAACATTCCTAAGTTATCTGTAAACTTACTTAATCCCACTATCTGCAAATGTAAGAGAGTGTGTGTGTGTGTGTGTGTGTGTGTGTGTGTGTGTGTGTGTGTGTGTGTGTGTGTGTGTGTGTAATTAAAGACCCACTCTGAAAAGTCAGTCTTTAAAAGTTCAGCATCATTTTTGATTGAAGGTCTTAAGTTCTCAGTTCAGAAATAATTATAAAGCCCTTTTAAACATCATATCTTCAGGCTTCTTTACTCAAAATTTTATTCCACAATTAATTCACAAACCAAGACAAGGGTTAAAAAAAAAAAGTGGTTATCTTCTTCCATGATGAAGTCACAAACCGGACAAAGGTTAAATGAAGTGGCCAGACTAAAAAATAGACCCAGTAGAAATCTGTGCAAAATGGTCTTCCTTATTTAAAAAGCTCACTGATTCTGTGTTTCCCTTTTCCCAGGAGTAACACACAACAGCACCAATTCTGGTTACTGTAACTCAACCTTGTCTTTCACAAGGTTTCAACCCCTGTTTCACAGGGGATGTGACTTCTGTACTCTTCAAACTGAACTCTTCCAAATGTCTGAATTCAGTAATATATTTCTCCAAATCAGGTGATCGTTATATCGCCAAGGTGACTCCTAATTCTTGGAAACAATGTCATCAGTTTTATTTCTACCAAAATTCTGTTCCTTTTTCAAATCCATAACAACCTCTGACCTCATCTCTGTTCAAGAAGCTTAAGTGGCTTTGATTAAAAACATTGGCTTCCTCACTTCTTGAATAATTAAGACCCACTTGAAATCTATTAGCTCTGTCTGTCCAAGACACATCGACTCTGAGAATGAACTCTCTTCTCAGAAAGCCATAGTTCCCTATAAATGTGATGTGACCCTGTTCCAACCGACAGCTAACTTACCAAGAATACAAGTACATTATTTTAACTCTATAATTTACTTTACTAAGAACTTTTTATAAAAGAAATATAGTTTAACATTAAAGGTTAACACAAATATGTTACAGTTTGTAGAAACCCAATAACAGAAGATAAGGTGATAAAGAAGGAATATTGGTATTTCCTTTTACTTATGATGAACGGTTTCATCCCAAAAATTAATCTTTTTTTCTCCCATTGAATCCTGCTTGACCCATTGACATTTTTTCCCACCAGATTCTGTTTAGCTCTCTATAATTAAAGCAGGCTTCAATCAGACCTAGTTAAATGCTTTGGAGTTTGCTACTTAAACCTTCCTACGGAATGAATGATCTGAAAATTTTGGATCTGACACTTTCTGTAGATTATCCTTGGATCTCCCACAACCAGAAGAAACCTATTGGCATACCTTCCACCACCCAGATGCTCAATTGTTGTAATCCACAACTTTCCTCAAATGTCCAGCCCCATCTTTAAAATCCTGATCTTTCCTCAACTGAAACTCTAATCTTCATCCACCAAAGGACACCCTACTTGAGTCCTGAACCAGCAAGCAGCCTGTATCCTAGTTTGGTTGACCTATTTGATTTCTTTGACAGAGTGAGCAGTGGAAAAGGCCTTTGTCCACTTGAAGTCTGAAGCAAATTTTGTGAGATAGTTTTGGTGATCTCTTTGGTGCATT
This sequence comes from Narcine bancroftii, assembly GCF_036971445.1. NCBI lineage: Eukaryota > Metazoa > Chordata > Chondrichthyes > Torpediniformes > Narcinidae > Narcine > Narcine bancroftii. Next base: position 182,276,078 of record NC_091474.1, read on the forward strand.
TCTTTTACAACTTTTCAGTAGAGAGTTGGTGCTCAAACATGCACTGACTTCAAATAGCTTGAATAATTTCTAGGTCAGATAATTTTGAATTAATCTTAACAATATCATTATTATTTTCTTATTTTACCAAGTCTGCGAGAGTGAATGTATTGCAGGAAAATTGGTGGTAACATTACATAGACGATCAGTTAGAATTCCTGGTTTTCACCCATACAGCCCAGGTTCAACTCCCAGTATGGGAATTGTAACTCTTGAGGGTGGCATGGTTGGTGTAGCAGTTACCATAACACCTTTACAGTGCCAGCGATTGGGACCAAGGTTCAAATCACATGCTGTCTATAAGGAGTTTGTACATTCTCCCGTGTATGCATGGGTTTTCCCCGGCGGCTGTGGTTTCCTCCCACCATTTAAAATGTAAAGGGGGTGTAGGTTAATGGGTCTAAAGTGGGCAGCATGCACTCGTGTGCTGAAATGGCCTGTTAGGGTGTTGCTTGTCTAAATTTTTATTAAAAATTAAATATAAATGAAATTGCCCTGAGAGATGATGGAGAACCATAGAAAATGGGTGTATAAATCCAAATACATGTGATATTTAAATAAAAAGAAAGAAAAGAAAACCAAAATAAAAAAAGAAAACCTACTAATCCCTCCACCTCCCATCCATCTATAACCTCAAAGAAAAAAAAAAGAAACGGGACAAGAGAACCACAACAGGAGTACTTCACTTTCCACTTACCTGTAAATAAAAGTAAATACTTATTGTTATAACCTCTCCTTTCAAGTCATGTTGTTGCTACTATGTCAACAAATATGGTGTCAGAAGTGGGATCGCGAGTGTTACAAGCTTGAGGCTTCCTGGTCGACTTGCATGTGAGGAACCAGCACCATATTGCAGTAGTCGCCATGGTGGATGAATTCAAATGACCTGACCCATTCATCTTCGAGGTTAACGTCGCCGAGAACTGATGTATTTTCAAAGAAGAGCATGATATATTTATCATGGCGGCGCATAGTGACAAGCCTGCCCACACCAGAGTATACATTTTATTAAATTTGGCAGGACCAGAAACCACAGACAGGGAGAGATCATTCGTTTATGCAAGTGAAGTGTGTAAAGGGGAGCAGATTCTCAATCTGGCAGAATCAAGAGAGGACAATGAGTGGTTGAAAAAGAAATTTAGAGAAATGTGCAATCCACAGACAACTATCACGATGGAAAGGCACAAATTTAATACAAGAAATCAAAAGCCTGGAGAATCAATCAATTCAAGTCAGCAATTTAAAGATAAGAGCAAAGACCTGCAACTTTGGAATGCTCAGCGAGGAACTAATCAGAGACAGGCTGGTCTGTGGCATTTATAATGACAGCATGAGGAAGGTGCTTCTGCTTGATAGTGACTTAATGCTAGCAAAGGTCAACTCTAGCTGTCTGATTTATGAAATGACTGAGGAGAATAGCAAAAAGTTAGCCTCTCCATAGAAGCGTATCATGAGCGATGATGCAGTCCAGGTGGGATCTGCAAAGAAACAATGGCTGGAGACCAGGAAGAAGAGCCAGCCAGACCAAACCACATCATCGTCCATTACAAAGTGCAACAACTGCAGAGGTGACCATGGAGTGAGAAGGGAGGTCTGTCCAGGTTTTGGCCAGCAGTGTCAAGCCTGCAGAAAGTGGAATGATTTCAAAAGATGCTGCAGATCCAGACAGCAGATCAATACTAGGCCCAGACCTTGAAGGACAATTGACCAACTAGAGCTTGAACAGGATGAAAGCAACACAGAAGAAACATACTTCGTCAATGGGATGACATTGCAGATGGCAGTGGACTCAATGAAGATATGGATTAGGGGAAACAATGAAGCTTTTGTAACCATTAAGGTTAATGGCAAGGCAGCAGAAATGAAGGTTGACACAGGAGCTAAGTGCAACGTCATGACAGAGAAGACATTCAGTCGACTAAGAAAAGGGGAATAGATCAAGCCTTGCATCAAGTCAACAAGTTTAGTGGCATACAAGGGCAGCAAAATCAAAACCATTGGTGCGGTGAAGTTACAGTGCTACTTACAAGGTCAGTTCTTCATTGTCCAAGAGATTGTTCTGTCTCTGCTTGACTTAAGTGCATGTATGACATGGGACCTGTCTCATTTAATAGAGATGTTTACCAAGTATGCTCCTCTGAAGATGATTTAGTGCAGAGAATTCCCTCAGAATACAGAAATCTCTTCTAAGTCAAGGCTGCCAGTAATGTATTCCATGAGGCTCAACCCAGAAGTAAGACCTGTGATTCGTCTAGTGCATCACGTACCTGTGGCCATGAAGGACAAAGTCAAGGCTGAGCTGGACAGAGCCAAGGATCCACCATGGTAGTCGCCAACAAGAAGAATGGGCAAGAAATCCGGGTATGCATTAACCCACAGGACCTCAACATAGCCCTGAAGAGACCACACCATCTGATACCTGCACTGTGGAAGATGCTGCTGCCAAGAACTCTTTTTGGCAGATCACGCTCAACCATAAATTATCATTACTGAGCACATTTAGCACTTGTTTCAGTTGGTACAGATTTCAGCGGATGCCATTTGGAATTAATTTGATGAAGTGTTCCAGAGATCCATGGAACAGATTTTTGCTGGGTACCCCTGTGCCATCATCGTCGATGACATACTCGTCGGTGGCAAGAACAATGTCAATTTAAAGAAATTGCTCAACAGTGCCAGAAAGGTGAATCTGAGGCTCAACCCCTCAAGTGTAGATTGCGACTGAGCCAGATCAGTTACGTTGGCCATGTTATGACCAGCAAAGGCCTGAAACCAGACCCCTCAAAAACAAAGGCATCAGCAAGATGCCAGTACTGGGGGAAGTTGCAGCCCTACACGAGGTATTTTGGTATGATTAACTACCTGGGCAAGTTAATCCCGAACTCAAGTGAACTCACGGCTCGATTAAGATAGCTTACACATAAGGACGTGGCACGAGCAGCAACAGAATGCTTTTGACACTTTATAGAAGCACATATTACACCCACCAGTTTTGTCGTATTACGATGTCCAAAAGCCAGTAATGCTGACCTGTGATGCCTTGCAGTATGGGCTCGGTGAGGCATGCTTGCAAGATGGAAAAACAGTGGGCTATGCTTTGTGGTCACTCGCTGATACAGAGACCAGGTACACGCAAATCGAAAAAGAATTGTTGGTGGTGGTTTTTGCCTGTTCCAAGGTTAATGACTACTTCTGTACTAAATCAGTGACCATAGAGATCAATCACCAACCCTTTGTCATAATATTGAAGAAGTTCATACTTACAGCACCTGCAGAGTTACAAAGGATGATGCTCAGGCTTCAGAAATACAATATCACCCTGGTGCAGAAAAGAGATGCACCTAGCTGACATGCTGTCTTGTGCCCCCAGAGATTCCACCGTCCAACAAATTGAGGAGGAGGACAATTTTGACATAATGACAGTCACTCACATCAAGGATGGTTAGCCGAGCAAGCAGTGCAATCTGCCACCAGCAGTGCGTCCCGTGACAAGCTGCTCATTGAGGAAGGGGTTGTAAAGAAAGGCCAGAGACCTGTGATTCCCAACTCATTGCAGAAGACTTGTGTCAACATCCTGCTCAGAGGGCATCTGGGTGCAGAGGCAACAAAAACAGAGGGCGAGCGACATCATTTTTTTGTTTTGTAATGATCTGGTTCAGATCTGTGAGGTTGAGACTTTTCTAAGCCTGATTGTCAAGGTCTTATATGGCATCAGGATCTTACAAAACAAAAGCAAATTACCTGCGAGGACCAGAATCAACCTGGTCATGTAGAAACTTTAGCCGCTTTCAGGTGCATCCTCCGCCTTGAGGGCAGCTGCAGGAGCCTGAAGACTCACCTTTCAGGTGGCAGCCCTAAAAGGCTGCTACGGTCTCAACTACCCCAGCTTTGCCATCCGTGAAAGCTATCAATGCTAGGTTGGCACAGAGACAGAGAGATTTCAAGGCCCTGCTGAATATCAACCTCTCATCCATGCATTTTACTTCATTGGGTAACATAAACGCATAATCAAAAACAGTGAAACAAATCTGGTTCCAATTTCATAACGTGCACGCAAGTAAATTTTGAGCAGGCAATCTTGCAACATTACTAACAATGAGTGGAGTCACAACAGCTTGGATTTCTATGTGCCAGGAAGTCTGGCAGATGGACTTTATACCCTCATGACATCACTTATGTTGATCTCTTTTAAGTCTGTTTATATTAAATAATAGGAGTATTGATGATGGAGATTCAACTCTGCAACCTGGCAGTTTTGGAGGTAACTGAGATGGGCAGAAAATAAATGATGCTGGATCTAACTCTACCACTATAAAATTCTCACTTCTGTCTTCACTTTAACCTTTGTTCAGCATGAAGACAGTCACTAAAAATCTTGACTAAAGGAACAAGTTTATGTTGTTCTAAAAGAGAAAACACTTTCAGACATGGCTTAAGCAGGTGAACACACAGCAATCACAGACCAATGCAGAAATCTTTATGATTTATTACGGTAGATAGTTGAAGCCATAACCGTAATAGATGTAAATGATGACATTCTAAATATGGGCAAATCCTTAGACTTATTCTGCTTTCTGATATTTGAGTTATAGCAAATAAGTATGTTCTATTAAGCATGGCCCAGGATGTCCTTAATAAGTATGTTCAGCAGACTGAGCTGACTGGCATTACTGATAAACTTTATGTCACCCTGTAAAGAGCTAAAAGAAGCTAATGTTTCTAACAACCATGATCCTCAGAGAATTGTACTCTTCTTAGAAATGGCTTCCCAGAGAATTGCATATATATGTATATGGGAGGACTCAGTGGCTCCATTTTTGTCTAACAATTTATTCTCCTTTGTTAACTTTGCTCTTTTCTAATAGAATTCCTAGAACTAGCCAGCAAGGAAAAATTGTGATATATCACAATTGCAGAATAACTACCAACGTAAGACCAATGGCAACTACAAGTACTTTCAAATACTGTAAATAAAACAATTAAATAATATTTTTTGCAAGTAAAAGAACATCATCTCTCTCCAGCTAAATTTGTAAGTAGCAGAATATTTATGTAGTTTTATCTGAAGTGCCCTCTTGGGTACTTGTAATATCCACAGGAATGTACCACAAGAATAGACCATCTTCCAACAAAAATGAAATATTTGTTATTTTATTTTTATTAATAAAAAGCTATAAAATCCTTTTCTATTCTATTTCTATTTAAATTAAATTATACCTGTCTAACATTTGCCTGTTTTAAACCCATCTTCAACAGTTTTGAGCATTTACTCAGTTGTCTGAGAAGAAATCTGTGACTGTGGTAAATTATCTCAAACACCTCAACTATAATGTCCACCATTTCTTGTAGTACCCTGAGATACATTCCACCAGGACAAGGGAATCATCTACTTTTAGGTTCACTTGTTTTCCCAGCATTGCCTCTATAACATTTCTCTTTGGCATGTTAGCCATGTCCTCCACTATGAAGGTCCAATCTACAATTGTCATCCAAAGTCTCACCAATTACCTAATATTAATTTTTAGAACTCTGCATTCATTTGTTGGAGCTCTGTTGAGACAACACTGGCTAATATAGAATTTCTGTGTCCTGACATGTACACTGTATTGAGAAATCAGAAATATCCTGGCATGAAACACAATCACACCTCAGAAACTGGTGGATAAACTGTCCCCGCTGGGACTCAACACCCCCTTTGCAACTGGATCCTGGACTTCTCGATTTAAAGACCACAGCCTGTCTGGGTTGGCAGCAAGACTCAAGGCCCATCACACTGAGCATTGGTGCACTTTAGGGCTGTACGCTCAGCCTGATACTGTTCACACTGCAGACTCACGATTGCACTGCCAGGTTCAACTCCACAGAATCATCAGGCTTGCGATAACACAACAGTAGTTGTCATCACTGGCAGCAATGATGAGTCCTGGAGAGTGAAAGGCTTGTACAGTAGTGCAAGAGTAAGTATCTGAGTCTCAACGTAGATAAGACAAATGATATAATTGTGGACTTCAGAAAAATGAAAGACCACTCCCCACTACTTATAGTTTCAATGGCTCTATCGGAGAGAGAGTAGGGAGCACAAAGTTTCCTGCTATCTATTTAAAGAATGACCTATCCTGGTCATTCACAACACCTCCTCATTAATGTGGAAGGGGCAGCAACACCTACACTTCCAATGGAGGTTGAGGGCAAAGTTACTGGCCACTATCCTAACACCATTCTACAGGAGCACAGAGAGTAATATGGTAACTGTGTAATATGGCAAATGCAAAGCATCAGATCAGAGGTCAGTACAGAGGGTGATTGAGAAAACCACTGGGGTCTCCCTTCCTTCTATCAATGATATCTACAGTGAGTGATGCTTGAAGAGGGCTGAGAGAATCATTGAGAAAGCTTACCATCCAGCCACAGCATCTTTGAGACACTACCTTCAAGGAAGGAGTACAGGAGCATAAAGACCAAGACACCTGTAAATTATTTTTCTATATAATTATTTTGGATATCTATGTATATATGTTGTGTGTGGGTGTGGGTGTGTGTGTGTATATGTGTGTGTGTGGGTGGGTGGGTGTGTGTTATTTCAGATTTCCAGCATTTAGTTTTTGCTTTTAAATATACTCAAGTCTGTCAGCAGAGGGCATAGTTGTTCAAGAACATAGTCTTTGATTAGTATACAAGTTTTGCAGATGATGGTCAATCAAAGTTCCCAACTGTTTATCCATGATTAATCACTGTAACAATGTAAATGAGGATTTACATGTTATTCAGCTATTTTGTGTGCATACAGTCAATTCCACTGGTCTTAGTAGTATTTTTTTGGCTTAATGAGAAATTCAGAATGCCAAATCTGCATGCATGCTCCACTGGAGTTCTTAACGTGGAGTCCAGAAATAGGGCTGTCTCTGGGATTATCCAGTTTTACACCTTATGGATCTGAGACCAAAACAACGCTAAAGCAATGCAAGCTGCCTTTTTTTAACAAAAAGCCTACCCTCATTTAATATTGATTTTTTAAATAACTGTACATGAAAAAAATATTCTATTAATTTTAAGTCTTTGGACCATAGATCATTACAGCACAATACAAGCCCTTCAGTGCACAATGTTTTTAAATCCCTTAAAGTTGGAGGTAGGCTCATGGCAAATCCAGGACTTCCTGCAATTTTATTTTGCTCATGCCAATGTAGATTTCAAGTTCAAGTCAAATTTATTGTTATCAGATTGCACAATATTGTAAAATATTATTTCATAAATATGAGTCTCGGATAGTTAGTGCGAGCTGTTCCTTTGGTCATTCAGCATTCTGATTGACCATGGGGAGAAGCTGTTCCTCAGCCTGGCAGTGCTGGCTCTGATACTCCTGTAGCAGGTGAAAGATGTTATGTGAGGGGCGGGGGAAGGGGTTCTCAATGGCTTTGCACACCCTCTTCAATGATTCCGGTACATCATGTTGATGGTGGGGGGGAGGGAAACTCCAGTGATCCTCTTTGCCATTCTTATGGCCCTGTGGAGTGACCTCTTTTTTTGGAATATTTTATTTTTGATTTTATCAACAAACAATAACAAATTATCAACAGAGATAAGTAATTAAGTGTGAATCATTAATACATGTTCCAAATATGACCCCTATCCCTCCTCCCCCAAACAAAACCCTTAATAAAGAAGAAAAGGTGGAAAAAGAAAGAGAGGAAAACAGGAGAAAAAAGAAAAGGAAAGAGAAAAGAGAAAAGCCATCTAGACCTGAAATCCAGTTCAACAAAAGACACCCAATTATTTTTTTGATCTAAATTTCAATAAAAAGAAGAAAAATAGAGGGAAGAAAAATAAATAGAATAGGTATCTTATTAAATATTCAACTCTACACTTTGTAAGTAGGGTTCCCATACCTGCAAAAACATGTATTTATTCCGTAAGTTGTAATAATTTTCTACAGGGGTACACAACTATGCATTTCAGTGTCCCAACGGACTATTTCCAAGAGATGGATTGTCCTCTGATATCTCTGCAGGAACTGTACCACTGTAATACAGCCAGCCAGGATTCTCTAGATAGAGCCCCTGTAGAATGTTGACGTAATGGTGGCTTGTAGTCTTGCCTGCTTCATTCTTTCTCAGGATGTGCAATTCCAACTGCGCCTTCCTGATAAGTGAGGAGATAGTGTAACCTCGATAGGTCACTAGTTTCACTAGTTAAGTGAACTCCAATTTGTTCAAAATTATGGATGTTTGATTTTTGTGCTTTGAAAGGCAAGTTTAACAAGCAGTCCAGGCCATTATTCCCAGGCCGCTGCTGTGCAAAAACACACAGAAATGCTGGAGGAAATCAGCCGGTCTTGCAGCACCGAGAGGAGGTAAAGATATATTACCAGGTCTGAGATCTTCTTCAAGGAATGAAGAACCTGTGCAATTCCTGTTGCCTTAATGTACAATTGTGTACAAAAGTTAGTAGTAATGAGTAAGGATTCTGGCAGGAGTGAAGGTGGGATAAAAGTTTGGAAGACAAGGAGGAAAGGAAGTGCAGGATTGAGTTTGAAGATGAAGAGAAATACAATGTGAGGTTCAAAACTGAAACTTCTTGAATTCATATCAAAAATCAATATGCTACCAATTAAGCAAAGCTAATAACTGAAAACAATGCTTTGAGCAAGATCAATGGGGAGATGTCCATATTCACATCCTCAAAACTTTTAACAGCTTCTCCTTCTTCTCCATTCTCTCATTGCCTCTCTGATTTCTTTCTTGATCTATCCACACTTTTGCCCTGATCTCCTTTCACCCAGCATTCTATCCTACCTTCCTAATCTCAACATTCCAACATTTACTCATTCTCTACCCTCTCTTTTGCTCCAAGCACATGTCCAAATCAAAATCAACAATCCCTATCGCTGAGGGCGTGGCATGATGGTGTAGGAATCCAGGATTTTTATGTATGTATATGCACCTAATACAGATGATGAAAAATGTATTCAAGATCTCTTTAATCTGGAAGAAGCAAATGGAAATATAATAATTGGTGGAGATTTTAATTGTTGCTTAGATCCAATTTACAAAGTCCTTAATAAAAACAAAAACTGTTAAAAGAATGTTGATGTTAATGAAAGATTTAATTTGGTGGATATTTGGAGGAAATTGAATCCTAGGAAGAGAGATTATTTCTTTTATTCTTATCAGTTTGATTCTTATTCAAGAATATTTCTTTTGAATTTCAGCTCATTTACAAGGGAGAATTGAACATGTACAGTATAAATCTAAAACTGTATCAGATCAGTCACCATTATTGATGTCATGTTTAAGATTTGATAGAATTGATTCAATTTATAGATGGAGATTTAATTCATTATTAAAAAATGTAGAATTTTGTGGCTTATGAGGAATCAAGTACAGATATATTTAGATACAAATACTAATTCAGTTGATTAAAAAAATTGTTTTATGGGATGCATTAAAAGCTTATTTAAGGGGCCAAATAATAAGTTATTCAACTAAAATTAAGAAAAAATATCTTAAAGAAATGGATAAATTAGAGAAGGAAATAGCAATTTTTTGAAAAAAAAAATACCAAAAGACCCATCTGACAAAAAAAGAGGTTGGAATTGATAAATAAGAAAATGCATTATAACTCAATACAGACATAGAGGACCAAGAAATTAATTGATAGAACTAAACAAAAATATTATGAATTAGGAGAATGAGCACATGAGGTATTAGCCTGGCAATTGAAAATGGAGCAAGCATCAAGAACTATCAATGCTTTTAAAAAGAATTCAAAAGTTATTTATAAACCACAGGATAGAAATGATTCTTTTAAAGAGTATTATATTAAGTTATATACATCTCAATCATTAAATAATAAAGGAGAAATTAATGCTTTTTTACAGAAGCTTCAACTTCCATCTTTGAATTACCAAGCTCGAAAGTATTTAGCTTCTGTTTGTGTTTTTTGAAAACTTTATTTAATTTGCAAAATACAGTATAATAAAACAAATACAAAAAATACATAAAAACAAAACTATAAACTACAACCCCTCCCCCTACTAAACTAAAAAATCCCAACCCACCCTCCCTCTTGGATCCTTAAAAAAGAGTATTAAATATTCTGTTTGTTGTACCAACTCTATAGCATTTATTTAAGATCTTTAGACATATATTTTAAATACAAACCCCACACATCAACAAAAAAAGAATAATTATTTTGTAAATTGTTATTTTTTCTAAATACAAACACAACTGTAGTTCACCATGCAAACTCAATTGTACATCATTTTTCCATGTAACAGCCATACATTTTCTCGCTACTGCTAACGCTAATCTTAAAAAAGGCTGGATATGGTTTAATCATTCATAGCTCTATAAAAGGCACATTAATATAACCTAATAAACACATCAATGGATCCAATTGCAAATCTATTTTGAATAAATCTCCCAAAAACTTTATAACTTCCTCCTAAAAATGTTTAACTTTCTTACATAACCAAACTGAATGTATAAAAGTACCTTTTTGCTCTCCACAACTAAAACACAAATCTATTAAACTAAATCCACTTCAATTTCTCAGGAGTTAAATATAATTGATGTAAAAAATTGTAATTAACCATATTATAACCCACATTAATTAACTTGGTATCTGTTTATGTTGAAAGAAGTTATTAAGGTTTTAAAATCTATGCAAAATGGTAAATTTCCAGATGGTTTTACATCTGATTTTTATAAAAAAATTAAAGACTTATTAATGTCTTTATTAATGGAAGTATTAAAACAAACGATTCAAACTTGTTCATTACCAGAATCCTTTTCAAACAGTGTAATTACAGTAATACCTAAGAAAGATAAAGATTTACTAAAACTAGTTTCTTATCATTATTAAATGCTGATTATAAGATTGCTGTCAAAGTTTTGGCTAATAGATTGAATGAATATTTACCTGAGCTGGTTCATTTAGATCAATCAGGATTTGTTAAAAAAAAAGATATTCTGCTGATAATATAGCTAAATTAATTATTCTAATTTATAGTTCTCAGAAGAAATCAAAGTTAGCATTAATTTTATCATTAGATGCCGAAAAGGCTTTTGATAGATTAGAATGGAATTATCTATTTAAGGTTTTGCAAAAATTTAAATTTGAGCCAATATTTATAAATTGGATTAAAGCTTTATGTAGAAATCCTTTGGCTAGAGTAGTTACTAACAGACAAGTTTCTTCTTTATTATTAACTATATTGGCTAGACAAGGATGACCTTTATCTCCTGCATTATTTGTTTTGGCAATTGAACCATTAACACCATCAATAAGGCAAGATTTTAGTATTAAAGGTATTAAAATTAACAAGAAGGAATATAAGATTAGTATGTTTGCAAATGATGTATTGATTTATATAACAGAGCCTGAAAATTCTTTAATTTCTTTATATAAAAAATTACGATTATGGGGGAATATCTGGCTACAAAATTAATTGGAATAAAAGTGAAGTTATGCCATTAGTTGAAGGAGATTATGATCAATGTAAACAAGTAGCTCAATTTAAGTGGGCACAAATCCGATTAAATATTTAGGTATTAGAATTGATAGAAATTTAGATAATTTGTATGAATTAAGTAACATACTGCTATTTAATAAAATTAAAGATGATTTAAATAGATGGAATGACTTACCTATTACTTTAGTAGGTAGAGTGAACTGTAATTTATTTAAAGATCTTAATTCAATTGTAAGGATTTTTTAATAGAAAGGGAAAATGAATAGGGTACCTTTGGAAAAATTAACTTGGAAATTTGAATTAAGTTGTTCAGAATTAATATAAAGCTACACAAATGAAATTTATTAATGGAATGCTTGATTTAAATAAACCTTCAATTTGGGCAAGTATAGACAGATAAAATTGATGAAAATTTTATGTCAGAATTTATTTATAAATGGAATTCAAAATTGCTAACCAGTGGAGAGCCATCAATATTGAAGCTTTTAATTGAAATATGGAATAAAATTGATTATGGAAAAGGTGGAAAAGGAGAGACATCAGTGAAAATGCATTTATATGAAAATAAACTTTTTTCCTTTTACTGTCAATAATCAGTTTCTGAAGATATGGAATCAATTGGGGATTTAAAAAGTTGAAGATTGTTTTGAAGCAGGGAAGTTTGTATCTTTTAGTCGGATAAAATAAAATTTTCAAATTCCTAGTAAAACCTTTTTTTGCTATTTTCAGGTAAAAACCTTTTTTATCGGAAAAATTAGGCGACAGTTTAAAATTACCTCGATAATCTGCTTTGGAATTATTACTTACTAAAGAAAAAACAAATAAGTTTATTTCCAAAATGTATGTTATCACAAAATAATATGTCTAAGTCAAATGTTCATAAATCAAGATTAAAATGGGAATCTGACTTAAATAGGAAGATGGATGAAAATGTTTGGGGAAATTTATGTAAGTATAGTATGACTAGGGTTATAAATGTAAGATATAGTACAATATAATTTTCTACATCAACTATATTTAACCCCTCAAAAGTTATTTCTCAGATCTGTGTTTTAGATGTGGTGAAGAGATAGGCACTTTTTTTTTCTTTTGATTTGGACCTGTTCTCAGGTTGACATTTTGGATACAAGTTAAATTGGTTTTGGTAAAAGTATTAAAAGTGAGTCTTCTGTTTGATCAAATGTTGTTTTTATTAGGGGACATTAAGTCAATTGCCTTAGGATAAAGATTGACAATGTATCAAATTGAATTTTTACAATTAGCTTTAGCTGTTTCTAAAAAAAATGTTTGGCTATTACCTGGAAATCTGATTTAATTTTAGGAATGCAAAGATGGCATACTGAAATGAAATCCTGTATTCCTCTTGAAAAGATAACGTATAATTTGAAGGATACATACCATGTTTTTTGTAAAAGTATGGAGCCCATACCTGAAAATTCTTGGTTTGAAGATTTAACCTCTCAATCCGTTCACTTTATTACTATCCCCATCCCTCAATTCCCTAACGTTCCATTCCTCCCACACTCCATCCACTTTTTCTCCTCCACTCTTTCCACTCATTCCACCTCTACTTTTGCAACATGGTCCATCTCCTTTCCTCCTCTTGCCCTCATCTTATCCCATCCTTCATTCCAACCCCCTTACAATTGCATCCCCTCACACATTATCCTTTTCCTTCACCCCATCACAACGCAAATCCATTCAGATTTCCACTCCCATTTCCTTACTCTTCCTTTCCAAGACCCTTTCTACTCACATACTATCCCTCCATTCTCTACCAGTCATTTCACCTTTTTCCTTCCCATCTCCTGAAACTCCTTTCCCCATTATCACCCATAATTTCCCACTCTATCATCCTTTTACCACTCAACCCTTTTACTCTCCACAGTACCTCCTCATCATCTCCCTTCTATCCCATCCCTTTCATCCTCTCCCCAACTACCATTTCCCCCACCTAATCTAACATCATCCCCTTTCAAATGCTCAGACTCGCTTCTGTCACTCCATCAACCCACTCCTTTTCAATTCAGCATATTTCCAACCTCTCTCTCTTCATTTGACAATGACAGTTTATTTTCAGATATATTGTACAATGTACATGACTATCCCTCAAGTTCCTCCATCCATTTTAACCAAGTCCTCCACTCCCCAAATCCTACCAATTCAAGCCTGTCTCACATTCACCAAGATTATCAATCTACTTCCCAACCCTGTCCAACTTTTATCACTCCCTAATATGCCATTCTTCTCCAATTAACTCATCCCAATACAGCACATCGTTCTTCATGTCATCCTCTCCAGCTACCCATCCCACCTGATCCATATTTTTACCAAACATCACAACAGTATCCCTTCTGTATCATCACTGCAACCCCTCTTCCCACCCTAGAACTCTGCAACATCTCTTGCCACATCATCCCGTTATAATCTCCCCACTGCAGGCCCTCCTCATCCATGCCCCTAGGTCCCCTACAAGCCCATGGTTAGCGTATCAATTAATGTAAAGCCTTTACAGTGCAGAGGATCAGGACCGTGGTTTGAATACCACGCTGCCTGTAAGGGGTTTGCACATTTTCCATGTCTATGTGGGTTTCCTCCAGGGGCTATGGTTTCCTCCCACCCTTAAAAAAGTATCAGGGGTTGTAGGTCAATTGGGTGTAATTGGGAGGCCAAAAGGCCGTTACCATGCTATAAATCTAAATTAAAAAAAAACAACATTCTTCATCTCCTCTCACCCCCAATTCTAACAGCTCCCACTTCATGCCCACAGCTCACCCTCCACAAACACAAATTCACAGCCTCCTCCTCTCCCACCGCATGCCTGCAGACTGCATCCCCAGACATATGCATATAGCCCCCTTCCCAATGCAAGCCAACAGACCCCGCCACTTCAACTGCATGCCCATAACTTCCCTCCTCCCAGTGCATGTCCTCTCCTCTCCCCACAGATCCCCTCTCCTTCTCCATACAGTAAGTCCGCAGAACCCCCTCTCCTCCCCACAGCAAGTCCGCAGATCCCCATCTCCTCCTCCCCATTGCAAGCTTACAACCCCCATTGTAAGCCTCTCAGACCCACTCCTCCTTCCCACTGTAAGCCTCTCAGATACCTCTTCCCCACTGTAAGCCCCTCAGACCCCTCTTCCTCATTGTAAGTCCTCAGACCCTGCCCCCAATGTAAGGTACTCAGACCCTCCCCTCCGCTTAAGCCACTCAGACCTTACACCCCCAATCTAAGCCTCACAGATCCTCCCCCCCCCCCACTGTAAACCCTTGATCCTCTCCCCCCACTGAAACCCCCTGACCCTCTTCCCCCATTGCAAGGCCCTCAGACACCCCCCCACACATGGTAAGCCCCTGGGACCCTCTCCCCCCGCCACTGTGCCCCTGGGACCCTCTTCCCCGCACTGAAAGGCCTGCAGAATCTCTTCCCCCCACTTTACGCCTGTCAGTCCCTCTCCCCCTCACTGTAAGCCCCCCAGTCACTCTTCTGTCCCCACGATATCCCATCCACCCACCCTCTTCCCCCTCACTGTAAAACCCTCAGACCCTTGCCCCCCACTGTAAGCCCCTCAGACCCTTCCCCCCACTGTAAGCCACACCTCCCCCCACTGTAAGCCACACCTCCCCCCACTGTAAGCCACACCTCCCCCCACTGTAAGCCACACCTCCCCCCACTGTAAGCCACACCTCCTCCCACTGTAAGCCACACCTCCTCCCACTGTAAGCCACACCTCCTCCCACTGTAAGCCACACCTCTCCCCACTGTAAGCCTCATCTCCCCCCAATGTAAGCCCCTCAGACACCCCCTCCACCCCCACTGTGCCCCTGGGACCCTCTCTCCCTCACCCCACTGTAAGCCCCCAGAACATCTCCCCCACTGTGACCCTCAGTTCCTCTTCCCCCCACTGCAAGCCACACAGTCCTGCTTCTCCTCCAACTGTATGCCACTCAGACCCACTTCTCCCCCCCCCACTCTAAGCCCCTCAGATCCTCTTCCCCCACTGTAAGCCTCTCGGACCCTCTTTCCCCTCACTGTAAGTCCCTCAGACTCTCTACCCCCCCCATTGTAAGCCCCTCAGACCCTCTTCCCTCCAACACTGTAAGCCCCTCAGACCTTCTCCTCCCCCCCACTGTAAACCCCTGATCCTCTACCCACACTGAAAGCCCCTGACCCTCTTCCCCATTGCAACGTCCTCAGACACTCTCCCCCACAAGCCCCTGAGACCCTACCTTCCCCCACCACTGTAAACCTCAGGGACCCTCTCCCCCCGCTACTGTAAGCCCCTGGGACCCTCTCCCCCCACCACTGTAAGCCCCTGGGACCCTCTTCCCCCCACTGTAAGGCCCTCAGAATCTCTTCCCCCCACTTTACGCCCGTCAGTCCCTCTCCCCCTCACTGTAAGCCCCTCAGTCCCTCTCCCCCTCACTGTAAGCCCCTCAGTCACTCTTCCGTCCCCACGGTATCCCATCCACCCTCTTCCCCCTCACTGTAAGACCCTCAGACCCTTGACCCCCACCACTGTAAGCCCCTCAGACCCTCTTCCCCCCCACTGTAAGCCCCTCAGACCCTCTTTCCCCCCACTGTAAGCCCCTCAGACCCTCTTCCCCCCCACTGTAAGCCACACCTCCCCCCAATGTAAGCCCCTCAGACCCTGTCCTCCCCTCCACTGGATGTCCCTCAGACACTCTCCTCCCCCCACTGTATGGCCCTCAGACCCTCTCCTCCCCCACTGTATGCCCCTCAGACCCTCTCCTCCCCCCCACTGTATGCCCATCAGATCCTCTCTTCCCCCCCACTGTAAGCCCCTCAAACCCTCTTTCCTCTCACTGAAAGCCCCTCAGACCTTTCACCGCCACTGTTAGCCCCTCAGAACCTCTGCCCACCACTGTAAGCCACCCAGTCCCTCTTTCACCCCAACAGTAATCTCATCCTCCCCCCTCAGACCCTCTCCCTCCCCACTGTAAGCCCCTCAGACCTTCTCCTCCCCCCACTGTAAGCCCCATAGACCCTCTTTCCCTCCACTGTAAACTCCTCAGACACCCTCCCCCCCACTGTGACGCTGGGTCCCACTCCCCCCCCCACTGAAAGCCCCTCAGAACCTCCTCCCCCCACTGTAAACTCCTCAGACAGCCTCCTGCCCCACACTGAGCCACTGGGACCCTCTTCCTCCCATCACACTGTAATCCCCTCAGAAACTCTCCCCCCCCCACTGTAAGACCCTCAGTCCCTCTTCCCCCCAATGTAAGCCCCCATTCCCTCTTCCGCCCCCACAGTAATCTCATCCTTCCCCCTGACCCTCTTCCCCCTCACTGTAAGCCCCTCAGACACTCACCCCACCCCCCACTGTAAGCTCCTCAGACCCCTTCCCCCCCATTGTAAATCCTCAGACCCCCACCCCCTCTAAGCTCCTCAGACCCCCCTCCCCTGTAAGCTCCTCAGACCTCCCTCCCCATAAGATCCTCAGACCCCCTCCCTCCTGTAAGCTCCTCAGACCCCCTCTCCCACTGTAAGCTCCTCAGACCCCCTCTCCCACTGTAAGCTCCTCAGACCCTCTCCCCACCAATGTAAGCTCCAGACCCCCCCCCCACTGTAAGCTACTCAGGCCCCCACCCCCACCCCACTGTGCCCCTCAGAACCTCTCCCCCCCACTGTAAACCACCCAGTCCCTCTTTCATCCCAACAGTAATCTCATCCTTCCCCCTCAGACACTCTTCCCCTCCCTGTAAGCCCCTCAGACCCTCTCCCTCCCCACTGTAAGCCCGTCAGATGCTCTTCCCCCCACAGTAAGTCCCTCCTCCCCCCACTGTAAGCCCCTCAGACCCTCTCCTCCCCCCACTGTATGACAATCAGACCCTTTCCTCCCCCCACTATAAGCCCCTCAGACCCTCTTTCACTCCACTGTAAACTCCTCAGATACTCTCCCCCCCCCCACTGTGCCCCTGGGACCCTCTCCCCCCGCCACTATAAGCCCCTCAGAATCTCTCCACGCCACTGTAAGCCTCTCAGTCCCTCCTCCCCCCCTACTGAAAGCCCCCCAGTCCCTCTTCCGCCCCCACAGTAATCTTGTCCTTCCCCCTCAGACCCTCTCCCTCCCCACTGTAAGCCCCTCAGACCCTCTGCCTCCCCACTGTAAGCCCCTCAGACCCACTTCCCCCCACTGTAAGCCCCTCAGACCCACTTCCCCCCACTGTAAGCCCCTCCTCCCCCACTGTAAGCCCCTCCTCCCCCACTGTAAGCCCCTCCTCCCCACTGTAGTCCCCTCAGACCCTCTCCCTCCCCACTATAAGCCCCCTCAGACTCTCTTCCCCCCCACTGTAAGCCCCTCAGACACTCTCCCCCCCCCACTGTGCCCCTGGGACCCTCTCCCCCCGCCACTATAAGCCCCTCAGAATCTCTCCACACCACTGTAAGCCTCTCAGTCCCTCCTCCCCCCCTACTGAAAGCCCCCCAGTCCCTCTTCCGCCCCCACAGTAATCTTGTCCTTCCCCCTCAGACCCTCTCCCTCCCCACTGTAAGCCCCTCAGACCCTCTCCCTCCCCACTGTAAGCCCCTCAGACCCACTTCCCCCCACTGTAAGCCCCTCAGACCCCACTTCCCCCCACTGTAAGCCCCTCCTCCCCCACTGTAAGCCCCTCCCCCCACTGTAAGCCCCTCCTCCCCCACTGTAGTCCCCTCAGACCCTCTCCCTCCCCACTATAAGCCCCCTCAGACTCTCTTCCCCCCCACTGTAAGCCCCTCAGACCCTCTTTCCCCCCCCCCACTGTAAACTCCTCAGACTTCCTCCCCCCTTACTGTGCCCCTGGGATCCTCTTCATCCCACCCCACTGTAATCCCCTCAGAACCTCTTCCCCCCACTGTAAGCTCCCCAGTCCTTCTTCCGCCCCCACAGTAATCTCATTCTCCCCCCCTCTGTAAGCCCCTCAGACACTCTGCTCCCCCCCCCACTGTAAGCCCCTCAGACACCCCCAATGTAAGCCCCTCAGACCCCCCCAATGTAAGCCCCTCAGACCCCCCCAATGTAAGCCCCTCAGACCCCCCCCAATGTAAGCCCCTCAGACCCCCCCAATGTAAGCCCCTCAGACCCCCCCAATGTAAGCCCCTCAGATCCCCCAATGTAAGCCCCTCAGACAGTCTTCCCCCACTGTAAGCTCCTCAGACATCCACCCCCCCCCACTGTAAAATCATCAGACCCTCCCCCCACCTCCTGTAAGCTCGACAGCTCCTCAGACCCCCTCACCCGTCAGCTCCTCAGACTCCATCCCCTGTAAGCTCCTCGGACCCCTTCGCCTCAGACCCTCTCCTTTCCCACTGTAAGCCCCTCAGATGCTCTTCCCCCCACTGTATGCCTCTCCTCCCCCACTGTAAGCCACTCAGACCCCCTCCTCCCCCCCATTGTATGCCCCTCAGACCTACTCCTCCCCCCCACTGTAAGCCCCTCAGACCCACTCCTCCCCCCCACTGTAAGCCCCTCAGACCCTCATTCCCTCCACTGTAAGCTCCTCAGACTCCCTCCCCCCACTGTAAGCCCCTCAGACCCTCTTTCCCTCCACTGTAAGCTCCTCAGACTCCCTCCCCACCACTGTAAGCCCCTCAGACCGTCTTCCCCTGCCACTGTAAGCGCCTCAGACCCCCTTCCCCCACTGTCAGTTCCTCAGACCACCACTCCCCCACTGTAAGCTCCTCAGACACCATTTCCCCTGCTGTAAGCTCCTCAGACACCCTCCCCCACCCTCTGTAAAATCATCAGACCCCCCCACCTCCTGTAAGTTCCTCGGACCGCTCCCCCGGAAGCTGCTCAGACCCACCTCCCCCTGTAAGCTCCTCAGACCCACCTCCCCCTGTAAGCTCCTCAGACCCCCACCCCCACCCCACTGTGCCCCTCTCTCCCCTACTGTAAGCCCCTCAGAACTTCTCCCCCCCACTGTAAGCCACCCAGTCCCTCTTTCACCCCCACAGTAATCTCATCCTCCCCCTCAGACCCTCTTCCCCTCTCTGTAAGCCACTCAGACCCTCTCCCTCCCCACTGTATGCCCCTCAGACCCTTTCCTCCCCCACACTGTAAGCTCCTCAGACCCCCTTCCCCCCCACTGTAAGCTCCTCAGACCCCCTTCCCCCCCCCCCTGTAAGCTCCTCAGACCCCCTTCCCCCCCACTGTAAGCTCCTCAGACCCCCTTCCCCCCTACTGTAAGCTCCTCAGATCCCCCCCCCCCCCCCCCAGTCTACTCCAATCTGTCCCATGGTTCGCGCAATTCTGCTGCTGTGTGACGTCAGAGCGGAACCCGTGGATCCGCGCGGTGGCGGTTTGAGTGCGGGCGCACGGGTCAGCGCCGCCTCGGTTGTCAGGAGCATGAAGCAGACGGTGGCTGTGCCGGCTTTCCTCACCAAGCTGTGGGCCCTGGTCGAAGACCCCGACACCAACGAGTTCATCTGCTGGAACCAGGTAACTGCGTCGTCTTCGCAATGAAGCCTCGCGTCCTCCGGAGCCTGAGCGGTATGTCCCCCGTCTCCTGGACGCGGCTAGGCCTGGCCCTGCGGCCGCGGGTCGCAGGTCCGGATGGAAAACAAAAGGAGTGAAGCCGGACCAGCGCGGCTCAGTCTGCCTCTGGCCCGGGAGCGACAGCGGGGATGGGTCTGGCAACGGTTGCGGGAGCAGAGGCGGCCTGTGCTGCAGGGGACTGGTGCACGGGGGCTTGAGCAGGGTCACGGTCTCTGGGTCACGTCTCGCTGTTGTTTTCCTTCTGACTGCAGAATGGGCACGGGTTCCTGGTTCTGGACGAGCAGCGTTTCTCCAAGGAGATCCTCCCCAAATATTTCAAGCACAACAACATGGCCAGTTTCATCCGACAGTTGAATATGTGTAAGTGTCAACACGCCTGTGACATGTGCGGCAGGCAGGTCGGGTTTTCACCCAGCAAGACACCACGACAGGTTACAAAGGCGTGACTTCATTTTTTAAAGTCTCCGTGGCCCACAATTTATTGTTCTCATGTAACATTAGGCAGTGAAGGTAATGATACACTACGTTCTTGTATATAACTCATAAATCATTTATTTGCAATGATTTTTTAAAAATCTCTTCCCCACCTCTAACAGAGTACACATCTGAAAATGTAGAGTACTTCCTAGATAGTGGGATCTACGCTGCCTCAAACAAAGGCTGTCATTGATACTGAAATTGTACTTGGTATGCTGAGGGGGGAAAAAAAAACAATTGAAGATCAACATCTCTGATGTGGCAGAAAACTTTACCAGGCAGTTCTAATCTTCTTTGTCAGATTGGACTGCATAGGGCAGACATCACACGACTATGGTCCAAATTCACTTGAAGGCTCAGCTAATCAATGATCATATCCCCTCCCAGGTAAACATCTCCTGTAATGCAGGCCTCAATTATTCTCACTTAGGTAGATTGCATTGTTTGCATCTTCAAACAAGCATTGTTATGGGAGAAAATTATCATGTGATGAGGGATAAAATGAGAATTTACACATCCTTGAAATACATCATCCTCAGTGACTCCTGGGAATTTGGCCCATGACCAACATCAAAAACCCTGCGTACAGGTTCTAGTATTGGCCACATTACTTGCCTCAAAACCCCCAAGAAGGGGCAGTATTAGAAGGAAAAAAAGAAAATTCATAAGTGAAAAGCAGAATGCATTTGAGTCTTAAATTCTGTAACACCATGAGAGAAAGATGAAAGTGGTATTCTTTGGCTTGGCTTCGCGGACGAAGATTTATGGAGGGGGTAAAAAGTCCACGTCAGCTGCAGGCTCGTTTGTGGCTGACCAGTCCGATGCGGGACAGGCAGACACGATTGCAGCGGTTGCAAGGGAAAATTGGTTGGTTGGGGTTGGGTGTTGGGTTTTTCCTCCTTTGCCTTTTGTCAGTGAGGTGGGCTCTGCGGTCTTCTTCAAAGGAGGCTGCTGCCCGCCAAACTGTGAGGCGCCAAGATGCACGGTTTGAGGCGTTATCAGCCCACTGGCGGTGGTCAATGTGGCAGGCACCAAGAGATTTCTTTAGGCAGTCCTTGTACCTTTTCTTTGGTGCACCTCTGTCACGGTGGCCAGTGGAGAGCTCGCCATATAATACGATCTTGGGAAGGCGATGGTCCTCCATTCTGGAGACGTGACCCATCCAGCGCAGCTGGATCTTCAGCAGCGTGGACTCGATGCTGTCGACCTCTGCCATCTCGAGTACCTCGACGTTAGGGGTGTGAGCGCTCCAATGGATGTTGAGGATGGAGCGGAGACAACGCTGGTGGAAGCGTTCTAGGAGCCGTAGGTGGTGCCGGTAGAGGACCCATGATTCGGAGCCGAACAGGAGTGTTGGTATGACAACGGCTCTGTATACGCTTATCTTTGTGAGGTTTTTCAGTTGGTTGTTTTTCCAGACTCTTTTGTGTAGTCTTCCAAAGGCGCTATTTGCCTTGGCGAGTCTGTTGTCTATCTCATTGTCGATCCTTGTGGTATAACCTGGAAGGATATATGTAGAACAGACAACTAATAAATTTGCAGGAATGTTCCCAACATACAAGAGTTGTCCATCTCAATCACAGCATCTGCATACTTTCTTGCTTCACAAGAATCGTGGTGTTGAAGATTTCCTTCTGAGTTTACATTTTGTTGGGCAACCCAATTGGAGGTCTCTTTCTGTGCAGCCCTGTAAATTATTTTCCTTCCAAGTGCTTATGTAATTTTAACCCCTTGTTGGCTTGCCCTATTAATTCAATTCATCGCTTTCTTGTAAATTATTTTCCTTCCAAGTGCCGAAGTAATTTAAACCCCATATTGACTTGCCCCATTAATTCAATTCATAGCTTTCAGATGAGGTGTGCAAACCACAGAGGAAGATAGAGAAGGCATGCAGAAAGGACATTGTAACAATAGTCATGGGGCATTTCAATATGCAAGTTGATTGGGTAAACCAGGTTGGTGCTGGATCTGAAAAGGAGGAATTTATCAAATGCTTTTAGGGTGGCTTCTTAGAAATGCTTGTGGCTGAGCTGACCAATGAAAGGGCAATTCTGGATTGGGTATTGTGTAATGAATCGGAATTGGTTGATAAAGGGAGCTGAGGTAAGGGAACTTTTAGGAGACAATAGTCATAATGATCCTTGCAGTTTGAGAGAAAGAAACTAAAATCTGAAATGTCAGTATATCAGAGGAATAAAAGGGACTGCAGAGCTATGGATGAGGAACTGGCCAAAGTTCATTGGAAAGGCACACTAGCAGGGAGGACGGCAGAGCAACAATGGCTGGAGTTTCTATGAGAAATAAGGAAGGATCAGGTCAGCTATATTCCAAAAACGAAGAAATATTTGAATAGAAAAATGACACAAGCTGACAAGAGAAGTCAATGCCAAAGTAAAAGCAAAAGAAAGGGCAGAGAAGAAAGAAAAAATGTGGGAAGAGATGGACTTGGAAATTTAAAAATGTTTATAGAAAGCAATTAAGAAAGTTATTGGGAAGGAAAAAATTCAACAGAACTAGCAAATAATATCAGAAAAGATACCAAAGGCTTTTTTAAGAACATTAAGATTAAAAAGGAAATGAGAGTAGATATAGTACAGATGCTGGAAAAATTATAATGGGAGACAAGGAGATGGCAGAGGAACTGAATACAACAATTCTTTACTGTGGAAGACATTAGTTCTCAACCTTTTTCTTTCCACTCACACCATTTTATGTATTCCCTATGCTATAGGTGCTCTGTGATTAGTAAGGGATTGCTTAAAGTGGTATGTGGGTGGAAAGAAAAAGGTTGAAAACCACTGTTTTAATTGTACCTAATTGACTCGTTATGTGCACAGTTTCATAACTCCAAAGGAAATGGGCCAATGAAAAATTTTCTCAAGCAAAAATTGGGTCTAGTTAGAGCAGTGATTCTCAACCTTCCCTTCCCATTCACATACCATCTTAAGCAATCCCTTACTAATCATTGGTATGCGAGTGGAAGAAAAAAGTTGAGAACCACTGCATTAGTATTTTCAATGATGACAGGGAGAGGTGTGTGCAGTTAAGATGACCAGAGAAGTCACTTGGGAAGCTAAATTCTGTAAAGGTAGATAAGTCTGGATCAGGTGGAATGCACTCACGAGTTCTGAAGGAAGTTGCTATAGAGATTGTAAAGGCATTAGTAATGATCTTCCAAGAATCAATAGATTCTGGCATGGTTCCGGAACACTGGAAAATTGCCAAGGTCACTCTGCTATTTAAAAAGGGAGGGAGGCAGGGAAGTTGTTGGAGTCAATTGTCAAGGATGAGGTTACTGAGTGTATGACAAGATAGGCCAAAGTTAGCATGGTTTCCTTAAGGGAAAGTCTTGCCTGACAAATCTACTTCAGGTTTTTGAGGAAACCACAAGCAGGCCTTTGACAAGGTGCCGCACATGAGGCTGCTTAACGAGATGAGAATCCATGGAATTTCAGGAAAGATACTAGCATGGGTGGAACATTTGGTGAAGAGATACAAATGCCACAAGACTAGCACCACCAGGTTCAGGAACAGCTGCTACCACTCTACCATCAGACTTCTCAACAACAAGCTATCAGAGGCTCATTTAAGGACTCTTGTCCACTTTTTTGGTTTTTTTTTTCTTTGTTCTTTTTGTATTGCACTTAGTTTATTTACATTTGTTATCTGCTGTTATTTACATGTTTATGCTGTGTACAGTTTATTTTTGCACTACCAATTAGAGGTAATTCTGCTCTACCCACAGGATAAAGGAATCTCAGAGTTGTATGGGATGTCATGACAATAATCTGATTGGCAGGAAACAATGAATAAGGGTTGGCATCTGGTTACCAATGGTGTTGGGGCTACTAGTAATCAGTAGCCAACTGCAGCCAATTTCAGGGGTTGGTGTTGGGGCCACTTCCTTTTGTGTTGTATGTTAATGATTTGGATTATGGAATAAATGGCTTTATGGCTACGTTTGCAGATTTTACAAAGATAGGTGGAGGGGCAGGTAGTGAGGTGGAAACTGAGAGGCTATAGAGAGATTTGGATAGATAAGGAAGTGGTAAATGAAATGCAATGTTGGAAAGTGTATGGTCTTAAACATTGGTAGAAGAAATAAAAGGGTGATAGTGAAGAAGGCAAATTCATTGTTGGCATTCATATCTAGAGGAATAGGATACAAGAGCATGGGTGTGATGTTGAGGATTTACAAGGCAATGGTGAGGCTTCACTGGAAGTACAGTTTAGGGCTCCTTGTAGAATCTGTAGTGATAGAGTGCTACCACTAGGAAGAGTCAGAGATGGAGTGTGTAGCATCTGGGGAATATTGTATCTTGTTAATGTTGTATCTTTAGTAGATTCAAGGTGCCTTTCCATGAGGTCTGCATGTGTGTGTGATTTTTAGTGCTGGTTGCTTAGTTAATACATCTAGTTGTTTTATTGTAATAAAAGAAACATCATAGTACCAGGAGTGGAAGAAACAGCCAAGTTCTGCTGTGCACAGGAGTGAAAGAAAAAAAAATAGTGTGTATAGTGAGTAACAGTCGATAACAGGAGAGACAATATGGAGAGTTTTAAAGTTCCTAATGCTGTGAATTAAACTGGAAATACTGTTCATGAGTGGAGGCTGTTGAAGCAAAGGTTTGTGCTTTACCTGCAAGCGATTGGAATCGATAGCCAATCAGATACTACAGCAGATTGTACTGCTACTTAGCCTGGCAGGACCTCAAGCTCCAGAGGTCTTAACACATTTATTTTTGCCGAGGCAGAAGACCAGAACATATTTGACAAGGTTATAGAGATATTTGATGAAGACATTTCACCAAATAAAAATGAAATATTCGAGAGGTACCTGTTTTGCTCACTCACGCAGCTGCAGGGAGAGAACTTTTATTTTTTTTTTAAAAAGACTTAAAACTAAAAGCAAGAATGTGCAATTTTGGACTGCTGCAAGATTCAATGATCTGTGATCAAATTGTGTTCAGGATTGTTGGGGGAGAAAGGTTGCTACAAGAGACAAAGCTTACCTCTGCAGAAATTGTGAAGATATGCCACGCCAGTGAACAAGCTCTGCAGCAAGTGAAAAAGTTCGGTGATAGTGTAAAAGCCAGTGAAAACGAAGGTATAGTTAGTTGTGCCACAGTGTCTGGACTTGCACAAATGAAAAATGAGATACAGGAACCAACAAAAAGATGGAGAGACATTCAGTTGTAAACCATGCGACACTAAGCATGCGCTAAAACAACACCCAACTTATGGAAAAGTCTGTAACAAGTGCAAAGGGCAGAATCACTATGCAGAGCAATGTTTTTCCAAAGGGAAACTAAACAGAAGTAAAAGTGGACACACTGTAGAAGATACTATACAGACACTGTGGAAGAAACTACTCTCAGTGATAAATTTTTAATGGGAAGTGAACAGTTTAAAGCAGGATAAATGGACTGTGTCATTTCATACAAATGGAACAAACATTCCTTTCAAGTTAGACACAGGAGGAAAGGTCAATTTGATCTGTGAGCACGACATCAGGGCAATGAAGATAAAGCCATACAATCATGCAAATTCTGTACTGCTCAAAGCATACAATGGTCAGAGCATCAACATAAAAAGTACGTGTAAACTCAAGGTGAAAGTTAAAAGATAAAGAGCACCACCTCAGGTTCATAGTAGTCCCATATCATCTTATTCACTGTTTGGTGACAAAACATTTGAGAACTTAAACCTAGTCAAGCGGGTGTATCACCTTAACAGTGACCATGCACAGAACAGCGCAGAGGAAATAGTGGATCATTTTCCCAACATCTCCAAAGGGTTTGGAGTTTTACCATTCACCTTTAAGATAGAGTTTTACACACAGTCAATAGTGCATACCCCAATGTGGGTTCCTGTACCACTAAAAGAAAAGCTCAACCAGGAACTTGACTGAATGATGGTACTAGGGGTCATAAAGAAAGTGAAGGAGCCCATAGAATCGGTGAATTCAATGGTTATGTCAAAAAGAACAGTGACCCTCATGGCTGTTTGTAAAGTACTTCAGCAATATAATCAACAGTTGCAAAAAAGTTTAAAAAAAAACTTTAAAAACTTTTTTATTTATTTAAAAGATCATTAAGAAAAAAAAGTATACAATCCAATAAATATAATTTTGTATAAGTATAAAGAAAACACAAGAAAAAAAAACAAACAAACCCCACCCTCCCACCCCATCAGCCAGCTCTCTTAAGGAGAGCCAAAAATATAAGCAAAAAGGAACTGAAAGTATTTAATAAATCAAAGTACTTCCAAATAAGGTAACCACTTGTTAACAAAAAAGAATAATAATCATGCAGATTATATGTAATTTTTTCCATAACAATACAAGCTTTCAATTCATTATGCCAACGCATTATACTAATCGGTATATTATCTTTCCATGTACTAGCTACACATTTTCGTGCCAGAGACAACACTAATTGTACAAATGCAAATTGAAACTTATCCAAACCTAATCCCCTTAAAGGAACCATATAATCCATTAGAAAAATAGATGGGTCTAATGGTAACTTAAAATTATATAATTTTTCCAAAACTAACCTAATTTCTCCCCAAAATGATTGTACTTTAACACAAGACTAAACAGCATGTAAAAAAGTTCCAGTACATAAACCACATCTAAAACAAGAATCTGAATTAATAAAACTATATTTTTTTTCAATTTCTTTGGAGTTAAATATAACTGATGTAAAAAAATTTATAGTTAACCATTCCATATCGTACATTCGTCAGTCATAAGACATATCCGCCCAATTATCTCCCGGAAAAATTAAGCTTAAATCATTTTCCCATTTAAGCTTCGACTTCTCCCATTCTGGTTTATCCATACAATCTTGTAACACTTGATACACTGAAATATAACCCTTTTTGGGTTTTGGTGTAGAGGAAATCAAAGATTCAAATTTCCTCAGTACAGGTAGAATCACCTCTTTACTATAGAAATCTTTTACCAAAGCTCTAAGTTGGTAATAAACAAACAAAGAATTTTCAGAAATATCAAATCGTTCCCTCAATTGATTAAAAGAAAGAAATTGTCCTTCCTCAAAACAATCCTGCAATATCTTTATACCCTTAGAATCCTAACTCTTTAAATGATTATTAAACATTGAAAAAGGAATAAGCTGATTATTGTATAATGGGATTAAAATTGATAATTTACCTTTTAATCCTAAAACCTTATTTCTTCTAGACCATACCTTTAACAAATGTTTTAATACCGACATATTATATTCCCACAACAAATTCATATTCCATCGAAATATAAATTGATGCACATCAACTTCAGAAATACAAGCCATCTCCACTTTCGCCCAACTTGGAGGTTAGTCCAAATCCATCAATCTACTAATAAATTTCAACTGAGCTGCTTCATAATAATTTTGAAAATTAGGTAACTGAAGTCCACCTAATGCATATTTCCATGTAAGTTTATGCAATGCTACCTGCGGTAATTTACCTTTCCATAACAATTCCCTCACAACTGTATTTAGATCCTGAAAAAAACCCTTTGAAAGGGAACATGGTATTGATTGAAATAAATATTGGAATTGAGGAAAAATATTCATCTTAATACAATTTACTTGACCAATTAAAGTTAACAGAAGGTCTTTTCATTTAATTAAATCTGCTTTAATCTTTTTTAATAAAGAAACATAATTTAGATCCTGAAAAAAACCCTTTGAAAGGGAACATGGTATTGATTGAAATAAATATTGGAATTGAGGAAAAATATTCATCTTAAAACAATTTACTTGACCAATTAAAGTTAACAGAATAATTAAATCTGCTTTAATCTTTTTTAATAAAGAAACATAATTTAACGTATAATGATTGATAATCAGCATTTACAATTATTCCTAAATATTTAATTTTTTCTGACCATTTCAATTTTATAATATTTTTATACTCTGAATAATCACCCTCTCCAACTGGCAAAATTTCACTCTTGTCCCAATTAACTTTATATCCAGATAATTTTCCAAATTGTAATAAACATTCCTGCAAATGTAACAATGACTGTTTTGGTTCTGTCAAGTATATCAAAACATCATCTGCAAATAGATTAATCTTATATTCCTCATCCATAACTCTCATCCCTCTTATCTTTTCATTCTGTCTTATTGTCTGAGCTAACGGTTCAATAGCCAATGCAAACAAGGCTGGTGACAATGGACACCTTTGCCAGGTCGAACGTGTCAATTTAAATAGTAAGGAAACTTGACCATTTGTCACCACCCTAGCAATTGGGTTTGTATTTAAAGCTTTAACCCAACCAATAAAAAAAGGCCCATATTTAACCTTCTCTAACACCTTAAATTTAAAAAAATCCCATTCAACCCTATCAAAGGCTTTTTCTGCATCTAGAGCAACCATAATTGAGTGGTTGGGCTGCTTTCGATTTGCATTGACCAAAGTTATCAATCAAAGAATATTATCTGACGCATTCCTATTCTTAATAAAACCAGTTTGATCAATATGTATCAACTTAGGTAAGTACTTAGCAAGCCGGTTTGCTAACACTTTTGCTATAATTTTATAATCTTACATTCAATAAAGAAATAGGTCTATACGAAGACTCTTTCAATGGATCTCTCTCTTTTCGGAATTACAATAATTAATGCACTCGAACAAGATTCTGGTAGTGCCTTTCTTCAGTTATTTGTTGTAATACATCCCCAAACACAGAAGATAAGTCTTCATAACATTTTTTATAAAATTCCACAGAGAATCCATCATCCCCCAGTGACTTTCCATTTGGCATCTCCTGTATAGCCTCCTTAATCTCAAAATCTGTAAACTGAGATTCCAATTCCATAATATCTTCCTCCCCTAATACCAGTAACATTAATTTAGATAAATAAGATTCAATAGAACCATTATCCTGTTTACCCTCAGAAGTATATAATTTTTGGTAAAATGAATAAAACTGATCAGTAATTTCCTAAGGTTTATAGGTAACTATTGAATTCTTTTTAACAGCATTAATAGTCCTTGAAACCTGTTCCGTTTTTAATTGCCATGCAAGTACCTTATGAGCCCTCTCACCCAATTTATAGTAGCGCTGCTTAGATCGATTAATTAAACGCTCAAATTGATGAGTTTGCAATGTATTATAGCATGATTGCAAGTTTGCCAGAGCCGCTCTTTTATCTTCTGTCACATCTTTCTGAAACTCCTTCTCTAACTCAGTAATTTGTTTCTCCATCTCTAAACTCTCTGCCATATATTGTTTCTTAACTCTCGTAGTATAACTAATAATCTGCCCTCTTAAATAAGCTTTCAATGCATCCCATATTACAAAATGACTACAGAATTAACATTCTCAGCCAAAAACAAAGTAATCTGTTCTTTAACAAAAGTAACAAACTTCAGTTTTTTCAGTAACATTGTATTGAACCTCCATCTATAAGATGAACATACCACTTCCGAACTTACAAGAAAAAAACAGTAAAGAATGATCCAATATAACCCTACTTTTATACTTAGCCTGTAATACTCTACCCTGTAAATGTGCCGATACAAAAAAAAATCTTTTCTGGAAAATGAATCATGCCGAGATGAATAAAAATAAAAATTTTCTCCGTAGGATTAGCTCTTCTCCAAATATCCACCAAATTTAAATCTTTCATCAAAGCTCCAATTTGTATCGCCATCTTTGATTTCCTTATACTTTTCGGAGATCTATCCAATAAAGGGTCCAAAACACAGTTAAAGTCTCCCCCAACTAAGATATTTGCATTAGCCTGATTTACCAACAAAAAAGCTTCTAAAATAAAACGTTCATCATATATATCAGGTGCATAAATATTAAGTAAAGTCCAAGATTCAGCAAAAATTTTACAATTCACCCTCAAAACTCTTCCAGCATTTCCCTTCAAAGATTGTAATTCAAAAAGCAAACTCTTATGAATTAAAATTGCTACACCCCTCGCCTTAGAATTTTTTTTTTCTGTACCCCCACCAGTCCACTGCCATGGCGCTCCGCATTCGTCTCAGAATTAAAAGAAGAAGACATGACTAACCCAATCTTGCTTCAATTTCAAATGTTTTTTTTTTCAGTCAAATGTGTTTCTTGCAAAAAAAGCAATGTCAACTTTCATTTTTTTAATGTAGGCCAAAACTCGTTTCCGCTTAATTGGATTATTTAACCCCTTAACATTAAAAGTTGCAAATTTCAAATTAGACATTTCTACAAACTAACAATATAATCACGCACTATTAAATATCACTCCCCTTATAAATCCTGGAAAACACAATCCCTCCCCTATAAAACGTCAAGAAAGAAAAAAAATTAAGAAAAATCACTCCTTTTTTTAAAAAAAAACACCCAAACGTAGTAGCACTCTAAAAATCTGAATGTGGTAAACCCCACTAGCAGCAGATGACTGTCAAAGATTTCAATGGCATCCACCCCCCCCCCCCCCCCACACCAGCCAGACATACATGCATTATTCAATTAAAGATAATCAAATACAGTAAATATATTCAACCCATTGATTTTAGTTCCAATGATTGTTCTGGGTCTTCAATATCAAGAAGACTTTGTCAGCTCTTCTTTCTTTCCATTTTTTCCATTCTTCCCATTCCCATGCCCATTTCCATTTGCCCTTCTTTTAGGTGACAACAAGGAGATCGGCCATTTCCTCACAAATCTGGCAATGAATTGGCAAAAATTAATGCATCATGGTCATTTTCAAAAAATTGAGATGGAAAATTACCATAAAAAATCTTTTAACACTGCAGGGTAGCGAAAAACAAATTTATAACCCTTCTGCCACAATACTTCTTTAGCTGAATTAAATTCCTGATGTCACCTAATAATTTCTTGACTCAAATCTGCATTAAAAAAACCATTATTTTGAATCATTATTGGAGTTTGACTTTGTCATGCCTTTTGCACCACCAGTTGTAATATCATTTCTCTATCTTGATATTTCAAATAACGAATTAAAACCGCCTGTGGCGATTGTCCCAAAACAGCTTCTTCCTTAATGCTCTATATGCTCGATCCAACTCCAAACCTTCCAGAAAAAACTCTTTGCCCAACTTCTCAGGAATCCATTTCTTAAAAATTTTTATCAGATCAGAACCTTCAATATCTTCTGGAAGACCCACTATTTTCACATTATTCCTCTGACTTCGATTTTCCAATGAATCAATTTTCTTCAATAATTCTTTCTTCTGAATTTCCCAATCCACAAAAGAATCTTCTACTTTTTCAATTTTTTCCCTATTACATTCAACTTGATTTTTACATTAAAAAAAAGCTACTTCAGTTTTTAAAAAATTATTTATCTTGTACTGTATCAACTGATTTTATACATCTATTAGTATCACTTTTAACTACAGACATATGCTTCATATTTGTCATGTCTTCACACACAGTGCTCATTTTAGTTTTTACATCCAGGAATCCTCAAGACATCTGTTTAAATATAATGTCCATTTGGTAGGTAATCCCTTCCAAAACAGCACATATAGATTCCATTCTGGGTTCCATCACTTCCCTTTGAGGCCTACCTTCCCTGGTCTCCACCTCCATTTGTTCTTGTGTGCTGCCCAGTGAAGGTAAGTCTTCTTCTTCAGGCACCGCTGGCTCTCTTCCAGTGTGGCTGCGGATCTGAACACCCGACGATGGCCCACACCCGAACTCTTGAAGCACCGCGCATGCCCAGTAGGACCAGCGGCCCACCCGACAACATCGCGGGCTCAAGGGCCCCTCGGCCGGACCACCCGCGCACCCAACTTCACGGGCGCGGAGTTCAGTGCCGGCTGAGCTTGTCGTCAAGCCGGCGCCATCTTTCGGAGGTAGGATTGGCGCCAGCGTCATACTTAACCGGGCAGGAGTCCTCTTAGCCTTGGGGATTCCCACCGACTACTCTGTGGTTTCAATTGGACAGATAGGCCTCAATTCTTTGGCACTCTTGAAAGGTAATTTCTTCTGTAATTGAGCTTTCGTTTTTTCACATTAGTAGCCATTATAGTCCTCTAGTATTCCAATAATTGTAAATACTACATTTAATCACTTAGAAATTTTTAAAATGGGTATTTAAAAGACTAGCTAGTGAAGGGTGGAATTGCACGTTTGTCTTCTACGCCATCTTGCCACGCCCCTAAAAATAACTTTTAAACAGGTTTTGAATAGTTCTGCCAAGGGGAGGTGTTTTCCCACATCTTCTCCCTTACACCATCACACCATGCGTAAACAGCTAAGAAAACAGCCATTACACAATCAACAATTACTGAAGAAACTCGACCTTCCTTGCAAATTGAGCCTCCGGAGTAGATTTCAACGCAGCCTCGACCTCGGTGTCAATCATCAGTAAAGAATATTCCACACCGGCGCTGACTTTGTGTACCGCTTTACAAGATGGCACCGATGACCGACGTCGATCTCTAGATGAAGATCAACTGTGCATGCGCGCTACATTTTAAATGGCCCAGGCTGCGGGGGGACCTGACCTCCTTCAGTCCAGCCACCCTGGACTGGCGGTGGGGAGGGGTTATAGTTGGGTCGAGCGACCCCGTATCGATGGAGGAGGCGGAGGGGGATATCGCTGGATTGGAAGAAGAGGAGCAACTTATGGAAGAAGAAACAGTTATATTTAAGGGTGATGAGGCAGAACTCTGATCCTCATCATTCAGATTCTGATTTATCTAAGAAAGTGGAGAATTTGGCTATGCAAGTGAGCCAAGGGTTTTCAGTTGTGATGGAACAATTGGCTGAAATGAAGGGTGAAACGTCTTCTATTAAAATGGATGTGACTCAGTGCCTGAAAGCAGAGGATAAGGTTCAAGATAAATTTAAGATTGAAGATGCGTTTATTGATTGTAAAGATGATGAGAACCAGTGTAAAGAAAGGATGGGACAGATGGAGGATTCATTTATTGGGATATTCAGAAAAGTGACTTATTGAGGATTTGGAAAATCAGAGTCGGAGGAATTATGTTAAAATTGTTGTTCTTCTGGAAGATTTTGAAGGTCTGGATCCAGTTCACTTCTTTCAGAAGTGGATTCCTGAAGTTTTGGGAACAGCTTATTTCCCGAATGGTCTGCAGTTAGGGCTCATCAAGCAATAAGAAGGAAGCCACTTCCTGGTCAAGTTCCATGTTCCATTCTGATTTGATGTTTGTGCTACCAGGACAGAGAATTGATTTTTAAGACTTTCTGTACAGAATGCTAGAAGTAATCAGGGCCCTCATTAAGAATAATAGAGTATTTTTCTATGCTGATTTGAGTCGAGCTGTAATTAAAAGTCGTAAAGAATTTAATTCAGCTAAAGCTTTTCTGTGGAAGAAAGGTTATAAGTTTGCTTTTCATTATTCTGCTGTGCTTAAAGTTTTTATGGGGATTATCAAACTCAGTTTTTTTTTTAAAAGATGATGCTGAAGCTCTCACTTTTCCTAATTCTTTACCTGTTAATAAGCAGGGGCAAGATCAGGAAAACTTTCCTCAACAGCTTGTTTTGGTTCCGAAAGGGAAGAATGGGAAGCGAGAGATGGAAACCCAACACAGTTGATTGATATTGGAACTGAATACGATCAAGTTAAACTGAGATTTGAAAGAAGCTTACCGTACTTGAACTGATTATATTTTATTTTTGTTTGTTCTGTTCGGGAGGGGGGGGAGGGGTTCAACTACCAATCCTTCCGAAGTCGTCAACCACTTTGTGGCATTTGTCACTCCCATACAATTGAGGGGGTAATTTTTTTCAGGATTTTTTTCTTTCTTTATGACTTTTTTAAAAATGTCTTTCTTTGAGGAGATCTCTAAACTTGTTTGTAATAGAACCATGGGGAGGTGCTTCACCACTTATGTGGGATGTATATGTGATTTTTTTTATGGCGAATTTAAATTTTTCTACTTTTAATGTTAATGGGCTTAATAATCCAATTAAGAGAAAGAGGGTATTGGCATATATTTAAAAAGTTGAAAGTTGATATTGCTTTTTTACAAGAGACACATTTGACTGAATAGGAACATCAGAAGTTAAAAAGAGATGGGCTGGGCAAGTTATAGCATCTTTTAATTCTAAAGCAAGAAGCGTTGCTATTTTAATTCATAAGTTATCTTTTAAATTGGATTTAGTTTTTGAAGCAGTTGGTAGGCTTTTGATTGTTAATTGTAATTTTTTTTTCTGTATCTTGGACTTTAATGTTTATGCCCCTAATATAGATGATGATCAATTTATGATAGACTTTTTTTTTAATTAAATCAAGCATATAAAATTTTGGTAGGGGGTGACTTTGACTTGCTTCAATTCATTGTTAGATAAATCTCTCAAATCAATTGTTGGAACAAAAATGGCTAAAGTTAATTATATTAATGAAAGATATGAATCTAGTAGCGATTTGGAGGAAATTAAATCCTAAGGAGAAAGATTTTTAATTTTGCTCATCTCGATATGATTCTTATTCTAGAATAGATTTATTTTTAGTATCAGCACAGTTACAAGGGGGAGTTTTTAAAGGTGAATATAAGAGTAGGATTTTGTCTGATTCTTCTTTGTTGTTAATTACATCTACTGGTTTAGAGAGAGTGGAGAATGTGTATCGTTGGAAATTTAACCCTATGTTGTTGAGAAATCCTGAATTTATAAATTTTATGAGGGATTAAGTACAGTTGTTTTTGAAAATAAGTGTAGAATTGATTGGTAGTAAATTTGTTTTATGGGATGCTTTGAAAGCTTATTTGTGGGGACAGATTATTAGTTACACAGTTAAAATTTTTTTAAAAACCACATGGTTTAGACTAATAAATTGGAGAAGGAGATAGAAATTTTGGAAAAAGACGCAGCGGTATTCCATGGAAGTTAAGAAAGCTTGTTTAACTAAATTGAAATTGCGGTATAATTCACTACAAACATAAATTTGAGAAGTAATTGCAGAGAACTAAACAGCATTACTATGAGTTGGGTGAAAGAGCCTACAAAGTGCTAGTGTGGAAGTTAAAAATAGATCAAGCTTCTAGAATGATAAATGCTCTTAGACATGATTCGATGATTACGTATAAACCTCAGGAAATTAATACTGAATTTCGTACATTTTATGAGAAATTGTATACTTCTGAAATATTGGAAGATTATTTAAAATTGATAATTTTTTGTCTGATTTGGCTCAACTTTCTTTGAAGAATATGGATATTAAGGATTCTTTTGGGGAAGTTTAGAGGGAGGGGTGGGTGGTTATATAGGGTAAAATATTATGTACTTATATTATTGTATGATTTATTATGATTAGTAAAATTTTCCCAAAAAAAACAATGATGACCCAAAAGACTTGAATGCCATCATATAGAGGGAACATTATCAGAATCCAACCAGGGTTGAAATTACAAGTAAGATGCAAAGTTTTTCACTAAATTGGATGCATGCCAGAACTTCTGGCAAATAAAACTATGATGATAGCACAAAATAATGTACATTTAATACACTATTGGCTGATTCTCTTGTCTGACAATTCCTTTTGGAATTTCCTCAATTCTGGAAATGTTCCACAGGACAATGGAGCACATCATAGAAGGCATAAATGGGGGTACATATGTACATGGATGATATGATCCTACGGGGATCGACACAAGAAGAACACGAGAGGCTCATCAAAATGCTACAATACATCCAGAAATATGGATTAAAGTTAGAGAAAAAATGTCAGTTTGGTGTGAAGGAAATCACCTTTCTTGGAGATAAACTGACAAAAGCAGGTGTAGAGCCAAACAAGAGCAAGGTGAAAGCAATTTTAGAAAGGTCTAGACCCACTGACAAAAAGACATTGAGTGCACTGGGAATGATCATTTTCATTGGTAAATTCATACCAAACCTGTCTTCCAAAACAATGTACCTAAGGAAGTTGTTACAGGAGAAATGTGAATTCAAGCAGACAACCATGAGGAAGAATGGGGACGACTGAAGATCATTCTAACTACAGAACCAGTACTTTTGATGTTCATTGACGCATCCAGGAAGAGTATGGTTTCTTCAAAAGATGGAATAGGTGCCATTCTACTTCAGGCTATATGAGAAGATTGGAGGCCATTCACATATGTATCAAGGACAATGGCAACAGCTGAATGTCAATTATGCACAGGTCGAGAAAGGGTGTCTAGGTCTGGTCTATGGACTCAAGAAATTCCACAGTTATGTATGTGGTCTGCCAACATTCGAGGCAGAGACAGACCACAAGCCATTAATAGCAATAATCAAGAAAAACTTTGATGAAACGTCGCTGATAATCCATAGACTGAGATTGAAACTACAATGTTATGACTTTGAATTGATGTTCACACCAGGGAAACGTGCTGTGTTTTCCAGGGCAACGACGCAATGTGAAGCACCCAATGAGAGTTCCACAGAGATGGATGTGGATATGAATCTGATCATCGAATCTATTCCCATATCTGGTGAAATCCAAGCAGATTGCAGCGGAAACAGAAAAAGACAGTTCTTCAGAAGGTCATGAAGAATCTGAATAAAGAATGGCCTAGAGGTGAATGTCAGCCATACTATAACATCAGAGCTGACTGTTGTCATTGAGCTTCTGATGGGACGTAGACTACGCACCACACTTCCCTGCTCTGCAAACCCAAACAAGAACCGAGATGTTGAATCAAAAGTGTCTGAAAGGGAGACAAAAGGCAAACTATTACAAGTCTGCAAGAAGCTTATGGCCACTGGCACAATACCTCACAGTGAGACTCAGAGATTACAACACTTGGGACAAAAAGTCTACTGTTCTGGGAGAAGTAAATCCAAGATTCTACACTATCAGAACAGGAGGGTCAAATACTGAGGAGGAATCGAAGGAGATACCAGAGGTACTGCAGGAACAGATAAATGCAGAGAATTCAGCCTGCACAGAAAGAGAAAAAACGCCACCCATGCAAGACAGTAGTGGACAAGCAGAGCCAACACAAGCACCTATGTTAAGAAGATCCACACGAGTTGTCAAAGCTGTGTTGAACTTTAAATTGAAAAGATACTGTATTAATGTATCATGTTTGATTAAACATCTCAAGGAAAGGGGATGCAGTTGTAGAGTGCAACTACTAGCTGGAGTTTGAGATGGTGTGTGTAGCATCTGGGGAATGTTGCATCTTGCGAATGTTGCTGCATCTTTAGATTCCAGAGAGATGTTTTCCCATGAGGTCTGCATGTGTGTTTTCAGTTTTTAGTGCTGGTTGCTTTGTTAATCTAGTTATTTTAAAAAGAACCTAAGTTTTTTTATTGTAATAAAAGAAACATCACAGAATGGATGTGCTAGCATTGGAGAGGGTTCAGAGAAGATTCACAAAAATGATTCCTGGAATGAAGGGATTGGCATATGAGGAACATTTGTACTCCTTGGAATTCAGAAGACTTGAGGGGGGGGGGGGGCGGACTCACAGAAGCATTTTGAATGTGAAAAGGCTTTGATAGAGTAGATCTGCCAAAGTTATTTCCCTTGGTAGGAGAGTCCAGGACAAGTGGGCACAAGTTCAGGGTCGAGTGAAGCTCACCCATTTAAAACAGATGCGGAGGTATTTCTTTAGCCAGAGAGTGGTTATCCTTTGGAATTTATTTACCTCAGGTGGTCATGGAGGAAAGGTTGGATGTATTTAAGGCATATTGATAGGTATTTGTATAGTCAGAGTATGAAAGGTTATGGGGAGAAAGGGGATTGGGGCTGAGTGGGAAAATATATTAGCTCATGATGGAATAGTGGAGCAGACTAGATGGGTGAATGGCCTTATAACGCCACATGGTTTTTTTTCATTAATTTTCTGTTCATTTCAAGGACGTTTGTTGCAGCTATACAGGTAGACCTCCGTCTTATGATCGGGTTACATTCCAGGACTCTCATCGTAAATTAAAATTATACCGCTCTCTACCTTTTTTAATTTATATGCTGAAAACCTTAATATGAGTGCAATTTAAACTGGAAAAAAAAACATTACTGCAATGCACACTACCTTATTTAATTTAAATTTTATTAGGTGCTAAAAACTTTTATCATAACACAATTTGATGCAACTTTGGCTTGATGCAACACAAATTTTTACACAATGCGGCTTTGACACGATGCAAATTTTACATGATGGCTGGTTTGCTGTACAGTACTACACAGTGCACTGCTAGAATTGCTCAGCATTACGAGAGTAGCATAATTGCAAATGTGGGAAAGCATTGTAACGGATTGTGACTATCGTAACTTCAAAAAATATCACAAGTTTGGACATCATTATTCAGGGTATAAAGCATTGTTTAGACCCATTTGGAGTATTGTGTGCAGTTCTGTTTGACCCAATCCAGGAAGGATGTGGAAGTAGTGGTATGGTACAGAAGAGATTTACCAGGATGCTGCATGGATTTGAGGGACTGAGCCTTGAGGAGATGTTGGACAAATTTGAGTTGTTTTATCTGGAGTGTCAGAAGCTGAAGGGAGACTGGACTGAAGCTTCTACAATTATATCTGGAGGAGATAGGGGAGATAGCCTGAATCTTTTCTCCCAGGGATTAAAAAAAATGTCAGATATTAAAGGTAATGTGTTTCAGGTTACATTGGTAAAGTTTAAGGGAGATATGCAGAGAAAGTTTTTACACAGTGGTAGGTGTCTGGAACAGGCTGCCAGAGGTAGTGGTGAAAATAGATACAATAACAGCATTGAAGAGACTTCTAGATAGATGTATGAAGGTAATAGAGGGATATGTATCTGAAGAGATTTAGTTTAATTTACTATCATATTTGGCTCAGTCAGACCTTTTCCTGTGGTTTTCTATTCTTAGTTCTACATCTCTCCTCATCATCTTGCCAATATGTATCACTTTATTTTAATCTGATATTATCTGTTATGTCATCTTATCTATGAACTGTTGGAGTATTTTGGTGTCTTCCTAGGTCACACTTTTTGTGTTTTACATCATGTGCAAATGTTAAAATCCTGTCTTGAGCAACAAAATCTAAATCATTAAAAGTTACTGAAAACCACATTGGTCTCAACACATGGTTCTGTCACCTCGTCTGGAAAATAAACCTGATGACTTCTAGTGGTAAATGCCACATTAAAAACTGCATTCATAACATCTGCTACATTCAATTATTGTTTTAAAATATCATTTAGGTTAATCAAATATGATTTGCTTTCAATAAACCCAATTTGTTAACTCAAAGCTTTGATTATTTTTGTCCCTTGTCTAATTTTTTTTTATATAATGGCTTTCTCACCTCAGGTTAAACTGTAATTGCTCTGCATGTTCTTGGGTGCTTCTTAAGCTCAGCTAACATATTTGCTATTTGGCTATCTCGAAACCCCGGCTAAAGTGTCCACTGTGATCGGGGGGAGGGAGGGATCGCTGCCAGGGCCCAAGGTGGGTGAGAGGTTGCTGCTGCGAGGGGCAGAGATGGGGGCCACAATCGGGGAAGTGACTTTGCTGCCATGGGGGGTGGGGGGGAAGGTCAATGTTGCAGAGCACCATGCCGTGGGGGAGAGGGGCCACTAAAGTGGGTTTGTGGGGGGGGGGGGGAAGCACAGTGGAGGGGGGTGAGTCTGACAGCTGGTGGGGGGGACAGGGGAAGCTAGGTTGTGTGACGTGTCACTGTGGGGGCGAGATCCCCCTTAAATGGGTGGGCTGGTGCGATTTCCCCCTTAACTGGCTGGGCTGGCGATTTACTTGGGCTATCCCGCCCCCTCAGCTTAAAAGGTTCTGGAGACACCTGTGTCCCAGGAGGGCTACCCAGCTGCTGCAGCCTAAAAGCACCTATTGAAGATTAGCACACCACAATCTGTCTGGATTGGCAGCATAAAGTCGAGCATTGTCACATTGAGCACTGGTGCATTCCAGGGCTGTGTACTCAGCCTATTCCTGTTCATGCTGCTGATGCATGACTGCATTGCCAGATCCAGCTGCAACAAAGTCATCAAGTTTGCAGATGACATGATGGCAACAACAATGAGTCATACTATAGAGAAGAAATGGAAAATCTCATGAAATTACCGGTAAAGGAATAACAACCTGAGTTTCAACGTGGACAAGACAAGGGAAGATTGTGGTCTTCAGGTTGATCAGGACAACCATCCTCCACTATAGAATGATAGTGGGGAGGGAAGAGAGCACAAAGTTCCTCTGAGTCCATTTAATTAGTGATGTATCCTGGACACAACATCTTCTCACATGTCCGGAAGGTGTAACAGTGACTACTTCCTGAGAAGACGGAGGCAGGTAAGGCTACTGGCTACCATCCTATCAAGTTTCTACAGGAGTTCTGTCGAGAACATCTTGGCCGGCTGCATCACAGTATATTATGGTTGCTGTAGAACATTGGATCCAAGGTCAATCCACAGGTCCAAAAGAGTGGCAGAGAAGATCACTGAGGTCTCTCTTCCCCCACCCCACCCCCTCCTCCATTGGATGTGATCTTCTGGAATCATCTGAAAAGGGCTTGCAAGATCGTTAAGGACCCCTACCACCCCGCACACAGCATCTTCCAGCTACTCCCATCAGAAAGACATGCAGGTGTATCAGAGCCAGAACCACCAGGCTGTGAAACCGCTTCTTCTCACAGACAGTGAGACTGATGAGCTGATCATACAAACCCTCTGTGACTCTACTAGTTATAATATTTATTTATTTTTATATACGTACAGTATGTACGTTCTGCAAATGAATCATTTGCCTATGTGTAATGTCTGTGTGCTTGTATGCCTTTGCACTGAGGATCGAAGAACACTTTCATCCAATTGTAAAATCAGATGATAATAAACTTCAAAAGCTATTGTATTCAACATAGTGTGACACGAGTCAAAACCGACATCTTTTTGGTGGAGCAATCACATTGTCAATTCCCTTTTATTCTCTGGAGCCCTGTTAACTTCAAATGACAATAAGTTGCTATGAATACTTTTCACATTTATCCTTTGTTTCTTTAGTGGATCACCTTACATGTTTGTCTTTTTAGCATTAACATTTTTGCCAGTAAATATCTATTTGAATACTTAATGTCTTGAATACTTTTATGAGATTTCTTCTTAAATTTCTAAGGTGAACAATCTCAACTTTTCCATTCTCCTTACCACTGATGTTTCTCATCTCGGCTGCTCTCTAGGTAATCTCTTCACATTCTCCAAGACGTTCACATGCTTGATGGAATGTTCATAAATGTACCACTGGTGTGTTGAATGTGCCTACGATGAGCTGTAACTTTCGTCGGTCTGACAAATAGAACATTTCATTGTTCATCAAATAATTTTGCTAACATACAATCAATAGAACACAACTCTAATGGCGTAACCAACTGATGTCAAGTGGCATTTATTCACTAGTCCCCAGTTTAGGTTCAAATCTGGATACAACCTAAATTCCAGCACTGTGAATGATTGCCCTTGTCAACAAAGTCTTACTAAAACTGGTCAATTGAGATAAAAGTTTGCAGTAGCATGTAATTTATTAAAAGTCGGAGCTTTTTTTTCAATAGACTGGATCTGCTTTTACTGTCATGATCCTGTAAAACTATTGAAAATATTTTCTTATCCACATTCAACTTTCCATTACTATGCCAATGTCTCTTACTGATCAGTTTGTACTCTTGTTTTTTTAATCATCTGTCATTTTATTATTTACTGATGGCTAAATGAGACTATAGTTTTATTCAAACTCATTGAATCTTTAAACTGTCTTTCCCTTGTCATAACATATAAATGCTTTATAGATGGCTTTCGAAAAGTGCTGAATGTTGATGGAGGTATAGTCAAACAGGAACGTGATGGACCTGTAGAATTTCAACATCCATTTTTCAAACAAGGGCAAGATGACTTACTGGAAAATATAAAGCGAAAGGTGAGTGCTATAAATTCTTGTTCACTGGAGAAACAATTTAACTGCTCATTTTTTACTTTTGCCCACTTTGTTTCCAATTTAATTTGTTTTTTTTTAATGTTTTATATTGTTTGTGTTTCCTTCAAGAGGTTGATTCTGTCAGTTTAAGTATAGAGCAATTGGGAATGTGAAGATTAGCATAAAAAAATTAAATCTAAAAAGATGCATCCTGAATTCAAGATTAAAGTATCAGATCAGAAATGAGTCCATCCCTCGTGAGTGGTCCATCTGTCTGAGCCTTTCACAATTTTGTATATTTCTTTAAGATCCCCTCATTCTTCTAAATTCCAGAGAGTGCAGTCCTAGGTAACTCAATCTCTCATCATAGGCCAGCCCTTTCATCCCTGGAAACAACCTGGTGAACCTCCTATGGACTGCCTCCAATGCCAGTACATCCATCCTCAACTAAGGAGACCAGAACTACATGCAGTACTCCAGATATGGTCTCACCAGTACTTTGTACAGTAGCAACATAACCTCCCTGCTCTTAAATTAAATTCCTCTAGTAAAGAAGACCAACATTACATTTGGCTTCTTGATAGCCTGATGGACCTACAAACCAACGTCTGATTCCTACACAAGCATTCTCAAGTCCTTCTGCATAACAGCATGCTCATTTAGTTCCTCTGCTATCTCCTTGTCTCCCATTATTTATCTAAAGTCTTTTTTTTTAGTGGTCCTATTTTTACTCTCACTTCTCTTTTATTCTTTATATACTTGAAGAAGATTTTTGTATTATTCTGATTATTTGCTAGCCTACTTTCATACTTCATCTTTTCCCTCCTTATGAGATTTTTATTTACCTTCTGCAAGTTTATAAAAACTTCCCAAACCTCTATCTTCCCACTATTTTTATTTCACTTTAGCTTTGACTTCCCTAGTCAACCACAGTTGTGATATTTTACCATCAAATATTTCTTCATTTTTGCTGTTTTTATCTTGCATTTCCCCATATCTTGCAGGAACTTTCATTTATTGTGCTCTGCTGTCTTCTCTACTAGTGCCCCTGCCAGTCTACTTTGCCCAATTGCTCTCTCATGCCACTGTAATTCTATTTACTCCCTAACAACACATCAGACTTTAGCTTCTTGTTAAATATCAAATCTGAACAGTCATATTGTGATCACTGCCACCCCCTTTCCCTACCCCCCCCCCCTTTCAATGGTGCCTTTACTCTAAACTCCCTAATGATCTCTGGTGCATTACACAACACCCAATCCAGTACAGTCTATCCCCTTGTGGGCTCATCAACAAGCTTTCCTGAAAACCTTTCTTGAGATTTTTTTAAATTTTTCACACAATAAACCATACTGACCAAAATACATACAGACATTTTTCTCTTGTATAGAGTGTCATTTTCTCCCTTTTTTCCCCCCTCCCTTCCCTCTCTCTCTCCTTCCCATTTATTCAAAGTTCAATCTATAAGATACATTATATCCGTTAAACAATGTTGGCACTTAAAATAAACAAGAAATTTTTATATTTTACTTTTATATACTGAGTCAGTTCATTTCGTTGTCTTCTCCTTCTGTCATTTTAGGTGGTGGAGGTTCATGGTAGGATTTCTCTATTGTTTTTCATGTATGGTTCCCTTAATTGTTCGAATATTGTGATATTATTTCTTAAATTATATGTTATTTTTTCTAATGGAATACATTTATTTATTTCTATGTACCGTTGTTGTATTCTCAAGTTGTCTTCTAATTTCCAGGTTTACATAATAC
Organism: Narcine bancroftii; assembly: GCF_036971445.1. Lineage (NCBI taxonomy): Eukaryota > Metazoa > Chordata > Chondrichthyes > Torpediniformes > Narcinidae > Narcine > Narcine bancroftii. The sequence goes on from NC_091474.1 coordinate 182,320,155, forward strand.
ATTTTTTTGCTACAGCTAGGGCTATCATAATAAATCTTTTTTGTGCTCCATCCAAATCGAGTCCAAATTCTTTATTTCTTATATTACTTAGAAGGAAGATCTCTGGGTTTTTTGGTATATTGCTTTTTGTGATTTTATTTAATATCTGGTTTAGATCTTCCCAAAATTTTTCCACTTTCTCACATGTCCAAATTGCATGTATTGTTGTTCCCGTTTCCTTTTTACAGCGAAAACATCTGTCTGATACTGTTGGGTCTCATTTATTTAACTTTTAGGGTGTGATGTATAGCCTGTGTAACCAATTATATTGTATCATGCGTAACCTCGTGTTTATTGTATTTCTCATAGTTCCGGAGCATAGCTTTTCCCATGTTTCATTCTTTATCTTTATGTTTAGATCTTGTTCCCATTTTTGTTTAGGTTTACAGTTTGTTTCCTCGTTCTCCTTTTCTTGCAGTTTGATGTACATGTTTGTTATAAATTTTTTAATTATCATTGTGTCTGTAATCACATATTCAAAATTGCTTCCTTCTGGTAACCTCAGACTGTTTCCCAATTTGTCCTTCAAGTAGGTTTTCAGTTGGTGGTATGCAAACCTTGTATCGTGAGTTATATTTGTCCTTCATTTGTTCAAAAGATAATAATTTATTTCCCAAAAAACAATTTTCTATTCTTTTGATCCCTTTTCTCTCCCATTCTCTGAAGGAAAGGTTATTTATTGTGAAAGGGATTAGTTGATTTTGTGTCAATATTAATTTTGGTAGTTGATAATTTATTTTATTCCTTTCTACGTGAATCTTCTTCCAAATGTTGAGCAGATGGTGCAATACTGGTGAATTCCTACGTTGCACCAATTTTTCATCCCACTTATAGAGTATATGCTCAGGTATCTTCTCCCCTATTTTATCTAGCTCTAATCTGGTCCAATCTGGTTTTTCCCTTGTTTGATAAAAATCTGATAGGTATCTTAATTGTGCTGCTCTATAATAATTCTTAAAGTTTGGTAGTTGTAAGCCTCATTGTTTGTACCATTCTGTTAATTTAGCTAGTGCTATCCTCGGTTTCCCCCCTTTCTATAAGAATTTCCTTATTATTTTCTTTAGCTCCTGAAGAATTTCTCTGTTAGGTAAATTGTTAATGATTGAAATAGGTATTGTATCCTGGGAAGATGTTCATTTTAATACAGTTTATCCTTCCTATCAGTGTTAGAGGTAAGTCTTTCCAGTGCTCTAAGTCATCTTGTAATTTTTTCATTAATGGCTGATAATTTAGTTTATATAGATGGCCAAGATTATTATTTAGTTGTATACCTAGGTATCGAATTGCTTGTGTTTGCCATCTAAATGGTGATTCTTCCTTAAACTTTGTGAAATCCGCATTATTCATTGGCATTGCTTCACTTTTATTTGCGTTGATCTTGTACCCCGATACTTCTCCATATTCCTTCAATTTCTTATGTAATTCTTTTATTGATATTTCTGGTTCTGCTAAGTATATTATAACGTCATCTGCAAATAGATTGATTTTATATTCCTTCTCTTTTATTTTTATCCTTCGTATTTTATTTTCTGTTCTTATCAGTTCTGCTAGTGGTTCTATAGCTAACGCGAACAGTGAGGGAGATAGTGGACATCCCTGCCGTTGATCTGCTTAATTTAAATTGGTTTGATATATATCAATTTACTGTCACTTTCGCCAATGGTCCCTTATATAATGCTTTAATCCAATTAATATATTTCTCTGGTAAGTTGAATTTATGTAGTACTTTGAATAAATAATTCCATTCAACTCTGTCAATGGCTTTCTCTGCATCTAAAGCAACCGCTACTGTTGGAGTTTTGTTTCCTTGTACTGCATGGATTAAGTTAAAGAATTTACAGATATTGTCCGTTGTTCGTCTTTTTTTAATTTTAAATTAAATTTACTGAAGAAAGAAAAAATTGATATAGCATTCGTGCAAGAAACACATTTAACTGAAGTGGAACATAAGAAATTAAAGAGAGATTGGATAGGACATGTAACAGCAGCATCATATAATTCAAAAGCCAGATGAGTAGCTATATTAATCAATAAAAATATACCAATCAAAATAAAAGCGGAAATAATAGATCCAGCAGGGAGGTATGTAATGATAAAATGTCAGATATATTCAGAATTTTGGAATTTACTCAATGTATACGCACCTAATGAAGAAGATCAAAAATTTATGCAAGATATCTTTTTGAAGATCGCAGATACGCAAGGGAATATACTAATAGGAGGGGATGGGGCGTGGCAAGATGGTGTAAGGATCAGACGTGCCTTTCAGTCCTCTCCTGACTCTATCTTATTGTTTTGTCTAGAAATGCCCGTTAAAATTCTTTAAAAGTTTAGATAATTTCAGTGCTGTTAATTTAACTTATGATGGTACAATTGGTGGAAAAGAGCAAAACAAAAACGACAACAGATTATCAAAAAACTACATTTTCTAAAAGTTCAAGTTTTGGAGCCTACCTACAGGAAAGACACCGGGACTCAGCGTGAAATGGATCCCAGGAGAGAGGTACAGTGTTCGGATGTAGAGCTCTATGTTACATCGGTAGAGCCCCCTAAAGAGGGTGCCAAACAGCCTTTAGAACAAAGAGTTATTCAAAGGCATTTGTCAACTGTAGAGGTGGCGCTGCAAACTGCATCTCTTGAGATACAAGAACCTATACAACTTGATGTACTGGGAGAATTTAATACATTATGGACTGGGGAAAACCTCGGCCAGCATCCTCCAGTCATTGCTGGAGAGGCTGTGGCTGGCGTTTCCACACGCAGTCATACTACAAGGAAGGCAACCAGAATGAAGGAAGGAATAGAAGATCCTTTGGAGAAGAAGCAGGAATCTGTTGAGCCAAAATCTCTTCCAATTGAAATGATTTTTGTGAATCTTGAATCTAAATTATCTTATACAATGCAGGGATTATCCAAGATTATGACTGAACTTGGTACTAGGTTTAATACTTTGGTGAAAATACATTCTCAACAGATGGGTGAGTTTGGAGCTTTTAAGCTTGAAGTGAGAGATAAATTTAATTCGTGTGAAGAAGATATAGACGAAATACGGGATCAAGTTTTTGATGTGACCAAAATGGTCGAAGACTTACAAACTCAAAATAAAAATTTGGTGAAAAAGAATGATTATTTGGAAAACCAATCCAGACGGAACAATATAAAGATTATTGGTTTGCCGGAAGGTATGGAGGGACCAGACCCAAGAAAATTTTTTACTGAATGGATTCCGCAGGTGTTGGGTCAAGAACATTTCCCGGAAGGTATAATACTGGAACGTGCTCACAGAGCCTTGCATAGAAGACCTATTTCAGGTCAAATCCAAGACCTGTTTTGGTTCGTTGCTTGAATTATTACGACAGAGAAATAATTTTACGAGTGGCTATTAGAAATGCACAACAGAGAAAATCACCCTTGATGATTCAAAATAATCGAGTTTTCTTCTATGCGGATTTGAGTCAAGAAGTTATGTTCCAATGACGGGAATTCAATCCTGCTAAAGAGTTGTTGTGGAAGAAAGGTTACAAGGCAACCTTTAGATATCCAGCTGTTTTGAAGGTTTTTCAAGATGGTTGCCAACCAAAGTTCTTTGATTCTCCAAAGGAAGCTATAGCATTTGCTCAAGAGCTGCCAATTACTCAGTTTCAACAGAGACATAGTCCGCCGCGATCTCTAAGGAGACAAGAGATGGAAGAAAAGAGCCGTGCTCCAAGAAGGAATGGTTGTAATGGTGACTCGGCAGTTGGAGCTGATTAAAAGAAGAGTTGTCCTTTTTTTTCTAATTTTTTTTTAAAAAAAGGGATATTAAATAATGATGATGTTAGTTTAAGATGAAGTGAGAGTTGGGGGAGAGAACTGGATAGGCACTATTTCCTGAAAGTCATCATTTTTTTTTTTGGGAGTTACCACATTGCGGGGTTTAGACGGGAGGGGGTATTTTTAACCGCCTACCCGTTTTTTTCTCCTTTTTTTGTATTATTAGATTAAAGAGTGAAGGGTTTTTTTTTGTTTAAATATAAAAAAAAACCATAAGAAAGTATTTGATTGTTTAAAAAACTAAAAATTGATGTGGTTTTTTTTGTAAAGTTTATTCAGTAGATAAGGAATATCTGAAATTTAAATGTGAATGGGATGGAAAAGTTTTTTTATATTTTTTCTTTAACTTTAAGGTGAAAGGAGTGGTAATTCTGGTGTATATTATTTTGCTATTTTAGTTATAGAACGAAGGGAATAATGATGAAAGTTATAAATTGAATTGTACAATTCTTAATGAGGCTTGAATTTTGTTTGTGGTTTATGCTTCATTTGTTGAAGATATAGATTTCATTGTAGATGTGTTTTTATTATTTGGATATCTTAATTTTAACGTAATGATTGGGGATATTTAAATGTGGTATTGGAGCTTTTATTGGATAACTATTCAAGAGTAAAAGGGAAAAATGGTGGAAGAGTACTAAAATTGAATTGTACAATGCTTAATGAGGTTTGAATTTTGTTTTAAGATGGTGGTTTATGTGACTAATATGATGATAGATGTGAAGTTAGTTGATATTTGGTGAAGGTTTATCTCGAAAGAGAAAGTTTTTTTTCATCTTTTTTCATGCTACAATTTTTTTTTAAGAATTGATTATTGTTTAAGAATTTTTGATAGATAATGTTACTAAATTTACTTATTTTTTATATTAAGTTTGAGTTAAATATATGTTTCATCTTAACTCCGTTTGTTAAATATATGCATTTAAGTTTGATTTAAATATGTTTTTTAAGTCTGATATCTTAGTATTAATTACTTTTCTTTTTGTTAGTATTTTAATCGGTTATGTTTTTGTTTTTTTTTGTAAGTGGGTTTTTTTTCTCACATATTATTAACTTTATTAATTCTTCACTTTATTTTTTGGGGGAAAGGGGGGGTTGGACTTATTTGAGTTGGGTTATTAATGTGTAATAATTATTGGGGAGGGTACAGTTTATTTAGATTACTGATATTGTATTGTAATTTTATTTTTTTTAATGTAATCCTATATGTTATTCATGTTATAAAATCTTAAATAAAGTTTAAAAAAAAACTAATAGGAGGGGATTTTAACCTTAATTTGGACTCAAACATGGATAAAACTGGAAAAAAGACTAACAGAAAGAACAAAGTAATCAAATTTATAATCAAATCGATGCAGGAAATGCAACTCAAGGATAGACCTATTCCTGTTATCAGCCCACATTCAAGGAAGAGTTAAGAAAATGGAATATAAAGCTAGATTGTTATCGGATCACTCACCCCTGTTATTGGCAATAGAGCTAGAGGACATCCCACCAAGAATGTATAGATGGAGATTAAACTCCATGCTACTTAAAAGACAGGATTTTAGAGAATTAATTGAGCGACAAATTAAAATGTACTTTGACATAAATACGGAATCAGTTAAAAATAAATTTATACTATGGGACGCAATGAAAAACATCAGAGGACAGATAATAAGTTATGTAACTAAGATGAAGAAGGACTACAATCGAGAAATAGAACAGTTGGAAAGGCAAATAACAAATACAGAAAAAGAATTAGCAATAAAGGAAAATACAACTAAAAGAAGAGAATTGACAGACAAGAAAATAAAATATGAAACACTACAAACATATAAGGTGGAGAAGAACATAATGAAGACAAAACAGAAATATTATGAGCTAGGAGAAAAAACGCACAAAATACTAGCGTGGCAGCTTAAGACAGAACAAACTAAAAGAACGGTATTGGCATCAAGGAAAAAGGACAAACAAATTACATATAACCCAACGGAGATCAACGAAAACTTCAGGGAATTCTACGAACAACTATATCAAACTGAAAACGAAGGGAAAGAAAACTAAGTAGATGAATTTCTAACTAAAATTGAACTATCAAAATTACAAACAGAGGAACAAAATAAATTAATAAAACCATTTGAAATAGAAGAAATACAGGAGATATTAAAAAAAAAACTACCGAACAATAAAACACCGGGAGAGGATGGACTCCCAATAGAATTCTATAAAACATTCAAAGACTTATTCATTCCTCCTCTCCTGGAAGTAATGAACCAGATTGAAAAAACACAAAACATACCAGATTCATGCAAAACAGCAATAATTACAGTAATACCAAAGATGGGGAAAGATCCATTAACACCAGCATCGTATAGACCAATATCTCTACTTAACACAGATTATAAGATAATAGCTAAACTATTAGCAAACAGATTGGCCGACTGTGTACCAAAAATAGTAAAACTAGACCAAACTGGATTTAGTAAAAAAAGACGAACAATGGACAATATCTCTTTCTTGAGATTCATTCCCAACCTTGTTTTCCTAATGTACTTGCATGTTCAAATCCCCCATGACAATGATAACATTGTCTTTCTGACTTGGATTTTCTATTTGCCTTTGCAATTTGTTGTCCACATCCTGGCTACTGTTTGGAGGTCTGTATATAATAGCCAATAGTGTATTTTTTACCCTTGCCATTTTGTAACTCAACCCATAGTGATTCTACATCTTTTGATTCTTTGTCATCTCTTTCTAATGATTTAATGTTGTTCCCTTCCAACCAAGCCACATTTCCCTCTGCCTGTCCTTTTGATACAGCTCCTAAACACACCCATTCTTTAGCCACGAATCCATAATAGCCTCAACATGATATATGCCAATCTGTAGCTGTACTACAAGTTTGTTCACTTTATTTTCATACAAAACATTGAGCCATTTATTTGTTACATTTTACTCTTGTGTCCATGTGTATTGTAACACATCCCCATGGCTGCAATTTTGCCCTATCTACCTGTACTTCCACTATTATGAGCCCAAAGGACCCTAAAACTCAGCAGCAATAGTTATTCACCAAGACAAATGGTTACTTAAACAAAAGTTGCTTTTAATTATCTTTAAACATGAAAATAGAGTCAAACTTTAACTTATCACTATTGACTTAATTAACCTACCTTAATCCCCTTCTAATTCTAAGCACACGTGTATGTAATGTGTGTGTAAGTTCAGAAAAGTTCTTTGGTTCACAGTCCAATCTCACTTCCCATTCCTCCAAGTTAACTGGTTGCAGGCAATTCTTATACTGTGCACAGAATTTGACATTTATAAAGTTCACCAGGCTTTGGTCTTTGAGAGGTAAATGGTTACCTCTCAGGAATGTTCTTGTCGGATTTCAGAGAGAGATTTGTTTTTCCAGGACATCCACAACTGATTCCTTTTTAATCAGTCACTCCAGTGTCTTGCCGAAGAAAGTTGCCTCCTCAGGGTTCTCCAGATGATAACCTTTTTCTTTCAGGTCACCACAGAGTTCATTTTTTCTTCTCTTATTCCAAATGAAACATTAGACAGCCAGTCCTCTTCTCTTGCATAAACGACAAGGGCTTTGACCAGGCTGAAATAAGAACTCACAACCTGTCTTCCAAATGAAGTTTTCCACAAGCTTGCCAGCTTGTCCTGTTCTAGTCTCAGCTGCTGTTGCTATCTGTAAACCTGTAGAAGTGATATGTCCCTCTCTCTCACAGAGAGAAAGCCTGTTTAACTCTCTCTGCTTGCAAAATCATATGACCCTCTTAGAACAGCAAGTTCCCTTCCAGACAGAAGGTGGCTCTTTCATCTGTTGCCTTTTTGTAAACAACAATACATTAGTGAAATCTCTTGGTCACTCTCCAAAGCTCTTGCAAAACCTGTGGGGTCAATATGTCTAGCATTAGCAGAGCTCCAGTATTTCAAATAAGATCTGTTTTAAAGTGTTTGCATGTGACCTACTCTAACAAACCTTTCCCAATTTATCTCCCAAAAATGTATCTATATACTCTGTCACACCACACAAGCACCCATACCAGCTACTCTTGTGTGCCAACAACCTCTTCCTCTGCTTCTTAACTTTGGTTCTCATCCCCCTGCAAATCTAATTTCAAACCCCACCCCCAACTGCATAAGCAAACCTTCCTGCCAGGATATTTGTTCCCCTCAAATTCCAGTGCAACCTGTCCCATTTGTAGATGTCACCCCTTCCCCAGAGAATGTTCCAATGATTCAAGAACTTGAACCCTTGCTCCATCTCTTCATCTGCACATTTATCTTCACAATCTTCCTGTTCTGATCTCCCCTAGCTTGTGGCACCAGGCGTAATCAGAAGATTACAATCTTGGAGGACCTGCTCTTCAGCCTCTTTCCGAACTCCCTAAACTTACTTTGCAGGACCTACACCCCACTCCTGCCTATGTCATTGGAACCAATATGTACCACAACCTCTGACTATTTATTCTTCCACTTAAGAATATTCTGCACCGGGTCAGAGACATCCTGGTCCCAAATACCCAGGAGGCAACACACTATCCTGGAGTGTCTTTTGTGGCTTCAGAATCTCCTAACTGTTCTCATGACTATCAAGCCCCCTGTCACTATTGCTTTACCCGACTTCACCCTTCCCTTTTGTGGCTTTGAGCCAAAAATGGTGCTATTGCTCTGGCTGCTGGTGTCTGGCCCTGATGGACCAATTCCCCCAGCAGTATCCAAAGGGGTTATACTTGTTGCTGAGGGAAATTGACACAGGGATATCCTCACTCCTTACTGTTACCCAGCTACCTACCTCCTGCCTCATTGGTGTGATTACATCCCTGTAACTCTTGCCTATAATGCACTCAGCCTCCAAAATGATCCAGAGTTCATCCAGCTCCATTTCCCTAACATGGTTCTAAGGGGCTGGATGTGGATGCACTTTTCGTGGATGAAGTCGACAAGGATAGCATTGGCTTCCCTTCTTCTTTGGCTTGGCTTCGCGGACGAAGATTTATGGAGGGGGTAAAAAGTCCACGTCAGCTGCAGGCTCGTTTGTGGCTGACAAGTCCGATGCGGGACAGGCAGACACGATTGCAGCGGTTGCAAGGGAAAATTGGTTGGTTGGGGTTGGGTGTTGGGTTTTTCCTCCTTTGCCTTTTGTCAGTGAGGTGGGCTCTGCGGTCTTCTTCAAAGGAGGTTGCTGCCCGCCAAACTGTGAGGCGCCAAGATGCACGGTTTGAGGCGTTATCAGCCCACTGGCGGTGGTCAATGTGGCAGGCACCAAGAGATTTCTTTAGGCAGTCCTTGTACCTTTTCTTTGGTGCACCTCTGTCACGGTGGCCAGTGGAGAGCTCGCCATATAATACGATCTTGGGAAGGCGATGGTCCTCCATTCTGGAGACGTGACCCATCCAGCGCAGCTGGATCTTCAGCAGCGTGGACTCGATGCTGTCGACCTCTGCCATCTCGAGTACTTCGACGTTAGGGGCGTAAGCGCTCCAATGGATGTTGAGGATGGAGCGGAGACAACGCTGGTGGAAGCGTTCTAGGAGCCGTAGGTGGTGCCGGTAGAGGACCCATGATTCGGAGCCGAACAGGAGTGTGGGTATGACAACGGCTCTGTATACGCTTATCTTTGTGAGGTTTTTCAGTTGGTTGTTTTTCCAGACTTGGCTTCCCAAACTATCCACATTCTGGAAGAGTAGCATGTCCCTGCCCTGGCTTACATTTCCATTGTCTATTAAGAAGGAAAGAGTTAGCAAAATCTGTCCTTGCCTTTCCTCAACTCCTGCACCCTCTCCTCAGCCTCTGCTCCCCGAAGACTCAGTCCCACTCCTACACAGTCACATGCATACTGGCTACTCCATTTGAGCTTCCCTTTTTTTTAGGTCTTATTTGTAAAAGTTTAGCAAAGAATACATATGCTGGGTTTTCTTTTGTATCTTTACTTAACATTCAGAAGGCAGCTTACTAGTTTGCCTTGTATGTTTCAAGAGAACCAGGGTTAGTGCCTTTTGTTACAAGTCCTATGACTTCTGAGCCAAAATGAAAACAGGGTTTGTGTCTTTTAAATCTAGAGCTTAAACCCTGGTGTGGCATTAAGTTGTATTTTCAAAAAATCTGTTCAAATATTCTTTTATTTATTTTGATGTGTATTTAGCTTCTCGAAGGACAGACTATTTTTTTTTGTCTAGCTGAAAGTAAATTTATTGCTTCCTTTCACAAGCTATTGGTGCCACAGCTTGTGTCTTTTTCTTTGTCCTTTAGTTGTTTTAATATTTGTTCTGCACATTTATGCAGCATTACATTCGTCCTCTTTTTAAAAATTGTTAATAAACTGAGCATGACTAACTTAGAACTTTGGAGAGAAACTTTCTCTCCTTTCTTCTCTATGGGTGCACAATTGTGGTGTGACATAAAATAATGGAAATTCAATTCCATACGAAGTTCAATGTTTAAAAAGTTAGTTGATTTGAATTTGAAGCACTTATTATTGTAACCTTTTCTCAATGAAAAATGACAAATGTATGAAAGTTTGAATTCTTGCAGAATTTTGTATTTTATGTTTCTTTGGCAGCTGATGTGCTATGTGTGCACAGAGTAAGGAGTATAGACAATGTAAAAATCTCTTTTTTATATCTTAAACTTGTAAGTTGTGGTTTAATAAATTGAAATCATTTTCAGATTTTCAATTTTAACTGTTCAGACTTTTATAAATTGAATTTCAATTTGTATAGACTTCAACCTCTGTCAGTAGAATTTCAATTTGATATTTTGTGTTTGCGCTTGGTAACGTGAATGTGTTTTCATTATCGTAGGTATCCTCAATTAAACCAGACGAGGCTAAAATTCAACAAGAAGGTTTGAATGCAATTTTATCCACTGTTCAAGAAATACAAGGAAAGCAAGAAAACCTTGACTCAAGATTAACTTCCTTGAAATGGTATGGCTTTTATAATTGGGTTGTAAATGAGATGCAGTAAGTTCTTCCTGAGTTTATTGGGTCATGTAGACACACCAAGTACTAGAGCAAACTGAGAAATCAGTATGCTTCTTGGACCAATGAGCACCACATAAAATGTTGTATATTTCATACATTATAAAATTGAGATGTCAGTTTGTTAGTGAACCTTTTCCTCCACCCCCCCACCCTCAAAGTAGTTCTGGCATGTAGTTCTGGTCTTGCAACATATGTCCAATGTGATACTGTTTTTTATGCTCTCATACCTCTTTGAAGGTAGTGTCTCAAAGATACTGCAAGTGTATGGTAAGGGTTCTCAGTGATCTCTAAGCCCTCTGTAGATATCGATAGAGGAAAGGGAGATGTGAGAGAGCTCAGCAATTTTAATCGTCCTCTGTACTGACATCCAATCTGACACTTTGCAGCTACCATGTCACACTGTGATGCAGCCAGCATAGAGAGGACCCTCTCTATTGTGCTCCTTGGGTAGTCTTGCCCTCGTCAATGATCTTAGGTAGTGTAGGATGGGTCATTCTCCTCCCCCCCCCCTCAGATTCCTGGATAATCGATGAACCAAAGACACTGCCTTACTTTTTGAGCACTAGTATTGTTTCTTTTATATTTAGTAATGTCATAAGATGGTTATAGTATATGTTTGCACTGTTATGCTTCACAAAGCACTGAATTTCATGACTTGTTCATGACAATAAATTATGATTCTGAGAAATATAGAGAGGTTTTGTGAAATGGCAAGGACCTGGCAGAGGAGTACAGTGTTGGTAAATATAATGTCATCCATTTTGGAAGATAAAACAGCAAATCAAATTACAGGTACACGATCTTTTATCCAGACATCTAAAATTCGGAAAGCTCCAAAATCCAGCAAGAGGGACGAGAGACCGGCAGCGCGAGTCGGGCATGCGAGGGGGGGGGAGACAGGCAGCGCAAGGGGGGGTGGGGGAAGACGGCAGGGCAACTGGAAGGGGGTGGGGTGGATACAGCAGCACAATTCAGGTGGACTTAAATCTAGCTTTCCAAAATCCAGAAAAATTCGGAACACACTGTCCCCCAAGGGTTCTGGATAAAGGATCGTGTTCCTATATTATTTAAATGGTGAAAGACTTCAGTACACTGTGGTGAAGAGAGCCTTGAGAGTGCTTATGCATGGTTTACAAAATATTTGTTTGCAGGTACAATGTAATTTAGAAGGTAAATGGGATGTTGGCTTTTATTGCAAAGTGATTGAAGTTGAGAGTGAGGAGGTTCTGATGCAACTTTACAGGATACTGTTGAAGCTGCACCTGGAGTACTGCATGTAGTTCTGGTCTTGCAAAAGGATAAACTGGCTTTGGAGGCGGTGCAGATAAGGTTCACCAGGTTGAAACCAGAGGTGAATGGGTTAGTCTATGAGGAGAGATTAAATCATCTGGATCTATGGTCACTGGAATTCATTCTCTTCTCCCCCACCCCCCTGCCCCCGCAACTCTTCCCCCCCTCCCTCATCTCCAACTTTGCTTCCAGTAGTAGGTGAATCTAGAAATCTAGAACTAGGAAACGACTCAATTTATTTAAGGCAGATAAGGAAGAAATGATTTTCTCAGAGAGTAATGAATTTGTGGAATTCTATGCCCAAGGAAACAGCAAAGGCTGCCTCATTAAATATACTTAAGACACAGATTTTTGCATGAGGGGGGAATTGAGGGTAAGTGGATGTAAGGCCAGATCAACAATGACCTTAATGAATGGTGGAACAGACCCTGACCCAAATGGCATATATCTGTTCCATTTTTTTTGTTGAAAAGTTTATTTAAAATTTTACAAAATATAAGCATAAAATACACAAATAAAAAAAACATTCTAAATTACCCCCTATAGCCTCCACCCCTCACCCTCCAACCCACTATCCCACCCGTTACTATCCCTCCCCCACCCCAGAGCTTAACATACACAAAGAAAAGTATTAAAACAAACAAATAAAGTGGGTTAGGTTACAATACATCATTTAAACATTTCAAACAAAAATGTTAAAAAAAATATTTACACGTTACATTTCATACATTTCATAAATTCATACATTTCAAATATGGAGTCAACTTTTTTTCAAAAAAATAATTATTATTTCTCACATTATATGTAATTTTCTCTAAGCATAAACATGATTGAATTTCATTATGCCACCTCTGTATACTCAACTCTGCATCATTTATCGAAGTTACCGCTGTACACTTCGTAGCTCCTGTCAAACTCAACCGAATAAATGCAATCCAAGATTTATCCAAACACGCTGTTAATGGATTCAATCTGAGGTGCCTGCAAGCTCACACCAAGACACAAGAGCAACTTGTCCGTGAATTACTCTTTGCAGAGGATGCCGCTTTAGTTGCCCATTCAGAGCCAGCTCTTCAGCGCTTGACGTCCTGTTTTGCGGAAACTGCCAAAATGTTTGGCCTGGAAGTCAGCCTGAAGAAAACTGAGGTCCTCCATCAGCCAACTCCCCACCATGACTACCAGCCCCCCCCCCCCCCCCCACATCTCCATCGGGCACACAAAACTCAAATCGGTCAACCAGTTTACCTATCTCGGCTGCACCATTTCATCGGATGCAAGGATTGACAACGAGATAGACAACATACTCGCCAAGGCAAATAGCGCCTTTGGAAGACTACACAAAGGAGGAAAAACAACCAACTGAAAAACCTCACAAAGATTAGCGTATACAGAGCCGTTGTCATACCCACACTCCTGTTCGGCTCCGAATCATGGGTCCTCTACCGGCATCACCTACGGCTCCTAGAACGCTTCCACCAGCGTTGTCTCCGCTCCATCCTCAACATTCATTGGAGCGACTTCATCTCCAACATCGAAGTACTCGAGATGGCAGAGGCCGACAGCATCGAATCCACATCTCCAGAATGGAGGACCATCGCCTTCCCAAGATCGTGTAATATGGCGAGCTCTCCACTGGCCACCGAGACAGAGGTGCACCAAAGAAGAGGTACAAGGACTGCCTAAAGATATCTCTTGGTGCCTACCACATTGACCACCGCCAGTGGGCTGATATCGTCTCAAACCGTGCATCTTGGCGCCTTACAGTTCGGTGGGCAGCAACCTCCTTTGAAGAAGACCGCAGAGCCCACCTCACTGACAAAAGACAAAGGAGGAAAACCCAACCCCAACCAACTAATTTTCCCTTGCAACCGCTGCAACCATGTCTGCCTGTCCCGCATCGAACTTGTCAGCCACAAATGAGCCTGCAGCTGACGTGGACATTACCCCTCCATAAATCTTCGTCCGCGAAGCCAAGCCAAAGAAGATATCCTAATAAACACAACCATGGATCTACATGCAAATCTATTTGAAATAAATCTCACAAAAATGTTACAATCTTTTCCCAAAAGAGTTTAACCTTTGTACAATTCCACATAGAATGAACAAAAGTACCTATCTGATCTCCACACCAAAAACACAGATCAGAATCTCTAAAACCATACCTCTTTAACTTTTCAGGAGTTAAATATAACTAACGCACATTAACTAATTTTGTAACACTATGCAAACGTAAGTCAGACCATTCTTCCTCAAAAAAAGAATTAGATAACTCCTGTTCCCATTTATCTTTTATTCTCAATACACCTACCTTCTTCATTTTTGACTGTAACATCGAATAAATTTCAGAAAAAAACCCTTTCTTTCCCTTATTCATAAGCAATATTTCGAACTTCAATTGTATTGGTAATATCATTTCTCAACCGAAACTATTCATTAAAAAATCACATACTTGATAATAGGCAAACAATGTATTTTGTGATATCCCAAACTTCTCCCTAAGCTTATCAAATGAAAGAAATGAACCTGCCTCAAAACAAACTTCAATTGATACCAAACCCTTTAAATCGGATTCCTTCAGATAAGGGTTGTGCATAGAAAAAGGAATCAACCGATTTTGATATAACGGAGTTTTAATTGAACATACTTCTTTCGAACCTATAAGTTGGTTCCATTTACTCCATACTTTAAATAAATGAGTTTAAATAGGTAACTTATATGTTTGTAAAAGCAATAAATTCAATTTATATATAAAATTATGCATTGATCTTTCTTGTATCTGATCCATTTCCACATAAGCCCACATCGGTGGTTGATCAATATCAAACAGTGTACTAATAAATTTCAACTGCACTGCCTGATAATAATTTTGAAAATGTGGTAATTGAAGGCTACCAAATCATATGACCACGTCAACTTTTGCGTTGATACTCGAGATAGTTTACCTTTCGATAAAAAAGATAAACTTTATTTCGTTCTTTAAAAAATTTCCCCGGTACCGGACACGGAATTGATTGAAACAAATACTGAATACGTGGATATATACTCATTTTAATACAATTTACCCGACCAATTACTGTCAATGGTAGATCCTCCCATTGATTTAAGTCAGACTTAATCTTGTTTAACAAAGGTAAATAATTTAAATCATACAAATTCTTAATCTCCTTGTCAATAATGACATCTATGTAGCAGCGGCTACACTGCTCCTGCAATAACACACACAACCAGACGGGTTGAGCTCAGTGAGCAGACTAGTTTATTGCAGGCTGCTGGGCTGCACTTATACTACCAGCCCGGACCTGGCTGAGAACCATGCTGGAGGGTGCTGATGTCACCCGGGTGTCACGTGGTCCCCAAGCGCGGGGTTCTGAGCCCCGAGCTGGAAGGAAGGGAAACCCCCCCCCCCCCATGGCGCCATTTTGGCCAACTGCCCGTCGCGTGGCATACAAGCGGGGCCGGTTCGCCTGCCTTGTGGTGAGCAGCCATACCTAAATATTTACTCTTCTCTGACCATTAAAATTTAATAATTTGCATACAATCTGAATAATCCTCATCAGATATAGGTGATATCTCACTTTTATCCCAATTTACTTTATACCTGACATTGATCCATAAAATTTTAACAAATCTTATAAAGGTTGTAATGAATTCTTGGGTTTAGATAAATACATCAACATATCATCTGCAAATAAATTAATTTTATACTCTCGTTGCCCAATCGTAATAACTTGAATATTTATATTTTTTCTATTTGCCTGGGCTAAAGGTTCTATAACTAATGCTAATAAGGCTGGTGAAAATGGACAGCTCTGTCTAGTTGATCTATACAAAGTAAATACTTTAGAAATCTGACCATTTGTCACCACCTGTGCAGAAGGATTCATATATAGTGCCTTAACCCAGCCAATAAAAGAAGGTCCAAATTTAAATCTCTCTAACACTTAAAATAAGAATTTCCACTCAACTCGATCAAAGGCTTTCTCAGCGTCTAATGCTAATATCATTGGCTGATTAAGTTGTTATCTTGACGTATTAATTATTGTAAGTAATTTAGTAATATTATCAGCTGAATATCTATTTTTAATGAACCCTGCTTGATCCACATGCACCAATTTTAGTAAAAAAATAGCCAATCCATTTGTTAAAACTTTTGCTACAATCTTATAGTCTACATTCAATAAAGATTTTTTTTTTTTCTTTGGCTTGGCTTCGCGGACGAAGATTTATGGAGGGGTATGTCCACATCTGCTGCAGGCTCGTTGGTGACTGACAAGTCCGATGCGGGACAGGCAGGCACGGTTGCAGCGGTTGCAAGGGAAAATTGGTTGGTTGGGGTTGGGTGTTGGGTTTTTCCTCCTTTGTCTTTTGACAATGAGGTGGCTCTGCAGTCTTCTTCAAAGGAGGTTGCTGCCCGCCGAACTGTGAGGCGCCAAAATGCACGGTTTGAGGTGATATCAGCCCACTGGCGATGGTCAATGTGGCAGGCACCAAGAGATTTCTTTAGGCAGTCCTTGTACCTCTTCTTTGGTGCACCTCTGTCTCGGTGGCCAGTGGAGAGCTCGCCA
The DNA here is from genome assembly GCF_036971445.1 of Narcine bancroftii. Taxonomy (NCBI): domain Eukaryota; kingdom Metazoa; phylum Chordata; class Chondrichthyes; order Torpediniformes; family Narcinidae; genus Narcine; species Narcine bancroftii. The sequence goes on from NC_091474.1 coordinate 182,336,844, forward strand.
TATAACACGATCTTGGGAAGGCGATGGTCCTCCATTCTGGAGACGTGACCTACCCAGCGCAGTTTGGTCTTCAGCAGCGTGGATTCGATGCTGTCGGCCTCTGCCATCTCGAGTACTTCGATGTTGGAGATGAAGTCGCTCCAATGAATGTTGAGGATGGAGCAGAGACAACGCTGGTGGGAGCGTTCTAGGAGCCGTAGGTGATGCCGGTAAAGGACCCATGAATCGGAGCTGAACAGAAGTGCAGAGAACAAAACAAAGGACTCTACATCACCTTTGTTGACCTCACCAAAGCCTTCGACACCGTGAGTAAGAAAGGGCTTTGGCAAATACTAGAGCACCTCGAATGCCCCCCAAAGTTCCTCAACATGGTTATCCAACTGCACGAAAACCAACAAGGTCGGGTCAGATACAGCAATGAGCTCTCTGAACCCTTCTCCATTAACAATGGCGTGAAGTAAGGCTGCGTTCTCGCACCAACCCTCTTTTCAATCTTCTTCAGCATGATGCTGAAACAAGCCATGAAAGACCTCAACAATGAAGACGCTGTTTACATCCGATACCGCACGGATGGCAGTCTCTTCAATCTGAGGCGCCTGCAAGCTCACACCAAGACACAAGAGCAACTTGTCCGTGAACTACTCTTTGCAGACGATGCCGCTTTAGTTGCCCATTCAGAGCCAGCTCTTCAGCGCTTGACGTCCTGTTTTGCGGAAACTGCCAAAATGTTTGGCCTGGAAGTCAGCCTGAAGAAAACTGAGGTCCTCCATCAGCCAGCTCCCCACCATGACTACCAGCCCCCCCACATCTCCATCGGGCACACAAAACTCAAAACAGTCAACCAGTTTACCTATCTCGGCTGCACCATTTCATCGGATGCAAGGATCGACAGCGAGATAGACAACAGACTCACCAAGGCAAATAGCGCCTTTGGAAGACTACACAAAAGAGTCTGGAAAAACAACCAACTGAAAAACCTCACAAAGATTAGCATATACAGAGCCGTTGTCATACCCACACTCCTGTTCAGCTCCGAATCATGGGTCCTTTACCGGCATAAAGATATAGGCCTATAAGAACCAACTATCAATGGGTCTCTACCTTTCTTTGGTATAACTGTTATCAATGCTCTTGAAAATTATTCAGAAAACAACCCAGTATCTGTAACCTGCTTCAATACATCCATGTACACTGGAAACAACAAATCATGAAATTCCTTATAAAATTCTACAGTAAATCCATCCTCACCAGGCGATTTACCAATCGGCATAGATTGTAATGCCTCTTTTAATTCAAAATCCGTAAATGAAGTATTTAACAATTTTACATCTTCCACCTCCAAAGAAGATAAATTCAACTTAGACAAAAAAGTATCAATCAGTTCAGTATCCACGTTACCTTCAGATGCATACAAATCTTGATAAAAGGCACGGAATTCTTAATCTCCTGTGGTTTATTAGTGACACATGAATTTCCATGTATTGCATTCATTGTTCTAGAAGTTTGTTCAGTTTTCAGCTGCCATGCCAATACTTTATGTGCTCTTTCCCCTAATTCATAATACCGCTGTATTGATCTCAAAAGCAATCCCTCATAATTACGTTTGCTTCGTATTATAACAAAGTTTCAAATTAGATTACTGTATCTTATTATCTTCTGTTGCATTTTCCTGAAACTCTTTCTCTAAATCTGCAATCTTTCTCTAACTCCAAAAGTTCCACTGTATATTGCTTTTTCACTTTAGCCGTGTAACTGATAATTTGACCTTGCAAATATGCTTTCAAAGCATCCCACAACGTAAATTTACGTTGTACTGATCCCTCATTTATCTCCAGAAAAAGTTTAATCTGACCTCTTAAAAACAAAACAAATTCAGGTTGTCTAAGTAACATCTCCAGTGATAAGTTCTTTCAACTTTCTCAGCAATCTCACAAGAAATCAACAATAAAGAATGATCTGACAATATTTTACTTTTATATTCTGCATAATCAACCCTTCCCTGTAAATGAGCTGAAACCAGGAAGAGATCTATTCTAGAAAATGAATCATGACAAGCAGAATAAAATGAATAATCCTTCTCGGTCGGATGAAAACATCGCCATATATCAACCAAATTTAATTCCTCCATCACTTCTACCACCCTTTTAGCCATCTTAGTTTTCTTAACAATTTTTGAAGATTTATCCAGCAGTGGATCCAAACAGCAATTAAAGTCCCTTCCTACCATTATATTCTCATTTGATTGGTTCATATTTAAAAAAGCTTCAGTTACAAATTGTACATCATCTTCATTCAGTGCATACAAATTCAGTAAAGTCCAAGTTTTGGAAAACAATTTACAATTCACCTTCAAAATTCTTCCAGCATTTTCAAAAACAGATTCCAAAATAAAAGGTGCCCTCTTGTGTACCAAAATTCCCACTCCCCTGGCCTTAGAATTAAAAGAAGATGCCAAAATGTGTCCAACCCAGTCTCTCTTCAATTTCAAATGTTCTTTTTCTGTCAAATGCATCTCTTGTAGAAAAGCAATATCCATTTTCATCTTTTTAATATAATCCAAGACTCGCTTCCTTTTTATCGTTTGATTCATCCCATTAACATTAAATGTTGCAAAATTCAATTTACTCACTTTATCTTTACAAATAACTTTTAACACAACCAACCCACAAACACACTAAAGTTCCGGTAAAAGAAAAAAAAACCCTCCCCCTCCTCGCCCTTTAACCTTAATCTAAATAAACCCTAAAAAAGAAAAACAAAACCAAAAAAAGGAGAAAAGAGGGGAAAGAAAAGACCACTCCCCTTCCTTCCCCCTCTTTAAGCCCCTCTAAAAAAGAAAAAAAAAACCACAAAAATGGTGCCTCCCTCTATTGACCGGGTGTGGTCTAAACCACTAGTGGCAGACGACTTCAGAAGCTGTAGTGCCATTCACCTCCCCCCCCCCCCCAAGCTGATATTCATATACCTCAGTATTTCACCTAAATAACAGTATTAATTCAATCCACTACCCCCACAACTCCACCAGATTGATCCTGAACACCAATTGCAACAGTAGATAAATCCTCTTCTCCTTTCCGGATTGAATGTTAATCTTGACCATTTCTCCTGCTACTCTCCCTTTCCTATTGCCATTACATTTTGTAGAACCATTTGATTTTCATTGTTTCTGCATCTCAGAACTATGAGAATTATTTGGCAAAGAATTAGTGAAAGACAGAGCTTCAGCCTCATTATCAAAAAACTTAGCCTGAAAATCTCCGTAAAACACCTTCCACACAGCAGGGTCCTAAAAGCAAATCGATAACCCTTCTTCCATAACACAGCCTTTGCTGGATTAAACTCCTTCTGACGTCGTATCACAGGTTGACTTAAATCTGCATTAAAAAAACCCTACGTCCCTGGATCATCATAGGGCCTTGATTCTGCCGAGCTCTCGGAACTGCCAATCATAGAATTAACTCACAATCTTAATATCTTAAACAACGAATAAGAACTGCCCATGGGGATTGATCAGGGAAAGGTTTTCTTCATCTGTTCCATTTTCTATGTTCATATTATCTCTATTTTGGTTTTTAACATTATAATGATAAAATATTAAGTTTAAAATAGCATGGCTGCTAAGTTGACAATGAGGTTTTAATTTTATTTGTTTGACAGGGAGAATGAAACACTATGGAGAGAGATTGGAGATCTTAGACAGAAGCACACACAGCAACAGCAAGTAATCAGACAGGTAAAATATTTCTACTCTGGTTAAAATTCCATACAAAAAAAAATCATCGGATTAAAATGACTCCCTTAAAGCATTTGAAACAATTGGGTTATCTTTCCTTTAGTTTTTGACTGCAATAGCATTTTCAAGCTTGAATTTGCAACAAAATTGTATCAAAATTGATTTTATACCAGTTAATCTAGTTTACGTGATTTTGTTCCAAGTCAAAATTTGTTCAATAATTTAGAATTAATGTCTTTGTAAGAATTTGACTTGACTCTTTTAACAGTGTTGTATAACTTCCATAATTCAATGCATTCTTCTAATTCTCCTGCCTTTACTACATTGCATTAGTATCAACAGTCATATTGAGATGGATACCAATATGAGGGCAAATGTTACAAAACCTAATGTTGTGGTCCTTTCCTGATTTTTGAAACACCATTCTGGGCCTATGCCCAATCAGTTTCCCAAGTGACCCCTGCACTTAAATTCTCAATTTCTAATGTGTTATCTCTTACAATTTTAGAATGGCTTTTTTCTTTTTCTTTTGCTTTTATTGATCAGGCTACTTGTGGAAAGCACAAATTGATGTATGTGTTTTCATTGCCACAGAGCTTGCAGGTACTGTGGCATATTAATTTGAAGTTCAGAAATGCTGCTTCTCTGCCTCTAGCATTCATGGTCCAGAAAACCTCAGGAGTGAATTTAAAGAAGTGGTGTTTTTTTTTAAAGTTATAATTTTTTTGCAAATTCAAGTTTGAAAATGCTATTGCATCTAAAAGCTCTCCTCTGTTCCTTGGTCATCTGTCCTAACCTTGTGAATGCTTTCTCACTGAGCCATACTTCAACAACTTATAAAATGAAAAGCTTGGGATTAATTATCCTTGTATTGCATATCGCCTCTATCACCAATTTCAATTCCTGTCTTAATGTATCTGCTTAACCACGCTTCATGGTATTGTTGCCTCTTGACTTTACTGTTCAGCTATTCTGTCTCCCATCTACCACCTGCATGAACTTAAACTGATGCAAGACCTTTGTAATCGCAAACAAATTTAACCGACTGGTCCAAATTCATTTTCTTCCTGATCTTTTGCTATTGTCTCATTAATGTTTTGGATTTAAACTCCTCCATGACTTCCTTCTCTCATCTTCTATATACTTGTTTATCTTCCAGCCTTAATACTATCATTCTGCATCGCACATTTCTTCTGCAACACCATAGGGTTTAGTTAGCAAAGGGAGCCAAAGCTTTCTCTAATTATTCTAAGACATTATTTTAAAACCCTACCAATTAGATCAATAGAACAGGCCCTTCAGCTCTTCTAGTCTGTGCCGTACTATTATTCTGCCCGGTCCCAGTCCATAAACCTCCATACTTCTCCCATATATGTACATGCCCAAATTTTTCTTACATTAAAATTGAGCCTCCATTCACCACTTCAGCTGGCAGCTTTAACCCTTAACTCATGCCCTCTGGTTTGCTCTCACCTAACCTCAGTGGAAAATTCAGACGTGCATTTATTCCATCTATGCCCTTCATAATTTTATATACCTCTATCTCCCCTTATTCTTCTACGCTCCAGGGAATAAAGACTTAATCTGATTAGCCTTTCCTTGTAACTCGGTTCCTGAAGTCCCAGCAACATCTGAGTAAATCTTCTCTGCACTCTGTCAATCTTATTGACATCTTTCCTGTAGTAGATGATGAAAACTGCACACAATACTCTAAATTTGGTTTCACCCATGTCTTGTGTAAATTTACCATTTCATCCCAACTGCTATACTCAATACTTTGATTTATGAAGGCCAATATGCTAAAAGCTCTCATTACAATCCTATTTACCATTACGTATCTGTATGCCCAGATCCCTCTGTTCTACTGCACTCCTCAGTGCCCTATTTACCGTGAAAGTTGTACCATGGTTTATCCCTCCAAAATGCAACACCTCACAGTTGTCTGCAATAAATTCTACCTGACATTTTTCAGCCCATTTTTCCAGCTGATCCAGATCAGTCTGCAATAGATCAGTTTGAAATAGAACCATAGAATGCTACAGCACAGAAAACAAGCCATTCAGCCCTCATTCCGCTAGTCCCACTGACCTGCTCCCATTCCATAACACTCAAGACCTTTCTCATCCATATATTTATCCAATTTATTCTTAAAACTTAAGATCGAACTCGCATTCACCACATCAGATGGCAGCTTAGTCCATACTTCCAATCCTTCCTTGTCCAGAGTGCCTCCAATCTATGTGTCATCTGTAAACTTGCTGATGCAATTTACCATATTATCATCCAGATCATTGATATAGATGACAAGCAACAATGATCCAAGCATTGATCCCTGAGGCACATCATTAGTCACATGCATCCAGTCTGAGAAGCAATCATTCACTACCACTCTCTGGTTTCTCTCGTAGAGTCAATGTCAAATCCATTTTACTACGTCTCCATGAATACAGAGTATCTTCCTGACTCACCTCCCATGTGGGACCTTGTCAAAGAGCTTATTAAAGTCCATGTAGACAACATCCACAGACTTTCCTTCATCAACTTTCATGGTAACCTCCTCAAAAAACCTCTGTAAAATTGGTTAAACATGACCTACCATGCACAAAGCCATGTTGACTATCCCTAATTAGTCCCTGGCTAATTGTATGTCCAATCTCTTGGGTCACCTTCCAATAATTTGACTACTACTGATATCAGGCTTACCAGCCTACAATTTCCTGGGCTACCCTTGGAGTATTTTTTTTAAACAATAGAACAACATGTGGCTAAGGATATTTTAAATATTTCTACCAGGGACCCTGCAATTTCTACAGTAACCTCAAGATCCAAGGGAATACCTTGTCTGTCCCTGGGGAATTATCCACCTTTATTTGCCTTAAGAAAGCAAGCACTTCTCCTTAATCTGTTTTGATTCCATAACCTCACTGCTTGCTTTCTTTAATTCCCTTGACTCTGCCAGTTTCCTATGTAAATGCTGATGCAAAAAAAAACATTTAAGATCTCTTTCGGCGCCATACATAGCAGACCACTGATCTTCATGGGGATCAATATTGTCACTTACTCTCCTTTTCTCTTCATATACCTGTAGAAGCCCTTAGGATTTTCCTTCACATTATCTGCCACATGAACCACGTAACTTCTTTTTCGCCCCCCTGATTTCCTTCTCAATTTTTTTCTTGCATTTTTTCATACTCCTCAAGAATCTAATTTTATCCTTGTTGCCTATGCCTGCTATACACCTCTCTCTTCTTTTGAATCAGATCCCCAATATTGCTCAAACCAAGGTCCCCTATGTCTGTTAACTTTGCCTTTAATCCTGGCAGGAACACCTACCGAACACATCCTTGCCAAAAAACAACTTAAATCAATCCATGCTTTCTCGATCCTCTCCTCATTTCCTCATTGGCCTTTCTTCAGTTTAGAATCTCAACCCAAGGACCAGACCTATCCTTATTTAAAATTAATGAAATTAATGGCATTATGATCTCTGGACCCAAAATGTATCCCTACACATACATCTGTCACTTGTTCACTAATAAAAGATCCAGTATTGCACTCTCTCCAGCAGGTACCTCTAGATATTGATTTAGAAAACTTTCCTGATAAACTTTTGACACATTCTCTAAGTGATCCAGCTCTTTAACAGTATTGAACTCAGTCAATATGTAGTAAGTTAAAATCTCCTTTTATCTCAACTTTATTTCCTGTAGATGTCTGCTATCTCTTAACAGATTTGCTCCAAATCTTGCTGACTGTTGGGCAGTTTATAATACAGCCCCATTGGTGTAGTCATACCTTTTTTGTTCCTCAGCTCCACCCATGTAGCCTCAGTAGACAAGGCCTCTGGTCTGTCCTGCCTGAGCACAGCTGTGATATTTTCCCTGATGACAACACCACTCCTCCCACTTTGATCCTTCCTGCTCTATTGCATTTGAAAAACTTTGAGCTGTCAGGCCTGCGCCTCCTGCAACCAAGTTTCACTAATGGCTACAATGCATAATTTACTGCTAATCCATGCTCTAAGCTCATCTACAAAACACCTTGCATTGAAATAGACACAGCTGAAAATATTTCCACCAGGTACAACCTTTTGATTTCTGACTTTACATGCAGTCTTCACATCATCTTTTTCCTCTTCCGTTCCACTATCTGCTCTGGCACTCTAGTTCCTATCCCTTAAATCCACTGGCAAGCTTCCTGCAAAGATATTAGTCGCCCTCCAGTTCAGATGCAAACTGTCCTGTCAGAACAGATATCACCTTCCTGGAACAGTGCCCAGTGATCCAAAAACCTAAAGTCCATCTTCTTAAGCCATCTCTTTAGCCAAATTTAGCTGCATTATCTTCCTCTTTCTAATCTCACATAGATTGTTTTTTTACAATTCGAGTGGCCTTAATTCCTTTAAACAGTTTTAAAGGCACTCTATAACATCGATCAAAAGAAAGAAGTTGATTTTTCAGACTTGATTTTGAATTTTCAGCTAAATATTTACACTCTGTTTTTCAGATTATTAAATTTATCGTTAGTTTGGTGCAGAATAACCAAATTGTAACTTTGAAGCGGAAGAGGTATGCATGTTCTACTTTATGATTTTTTTTGTAACATTAGAGTCTAATATCTATTTCTATCATGTCCCAGTAGCTTGGAACCATTCTGGTTTCTACATAATTTAATTTAATTTATTAATATAATTTTAATTGAGATATGTTTGAAAGATTTCGGTTTTGTTTCTCTGCATAGAAGTTCACGAAATCAATAAAGCTCATTAATTTATTTCCCTCAAAAATTACAAACTATTTGCCCAACAAGTATTCTGCATTATGTTGTACATTGTGCAATGTTCATTCCCTTGCATATAAAAATGTATTTTCTACTAGATTTTAAATTTCAAAATTGAACTTTAGACTTCTGTTCTTCAATTGAAAAATGGCACAACTTAACAGCTCAAAATAATGCACTATGAAATTTCATCAGTGTTTTACTTGTAGCTCTTTCTTTCACAGTTGTGTTCTGCCTTCTGTCACAGTTTTTTTTTATTGGTGTAGATTTTTTTTGAGTGAAATGCTAGCTTTCTTTTTAAAATATTTTATTGAGTTTAACAAAAATCTTTTATACAAGGTATACTAATGATAACAAATCAAATCATATACATAACATTTGTAAATTAGAAGCTTACCCATAATTATTACATAACTTATTTTGATTAGGACATCAAATTCTATAATTATAATAGTTGAACCATAACTCGTACTATGTCCAAAAAAAATATTGAATACAAAAGTTATACAAATAATACACATAAAATTCTCTTATCTAAGATATTTTATACTTCTCTGATGTGATCATGTTGTTCTGTGATGTGATCCATGATCTGTAGTTTAACCCCCCCCCCATTATTCTTAATCGTAAAAAAGAAAAATAAGTTGTGTCCGAACTTAGAACATTTTTGAAAGGATCCAAACTTTATCAACTATTCATAAGACTAAATTATAACAATGCCCTTTGATTGCTTTATATGCTTTTTTCTCAAAGCGAATATATCTCTGTCCTCAACCTAGAAGAGAATCCTAGCAATTTTGAAGTGGAAAGATAATGTTTCACCCACTCGTATTTAATGTTTACATGATGTCATGTCTAATTTAATTTTGGAAAAAATTAGAAATATTAAAGATGCAAAGTCTGAATTTGAAACGTGTGGGTCCATTCATGGATTGTTATCATAATTTGAGGATTTAAATGGTGTGGATGCTTTGGGGATTTTCTGGTGTTTGGGGGCTGTTATTCGATTCATATTTACAATATATACAGATAACCTTATTTAGAGGGAGGGGGTAGATTAGCAGGGATATTTTTTACTTTTTATGACTGAGTGGATGCTTGCTAATTACTAATTACATTGAGTTTATGATTTGACAGCAGATATCAGTTTGACTTGATTATTGTTTTGGGATATTATTGAAGCGTGCAATTTCCTATCTGCTTAGTAACCACTGTATTAAAATTTAACTACCAATTCAAAGTATTTCTGCCCTTAACTTAGGCTAATTTAAAAAAAAGATTGTTATAGATTGAAGCAATATTTTTCTCACATGCAGCTTGATCATGTTAGTGAATTTCATGATAAAATAATAGGTGCAATATTAAAGTACATGAGTATTGTACAGTGTATCTGCCTAAAATGGCTTTTTTCATCTAGGATTCAAATACTGCTAATAAGATGTCACACACTATAGTCCTGATTGTAGATTTAATCTTTAACTGATGCTGTTTTACAGATTTCACTTATGTTTCAATTTTTTGATAGCAGTTCATAATCAGTAGACCTGAGATGCACTGTTAACCATCTGGCACATTTTGCCTTTGAGTTGAGAACTTTAATATTTAAATAAAAATTGTGAGGCATTTTTGCAATAATTCAGAGAGTTGAGCTACTTTATAGTGTACAAAAGATTTAAGTTTTCAAGGCACCATCAAAATGATTTTCTTCGACCTTGTGAATCAAGCTGTTAGTGATGCATTTTGGTATGGTGTAATGCTTTGGAGTCATGATGGCATGTTTTATATCTACTTTTCAAACGTGTGTTTTTGGGTTATATTGTTGGAAGAACATCTCTAGATATGATTAGGATATGATTTATTAACAAGTATTCATTATCAACCAATCTTGGTCTTCCATCTAGTCTTTCCTCGTGTGTATGTACAGTATATTAATAAAGTAGGAAACAAGAATTGCAGTGATTAACTCCTAATATTTTGGGAATGATGCATAGGTAGTCATGGCTCATCTATAAAGCTTGTGCATACTTAACTTTGCTTTCTTTACTTTAGGCCAATAATGATTAACACCTCTGGACCTTCTAAGCCAAAATATTTTCATCACAGAGTCAAAGAACCAGAGGAAACAACTCGTGTAAATAAGCCCTTTTTCTTTAAAGTTTTATCTTTTTCACCTTTTAAGATGATAGATTTGAAATAAATGTTAAAAATTGTATCCTTCCTTGTAGGTACCAGTGCATGGACCAAATGGTGTGAAGCAATGTGTTAGACCCTTAGATGATATTGTCATTTGTGACATCACAGACAAGCCAATAGAAAAACCTGAAGAAGATGAAGCATCTGCATTTGCTACTAACGAGTATGACTAATTCCCAATTAGTTCATGTTTTGCATATTTTAATTGTTTAATTCGGTTACAGAAATGTTTTTATTTTCAAATATAAATTTTAAAATTTAAATTTAGATATACAGGACAGTAACAGTCGCTTCCGGCCCTCGAGTCTGTTCCCCAAAAACACCCAATTGATCTACAAACCCCGTGCATTTTTGAAGGGTGGGATGAAACTAGAGCACCTGGAGGAAACCCAAATCGACAAGGGGGGGAATGTACAAACTTCTTGCAGCGTCGGATTTGAACCCAGGTTACTGACACTGTGACAGCATTGCACTAACCTCTTTGCTAACCGTGAAGGCAAATCACTTTGATGGGATTATACTGCAGCTCCCTCCCCCAACAGTCAACAAGAGATAGAGTAGAGAAAATGTAGACAAATCACAGAAAGATACAAGAAGGATGGTTTTACTTTCCCCAGTATTGACTTGGAGTGCTTTAGTGTGAAGGGCATAGATGGAGGGATTTGTAATGTGCATCCCAGATGATTTTTTTTTAAGCCAATAAGTGAATAGTCATTCTAAAAATGGGGCTCCACTGTATTTACTTTTTGGAAATTAAGGTGGGTAACTGGTGGAAGTGGGAGCATTTTGGGAATAATTATAATTCTGTAAATGGAGAAGACTCAGGGTAGTCTGCAAGTTGGGATCCAAAATTTGGGGATAGTTGATTTCAATAACATAAGACATGTTCTGGTGAAAGTAAAACAAGAACCAACAAGTGGGAATTTGTTCAAATGGAGATGATGAGAATTGAGGAACAACAGGTTACGATGAGATTATAAGATATGGGGATCTATGCCTAAGCATCCTTGAAGGCAACAGCACCAGAGGTAAATAAGGTGGTTGTGCATACATTTGAAATATTTGCTATTATCACGTTGGGGGAAAAGGATATAAGAGCAGGGAAGTTATGGTACAATGTTTTTAAACAATGTTTGGCTGTAGCTGGGGTATTTTTGTGCAATTCTTGTCACCACGCTGAAGGTAAGGGTCTGATGGTACTGCAAGTTACACAGGATATTCCCTGGTATGGAGCCTTTTCGCCATGAGCAGAGACTAGATAGCCCAGGTTTGAGAAGGCTACGGAAGGATGTGATTGAAGTAAACAAAATTGAAGAGGCCAGATGGTGAAAAACATTTCTCCATGACATCAAATGGAATAAGTTCAAGGTAGGTGGTAAGGGTTTAGAGGGGATGTGCTGGAATTTTTTTCACTGATTGTTGCTCTCTGGAACATACTGAATGGGGTGGAGGCAGGTAAGCTCACAACATTTTAAGAAATATTTAGATGAGTTATTGAAACACCATGGTATAAATGTTTATGGGCTGAATGCTTAAAAAAAGGATTGGAATATTGGTATTTGATCAGCAATGAACATGTTGTGGGGAGTATTTTTTGTGCTATATCACACTGACTATATACCATGTTATTAGCTTTCCTCCTTCAAATAAAAATAGGAAAATAGTATAATACCCTTGTGAATCTATACCTTTAACTTGTTCTTGCATATCAGAATTTTGTTACATCTCCTTAACTGGCAATCAAGCTGCCAAATGGCACTAACATGTTCTGCATGGACAAGTTGGACCAAAGGTCTGTTTCCATGCTGTAAAACTCTATGACAATGATAAACAATAGTTCATGGGAATTTTTATAATTAGTGTCACAGCTCTGCAGATAGCTTTGACTTGAACAAGATTTTTTTTGACAGTCCTTGGGTACTCTCTGAATACATGCTGGTACTTCCAAGAGTGTTAATTATGTCCATGCATATTCTGAATTGTCCCTTTTTTTATAGTAACGTTGGCATTGTATTATGTCTAATGTACTCTTTAAAATATTGCCATGTGTTTATATAATTTACTGATGCCAATGGATCTGCTCTTTGATTTTTTTTGGTATTAGCTACCCTGGGCTGGAATATTTAGACAGAGGTAAAATAGTTTCTTCTATCTATAGTCACTGTTCTACAGTGGGATTTTTTTTTTTGGCAATCCTGTAAGCAATAATTTGACAAACCAACTGAAGACTAAAAGATATAGCAGCAGAAGTAGGCCATTTGGCTCATTGAAGCCGCTCTGCCATTCCATCATGTGCTGATCATTCTCCCACTCAGCCCCCACTCCCTTGCCGTCTCTCTATAACGTATAATACCCTGATCATTCGTATTCCTATCAATTAAATACTCCATATGTCTTGGCCTAAACAGCCACCCATGGTAGTAAATTCCAAGGTTCACCACTCTGGCAAAAGAAATTCCTCACTCTCCTACCAGGGGAAATAACTTTGCCACATCCACTGCATCCAAGCCTTTCAGCATTCATAATGCTTCTCTGAACCCTCTCCAATCCCAGAATATCCTTTTGTAAATAAGGAGCTCAGAGCTGTACCCCATACTCCAAGTGAGGCCTCCCCAATGTCTTATAAAGCCTAAACATTACATGCATCCTCTTGTGTGCTATTCAATATATATGAGTGGCAATATTGCATTTGCCTTTTTCACCATTGACTCAGCCTGGAGATTAACTTTCAGAGTATCCTGCACGAGGACTTCCAAGTCCCTTTGTTCCTCCAAATTTTGAATTTTCTCCCCATCCAAATAATAGTCTGCCTTTTATTCCTTCTACCGAAGTGCATGACCATACACTTTCCAACATCGTATTTCATTTGCCACTTCTTGGCCCATTATCTAAATCTCTACAGCCTCTCTGTTTCCTCTTCACTACCTGCCCCTTCACCCATCTTTGTATTATCTGGAAACTTGGCTTCAAAGCCATTAACATTACAAGATAAAAATAAGTGGCCCCAACACTAAACCCTGTAGAACACCACTGGTAACAACAGGTAGCCAACCAGAATTGGATTCCTTTATTCCCACTGTTTCCTGCCAATCGCCCACTGCTCTACTGATAGGAATATGTTTCCTTTAATTCCATGGATTCTCATCTTGTTAAGTAGCCTCATGAGTGGCACCTTGTCAGAGGCCTTTTGAGAGTCCAAATACACAACATCCACTGCATCGCCCTATCTATCCTACTTGTGATCTCTTCAGAAAGTCACAATAGTTTTGTCAGGCATGATTTTCATATAAGGAAACCATCCTGACTTGGGGTATTTTTTCATGTACCTCCAGGTATTCAGTAACTTCATCCTTGGTAATCCACTCCAATAACTCTTGACGTCAGCCAAAGGTCTATAATTTTCTTACTGTTGCCTCGTTCCTTTAAACAGTGGAGTGACATTCGTGATCCTACAGTCTACCAGAGCCACGCAAGAATCCATTCATTCCCGGAAGATCATTACCAATGCCTCCATAATCTATAGCTACCTCCCTCAGAATGCGAGGGTGCATTCTATCTGGTCTAGGAGACTTTCCTACCCTTAGACCATTTAGCTTTCCAAGTACATTCTCTTTTGTGATCTTGACTGCAGTCACTTCTCTTCCCAGAGACCCATGAGAGTTCAGTATGCTACTAATGTCTTCCACAATGAAGGCTGATCCAAAATAATCATTCAATTCTTCTGCCATGTCCTTTTCTCCCATTACAATTTCTCCAACATTGTTTTCTATTGGTCCTATGTCTACTTTGGTTACTCTTTTTTTAAAAAAAAAGCTTCACAAGATAAAGGAATAAAGCAGACCATTCAGCTCTTCAAGTCTGCTCTCTGAGCTAAACCATTCTCACATCTAGTTCCAGTTTCTGGCCTTTTCCTCATATCCCTTAATACACTGACTAATTAGATACCTATCAATCTCCTCCTTAAACTCCCCCAATGATCAGGCCTCCACAACTGTATGTGGCAACGAATTCAACAAATCCACAATCCTCTGGCTAAAGAAATTTCTCCTCATCTTTGTTTTAAATCCTTTCAGTATTCAAAATATTTCTGAGATCCCCTCTCAATCTTCTATACTCCAATGAATACAATCCAAAAGCCACTAAATATTCTTCATATGTCAGCTCTTGCATTCCAGGAATCATCCTGGTAAATCTTCTCTGTACTCTTTCCAACATCATTACATCCCTTCTAAGATAAGGTGCCCAAAACTATACACAGCACTCCAAATGAGGTCTCACCAGTGCCCCATAGAGCCTCATCAACACCTCTTTACTCTTGTACGCTATTCCTCTTGAAATGAATGCCAACGTAGCATTTGCTTTCTTTACTACCTATCCAACCTGGTGGTTAACCTTTGGGTTATCCTGCATGAGGACACCCCCCCCACAAAGTCCCTTAGCACATCCTAATTTGGAATTTCTCCCCATTCAAATAATAATCTGCCTGTTTATTTCCTCTTCCAAAATGTACAACCATACATTTCTCAAC
Source organism: Narcine bancroftii (assembly GCF_036971445.1). NCBI lineage: Eukaryota > Metazoa > Chordata > Chondrichthyes > Torpediniformes > Narcinidae > Narcine > Narcine bancroftii. The sequence continues at coordinate 182,352,077 of NC_091474.1, forward strand.
ATTGTATCTCATCTGCCATTTTTTGGCCCACTCTCCTAAGCTGTCCGAGTCTCTACAACCTTGGGGTTTCTTCAACATTTCCTACTCCACTACTTATTGATGTCATCTGCAAAATTAGCCACAAATCCATTCAATCCATAATCTAAATCATCAATATGCATTGTAAAAAGAAGCAGTCCCAACCCTGACTCTGGCAGAACACCACTAGTAACAGCAACCAACCAGAACAGGATCCCTTTATTCCCTCCATTTGCTTTCTGCCTATCAACCAATGCTCCACCTAATCGAATATCTTTCCAGTAATTCCATGGGCTCTCATCTTATTTAGCAGCCTCTTATGTGGCACCTTATCGAAGGTCTTTTGAAAATCCAAATACACAACATCCACAACTTCTCCCTTGTCCATCCTAATAGAGATTACCTCAAAAAATTTCAATAGGTTGGTCAGGCAAGATCTTACTTTCAAGAAACCATGCTGGCTTGGACCTATTGTGTCATGCACCTCGAGGTATTTCATAACCTCGTCCTTGAGGATTGACTCCAATAACTTCCCAACCACCGACTTCAGAATAATAGGCCTATAATTTCCTTTTCTCTGCCTCCCTCCTTTCATAATCAGTGGAACTGTATTTGTGACCTTCCAATCCTCTAGAACCATTCCAGAGTCTATTGATTTCTGGAAAATCATTTCCAATGCGTCCACAATCTCCAAAGCCACCTCCTTCAGAACTTGTGGGTGTACCTCATCTGGTCCGGGAGACTTGTCTATCCTTAGTCCATTGATCTTACTAAGAGCTACCTCTCTTGTAATCTTAACTGTACTTAATTCTATTCCCTGAGACCTCTATCAGGTATATTGCTATTGCCTTCTTCAATGAAGACTAACGCTAAGTACTCATTTAGTTCTTCTGCCATCTTTTTGTTACCCATTATAATTTCTCCAGCATCATTTTCAATCAGTCCTATATCTACCCATGTCTCTTTTACTCTTCGTATATTTAAAAATATCTCTTAGCGTCCTTTTGTTTATTTGCCAACTTCCTTTCATAATTCATCTTTTCTTTCCTATTGACTTTCTTTGTCTCTTTCTGTAAGTTTTTCAAGATTCCCATTCCTCTGTTTTTCCATTAATTTTTGCTTCCTTGTGCTACATTAGCGCCATTTTTCCATTCATAATTTTCTTTTTTTTCTTAGAATGTATCTCTCCTGCATTTTTTCTTGTAGAAATATCATCCAATTCTGCACTACCATCCCTCCATTAAGCTTACTTTTCCAGTCAACATGGGCTAGTTCCTCTTTCATTCCCATTGTAATTTCCTTTCGTTCAACTGAAATATTGACACACCTGATACCAGCTTTTCCTTTTCAAATTTGAAACTGAACTCGATCATAATATTATCACTATTTCCTAAGAGTTCCATTACCTTTAATTCCTTAATCACCTCCAGTTCATTACACATCACCCTATCCAAAACTGCCTATCCCCTGGTGGGGTTATCAACAAGCCATCCTGTAGGCATTCTATGAACTCTCTCCTGAGATCCAGTAGCTTCCTGAATTTCCCAATTCCCTTTCATTAAAATCTGTCATAATTATTTTAACATTTTCCTTCTGACATTCTTTTTCAATTTCCAGTTCTAACTCATAGTTATTTCCTGGCTGCTGTTTGGGGGCCTGTATATAACTGCCATTTTACCCTTGCCATTTCTTAACTCAACCAATAGGATTTTACCACTTCTGACCTTATATCCCTTCTTTCTAGAGATTGAATATCATTGCTTACCATAAGGGCCACGCCACCCCCTCTATCTCCCTACCTACATTGTGTACCCTTGGACATTCAACTCCCAATCACATCTATCTCAGTGATGGCCACAATGTCAGTGATATTATTTTTTAACCTCTTTCATAATTCATCTTTTCCTTCCTAATTGGCTTCTTAGTTGTCTTCTCTAAAATTTTAAGTTTCCCAGACCTCTATCTTCCCACTATTTTTTGCTTCCTTGTGTGCCCTCTCTTTTGCTTTTACTTTGGCTTTACCTGCCCTCCTCTGCCGCAATTTCTCATTTTTCAGTCAACAAATTTCTTTCTTTTTCGTATATACCTGTCCTGCACTTTCCGTATTTCTCACAGAAACTCCAGCCATTGCTGATCTGCTGTGTTCCCCATTAGTGTGCTTTTCCAATAGACTTGGGCCATTTCCTCTCTCATGTGACTAACTTCATTTGCTCCACTGAAATACTGACACATCAGACTCTAGCCTCTCCTTTTCAAATTTCAAAGTGAACTCAATCGTATTGTGATCACTGCCTCCTAAAGAGTCCATTACCTTAAGCTGTCTAGAGCATTACACAACACCCAATCCAGAACAGCCAATCCCCTGGTGGTCTAATGAGTAAGCTCTCCAAAATGCCATCCTGTAGGCATTTCATAAACTCTGTCCTAAGATCCAGCACTGACCTGACTTTCCCAATCTACTTTGATGTTAAAATCCCCCATGATAATTATAACGCTGTTCTTCTGACTTGCCTTATCCATTTTCAGTTGTATTTTGTAGTCCTCATCCTAGCTGCTGTTTGGAGGCCTGTATATAACTGCCATTAATATCCTTTTACCATTCTTAACTCAACCCATAAATATTCTACCTCTTCTGATCCTTTATCCTTTCCAATTATTTAATATTGTTGTTTACCAACAGACCTATGCTTATCCACCACCCCCTACCCCTTCCATTCCCTCCCAACCTATCCTTCCAATACACTGTGCGTCCTTGGACATTCAGCTTTCAATAACATCCATCCTTTAGCCACAACTCTAATGGCCACAACATTGTTCCCTCCAATTTGTAGCAGTACTGCAAGATCACCACCTTGTTTCGAATTCTACATGCATTTAAGTATAAAACCTTCAGACTAATTTTTAAATGTGCTGTGTCAACATCATTCCTGCAGCTTCTATTTTCTCTTATTTCCTGCCTGTAATCCTTGCTGCACACTATCTTTGCTTTACTGTTGTTTTCCCCTTCTTCAGCCCTAACACTCTGCCAAACGATTTTAATTCCTCCCTAACTGTTGTATTAAACCTGCCCACCAGGATATTTGGTCCCCTTTAGATTCAGGTGTGACCCATCCCTTTTTTGTGTAGGTTGCACCTTCCCCAAGAGATCCCAATGGTCCAAGAATCTGAAGCCCTGCCCCCGCAACAGTTTCTAATTCACGCATTTATCTGACTGATATCACTGTTCTTGCCCTCACTAGCACATTGCACAAGCAGTAATCCTCACTGACCTATCAAGGAAAGCTGATCGTAAATTCACCAATCAGCCCTGAGGGGGCTTTGACCACACCCCTCAGCTTGAGAATAAAAGCAGGGATGTGAGCCCATAAAGATCATTGTTAACTACACTCAACTGGGGTTCATGTCGTTTTTTCTGGGACAGCGCGTTCTTTCTGAACTAACTTGCATACAGCTGTAACCTCCTAAACTATAGGCTCCACAGAGCCATAGTTTGGAGCAGCAAGCTACATTACTTCTAATGTCTTCTACAATGAACACTGATGCAAAATTCTCACAGTTCCTCTGCCATTTCCTTGTCTCCCATTATAATTCTTTCATTGTTACTTTCTATCTATCCTATATCTAATCTAATCTGCTGTGTTCCCCATTAGTGTGCTTTTCCAATTGACTTGGGCCATTTCCTCTCTCATGCGACTGTAATTTCATTTACTCCACTGAAATACTGACACATCGGACTCTAGCCTCTCCTTTTCAAGTTTCAAAGTGAACTCAATCGTATTGTGATCACTGTCTCCTAAAGAGTCCATTACCTTAAGCTGTCTAGAGCATTACACAACACTCAATCCAGAACAGCCAATACCCTGGTGGTCTAATGAGTAAGCTCTCAAAGTGCCATCCTGTAGGCATTTCATAAACTCTGTCCTAAGTTCCAGCACTGACCTGACTTTCCCAATCTACTTTCATGTTTTTAAAAATAAAACCTCTTGTACATTTAAAAAAAAACTTTGTATCCTTTTTGACCTCCTTCCTATTTTTTCTTTTCCTAATGACCTTCTTAGTTGCCTTATGTATGCTTTTAAAAGCATCCCAGTCCTCTGTCTTTCCACTTGTTTTATTTCCTTGCATGCCCTTTCTTTTGCATTTACTTTGCCTTTGACCTCTTGTCTGCCACAGTTGTTTGATTTTTTTTTATCTCTTCCTTGAAGAAAGCTTGGTGATGCTAATAATGGGGTGTCAAAGTGAAAAAAGTCATAGTTGAGTGTGGATGGACTTAATAGAACCACACAACTGGGGAAATTGTAGAGATCCACAAACTGACATTTAAATTGTTTGAATTACATGATAGCTAACCTTTGTTGGAAAATTGCAATGTTGAAAGATTAGGTACTGTTGGTTCAATGGATTATAAAAAGTCCTATTCATAATTTTAATTTTTGTATATCTGTGTGAAAAATACACTGCTTTAAAAAAAATTCTAAAATTCCATGAATCATTTGTTGAATTCAGTGTTTTGTGTACTTTTTTGAACTATCCAGAATCGCAGAGCAGGATAATTCTTTGCATGAAGTGAATTCTAAAAATCGGGAACCAATTCCATCATGCGAGATAATGGATGTATGTAGTACTGACAATGTTATGAACACTATAGTAAACGACAATGTTGACTCAGCAAATACTGAATCATCAATAAGTTCTGAAGATCCTATATCCATGATGGATTCTATTTTGAAAGAAAGTGCAGTTATTTCACAGAACATAAATCTTCTTGGCAAGTGAGTGAAATTGAGCATTATGAGTTTTGTCATGAGGCAGGTTCTCTTAGTCTACTGGCAACATTTTTTTAAAAGCATAAGTGAAGATTAATTGCAATTGTTTATTCACTATTAATAACTTGCTTCATGGCTGTTGCATTTGTCTGCTGAAGTAATTGCATTAATTTGTAGATTGTAAAGTATTGTTGAGTTCTTAATTCGGAGATAAATGTAAATTGATTTCTATGTGTATTGTAGTAGCTGTCTGTGACATTCCTTTTAGGACTGTGAGTGAAGTTAATGTCTTCCTGACATTGTGTTCTTAAACGTACAGTATACTGAGTTTGAACATGCAGGTAGATCAGCACTGTGAATTGTACAATGCAGAATTGCACACAACTGGCTCTGAATTGTTTCATGAGTACATTTTACAACAGATGAATTCATGAATACAATTTTTTTTGTTTTAGACTTGGTGAGATTAATCATTTTTTTGCTCTTGTTTACATCCTTGCAAGAAAACTTCCATGAAACTGAATCAACACCATGTGAACATTAACAAGCATTAAACAATCTCTTGCAGGGTGGAACTTATGGATTATTTGGACAGTATTGACTGTAGTTTAGAAGATTTTCAGGCTACGTTATCTGGCAAACAGTTCAATGTGGATCCAGATATTCTATCAGATGTAAGTACCCATCATGTAACTAGGTATTTGATTCCAAATCTAAACTGGATTTATCACTTTACCAGATGATAACTATCTGTACACAACATAAAGCTGCACCTTAGATTTTATTTTTATAGCATTTTGAATTATATTTATGGCATTTAACTAATGTAGCTGATGTTCATTTTGGCTAGTAGTGTGTTTATAGAGGCTGATAGGCATTATTAATGCTCCAGAAAAGTGTTAAGAGCAAGAATATAATTTGCTCTATCTTGTGCTAATAAGAAGATGCAATTTGTTAATATAAAGTCTGTTGCATTGATAGCTCATACTCTTGCAATAGATCACATTGCTTTCTGGCTTGGTTACTTATCAAACTTAATTTTTCTTTCCCTTGTCTGGTCAAGTCAGGGCCTATTTTATCCAGTATTTTTCTTCACTACATCAAAGGCACTGATATTGAATGCATTTTATTCTGACCATCGAAATCTGGTATGATGATTTAAAGCTTCTAGAAACCTGGTTTCTTATAAAACAAGATAGTAATTCAGTACCATTCACATCCTGAAGTTCAGCTTGAGGTGCTATATATACTGCATACATATAGAGTGTGTGTGTATACAAGTAAGTGTATATTGTTTGGATGACTGGTCATTTTTTTAAAAACAGACCAGTAGCAACAGCAAATCACTTGTAACAGTGTTTAAACAACAACAAACAAGAGAAGGCTTTTTAAACATTAAAATCATGTTTAATTCTCACAAAAAAATGCTGGCTGCAGCCGATCACAGACACCTCCCCACTGAGGTCCTGCTTCTGCCTGGGACGCTACTCTCCTTGATGACACTGAGACAAGGGATTCTCCTGACCGCTTGTGGCTGGGAGACAGTGCCACACAGTTTGAGAGGGAGAGTTGGAAAAAAAAGTCAATAGGGGTAGGTAAAAAAGAAATGGAAAGAGAGAGGGGAGGGAGTTACCTGAAACAAGGACAATCGTCATTCTAATTTCATGTTGAGTGAATTTTTTTCAATCTTTGGTCAGTTCAGATCTGAAAAATTTTCGGATAAACGAGGATTTCTGATTTGTTTCAGATATCCTCATTTATCCAAAATATTATTTTTTTTTCGCATAAATGAAGATTTTGGAATTGTACTGTGTGTGTGTAGATGTATATATAGGAGAGAGAGAGAGAAAGAGATCTATCTCTCACTTGGTGTGTCTCTGTCTCTTGATCTATTGAGATAGATATATAGATATATGTGTGTATATTTATACATTTCATATGTTCACTCACCTCACTCACTCATTAAGTTTGTATTAGCTTCTCTCCTGTAGATTAATAGATTAATCATTGATAACCTGCTGGTGCCCAAGAAGAGTCCAATAACCTGCCTTAATGACTATCGACCAATAGCACTTGCATCAACAGTGATGAAGTGTTTTGAAAGGCTGATGATGAAGCAGATCAGCTCCTGTCTGAGCAATGACATGGATACATTCCAGTTTGCCTTTCGTAATAACAGGTCTATAGCCGATGCCATCTCACTGGCTCTACACAAAACCCTTGAACACCTGGATGGCAAAGATGAATACATCAGGATGCTTTTTATTGACTACATTTTGGTATTTAACACTATCATCCCCTCAAAACTGATCAACAAACTCCAAAACCTTGGAGTTAACACCACTCTGTGTAATTGGATCATTGATTTCCTCACCTCCAGACCACAATCAATGAAGATTGGTAAGAACTTCTACTCCACAATCTCGATCAGTACCAGAGCATCACAGAACTGTGTTCTTAGCCCCTAGCCTTACTCACTGTACACCTATGACTGTGTGGCTTGGTACAGTAACACCATCTATAAATTTGCAGACAATACCACAGTAGTGGGTTGTATAAAGGGGATAAATCAGCATACAGAATGGATACTGAAAACTTGGATGAATGGTGCACCAACAACAACTTTGTACTCAATGTCACCAAAACTAAAGAGCTGATTGTTGTCTTCAGGAAAGCCAGAGGTATACAATCCAGTGATCATTGGGGGATCAGAGATGGAGAGGGTGAACAAATTTAAGTTCTCGGAAGTCACTACATCAGAGGATCTTTCCTGGACCCAACACACCAATGGCATTGTGAAGAAAGCACGTCAGCGCCTCTACTTCCTCAAGAGTTTGCGGAGGTTTAGTAGGACATCAAAAACCCTGGCAAATTTCTACAGAGGTGTGGTGGAAAATGTGCTGACCGGCTGCATCACAGTCTGGTATGGAAACACCACTACCCCTGAGTGTAAAGCCCTCCAAATGGTAGTGGACACAGCCTAGGACAGGCAAAACCCTCCCCACTATTGAGTATATCTGCAGGGAACGCTGCCGTCAGAGAGCAGCAGCAATCATCAAAGACCCTCATCAGTTGGCATACGCTCTATTCTCGCTGCTGCCATCAGGAAAGGGAGTATAGGTGCCACAAGACTCACAACACCAGGTTCAGGAACAGCTGCTATCCCTCCACCATCAGACTCCTCAACAACAAACTTAATCAGAGACTTATTTAAGGACTTTTGTGCATTTTATTGATTTTATTTTTGCTCCCTCTGTATTGCAGTCAGTTTGTTTATATTTGTAATCTGTTTACAGTTTTGTTTGTTACATATTTTATGCTGTGTACGGTTTATTTTTGCACTACCAATTAGTGGTAATTCTGCTGTGTCTGCAAAAAGGAACCTCTGAGTTATATCTGATGTCATGTGTGTACTCTGACAATAAATCTGAAATGTTTGACTTTGTGTCCTTCCCAGAAAGGATTCATGAAATCTTGAAAGTTTAATTAGGATTTAAATTATCTGATGTACTGCTGAATAACTTTTTGGGTTCAGCCCAGACAATTACCACATGAAAGAATTGAAACTTAATGACATTTTAAATTTGAATAGGCAGCCTATCAGATTCATAAACATATTCAATTTAATGCAAGAAACACTCCATGCTTTCCTAGGGCACAACACTTGCCCTCCTAAGGAAAGCAAGCATTTTTTAAATAAACAAACCTAACTATGAAATATTTTCAGATGTAATTTAAAAAAAAGAAAATAGAAACATCTGTAGGCAATCAGGCCATTCAAGACAGCGATAGCATTTAACGTGATTGTGGCTGATTGTGCTGGCCTAAATGTCTCTTCTATGCCATTTGTCGAAACACACACTTTCCTCAATCTATCAAATATTTATTAACCTTCACCTTGCATACTTGCAACAATCCAGCTTCCATCATCTTCCAGGTAGAAGTTCTAGAGATTCACTGCCCTCTTTGAGGGGTGGGTGGGGGGTGGGGGTGGGGGGTGGGGGGGGGGGGAATTCCTATGTACCTTGATTTTAAATCATTACCCTTTATTTGTAATGATATAACCTTATTTGGTACCTTTTCACTGAGGAATTTCTTCCAATATTTACCTTCTAAAACTCCTTGGTATCTTATTTTAGAATAAAATCATCCTGTAGCGTCTGCTAACGTTAATGCTACCAAAATGAAAGACGTGCACACAGCAAGAGGCCTTGGGGAGTGAGGTCAGCACGTTATGGCGTTACTCCCCTTCCAGTGGTGTGCCACTTGGAAGCAGCACTGCTCCCACAAATATGTATGGCATGGACTTAAGAAAGAAGTTGCAAAGTGGGCCTGGAAGTTTACTCACTGTCAAACTTCTATAAAAATCAGTGCACACCAAGGTGCCTCTTCAATCTTTCCCAGCAGTGCACCGATGTTTTGAGCATGTTCATATAGACCTGATCGGACCCCTGCCAGTGTCTCAGAACAGAGATACATCCTCACGGTCATAGACAGATTCATGCAATGGCCAGAGGCCATCCCATTGCCATCCAGCCATGCTGAGACATGCACCAGAGCATTCATTGCCAACTGGATCTTAAGATTCTGAGTTCCCACACACATCACCTCAGACCACAGAGTGCAATTCACCTCCACGTTATGGACTGCCCTTGCGCGCTTTTATGGCACCCAACTGCATCATACCACAATGTACCACCTGCAATCCAATGGCCTTGTGGAAAGTTTCCACCAGCAACTCAAGATCACGCTCAAAGCCCAACACACTGGGCCCAACTGGGTAGACCAGTTGCCATAGGTTCTGCTGGGAGTGTGCACTGCCCCAAAGGAAGACATCCCAGCGTCCTCCACAGAAATGGTTTACGGTTCCGTTCTCTTGGTTCCAGGAGACATTCACGTCTTGTCCTACTCCTGCCCTTTGAATCTGGACGTAATTCAGCAGCTTTGACACCACATTGCAATAAGAAAACCAATTCCAACCAACTGGGGTGGAACCTCCAAACAGCATGTGCCTCCAACCCTCCTTGACACTGACTTTGTGTTCGTGCATAGACAGCCCCCAGGAATGCCATTGCAATGGCCATATGATGGCCCTTTCTGCGTGATCAAAAGGGATGGGATGCTGTACACTTTAGACACTGGGGGACATTCTCAGCTGTTTAGTATAGACAGACTCAAACCAGCACATGTGGACCCTACTACCTCTATTCACTGCCCCCAGCCGAGGAGACGAGGGCGTCCACCTAATGTGCATGCAGCCGGTTCATCTCTTCTGGGCGACAATTATGGGGGGGGGTTGGTGTAGTGAGCCAAGTGGCCGCGTAGAACAGTGGGCTGAACTGTTGCCCGTGCAGCGCTGTCGGCTTGGTCGCCGCTCACTCACCTGTCCGGGAGGAGCGCACAGCACTGCAGGCTGGGTCGCGGCGCACTGGGAAGTTGGGTACTCACCTCCAAGATGATGCAGGGCTCCCAACATTATTACTTTAGGACATGCGCCCTTCAGATAAGTTGCAGGCACAGGGTGATGTCACTTCAGATCCCAGGTGGGAAGGGATTTAAAAGAGGCAAATTTGAATAAAGAGTCTTTGCTGACTAACCACTGTGTCTGGTGAATTGATTTAGTAGCTCTACTGAGTAGTTGCTACAGATGTGCCTTTTTTAAATTTTTTTTAAATGTAAAGGATATTTGTGGCCTTTGTTATTGGAAGTTTAGATCATTATAAAATGTATGATCAAGGCAAGTGCATTCCTCTTGGCAAATTGTATTTTTCTTTTGTACATCTGGTTGAAGAATTATAGAGTCCACTTTATCATATTTTCTATTGGATGGTTTCTTGTGGAATGAGAATAAAAATTAATGTACTATTTTGTGAAATAAAATTAAGGAAATGTTTTTTTTAAATTGCAGCAGCAAGAGAATACCAGCTAGCAAAAAAAAAAGAGGAAAATGTATTGCCATTGCACTTTATCATTACAGATGTTATTTTCTGGCTGAGATTCTTGAGTTTTAGAACCTGAATCAAAGGGAGGTAGCTGAAATATAATTCTTTTGAATATATCTGGAAACTTGAAAAAATTTACATGGCAGAATATATTACTGTTATTTGCCTTTGTCATCCTCTCTCCCCTCTTATAAGTGAAACTGATACTGTGGCACACTCGGTGCTTCCATAGTGTGAGACTTTCAAATTGTCAGACGATTGGTGAGTTCAGAAAGAGTGGGGAAATGGGGTGTGAATTTAAGGCAAGTGGAAAAGAACTGAGTTTTACTACTCATGTATAAATGTGTAGATGCCCTTTCTGTATTATGGTTTAAAGTCAATAAAATATGTGGCAATCTTATTGGCTAATATGAATTGTAGTTTCCTCTTAAAGACCAAATCCAAACTCCTCTCTTCCAGGAGTTATTTAAAAGATGGTTAGTGAGGTACTGCTTAATACCCTCCATAATGTTTGGGACTAATACCCTGTTTTCCTTTATTTGCCCCTATGCTCCATTTTTAAATTTATAATCAAACAATTCAGGTAATTAAAGTGCACATTCCAGATTTTCTTCAAGGTATATATTGCTACACTGCTACTGAAAGAACACACAACCAGACAGGTTGAGCTCAGTGAGCAGAAAACTGGTTTATTGCAGGCTGCTGGGCTGGACTTATACTCCCAGCCCAGACCTGGCTGAGAACTGCGCTGGGGGGCGCTGACGTCACCTAGGCGTCACGTGGTCCCCCAGCGCGGGCTTCTGAGCCCTGTGCTGAGAAGGGGAAACCTCCGACGGCACCATTTTGGCCGGCTGCCCCGCCGCATGGATTACAAGCGGGGCCAGTTCGCCTGCCTAGTGGTGTGCCGCCACAACAGTTTGGTTTGACTATATTGAAATTACATAGTCCCTCATTTCAGGGCACTATAATGTTTGGATCATTTGGTGCTTGTGAGTACTCAAGCATGTTTAATTGCATCATTGGTGCAAGTATAAGAGAGATAGACTTGCTAAGCTTTGATCATCTTTGGAGTATGTAGTTGCCATTTTTCAACTTAAAACTAAGGAGCACAGGGGCAAATAAATGGAAAATAAAGTCCCAAACATTATGGATGGCATTATATACAGCATTAGAACTAATCATGATTCCATTACTTTAAAAGGATTTTGTTATAATTTTTTGTGTGTTAGGTATCGGGAGCTAAAGACTGTCTTAATGGAACAGAATCCAAAATGGATGAAAGCAAATCTTCCAGTACTGGTTAGTCATCATAGAAATTATTATATATCTTTTGCCATTAGCAATTGTAAACAAGAGGTGGTTTTTACTGTTGCTTTTCAGGGTTCCTTTTATTGTCACATAATAATACATTAAATATCATATACATGATGTACAACTTTTGACTGCTGTAAGGCAGAGTTTCCATGAGCATTGCTTGGCACCCCTAACAATAAAAGAGCAAAAGAAAGACCCTACAGAGACTGTTTGTCTGTGGATTCACCTCCAGTGCTCCCACAGCCACACTAATCCCTGTTCAATCTATTGACAACCCGAGCTCCAGTAAGATCGAGAAGCCTTCAGCACTGAAGTTCCTTCAGGAGCCCTTCTTGGCCTCAGTACCCACTCAAATCACAGTTCCGATGCCTGGTTCCCATAAGCCAGTCTCCAGCAGCCCACAGCCTATGTGAGTCATTTGAATGCAAGTCACCAACAACCTACAATCTATGTGGGTTCATCACCCACTGAGCCCCTCGCTGGTCTGCTGCCATGCTCTTCCTCCCTTTAGGGTTGTCTCCCATGCTTCCCCTTCTCAACAGAGGGGTCTTCCCCCATTTCTGGTGCCCTGTGCCAGCCTGCAACCCCTCTGAGCTGCCCAGCACAGAGGCCACCATCTGGGCACAGACCCTGCAGTTGCAGGATTTTAATTCAAAACTCCATTAGCTCCTTTAACATGCTGTGTAAAACTTGAATGGAGCCTTCAACTTGAGGACTAGGCGATTGGACCTTTCAGAGCAGAGCCTGTGTCTTCACCTCTCACTCTCCTGAAACCATGAGCCTCCTAACTGGCCAATGAAGTGCCTGATGCCTTCTTCTCCACTCCGTCAATCTGACTTTCCACTTTATGATCTTTCCTGTACTCTAAGGATTCTCTTCTGCAACACCTTCAGAGTTTAACCATTTAATGTGTATGTCCTACTCTGGTTTGACTTATCGAAGAACAATTCCTCATACTTGTCAAAGTTAAATTCCATTTGCCACTACTCAGCCCCTCCTTCCCAATTGATCTAAATCCTGTTGTAAACTTCAATATCGTTAATGTCTATTATAGCAATTTTGGTGCCATCTGGAAATTTACTAATCATGTTAACTCCATTGTCATCCAAATAGTTAAAGATATCAAACAGTGGACCCAGCACTGAACTATACAGTCACACATCTCTAACCAGAAAAGTAACCCTCCACTAAGACTCCCTGACTCCCTCTAAGTCTGTTTTAAGCCCAATTGGACTGAACTTTGGATTCCATGTGATGTAAATTTCTAGCCTAACTCATGGGAGACTTTGACCAAAGCCTTGTTAAAGTCCATATATACACCTTTGACTACCACTCTTGGTCAACTCTGGAAAAACGATCACATTCTGAAACACAATCTGCCATGCACAAATCCATACTGACTACGTCCATTAGCTCCTGAACATCCAAATTACAAGTAATATATTCCCATTACTGACAAGATTGCCACAAGCTCCTTGTGGCTTGTCCTCACTGTCCTTATTAAATAACAGTACATTAGCTACCCTCCAGTCTTCTGGTACTTCACCTGAGGCCAAAAATATTGTAAATATCTCTGCAAGTGCCTCTGTAATTTCATCTCCAGCTTCCCACAAGGTCTAAGGGTGCACTTGTTTAGGCCCTGGGTATTTATCTGCTATAATGTGCTCCTTGGCTGCCAACACAGTAAATATCCAGAGTGTTGCAACTCTGCTTCAACAATCTTCTCCACAGTAAAAATTGATGAAAAACTGTGGCTCCACACAAAGATGGCATGACCTTTAATGGGTGCAAATCTCTCATTGTCACCCTTTTTCTTATAAGTATACCTGTGAAATCTCTTTGGTATTTTTTATTTTTCCTCCCTCCAGATTGTCTTTTTGCCCTTCCGGTTTTCCTGCTAAGAGGACTCCTCCACCTCTTGTTCTCAAGGGATTCACTTGATGCAGACTGCTTAAGTTTTAAGTTTGCCTCCTTTTTCCTGACTGAACCTATAATCTCCCATCTTAAGCCAATCTTGGAATTCCAATGATAAGAAAAATTGTAGAGTTTTTTTTTGTTTAATTTAGATCTTAATACTTTCAACAAATGTTATGTTCAAATATCATAAACTGTATTTGGTTTATTTGCAGGTAAGCAGTTGATGCAATACAATATGTATCCTGTACTAGCTTTTCTTGATGGAACAACCTCAGCTATATTAGAAAAGGAACATCATGCTCCAGGCCATAAGAGAAATGAGTTAGTTGAAGGAGAAAAGGAGAAAAAAAAGACAAGCCAACTTTTTAAATTAGAACCTCTCACAGAAGAAGAGGCAAGAGAGGAAACATTGTTTTACTTGTGTGAACTGGCACCTTCAAGTACATTAAGCTAATAATGAACTTAATACTTGAAACGTTTAATTTATTAGTTTGTGTAGTTCAGGCCTTGTATTGCAATTCTTGTAAATATGTTGCACTGTTTTTGCTAATATATTGCCAAGTACTTGTCCCTGTGTTCTTAAATATAGCTGCATTTCTGATGGAGTTAATTATGTTTAAGTGACCATTAAGTACTATTGCTGTGGCATTACTGAGCATTGTTTTATTTTTGTTACTGATAGCAATGTATGGAATTGAAAATTGTTTTTTTTACCCAAAACCAGCTTGGGATAATTAAAAGCACGACCCTACATTCCATGGTTTAAAACTATTAGAACTGTATGTACTATTCTGTTAGCTTGCACTTGTAAGATGTTCATCAACATAAATACTGTAGCCAGGTTCCTGATAGTCTTAGCACCCAGAGTAGAAATACTACACCTCCAAACATGAGAATCAATATTGTTTTCTACTTCAAATATTAATGAAATGCTTGAACTACAAAGCATGACATTATATTTTAGTTTTTTCAAGGCCTTAGCTGGAATACATTTTGTCTGGTTTTTTTTCTTGTGCACAGAACATTAGATTGGCCCTTGTTTCCAGTTGTTGACAGCATTTGAAGGACAGGTAACATAGTTAGCATATGCAATCTACAGTTGTGTTCATGTGTATTATTGGCATAATCTTTATCGACTGAGGTCAGTCCAGCAAACCTGTGTAAAGAATTAAGGTTAATATTAATGATCTGTTCCCAGAGCAGAGTCTTAAAACTATCTGCAGTGGACATGAGCCTTCAAGTTTGGACTTGGTTTTTAAAATATACTATACCATAGACTGTGACAGATTGTGAGATCATAGTAAATCGAAGAAATATGCAAGCCAGATTGTAACTTTGGGGTTCTAAATGCTTCAGATCAGCAAAATGTCATTAATGTTTTTACTCTGAACTTGTCTATGGAAGTTTTATGGCAATAGTTGCATTTGGACTCCTATAAACCTGGAATGGGACTGGTGAAGTTCCGATCCTAAAGGGAGAGTATTGCACTGCATCTGCAATTTAAATTGGTCTTTTACATGTGATTGGACTACAATTAAAATTTGAATTTTTTGTCTAATCTCGCACATTAAATTTCCCCTCAAGTATAGTGAAGTCTGCATTGTCAGTGAATACATTGGTGACCAAAAGCTGGAAAGGTTACAATTATATTTGTGCAGCAATCGGTCTTAAACTGTTAAGGTTGTTGCTTGGAAGAATAACTACCATTCAAGGCAATATAAACAATGTCAAAACATCCATGGAGATTTTTTTTATCTGTAGTGATTTATATTAAAGAAACTATTTATTTGACTGACATGATTCAAAAGAAAAATCAATACAAAGTTGAACTCTTCAAGTGGTATGCAGATTAGTCTCAAATTATCCATAACAAATGTACTCAGTTGATGAAAATTAGAATATTAATTCTGATTAAGTCTTTGAAAACTTGACTAAATAAATTATTTTATATCAACCAAGTATTTTAATTATTAATTTACACAGCTTTAAAGCCTTGGCTACCTCAATCCTTGGAGTTTTAATATTTTGTTAAAGTTATGCTCATCCGATTGTAAACTAGTTTACAATTAAATCCATTTATTTTACCAAGTGACTATATTAAAGGCCAGTCAATGACACTTAGCAGTACAGACCCATCTTTCAAACTTGCATTGTGCAGATGTACCCTGAAATTCTAGAAAACAATTCCTATACAAGTACAAGTTGCATTTGTCACTGCACAGCAAATCAATTTTATTTTGCATGCAGTATTTTTACCCTGGTCACAAAGCAGAAACTTTCTTCAACTGGTTACACATTAAAGTAAAAGCGACCCTATCTCTTAAATATTTAGTACTGGAATTCACCAACATTTACCATCTCTATAGATGCAATACAATTGTTTGCATTCATCTTAATTATCAGAAATAGATTAACCATTTAATATATTAAATATTTCAAAACTGTTGTATTAGCCATGCAATAAGAGAACAATTACCACATCATTACACACTCACATCACAAATTAAGCAGTGATCGTCAAATACTGCTATTTGAATTTTAGTCACAAGACAAGCAAGGCCTTGCAAAAATAAACCACATGCTTTTGAAATGTTGGCTCTTCAATCAAAATCACGAGTCGTCAAAACAAGAGGGGCAACTAGTGTCCATCCATAGAGTATGATGCAAATCCAGCTGGAAGAAATCTTCACCCAAACTGATGGCCACTTACTGGTCATTTCATAAGAGGAATCAGGACTGAAAGTAAAAATAAATTACCAAACATGATCAAATTAATATTTAAATACAAACATCCTTTATGATTTAGCCATCAACTGCATAATTCCCTCCATTATTTCATCCCTCATTCTCTAACTGCTCCTTAGAAGACTACCCACTACCATAGGATAGCATGTTGTTTTAAAAAAATATCTGGGTAGCACAGTTTGTGCTGAGATTTCTGATCAATAATTTTGGCTGGATTTTAAACATGAACTCCAATTTTGAACTCTGAAACCTCCCATGTTCTCTCCCTAGATCAACAAATTCTCTTTCCAAAAGGATTCATTGAGCACAGATCTCTAATTAAAATAGACAGTATGGCATCCACTTAAGATTCATTGTGAACAAACCTGACATAAAGACGCAAGTACCTGTACAAATTTATGCTTCAGTGAAGCAATAACCCAAATTTGAAGCATAGATACATTCAGTACAGGCCTATCTTAATACAAATAGATTCTATTTTTACAGATATTCATGAACTTAACCCAGAAGTGAGAAAATATACAAAATCACTCTGTGGTAATTGTACCTCCATAGTATTATGATGAACGGCATCAAAGTAACAAGACTGATAAGAACAATTGCCAAAAGTGGAGAGAAGAACCAAGATCTGCTATTCATGGAACAAACACAAACAATGAATTGTATAATATGGGAGCTAATATGTATGTAGTGGTTTAATCCAAGTTCTGCATAGTCTCAGAAAAGCATTTTTTTAATTATTAATTGACCAATCATCTGCATTATATAAACAAACTTCATTTTTACCCTCAAAAAGGTGAAAAATTGAGATATTTTGTAAGATTGTCAACTGTAAATGAAACATTTTTTGACTCAAAATAGTTACATACCTATACCAGTTGGTTAATGTCATCATAATGTAAAGAGAGGCCAAAAACAGCATAAAATGAAAGAATGAGTAACTGTAGGTGACACCATCTTTTTCATTATCCTCTGCACGTTGTGGATTGTTGCCACCGTCCAGTGAACTTTCACTTCGACCAACTCCTTCTTCTATTAGTGTAGATTCATCACTTGTTAAAGTAAGTTTATTTACTTGGCTGTTGTTTGATGTTCGAATACTATGAAAAATTTAAAAGATGTGAAACAACAAAGTTGCTTGCCATGATGGAGCAGCAAGTACACACCAAAATGATCTGCTTCACACAATCTTCCTACTTAATTTTCTCTGCCTGGCAACCCTTGTTAATTCACTTCGAGTTGGGGAGGTGTTAACCAAACAAAAATATCACCATGGGGTGCAGTGTCCACATAGAATATTACAGCAGAAAACATGCTCCTTTGGCACTTCTAGTTGTGCCAAACAACTTTTCTGCCTAATCCCCACTGACCAGCACCCTGCCCATAGCTCTCCATATCCAAATTATTCTTAAATGTTAAAATAGAGGCTGCATTCACTGCTTCAGCTGGCAGCTCATTCCACACTCCCACAACTGTGTGTGAAGTTCCACTTTATGTTCCCCCTAAACTTTTCCCCTTTCACCCTTAACCCACGTCCTCTGGTTTGTATATCATCTACCCTGTCTCCCTCAAATTTAAATACCCATATCAAATCTCCCCTCATTCTTCTATGCTCCAACGAATAAAGTCCTAACCTGTTTAACCTTTCAGTGTAAATCAGTTCCTGTGGTCTTGGGCAAGATCCAAGTAAACCTCTGCACTCATTCAATCTTATTGATATATTTGCTTTAGTTAGGTGACCAAAACAGCACCAATATCTTGTACAACTTGGCCATAACATCCCAACTTCTATACTCAATACTTTGATTTTTGAAGGCCAATATGCCAAAAGCTCTCTTTGCAACCCTATCCACCTGTAATGCCACTTTCAGGGAATTATGCATCTATATTCCCAGATCCCTCTGTTCTAGTGCACTCCACAGTGTCCTCCATTTACTATGTATATCATCCCTTAGTTTGAGTTTCCAAAATGCAACACCTCACACTTGTCTGCATTAAATTCTATCTGCCAATTTTCTAGCTGGTCCAGATCCCTCTGCAAGCTTTGAAAGCCTTCCTTACTGTCAACAATGCCTCCAAACTTAGTGTCACCTACAAATTTGCTAATCCAATTTGCCACATTATCATCCAGATCATTGATATAGATGGCAAATCACAATAGTCCCAGAACGGATCACTGAGGCACACGACTAGTCACTGGCCTTCAGTCTGAGAAACAATCCTCTTCCACCACCACTCTCTGGCTTCTCCTGTTCAGCCATTGTCAAATCCAGTTTACTATTTCACTATGAATACCAAGCATTTGAACCTTCCTGACTAAACTTCCTGTCAAAGGCCTTATTAAAGTCTATGTAAACAGCATACACAGCAACTTTCCTGGTAACCACCTTGAAAAATTCCTCAAGACTGGTTAAACGCGACCCACCATACCCAAAGGCATGTTGATTATCCTTATAACAGTCCATGGTTATCCAAATTCTTGCATATCCAATCTCTTAGAACACCTTCCAATAATTTACATACTATTGATGTCAGGCTCACCGGCCTACAATTTCCAGTGTTACTTTTGGAGCTTTTAATTTAAGAAAAAAAACCGGAACAACACGAGCTACCCTCCAATCCTTCACCACCATACCTGTGGTTTAGGGCATTTAAATATTTCCGCCAGAGCCCCTACTATTTATACACTAGCCTCTCTCAAGGTCCAAGGAAATATCTTGTCAGGGCCTAGGGATTTATCCACCCTTATTTATGGCATTAAGCACCTCCTCTTTAATCTGTACATTCCATTACTTCACTGCCTGTTTCCTTACTTCCCTAAACTCCTTGAAAGTTTCTTGAGTGAATATTGATGAAAAAAAATTTACAATCTCCCCAATCTCTTTTGGCTCCATACATAGCTGACCACTCTGATCGCCAAGACCACCAATTTTGTCCCCATTCTTTTGCTCTTAATATACCTGCAGAAACCTTGTCTGCCAAAGCAACCTCATGTCTTCCTGATTTTTTTCTTGCATTTTCTATACTCAAGAACTTCATTTGCTCCATTTTGCCTATACCTGCAACACACCTCTCTTCTTCTGAACCAGATCACCAATATCCCTCGAAAACCAGTTACCTATGCCTGTGAATCTTGCCTTTAATCCTGTCGGGAACATGCATACTCTACTCTCAAAATTTCACCCTTGAAGATCTCCCACTTACCTTGTACATCATTGTCTGAAAACAACTTCTCCTATTCCACACACTCTGGATCCATTCTCATTTCCACAAATTGGCCTTTCTCCAATTTAGAATCTCAACCCGAGGCCCAGACCTATCCTTCTCCATAATTACCTTGAAACTAATAATAATCACTGGTCCAAAATTGTTCTGCTTCACATACCTATGTCACCTGTCCTATCTCTTTCCCTAACAGGAGATCCAGTATTGCACTCTCTCTAGATGGTACCTCAATATATTGATTTACAAAACTTTTCCGAACACATTTGACAAACTCCAAGCCACCTAGCCCTTTTACAGAATGGGAGTCCCAGTCAATGTGTAAAGCAAAAATCTACTATCACAACCTTGTGTTTCTTGCAGCTGACTGCCATCTCTCTGCAGATTTGCTCCTCCAATTATCATTGACTATTAGACAGTTTTATGAGTGTGGTCATATTTTTCCCATTCCTCAAATCCATTCATATAGTAGCCTCAGTAGATGAGCTTTCTGTCTTGCCTGAGCACAGCTGTGATATTTTCCATGACAAGAAATGCCATTCCTCCTGCTTTCATCCTCCTCTCCACCCCCCTCCCCCCATTCTATTGAAACAATGGAAAGCCAGAACATTTGAGCTGTCAGTCTTACCCCCTACTGTAACTAAGTTTCACTAATTACCACAATGTCATAATTTCACATGCCAAATCATGCTCTTTCCTACAATACTCCATGCACCCAAAAACATTTCTATCCATACACTTTGCAGTCTAGATCTATGACCTTTTATGGAAAACCTGGGGCTTGAAATGACTGAATGTAGAGTGTGACAACTCTGTTCCTGAAATCTGGTTCTTGAAATCCAGGACTTGACTCTGATACAACAAGTCAAATACTATTTTGATTTCGAACCAGCAAATCACCAGGGTGTGTTCAGCACCTAACGATCAATAATGAAAAAATGTTTGAATCTGCCACTGTCTGCTCGTTATCCCTATGTCCACATGGATTTCCTCCACATTTCAAAAATGGACCGGATTAGTAAGTTAATTGGTCACATGGTCAGAAGGGCCTGCAACCATGTTGGAACTCTAAATTATTTTTTAATTAAAGAAGGTCCTTGATGGGATGAAACAACAGATCTTTCCCATGTCTGGTGTGGCACTCTACTCCCATTTTATTTATTTTGAATCTCCTTAAGTGAACAGATTTTAAAAGATATTTTGGAGATTATCTATCTGAAACATTGCTTTGCTAGCAGCCCAGGCATTTGTCAGAAATCAACAAAGAGCAAATCCCCATGTACTAATTTGTGTATCAAAGATTGTTTGCTGAATTACAACAATTATAGGTTAAGATTCTATTTCACAAATACTTACATCTCTACTAATTGTTTTGTATACCAAATAATTTGGAACTTCCAAAGAACAATCACATTCACGTGTTTTTTTTTAAAACTTTCATTCAGGTTATCTTCAATAACATGAAAAAGTAATCATTACAGATGAGATTTACCACTGAATAAGAACTGCCCTTGTACAATACAAATCAAATATGTTTTTTATGCAACTAAAACAAAACTTGCACTAGTGGCAATAGGCAGAATATTTAAAAACGTACATAATATGACAATTCAAATGAAAATGACAAGTCTTGAAGATCTCACCATCACTCAACCCTGCATTCCAATGTGCAAGCAGTCATCCTCAGAAAAAGTAAGACCACAACATTGGCTAACATTTACATTGTCGTCACACTCAATAATTCAATCGGGGGATTTCCTGATTGAGCTGTTAGATGAAATGTACAACTATGAACAAAAGATCGATACCGACCTTGAATAAAGAACACACAGCAAAAATAGGACCAGTCCCACAATTCCTTGTGCATCCCACCATTGGATGACTTGACCAGGGTCACTAGTTCCTGTGCTATTGTATCCAATTATGCTCAGCAAACTTGGATTGCATTTCCTGTCTGTAAAAAAAAGACAAATTCTTCTCCACATGATCAGCTGCATTTTCAATTTGCTGTCCACATTTCAAATTATGAAAAGACAAAACCTGCTTCTAATGCTAAAGTTTTATATCAGATCAAAATCAATTTTTGCACTAATTTGTCAATTTAATTGAAAATGAAGTGCACCAAACTGCTATAGTTGCTCTCCACTGTGCAGTTAAAATAGCTATTATCCATACAATTTCCTGAAGTGCTTTAGCCAGTGGTAACTGATACATTTTCTTTTAAATTGCAATGGCCAAAGGAAGCTCAGATCTTAGTTATTCTGGGTTATTAAAATTGTATTTCAGGAAATTGTCATGCAAATTAAAATGATTAAAACATGCATTATGTAATAAGAGGAAATATAACATTCCATTTATTCAATTAAATGGTCTAATTAAATTCACTCATTATTAGCCCAACCAAGGTAATTCAGCCTATAAATTCTACACTGGCTCAAAGCAATTTTATCAGCCCCTTTCCACCAAATTATTTTACCAATAGCATATTCCCTCTGCGATCAACTCCCTCCAATTCTCCTGAGTCAGTTGGGACAACTTACGCAATCAATTAACTGATGAAATGCCTCATTCTTGAAATTTGGTCGGAAACAAGAACATCTGGGAAAACCCACAGAGGCACAGGAAGACTTAGAAAAACTGGTAGAGCAGGTTATTTTCCCCAGTGAGATTAAAATATAAACCAATTCAGTGTTAAAGATAACTCATCAACCACTAACCAATTTTTAATTGCCACCCTTTACACTGCATGATCCAAGTTTTTTTTCCCCCCAGCAGTTTGTTTTTATTTAATTCACAACACCCTGAATTAACATACCATGGCACATAGTGAAAACGGTTCATCAAACTGCAGTAGAATACCAGAGTTGGAGGCTTTATTCAAATTTCAACTATAGCACGGTATTGATTATAATGAATCTTCTCCATTACAAGATTAAGGAAAACGAGGAAAGTACCTGGTTCATTGGTCATTGCAGACCATGTCAGATACATGGTGTACAAGGTGATGATGGAGGATTGCAGCAAACCAGATCGAGGCTGAGATTCCTGAAAATAGATTCTCAAAATAAATAGTGGAATATTCATCTTCTATAGTTAACTATGTACACATGGGTTTTCAGTCTCATTTCACACTAGTCTAATTTGTCAGTCGAATCCCTATTTCAGTATTTTCTTTGAAGCTTTGTCCATGTTAAACTCAAATACTTTACCAGCATTATTAATGTATTGATTTTTGAGATCACTGGCATTATTGATGTATATGGACATTATGAATTAGCAAAAAGCATAAGCTATGATTTTGTATAAGACATCAAAACACGCAAAATAAATTTCAAACTTGCAATATACACATTAAAATTGTATTCAAAGTGCACATTTTAGGCAATATAAAGATTCATAATTCACTATGCAATTTTTGTGAAAACTAAAAAGCCTTATAAGCAATTGCTCTAAATCAGGAGTGGCCAACCTTTTCATTTTTAATTTTTAATTTAGACATACAGTGCGGTAACAGGTCATTTCGGCCCACAAGTCTAGGCTGCACATAACTTACACCCCTGGTACATACTCATGGGCTGAAATGGCCTGTTTCTGTGCTATATGCCTAAATTAAAAAATTAAAAGGTTGGCCACCCCGCTCTAAATTATTGAGCACACAAAATCTATATCTCCATTTGTTTCCATTTAACCCCTCAAAGTACTGGATTCTGGATCAATTAAGTCTGTAGGTAGTAATAACAAGGGAATTAATAAATAAAAACAAATACAATTCAGTTGTGCATCAGCCATGATCCAATAAAATTCCAGGAAAAGATCTGAATGACAGACTCAGTTACTATGCATCAATGTACATTACTTGGGAAAATAGTAAAAAATAATTTAATTTTGGAGATAGAGCTCAGTAACAGGCCCCACCAGCCTATGTGCCCATACAGACCAAACACACCCACGTTTCCATTTAAACAAATGTGTGAAAGAAAAGTCTGAGACACTGTGATTGAGTAAAAATACACTGAAACAGTCTCGCAGATTCCATTGGAGATAGATATTTTACTGACATTTTGGGCCAGAGTCCTTCTTCAAGGATTAAGAACAGGAAGGTGTCAGAATAAAGACAAGACTGGTAGGAGGAGGAATCCAAGCTAACAATTGTGTTAATTAAATATGATAAGAGGAGAGGTGAGAATTGATTTTGGCTTTCTGAAAGGAAAAAGAGGGGGGAGAGAGGTGCCACAGGGAAAAAAAACGTGGAGGGTGTTCAAACAGTAACCCAAGTAAAAAGAGGGGTTTAAACAGAAACCAATTAACTAAAAAACCCATGGGTCTTTGGGGCGTGGGACGAAATCTGAGCACCCAAAGGAAACCCACAGTTACAGGGAGAACATACATACTACTGAAAATGGCAGATATGTACCTAGATCATTGGTGCTCATTTTACATTTTTTATTTGAACCTCAAACTTCTGGTCAATTATTCTCAAGTTTCTGAAACGTACCTGTATCTTTGGGAGGATTGACATAACAGAGGATGCCACACATAACACCATATTTAAACTGATGAAGACTTTGTTCTCAGTGCAGCCCTCAGGATGAGTGTAGTAGCAGTAGAAGAGAATTATGGCAACCAAGGACAAAAGGTAGTTCATGCCAGTTGCTGATAGCAAAGCTGCAAGAGTAAGTATGCAAACTGCTAGCTATCTAGTACCAGAAATAATGGAACAGTTATTTCATCAAATGTTGCCCGTCATACTTTAATTAGCACATCCCACCAAATGGTGATATATCAACCCTACTTCTGGGTTAATACTCTCTAGTCTGTTCTACTTACCCGCATACCAGCATCTAGAATTGCCTTCTTCCATTTTTTCAACCCATGATTCATTCCAGGAGTGTGCAAAATCAATGAGCAGGACTAACTGGATTAAAATGAAACAGAATGCACCGGCCATTCCAACATAGAACCATACTGCAATAAAGTAAAGTAAAGCTCAAACATGGCAGTTTAATTAACATTTGTTGTATACAAAATTTATATGTGCATTTTTGAAGCCTAAAGATTCAGTTTACCCAATTAAAAAAGCAACCTATAAAAGTAAAATGTTTTATTTTGCAGTTTCTCATAATAGTAGAGAAACAAAGATAAAGATTAGAATTACTGAATATTTAAAAAATATTTTAAACACAATGTTGATCATTATTAAACTAAAATTATGCTATTGAATTAACATGGTATCATTTAAAATTCTGGATGCAAAAGCACAAGAGAAGATGTGGAAAAGATTTTCAAAGAAAATAGAAATGAGAGGGTGTGCATATTACATGCAACTGACTGTACAGAAGGGGTCTCTCTTGAGGAAAGGCAAGGAGTAACATAATAGTGGTCTTTAAAATTTTTCAGGAATATTTTCATGGGAAGAGGATCACAAGAGACCATACAAGAAAATGCAGTAGTGCCTGCAGACTTTCCTGTTTCTCACCATCAAGACAAGACAGGCAATTAAAAAAAAACTCAGAAAAGGGGGGAAATGTTGAACCTATCACAAAGCATAGTTTTTAATTTAGACATACAGCATGATAACAGGCCATTTCAGCTCAAAAGCCTGCGTTGCCCAATTTATATTCAATTAACCTACACCCCTGTACATTTCGAATGGTGGAAAAAAAAACAGATTCCCCAGGGAAAACCCATGCAAACTCGGGGAGAACATACAAATTCCTTACAGACAGCGCAGGATTCAAACTCCAGTCCCGATCGCTGGTGCTGTAAAGGCATTGCACTAACCACTATGCCAACCATAGTTGCACTGAATAGTTTAGAAACAGTTAAGGAGAGGCTGGACAAGCAAAACGAAGAAGGGTAAAGGAAGTTGAACTGATGTTCAGAGAAAGACTGAAAGAAGGGTGTTCATATGAAGCATATATGCCAGCATGAACTGGTCGGGCCAAATAGTCTGCTTCTGTATCCTATGCAACACTACACAAAGTGAAAGAAGGTAGTTAATGGAAACTAACATATCTGTATCAATTTTTTTTTTTACATATAGTGTCATCAAATGTTAAGGTTCAAAGATGTACAGTACAAGTTCAATGCCAGTTTTGAAAATTAACTGTAAAAACATTTTTGCTGCTAGAATTTGAACCTGAATAGAGATTTTATTGTTTTACAACATGCAAAATGTTACATGCTACAATTATCTTATAGAAATTGATGATTCCAAAATTAGTTGTTATATCCATGGTACATAAAGGGTGCATTGTAATTTAATTAAGATTTAATCTGCACAGATATGCCATATTATGCAATCAAAACAAACTGGTAAGAATACGAGTACACAAACCTGTTGTAAAGGGTCCTTCTGGAATGAAGAAAGCACCTACTGTGATTGCAATCAATGTGGCAAATTTAAAGAACCAAAATCTAGAAAAGAACAAAAGCTAAATGATCATTGACAATATGCAGTTCCAAACATAGGATTTTAATATTCTTTTCACTGTGAAAGAAAGTACTGCATCTTGATGTGCCTGAACAAGTCCATACATCTTGCTAAAAAAGGTTTCAATCCATTCAAATAAACACCTTTTATGAAAGTGATAAAATGTGTAAAAACTTGGCATCACATTCCATTGGTATTGAGCAGGCTCCACAAAATATTAGTAATTAATTAAAATCAAGTAGAATTTTCTCATTGTATAATGGCCTCATCTTTTCATTTGAGGCCACAAGTTAGAAATTCAACTAATTAATGGAGAAATACAAACATAGGTTTTGTCCTTTTCCTGTCCATGACTGCAAAGCACTGCCAGAAATCTTCAGCTGAAGGAAGTGAACAAAAGAACTTTAAAATGTCAAACTTTATGGACACAGACCTATCCTCTGAATCCCCTTATTTGAAAAGTTAAATTATTAATAAATTTCACAAGTCAAGACAGACACTTATCAGATCAGGCAACAATTGTTCTGGTAAAGTTGCACTTCTGGCTGCCAAGAATCTATGATACACAACTGCAATACAAAGGTGACCAGAGAAGAGCCATCAACTCTATCTTTGTGATAGTACAGATTCTATCACCAATGTGTATATGTACAGATTGTAGTGTAGGACAACTGTGATTGGCTGAGAGCGTAGCCACACCTACTGGCAGGTCTTAAAGGATTGCTCCTAGCCAGACCAGGTCATTCTGGACTAGTCAACCTACATGTGATTTGCTCCAGTCTTTTAGTTAATAAAAGCCTTGGTTTGGATCAACAAGTCTTTGGTTCTTTCAACGTGCTCTACAACCCTCCAAAAGTTTGTGCTTTAAGGAAATGCTGCATAAATTTTCCATTTTCACCCGAGAAACAAAGCATCTTGAAAGTCATCTTACAGACCACAGCTTTTGTTATCTTTTGACAATTTCTTGGATTGAAAATAACTTCTCTCCATTCCAGTTCTGTGAACTCAGGTAGCCAATGAGGACAATGTAGGACCTGCAGACCCATCATGGTGAGGTAAGTGCCTGTCAGTACTTGAGGTTTTCAGTTTTTTGTACACCCAACAAAGGGACACCGATCGATCTCTTGGCCTCCAAAGGGACACCGATCGATCTCATGGCCTCCAAAGGGACACCGATCGATCTCATGGCCTCCAAAGGGACACCGATCGATCTCATGGCCTCCAAAGGGACACCGATCGATCTCATGGCCTCCAAAGGGACACCGATCGATCTCATGGCCTCCAAAGGGACACCGATCGATCTCATGGCCTCCAAAGGGACGCCGATCGATCTCATGGCCTCCAAAGGGACGCCGATCGATCTCATGGTCTCCAAAGGGACGCCGATCGATCTCATGGTCTCCAAAGGGACGCCGATCGATCTCATGGTCTCCAAAGGGACGCCGATCGATCTCATGGTCTCCAAAGGGACACCGATCGATCTCATGGCCTCAATTAGGACATCGGTCGATCTCATGGCCTCCAAAGGGACATCAGTCGATCTCATGGCCTCCAAAGGGACACCGATCGATCTCATGGCCTCCAAAGGGACACCGGTCGATCTCATGGCCTCCAAAGGGACACCAATCGATCTCATGGCCTCCAAAGGGACATCAGTCGTTCTCATGGCCTCCAAAGGGACACCGATCGATCTCATGGCCTCCAAAGGGACACCGATCGATCTCATGGCCTCCAAAGGGACACCGATCGATCTCATGGCCTCCAAAGGGACACCGATCGATCTCATGGCCTCCAAAGGGACACCGATCGATCTCATGGCCTCCAAAGGGACACCGATCGATCTCATGGCCTCCAAAGGGACACCGATCGATCTCATGGCCTCCAAAGGGACACCGATCGATCTCATGGCCTCCAAAGGGACACCGATCGATCTCATGGCCTCCAAAGGGACACCGATCGACCTCATGGTCTCCAAAGGGACACCGATCGACCTCATGGTCTCCAAAGGGACACCGATCGATCTCATGGTCTCCAAAGGGACACCGATCGATCTCATGGTCTCCAAAGGGACACCGATCGATCTCATGGCCTCCAAAGGGACACCGGTCGATCTCATGGCCTCCAATGGGACACTGATCGATCTCATGGCCTCCAATAGGACATCAGTCGATCTCATGGCCTCCAAAGGGACACCAGTCGATCTCATGGCCTCCAATAGGACACTGATCGATCTCATGGCCTCCAATAGGACATTGGTCGATCTGATGGCCTCCAAAGGGACACCGATCGATCTCATGGCCTCCAAAGGGACACCGATCGATCTCATGGCCTCCAATGGGACACCGATCGATCTCATGGCCTCCAATGGGACACCGATCAATCTCATGGCCTCCAATGGGACACCGATCGATCTCATGGCCTCCAAAGGGACACCGATTGATCTCATGGCCTCCAAAGGGACACCGATCTGGGGGGCGGGCAAGATGGCGTAGAAATCAGACGTGTAATCCCTGCCCTCTCTGGTCAGATTTTTAAATCCCCGTTTTTTAACCATTTACTTCAAATTTTAAATCTTTAATTTTTAGTTTTATATTTTGGTGAGCTATTATGGCTACTAATGTAAAAAAAAACTAAGTTTCAGTTACAAAAGAAAATCCAGTTTTGAAGAGCAGAAGAATTGGGACCTAAACAACCTGGAACAGCCTCAGATCCGTTTTCAGCGATCTCCAAGCTTCAATGATCGCCTGTGGGGACAAAACCTAAGGTAAGTTACTCACCAGTCTGAAGATGGCGCTGGTTCAACCCGTTCTGCGGAGTAAGGAGCGTGCTCCCGAGAAGTCGGGCACGACTCTGGAGGCCTGCTACAAGGAACTCACCAGTTGGAAGAAACGGGAGCGCAGAGGAAGAAGATCCCGACCGCAGACACGCAGTCTGCAGTGACTATGCGCTTGGGTTGCGCTGTTAACTACGGAGAATTCCGTAATTTTATTTAAAAATGCTCTGCGGGGGGACGGCAGCGACAACACCCTGAGGAAGTCGTCATTGGGTGTCCAAACCCGCAGCAAAACGACCAGAATGCTACCTTTTGAAGAGCAACAAGAAGAGGACTTACCTTATTCTGCCATTGTACAGGAAATGGAAGAAGAGCTGGAAGAAAGTGAGTTACAAATCATGGAACCGGATCCTGCATTCCAAACTGCACTTCAGCCTGTTTATATGATACTTGAAGGTATTGCTTCTTATCTGGATGTTATTACTGGTCAATTGAATCAGGTGGTCCAAATGAATACTGATATAATTTCAGACTTAAATGTGGTTAAGGCAGAAGTTAAAGAAAACCGGGAAAACTTCAAAAAATTTGAAGCTTCTTTTTCTGAATGTAAACAGGTACAACCCAATACAGAAACAATAGTAAAGGTGGAAAAATCAGTTAAGGATTTATGAGCCCGGTAAAAAGAGTTAACAAGAAAAATTGACTATTTGGAAAATCAAAGCAGAAGAAATAATGTGAAAATTGTGGGTTTGCCAGAAGGTATAAAAGGTCAAGATCCCGTCAAATTTTTTAAAAATTGGATTCCCCAAATGTTGGGGAAGAGTCCTTTCCTGATGGATTGGTATTGGAAAGACCACAGAGCTTTTAGACCACCTTTATCCGGTCAGCTGCCAAGAGCTGTGATAGTTCGTTGTTTGAATTGTTTGGATAGAGAGACAATCCTTCGACTTGTAGTTCAAAATGCAAGACAAAGACAAGCTCCAATGATAATTGATTTGAGTCAAGATATCATCAGACGCCAACGTGAATTTAATTCAGTTAAAGATGTTTTATGGTGTAAAGGTTACAAATTTGCTTTTCGTTATCCTGCTGTTAAAAGTGTTTTATGGAAACTATCAGTTTCAATTTTTTGAGAGTGAGCATGAGGCAAGTTTTTGCTAATTCATTACCGGATGTCAGAGGACAGAGAAAGAGTCCACCATTATCTCCTAAAAGAAAACCTGATGGACTTGGAAATGGACAAAATGGCAGAAAAGGAACCCATGTCACAATCTTTTTACTAATCCCTAATCAACACCCAGTTTTTTTACTTATTAACGAATATTATTTCTATTTAGAGGGCCTATATATTTTAATTTGAGAACATTTTTCTTTTTTTTCTGTTATTAATAATTTTGTGACTATTTTTGGTATTTAGTAATTGTATTAGATATGTCGAATTTGAAATTTGCGACCTTTAATGTTCATGGATTAAATAATCCAATCAAGCGTAAGCGAGTTTTGGCTTACATTAAAAAGATGAAGATTGATATTGCTTTTTTACAGGAGACACATTTGAATGAGAAAGTATAAAATTGAAGAGGGATTGGGTTGGACATTTTCTTTCTTCATTTACTTCTAAAGCTAAGGGAGTAGCAATTTTGTTACATAAAAATTTATCTTTTGAATTACAATCAATGGAAATGAATGCAGGACGTATTCTTAAGTTTAACTGTAAGATTTTTAATGAATTTTGGACTTTACTTAACATTTATGCACCGAATGTGGATGATAAGTGTTTATTTCGGATGTATTTTTGCTTTTGGGACAAGTTAATGAAAATGTTTTGGTTGGAGGAGATTTTAATTGTGTTTTGGAACCTTTACTAGATAAATTTCCAAGAAATGTTAAAAAATCTAAAACGGCAATTCAAATTTGAGTTTTGATGAAAGATTTTAATTTAGTGGACATTTGGTGACGTCTTAACCCAACAGAGAAGGATTTCACTTTTTATTCATTTAGACATGAATCCTTTTCCAGAATTGATTTTTTTTTTAGTATCGGCGCATTTACAGGAGAAAATATTGCAAGCAGAATATAAAAGCTGGGTAATTTCAGATCATTCTTTGTTGTATTTTTCTTATGAAAGTTCTGAAAAAGTTCGTGTAGCTTCTCGTTGGAGATTTAATATGTTGTTTTAAAAAAGTGGAATTTATAGAATTTGTTAAGAAACAAATTAATCTCTTTTTGGAAGAAAATGTTAACTCCGTTCAGAGTAAATTTATAAAGTGGGATGCTATGAAAGCTTACTTGAGAGGTCAAATAATTAGTTATACCTCTTAAGGTTAAAAATAGCTATTTTACTGAGAGTTTTGAATTAGATAAACAGATTGATCAATTAGAAAAGGAATTTCAGAGAGATGTGACAGAAAATCAGAAGATAGAGTTGTCTAGATTGAAATATAATATGTTGCAATCTTATCAATTTGAATGTTTGATTAATAGATCTAAACAGCAGTATTATGAATGGGGTGAGAAAGCACATAAGGTAGTTGGTTGGCAGTTAAAGAAAGAACAGGTATCAAGGATTATTAATGCAGTTAGATGGAAGTTGACTATTACTTATAAACCTCGTGAGATTAATGATGAGTTTCATTCATTTTATAAGAAATTATATACTTCTGAGGAAAAACAGGAGAGCGGATCGATTGACTCTTTTTTAATCAATGTTGAAATTACCAGTAGTAGAAGACAATAATGGAGCTGGAGGCTCCTTTTACTGATTTAGAAATTAAATTGGCTATGTTGGAAATGCCAAGTAGAAAATCACCTGGTGATGATGGGTTTTCGGTTGAATTTTATAAGGTATTTTATGATGATTTATCTACAGTGTTTGGAGATGTGTTTCAACAGATTAAGGAACATTATGATTTACCTGAATCATGCTCTAGTGCCTTAATTACTGTAATTCCTAAGAAGGATAGACACCCGTTAAAGGTGTCTTCATATAGACCAATTTCTTTGTTGAATGTAGACTATAATATATTAGCTAAAGTATTAGCAAATCGATTGACTAAATTTTTACCCAAGTTGATACATGTTGATCAAACAGGTTTTATAAAGAATAGGTAAGCTTCAGATAATATTCTTCGATTAATAAATCATAATAAACATCAACAGTGTCCTGACCATCCGATGGTGATATCTCTTGATGCAGAAAAGGCTTTTGACAGTTGAGTGGAACTTTTTATTGAAAGCTTTAGAGAAATTTAACTTTGATCCCTCTTTTACTGGTTAGATTAAAGATTTATACAATAAACCAATAGCAACGGTCTGACAAATGGTCAGATCTCGGAACCTTTTAGATTAACTCGTTCAACTCGACAAGGTTGTCCTTTGTCTCCAGCTTTGTTTGCATTAGTAATTGAACCTTTAGCACAGTTGATATGACAAAATACACACAGATACAAGGTATGAGAGTTTTAGATGAGGAGTATAAAATTAATCTATTTGCTGATGATGTATTGGGATATTTAACAAACCCAGCTCAGTCACTTTTACACTTGAAGGAATGTTTAATACAATATGGATCTTTGTCTGGATATAAAGTTAACTGGGAAAAAAGTGAAATTTTACCAATAGGTGAAGATTATTCAGTTTATAAGAATATTAATTTGAAGTGGACTGATCAAATTAAATATTTAGGTATAAATGTGGATGTTGATTATCAATCTTTATATAAATTAAATTATGTACCATTAATGAAAAAGATTAAAGCTGATTTGATTAAGAGGAAGGATCTTCCTATAAATTTAATTGGAAGAATAAATACAATCAAAATGAATATTTTTCCAAGTATACAATATTTGTTTCAATCAATTCAGTGCTTATTTAAGAATTTTTTTTGAGATTTAAATAAAATGGTTAGGGAATTTTTATGGAAGGGTAAATTTCCGAGAGTAGCTTTGAATAAGCTAATCTGGAAATATGGATTAGGGGGATTACGCTTACCACATTTTCAAAATTATTATGAGGCAGCTCAATATAAATTTATAAGTTTATTAATGGACTTGGAGCAGCCCCCTAGTTGGGCTAAAATTAAGATGGCAAATATTTCTGAATTTGAAACACATCAATTTTTGTTTCGGTGGAATTTAAATTTATTACAATATAATGTACCTATATTAAAACATTTAATGAAGTTATGGATGAGGAAAAATAGAATGATAGGTTCTAAATGTAAATTACTGACTTTAACACCATTATATAATAACCAACTTATTCCTTTTTCAATGTATAATCAATGCTTATTACATTGGAAATCTAAAGGTATAAAAAACTTGGAGGATTGTTTTAAAGGTCAATTTTTATCTTTTAATCAAATGAGGGAAGATTTTGGTATTAATGAGAATTCTTTTTTTTGTTTCTTATCAACTTCAATCTCTAATAAAACAAATATTTGGTAGAAACATGATTTTACCTGATTTGACTAAATTTGAATCTCTTCTTGTGATTGCACCAAAGGGATACATTTCATTGATGTACCAAATATTACAGGGAAGTATGGAAAAAAAGGGATGGGATAGACCTAAGATTAAATGGGAAAAGGATATTAATCTTACTTTTTCTGAGGATGACTGGTTAGATATTTGTCATGTTAGTGTTACTAGATTGATAAATGTTTGTTATGCAATGGTTAATTATATTTTTTTTACATCAATTGTATTTAACACCTGAAAAGTTTTTTTTAAATTGTTTTAGTGAATCAGATTTTTGTTTTAGGCGTGGTAATTCAGTTGTAACTTTTTTTCATGCTGTTTGGTTATGTGTACATATACAATCTTTTTGGAAAGCAATTCAATTGTTTTTGGAACATTTGTATAAGATTAAAATACTTTTAGATCTGACAATATTTTTGTTGGGTCAGTTGAAGTCTTTGAAAGATTTGGGATTAGATAAATTTCAGATTGCTTCTGTATATTTAGCTTTATCTGTAGTCATGAGATGGAAGCCAAGTACATGGAAAAATGCTAATATCATTGATATTAATAGATGACATAATGAGATGAAAACTTGTTTGGTAATGGAAAAAAATTATGTATTTTTACATGATAATTATTCTTTTTTTCTTAATAAGTGGTCTTTATATTTAGAATATTTACATTTAGATTTACCTTGATTAGTTTTTAGTAAATATATTTTGGTTTTCTTTTCTTTCTTTGGCTGAGAGGGGGAGGGGGGTTTCTTTTCTTTTTTTTTATATATAAAGAAAATTTTTTTTATCATTCATAATATGTATTTTTCTTATTGTATGTAATAACTTTGTTGAATGAATAAATAAAGTTATTTAAAAAACAAAGGGACACCCATCTCATGGCCTCCAAAGGGACACCCATCTCATGGCCTCCAAAGGGACACCCATCTCATGGCCTCCAAAGGGACACCCATCTCATGGCCTCCAAAGGGACACCCATCTCATGGCCTCCAAAGGGACACCCATCTCATGGCCTCCAAAGGGACACCCATCTCATGGCCTCCAAAGGGACACCCATCTCATGGCCTCCAAAGGGACACCCATCTCATGGCCTCCAAAGGGACACCCATCTCATGGCCTCCAAAGGGACACCCATCTCATGGCCTCCAAAGGGACACCCATCTCATGGCCTCCAAAGGGACACCCATCTCATGGCCTCCAAAGGGACACCCATCTCATGGCCTCCAAAGGGACACCCATCTCATGGCCTCCAAAGGGACACCCATCTCATGGCCTCCAAAGGGACACCCATCTCATGGCCTCCAAAGGGACACCCATCTCATGGCCTCCAAAGGGACACCCATCTCATGGCCTCCAAAGGGACACCCATCTCATGGCCTCCAAAGGGACACCCATCTCATGGCCTCCAAAGGGACACCCATCTCATGGCCTCCAAAGGGACACCCATCTCATGGCCTCCAAAGGGACACCCATCTCATGGCCTCCAAAGGGACACCCATCTCATGGCCTCCAAAGGGACACCCATCTCATGGCCTCCAAAGGGACACCCATCTCATGGCCTCCAAAGGGACACCCATCTCATGGCCTCCAAAGGGACACCCATCTCATGGCCTCCATAGGGACACCCATCTCATGGCCTCCAAAGGGACACCCATCTCATGGCCTCCAAAGGGACACCCATCTCATGGCCTCCAAAGGGACACCCATCTCATGGCCTCCAAAGGGACACCCATCTCATGGCCTTCAAACTCTTGCTTGTTTCAGGAGAAACAAGAAACAGTGGGAATGTGACACTTTTTCCAAGGAGGCTTTGAGAGGATCTTCAGAATTTTCTCCATCCTCCAGACAAAGCTGCTTCAAGAGCTATTGGTGACAGACACAAGCAACACGGTACACCCAGAGCTGGCAGAATACAATTAAACCTCGATGCTGCAATGTTGACCTGAGAGGATGTTGATAATGGTCCACTTTACCTGCAAGGGGTTTTGAAAAGTGTTGATGTGACTTCTCTGGTGCTTTGAACATATTTAGGCCATGTTTCAGAAGTTATCTCTTCTTCTCAACAGGTGGCCTATGCCACTCTCCTGCTCCTTTGGAGTCTGCTACCCCTCATTGGCATTGTCATGGCACCACCATCTTGGACACAGACCTCCGTGGTTGCAGGAATTTACTTACAAACACCATCAGCTCCTTTAACTGATTGTTTAAAGACTTTACAGAGCCACTGGCATTAGGACCAGGTCATTGAACCAACTAGAGCAGTGCTGTCTCTCCACTCTCCTGGGTCTGCGCCAGTGGCAGCACTGCCATTACAGCAGTGCCACTACTTTTGTTTTCTGTTCATTCACTCAAGATTCTACTCTCTTTGTGAAGCTCCTTACGGCTAGCACTGATGGAATCCCTGAGTACATCACCAGATCTTCCTGCTACAACTTTAATGTGTAAAAAGCCCCAAGTCAATTCAGAGACAGAATTATCAACTCTCTCCCACTATACCACCAGCAAGTATGTTTGACATTTATAGCCAATTACCCAGCAATTACATGAAATCAAATTGCTAGTACAGTAAAAGTCCTAAAATCTGGACGGCACGGGGATTGGGTCGGTCCAGATTTTTCGATCTGAGATTCTTGGGCAATTTTGATGGATTATTAATGAAACATTTTTCCCCGTACACAATACACAAAAAAAAACAAGATTTATTTGTTCACTTCTATGCATCTGTGGTACTTACGCACACATGGAAAAACCCACTAAATTTGAAAGTTTGAGATTTCTGCCATCCACATTTTTGGACTTTTACTGTTATTTGAGGGCTGCATATTCCTTACTAGCAGAATGGTGTTTATTACCCATTGTGTACTGCAGCCCTCGGATCCTGACTGCTCTTCACTTTAATCATCAACAAGGAAAATAGAAGGAAGAACATTGCCATGCCAAAGCAAACCCTGTACACAGCCTTGTATCCAACCAGCACATCACAGTTCACCTGTCCATGGATACCAGGGATGGTTGTGCCTATTCCACCATCACAAAACCCAGGAATCTGTATAGGACAAAGAAAAGAAATAGGAAAAATCCTTCATTGTGCATTTTTTTTTTTTAAATGAACAAAGCAAAATTAAAAATATTTCTTCTGTCGGGAAGTAATCTTTATAGGTCTGGAAACATATCTAAATAGGAGTTTTGAATTAGAACTTACTTCAACATTAAGTAAGATCATACACTACAGTGTTTCCACTGTGCTCAAACTAGAAACTGAATTTACTTTAAAGACAATTTATGTTCAATCCCTTTACTCAGGTTATTTCCCTGCAGATTTATATTCTCCAATCCTTGGTTTCAGTTCATCAAGAACCAGTAAACCAGAGCAGGTGTTCTAATATTATGGCAATTTGAGTATTTTACCCTTTCTGTAAGTTTATAAGTTAGTATTAATGAACATTACCACACATTATTGGTTCATGAACACCATTAAGGAAGGAGGCCTTGCCTGGTCACAGTAAGGATGTCAGTTATTCAAAAAAAATGCCACTAATTCAAAGAAGAAAATCTTCAACATCACTAGGAATGGAAATAAATAGCTTTCTTGTCAACAATGCCACATGCATAAAATTAATCTTCCATAGTGTTCCTGAAAAATTTCAGTCTGGCGTCTTTCAAAGCAATGTGTCAAAATGCAAGCACTGATTATTCTAATGGGTTTCCACATCAACCCTGCTTGGCTTGACAATTACCACCAACCATATTGCAAGTGGCATATAAAAGGTTGCTTTCATTGCTAAAATGCCAAATCTAAAAGAAGTAGCTAACAACGTTGGGAAAAACCCAACACCCAACCCCAACCAACCAATTTTCCCCTGCAGCCGTGTCTGCCTGTCCCGCATCGGACTTGTCAGCCACAAACGAGCCTGCAGCTGACGTGGACTTTTACCCCCTCCATAAATCTTCGTCCGCGAAGCCAAGCCAAAGAAAAAGAAGCTAACAACGTGAACAACAGGGCACTCTTCTGTCTCCAAAGAATAATCCATCATTGAGCAATCCATATATTCGATTTCCCATTGCAAGAACATCTTGGCTTTGACACTACCCAACAATACAATGACACTCGTGGATGGGGATAGGAGGGGGTGAAGGAAGAAAAGGGGGAATATTAAGCAGAAACAACATCTTCAATAGTTCACCTCAAGCATTTCAGTGCATGCCAGACTTTCAACATCCAGTAATTGAGTTCTTTAACCATTCCACAAATTCCAAATAAAGCTTGTATTAACAGCCACTAGAGTTACCATGGATTCAAAAGGCTAAACTCCGAAAGCAAATTCACACAAATATGTTGAAAAGTGTAAAGAAAATGATCCAAATTATTAAACAACTACATAGAGTAAATAGCACTGAAATAGGTATTTGTATATTTGCTTATATACTTCATCTCTCCCCTCCATATTTTAGTTTTGAAAAAAAATTCTCCACTCAAAATATTGGCAGCTCATTTCTCTCAAGGATGCTGCTGGCCCACTGACTCAATATTGCAGTACCTCCAGTTACTGTGATTCATGGAAAATTTATCTACTCCAATCCTTCCTTAATTAATACCCTGTAATCTTGGGGTGCCAACCTTTTCATTTTTAATTTAGACAAGCTAGCCATTAATTTAGAGTAACTGGCCATTTCAGCTCAGGAGTCCGTGCCACCCAATTAACCTAAACCCCTGGTACATACTTGTGGGCCGAAATAGCCTGTTACTATGCTTCATGTCTAAATTAAAAATTAAAAGGTTGGCCACCCCTGCTCTAAACATTTATACAGCTTTCCCTTAAAATCCATTGGCTCAAACTCACTGTGGTCACCATCTCCACACTTCTACCACCCTGAAGCAGTTTCCCCAACATCTCGAATATAAAAATGCATTTGTGTGCCTTGCACTTGTACAGCAACACCAGATGGTCAACAGATACTCAACCTTCTTGAGCTGCTCTTCCATTCCTGGCATTAACATAATGCATGCCGCTCCCACTCCTAACAGGAGAAAGAATGCAAAAATCAAACGAGTCACTGTTGAATTTTTCCCACTTGGGCAGCATCCACAAAGAAGGCATGGTGCACTGCCACATAAACACGGTATCTGAAAAGAGAAATAAGTAAGGCTATGAAACTGCTGCCATTTCCAACTATTAATTCAAATGTTAACAAAAACTTCAGTAAGTGTTACACAATATAATTGTGAGAGGTATATTCATTATAAACTCTAACCCTGTTAGTGCTTCTTCCAGAGATAACTAAAACAAAGGTTGCTTTATTTGATCAAATTACTCACAATAAAAGTATAGTTTAATCATTTCAGAGGAGAAACAATTACAGTACAAGGAGAAATAATCCTGGTAAACAAGAAAACTTCAGATGCTGGGGTCTAGTTACTAAAGTGTTCAGGCCCAAAAAGTCAACTTTCTTTTGCTTTCCGTGGATGTTGCATGATCTGACAAGATTCTCCAGTACCTTTGTGCACTGCAGGAAAATAATGCTAGTAATTCACGCTTCCACC
The DNA here is from genome assembly GCF_036971445.1 of Narcine bancroftii. Lineage (NCBI taxonomy): Eukaryota > Metazoa > Chordata > Chondrichthyes > Torpediniformes > Narcinidae > Narcine > Narcine bancroftii. The sequence goes on from NC_091474.1 coordinate 182,391,223, forward strand.
TACTACTTTGAACACTACTGCAAAGTACAAGCCCATCAGTCCTCAATGCTGTGCCTTAAAAAAGTACTAAACCCACCTATCCTGTTACTCTCTATTTTTCCTTCCATCTTCAATCTTTTAGCTAACCATACTGACTAAACAGTACAGAGTAAACAACCTTTAGCAGTGCATTTGGTGCACATGATAATAAATTTGAACTTCTATTACAGACAAATATGATCAGAAGTGCACAAAAAAGGGTGTGAGCAGTAGATCAATGGCTAGTAAACTCATGAACCTGAGCTAACGAAACATTTTTTTTTAAAGTTAAATTTTTCTCAGGGGGGGGGAAAAGCATAAATTTGACCTTGGTTCTTTTGGGAAACTGACAGATGAATTGGAATGGAAGGCCTAAAACTGCACTAAATCACTACATAGTGAGTTTGTGCTTGGAAAGAAGTGGTAAAGGCTAACCCCACACAATATTTAAGTAATTTAAATATTTGATAGATTTATAAAAGAACTTGAATAAACAAAAGATTATGAACCACAATAGCACTTCCTTTGTGCTGCACAAACTTTCATCATGCCTACTCCCTCCTCCCGAAAATAAAATCCAACAAATCCACAGCAAACCAAGTTCAGTGAAAGCGTGTTAAAGGGACCAGGAAGCTTTGTGTCTGCTTTACTGCATTTGTTCCTTGTTGAAAAGTTAAATGCAATAAAGCCAGTGAAATTAATTGCAATTGTTAACGTTTGAAAACGAACAGCAAGAAATTAGATGCAAAATTCAATGAGAGCCACCTGCATAGGTCACGAGTGATCAATTCAGGGAGGGTTTCCAAGAGTCATATTTTCTCAAACTGTATGAGGCGCACACTCTTTTACCATAACTTTCAAATAGCAAGCTAGGATTAAATAATTACTTGACTTCTTGAAGACAGTGATAACAAACAGGTATTATGATATTAATCCATTAAATGTGATTCTGCTGAGCATTATATTTGTATATTATTCTGCTAAAATGAAATACAATATGTATTGATTTAGAGTTAAACACTCCAATAAAAAAATTTAACAGAATCAATGGGCAAAGGACATAAAAGTAAGTGGATGAATTAAAGTGCATCAAGTGACATAATATCTATCTTAAATGTGCTTGTTAAGTACCCTAGAATGTAGAACATGTTAATTGGTGGCTATTTTCAACACGTTGTCCTGTGGTTTTCCCAAGGGGGTGGGGGGAGATTTTTTTTAAATTGAAGTGAGCCAATACGCACGAAACCTCCCATCCTCTCAACAAGATGAAAGGCAATTCAGAAGGATGCAACATCTGCACATTAAACAATACATATGGCAGTAATTGCACCTAATCTTTAAAAAAAATAACACAACTGAAATGATTCAACAGCCACGAAAAGGTGGCCATCTCAACAAGCGCCCACCCAGACGCAGCCAGGAACGAATCACCGCTGCAGACGGCGGCTGCTGCGGGACGAGTTCTCGGACACCAACACCAAATGTTTAGCGTCGCCACCCCGCCCCCCCCCCCCCAAACCCCAAACACTCTGAGGGCCAGTAACCGTTCAACATAATCCGACTCCCACTCACTGCAGCCGTTCACGCAGGGGGTGGCTCCTGGAAACGGGGCAGAGTCGTGCTGAGGCCGGCCAAGGGGCTTGAAGGCCCCGGCCACCATGACTCATCCCTTCAGCCTCACGGGCCACTGCCATGCAAATCGCTCGTGCAGCCGAGACGAGGGCGGTGGGGCTCCAGTAACCACCCTCAGCCCTGACAGCGCTCACAGTGCACAGCTATAAAAGGGGGGGGGGGGGGGGGGGCGCGGGCCCGGCTTTGTTCGCTGCGCCCCAGCACTTCGTCTCCAGCCGCTTTAATCACGGCCCCTTTCAACAAAACGATCGTTACCGACCCAACTCGCGAGAGAACAAGCTCCCAGCGCAGCACCCATCACTCCGACCGCCGGCGACGCTCAGGCCCGAGATTGACAGCTTGTTGACTTCCGCTCCCTGCCAATCCCCGTCCAGCAGCCACAGACGCGCTTCCGGAAGTGACGAGCACTGCGCCACCTTCTCCACTGTCACCGTATAAGAGGAGGAGGGGGGGGGGGGGGGATGATTTTTGCATTATTTCAATTTTTTAATAATCTGGAAGTTGAAATGTTCTATTTTTGAACCTTGCCGCGGCTGCACGAGCTGCTGCTTTCACTGAGCCCGTTTCTCACGCTTCACCAGCCAATCTCCATTGTGTCTCTTGCTATTACCTATTGTACAGTCGTCCCATTATTATTCTCTCACCCGTTTCAACTCAAACTCTGCATCTTGTCCAAATAACATTTTTCAGCCGCAAATCAGGGTTCATTCTATGTCAATCCAACTTTGGTAACTTAAATTTAAGTCTTCAATTGAGCTTTGAAAAATGTTTAATAATTATTCCATACTAACTTGGTCTACTTCATCACATGTCAGAATTCCATTTGCTTTGTTGAGCCCACCTGCTTCAAGGCCATTATATTTTTGGCCCTTCTGTTAATAATGATTGTCTATTCATCAGTCCACACTCCCACCTTCTCACTTCATCCTGAAGCACAATCTCTCTTCGTTGCACCCTTTCTTATTTCTCCCAGTTTACCACAGAACAATACAGCACAAAAACAAGTCTCTTCAGAAATGTTAGTCTGTGCCCAACTCTTTTTGCCTCGTCCCACTGACCTGCACACAGTCCTTAGCCCTCCATACCTCTCCCATCCATGTACCGGTGCAAATTCCTCTTAATTGTTAAAATTGAGCCCGCATTCACCTCAGCTGGAAGATCGTTCCACGCCCCCACCACTCTGTGAAAAGGTTCCCCCTAAACTTTTCCCCTTTCACTTTTAACCCATGTCCTTTGATCTGTATCTCACCTACCCTCAGAGGAAAGAGCCTTCTTATATTTACCCTATGAGGGAGATAGGGTAAATACCTCTATAAAATCTCCCCTCATTCTTCCATGTTCCAGGGAATAAAATCCTAACATATTTACCTTTTCCTGTAGCTCACTTCCTGAAGTCCAGGCAACATCCTAGTAAATCCTTTCTGCGATCTTTCTATCTTATTGATATCTTTCCTGTAGTTAGGTGACCAAAACTGCACACAATACTCCAAATATGGCCTCATCAATAACAATAACATCCCATCTCCTGTACTCAATACTTTGAGTTATGAAGGTCAATATACCAAAAAGTTCTCTTTACAACCCTATCCACCTCTTTCAGAGAATTGTGTATTTGTATTCCCAGATCCCTTTGTTCTACTGCACTCCTCATTTACTGTATTTGTCCTTCCAAAATGTAGCACCTCACTCTCGTCTGCATTAAATTCCATGTGCCACTTTTCAGTCAATTTTTACAGCTGGTCCTGGTCCAGGTCCCTCTCTCTGCAAGCTTTAAAAACCTTCACTTTCACTCAAACTTATTCTTTGATTCCAACTAAATACCACAGCAGCCTCTCACTCTACCTCCCCACATATATTTCCTTTTGTATTTATCCTGCATCCTATTACTCATTGCCATGTAAAATCTTTGGTGCTTAATTTTTTTCATGCATTCTGTCCAGATGACTACTTGGGATGAGGAAGAAAAAACATCTCTCATCAAAATATTAAATATGATGAACCTTGATTTTCAATGGCTAGACAAAATATTTAAAAGACTTTAAAAATAAAATATTGTTTGTAGATAATATAATAAATATCAAGTTGATCATTTAAATTGAGAAGAAATCAGGAAAATGCAACATCAATTTAGTCTGAAAAGTGAGTAATCAATATCATGGGGAAGCGGGCTGAGTGACCACGCAGTTAGATGGGCCAATTCACCACCCCAGATGTCCAACACAAGATGGCGCAGGCTCCCCTTCCTTTCTGAGGAGTATCCCGCAGTTGGCAACATGCATTGCTCAGGGGATGGTGCCGCTTCCTGGTTGCGCACTGTGGGATAGGTAGTGACGCCACGACGTGCTGACATCACTCCCTAAGACCAGTGCGCCCCTCACAGGAGGTGGGCGGGCTTCTCAAGCAGCAAGAGGAATTCAAAAATTTCAGTTACTGGTTCACCCTCATGCTGTGTGGCAGTCTCTCATTTCAGTAGTGCTACAATGGTGATCCCGACGGTTCCAACATGTTTGGAACCCACCTCGAACTTGACAAAATGCAGAATGCTATTACCACTACAATTACATCGGCTGCAACCAATACTCTGGGAGCATTTGCTGCCCTTCTGGGCAAATCAGACCAGGAATTGGTTACAATTGGCCGAAACACAGTTCCAAATCAGAGACATTGTCTCGGAGGATATCAAGTTCTGGCACGTCATCAGTGCCCTGGACCCCGCTACCACAGCAAAAGTGTGGTCCTTCATGGAAAATCCTCCTATGGACCGTAAGTATGAACAATTTGGTGTTTTCTCCTCGATTCCCTGGAACTCAGCAGATGTGAGTGCACCATCTCCATCTGAATATGCAAGGCCTGGGCAATAGGAATCCCTCCAAGCTCATGGATGAAATGGTGGCCTTAGAGGATGGACGCACAAACTGTTTCTTGTTCGAGGCCCTGTTCCTCACCAAGCTACCAGTACACATTACCTCGGACATGGATTTCAGCACCCCACACCTGGTAGCCAAGGAAGCAGACAGTCTTTTCTACATCCCGCAACAGGGCTCCATACATATGGAACCAAACTAGGCCATCAGCACTACCAGTTCAGCCCCCCCACCCCCCCACGTCTGGCCCTCCAGCAGTAGCCACGGCCCAACCATAACATGACGAGCGCTCAGACAAACAGAGCAATTACTGTTTCTACCCCTGCAGATGGGGCCGAAATGTCTGGTAGTGTGCACCTCCATGCTTGTACCCCAACGCCAAGTCAACCACGGTGGCAGGAAACCGACAGGCCAGGCGCTGATAGTGGCCTTGGCGGTTGGCACACATAAAGGCCTACTCTACCTCAGGGACCATCGAAAAAAGTCGACATGGGTGCAGAGATAAGCATCATTCCACCGATGTATTTCGAACTCAAGCACAATTCCAAGGGCCTTCCCCTACAGGCAGCCAACAGCTCCTCCATTCCACATTTTGGCACCTGTCTGGTCACAATCCACGCCGTGGACACTGTTTCCCACTGGAAGTGTATGATTGCATCCGTAGAGCAAGCCCTACTCAGAGCAGATTAATTCCAGGCACAGGAGCTCCAGTTGGACATAAACAGATGCTGTTTGACCAACGTTACCAAGTTCCAGTCATACACCCTCACTCTATGGCAATGTTCCTTTCTACTATTAGCAATCCAGGCTCTGCACCATAACAAATATGTGCACCTACTGGTCAAGTACCCATCATTGTTGGTGCCCAACTTCCACAATGCAAAACTAACACATGGCATGGAGCACCACATCAAGACCACCGGGCCTCCAGTGTATGCACGGGCACGGCATCTCCCACAGGAAAAACTCCTCCAATTCAAGACTGAGAGTTCATTGCCTTGGAGGAGTTGGGTATCTCCTGCTGTTCAAGCAGCCCCTGGGCATCCTCGCTCCAAATGGTCCAGAAGAACTCCAACAGTTGACGTCTGTGTAGGAACTACAGATGACTCAATGATGCTACTGTCCCAGCTAGATACCCCATCCCACATGTCCAGGATTTTGCCATGAGGCCTTAGGGCTGCTGGATTTTTTCCAAGGTGGACCTCATCAGAGGGTACTATCAGATTCTTGTGCATCTCAACAACATCCCAAAAATGGCCATTATTACACCTTTCGGCCTTTTCGAGTTCCTTCGGATGCCTTTCGGACTAAAGAATGCAGCCTTTATGGACGTGTTTGGCAGGGACCTCAATTTCATCTTCATCAGCCCTGATGCCAGCACATACAGGAGGCAATTGATTTGCCTTTTTGACAGTTTGCAGGAGTTCAGACTCACGGTGAACCCAGTTAAGTACCAGTTCAGCCTGGAAATAGTAGATCTCCTGGGACACCGTATCACCCGAGAGGGGGCCACACCACTGCCGGATAAGGTGGAAGCCATCCAATATTTCCCCAGGCCAAGCACAATCAGTGGCCTACAGGAATTCCTAGGGATGGTGAACTTTTATCATCATTTCCTTCTGGGAGCAGCTGCCTTCATGCAACCCCTATTTGACCTCATCAAACTCAGTGACAAGGTGCTCCAGTAGACACGCAAAACTGTGGAAGCATTCCAGGCAACCAAAGCGGCACTGGTGGAGGCCACATCTTTGGTCCATCCAGACTCTTCCACCTCCCCAGCCCTTTACAACAGACACATCGGACAGAGCAGTCAGCGCAGCGCTGAAGCAGTGGGTCGTTGAACAGTGGCACCCCCTGGCTTTCTTCAGCAAACATCTATGGGCACCAGACTTCAAATACAACACGTTTGACCTGAAGCTGTTGGCCTTGTACTTGGCAATATGACATTTCTGGTACATGTTAGGAGGAAGGGTTTCATTGCTTACACAGACCACAAACCACTCATCAAGGTTTCGGACCTGTGATTGATGAGGCAACAACGACACCTCTCCTATATTTTGGAGTATACAATGGACATTCACCACATCGCAGGCAAATCCAACGTGGTGACCGACGCGCTGTCTAGACTGCCCATCACCGCTACCTTAGGGCGGGGCTTGATGTCGCTCAGCTAGCCAAAGACCAAGCAGAGGATGCAGGCGTGCAGGCTTAAGGACCGCCATCACCAGCTGGAAGGTTAGCAATTTCTGTCCTTCACCGGGGAGTCCAACTTTACTGTGCAACATGGCCACAGATTTCCCCAGACCCATCCTACCCGCAACCTGGCAACGACAGATCTTTGACCAAATCCATGGCCTGTCACATCCTTCCATAAGGTCTACGGTCTGCTAGTTGTCTGACAAGTTTTTGTAGCATGGCCTCCACCACGATGTAACCCTGTGGGCTAAGACTTGTTTGGACTCCCAACACACCATAATCCACAGACACACCAAGGCCCCGCTGTAGAGTTTCGACCCAGTGCAGCACCGTTTTGACCATCGTTGGCGTGCTCCCTGTGAGCCAAGGTATGTGGTATTTATTCACGGTATCAACCATTTTACCCATTGGCTGGCATCAGAGCTTTCTTGTCCACTTGGGACGCACATTTTGGAGTCCCAACCCACATCACCTTGGACCGAGGGGTCCAGTTCTCATCCTCACTCTGGGCCAACCTAGCCAAGTTCCACGGCAGCCAATTACACCACACCACAGCCAACCATCCTCAGGCAAATTAACTTGTTGAATGTTTTCCCTGCCACCTGAAAGCTTGACTATTGCGCCCAAATTGGATGGACAAACTCCAAAAGAAGGCATACCAGTGCAATCAGCCAACATGGTGTACGGCTCCCCACTTACCATCGCAGGGGACATTCACTTCAACCCTCCCAGCCCACAACCCAGTGCTCTAGACATCCTCCACCAATTGATGGAACAAATGGGTAAACAGAAACCTTTGCCACCTTCCCAACACAGCTCTCTACCCTGCCACGTCCCAGCGAACCTGCAGTCCACCAAATTCATTTTCGATCGAAGAGTACAACAAGGGACACCTCTACAATGCCCCTACGAAGGCCCATTCAAGGTGTTGCAGCACAACAGTGTCGTTTATACCTTGGACATTGGCGGGCGGCAGGACAGGTTTACCATTGACCACTTCAAGACTGTGCATCTGGACTGAGGCCAGCCCACCCCAGATCCCCAGGTCAGACATAGAGGCCACCCTGTGTGAAAGACAGTATTGGTGACTTGCTCAAAGGGTGGTAGCCATTCTGGAGTGGGGGTAGGTGGTGCAGTGGGCTAAGTGACTGTGCAGTTAGATGGGCCAAATCGCTGCCCCAGTCATCTGACACAAGATAGCACAGGGCCCCCCTGCCCTTCCGAGGAGAAGCCCACGGTTGGTGACGTGTTGCCCAGGGGACAGCGCCGCTTCCTGGTTGAGCACCGCTGGGCAGGTAGTGACACCGTGACGTGCTGACATCACTCCCCAAGTCCAGCACACCCCTCACAGAAGGTGGGCAATCCCCTCGAGCAGCGCAAGGTATTCAAAATAAAGTTCCGTTACTGGTTCACCCTCATGCTGTGTTGGCGTCTCTCATTTTGGTAGCTCTGCTGTTAGTTACAATGATCAATTTCTAAGTTAATTTATTTTGGCTCAACAATCCATAGAATTGTAGCTACGTTCATGGACTGAAATAATATTTATATTTACAGAAAGGATTGGCATATGAAATCATTAAAATCAGCTTGTTGTTGTGAAAACTAAAATAATCGTGGCCTTGACAGACTCAATAGAAAATATCTATTTCCCTTAAGCTGAAGGATCAAAAACATAACAGCACATACTTAAATTTTTTGATAGTCAAGGATTATTTCCTCAATTATTAGTAGTGGTCTGAAACTCACTGCCGAAAAGAGGGGGTGGGGGGGGGAATCTCATTATATTTAAAAAGTGCCTGGATGAGCTGCAACCTTCAAAAGATTATGTTGGGCATTTCATTCTCTTGCAGTTTGCATGTACCCACTATATTTCAAACATTCTACCATGCTTGTATGGCTCATGAGGGACAAGGCACTATCAAGAAAAATTAAAACAGGAAAAATTGAGTTACGAGAAACATTGTAGAAATAGAAGCAGGAGTCCTCCATTCGCTCTCCAGATATCCAGAGCAATAATGTGGGCATTCTATAGTACTCGCCAGAGATTTAGCCACTGCATCCTCCTTAACCTGGCCATTGCGTGGGCAAAGCCGGAGGAAGAAAAGGAGGAGGATCTACTAGAAAGAACAAGATAAGAGTTGAAGCAGAAGGTGCCAAGTCTGGGTAATATTTTAACCTGAGGTGATGTGTAAAGTTTAAAGTATAAAAGTATAAAAGCAATGGTTCCCAACCCTTTTTGGTTTGAAACCCACCAGCCTAACATGCCATGGCTCACTAGTGGCAATGACTGAGCAATATTTTCAAGTTAAAGGCAGCACTGTAAGAAACACATCTTTAAATAAAATACTTTAAATAAAAGTATTTTATCTAACATTTTTAAAGAACGAAGAACACTGCAAGCATACACTGAACATAAAAGACTCTCAATCAAAATCAAAGTTCAAGTCATTTTAATGAGACACCTGCTCCTGAAATTTCTTCACCAATCTCCACATCCTTGGTTCTGTTGTACACCTGAGATTGGCTTCCACTTCAATCCAGTATCTGTCTTTGTCTTCAACTGCAGCAACGTTGAAAAGCCTGATTCACAAAGATAAGTGGTCATGAATGGCAGGATCTTCTGAGGACACTCCTTCGCAATGTTGGGGTAACTATCTGTCATTTTTGGCCAAAACTCAGGTCGATAAAGTCTCAAATACATCTCTGTATCCAGAATCATTTTGAAGATCAGTGAGTCCATCTTGCAAATCATTAAGATGACTTTAACATGAAAGGGGTTCCACACCAGTGCCAGTTTTTCTTGGGTGATTGGTGGGAAGTAGTGCAGAAATTTTTCTCTGAGGCAGCTGAGATATGAAACAACTTCCTTTGCAACATCAGCATCCATTCCATTAACAGCTACTGCTGAAAGAGATTCAAACATGGGAAAATTCCCTCACTCAGCCCTGTGTTTACAGTTTTCAAGCTTTTGTGTAAATGCACTGAGAATATCAACAAATATCAACTTGCCTTGAAGCCTGAGATTCAATTTGTCCAATTGATCAAAAATATCCACAAGGTTGGCAAGGCCAAATGCCCACAGCTTTTCATCGAAGCAGGTTTTCAGTTTTGTTGGATCTTCAAGAACAACTGCAACTTCTCATAGTTCAAACATTCATGCCACAACGTTTCCTGTTGATAGCCAATGCACTTTGTTGTAGCAGAGCAGGTTGTAGACGGATCTTTGTCATTTGCAGCTGCAACTTGGATGGCTGCAGAGAGTGATTTCTGAGAACCTTCTGCAGGATGCATTATCCTTTTAATTCTTCACAATCATACCCTTCTTTTGTCATTTTTTGAAGGGGCTCTAAAAAATAAATCAAATTACTTGAATACAAAAAGAAGAATAAATAAATTTATAGACTTTTGGAAATAGATTCGTTTTTGAGATTAAAAAAAATAGAAAGCCTGGTAACCATACCTGTTAATGAACACTGATACTATATTAAAATATTTTAAGAAAACAGCTAAAAACAAGAATTACACACTATTATACACTATTTGTTATGTATAATAAGTTTTGTTTCAAACACAGTGTTGCCAAAATGTAATTGTGCTATTTCTCGTTGTGTCCATTTTAATTTAATTAGTCACATTTTTAGTTGTTTATTTCATGGTTTGTCTATTTCTTAACTATAAATATAAGTATCAATGTTTATTGACATAACAGGTATAGTTATCAGGCTTTAATTATTTTTATTTGCCTTAAAAACAAATCTAAAAAGGCTTATACAATAGCCAAGTAAACTCTGTCCAGGGTAGATCTTCAATGAATTTTTTTGCAAAAATAATTTATATCTAATTTTAGATGAGAGATATATTATGTGAATTATAAACAGGAACTTCTTGAGCTTTGACTGAAGTGAAGAACAACAAGCAGTAAGAAGACAGAAAACACACACTTCTAAATCAGTCTGAATCTGTCTTGTGTGGAAGTTTGATAGGACTGTGACTCAGTGCTGAGTGCCAAGCTACTTAGAGTGAGAGATGGACAGATGATCTCACTGACCTCAGTGGCAGATTGCTCGCCACCCCACCCAAGGTCACCTGTGAGAACTGAGACATGACCTCAGATCCACCTGACCTCAGTGGATTGGGAAGTCTCCAGGGCCCACATGGAAACATGCTTTGGCCCACCAGTGGCTCATGGCCCACTGGTTGGGAAACACTGGTGTAAAGTAATAACTATTTTCAATAAGATGAAATCTAGCCATTTACGCTTTAAAATAAATGGCATAATTGCTCAATCCCCAGCACTAACATTTGGGAATAATTATTGTCATGAAACTGTCATGGAAACTAATTATATTATTATGGATGAAAAAACATACTGGAAGCTGAATAATCTGCTGAGAAAACCTCAAATGACTTTTGTAAGGTAAAACATCATGAGATGGGAATGTGTAAGGAGTTACCCTGTACAGGGCTGTAACAAGATGTGAATGCATCCTTGTACTTACAAGATAAGAGAGACATTGATGGATTGAGAGGCAGGAAGCTAGCAGGGAAAGGATAGCAACAGTTTTAGTCATTGGACAAGTAATGATATGATGATGTTCTAAGCACGTATCCAAGGGTATAAAAAATCACCATTTTGCTGATAACGGCAGAATGCATTCTCCGACTAACATGGTTAGTTGCAAGTGTTACAATCCGGTAATAAAGAACAAAGAACCCTGATTTCGACTCAGTCTGGTGTTTGTCTCACTCATTCATGAACAAAGCAGACCTAACACTTTCCAAAATCTTTCCAAAATATACAAGGCATAAATAAATCAAAATGAGGGAGAAGTTCTCCAGTCACCCGGATTATCATAGCAGAAGAGTTTCTGTATGTTTTTTTATCAGTGCAACTTCATACACACTGAAGAAGCTTGTTCATTCAGGGCAAAGCATCCAACTTGATTGACAAGCATTCTAAAGTTGCATTGCTGCCTTCCACTACAACAGTGGTTCTCAACCTTTTTCTTTTCACTCACATACCACTTTAAGTAATCCCTTTGCAATCAGTGCTCTGTGATGAGTAAGAGATTGCTTAAGGTGGTATGTGAGTGGGAAGGGAAGGTTGAGAATCACTGCTCTAGACTCAATTGTTACTGAAATATTTTGCTTGAGTAAAATTGTCATTGGTCAATTTCCTTTGGAGTTATGAAACTGTGCACATAGCGAGTCAATTAGGGATGATTAAAACAGTGGTTTTCAAACCTTTTTCTTTCCACCCACATGCCACCTTAAATAATCCCTTACTCATCACAGAGCACCTATGGCATAGGAAATACTTAAAGTGGTGTGTGAGTGGAAAGAAAAAGGTTGAGAACCACTGCACTATAATATTACAATTGTAGTGCACAGCCTCTAAAATAGATGGCATTAACTACATTTAGAACACTGCCAATGTCTTCTATCTAGAATGGCCATAACAGTAAATATATTGAGCTTGTGTGGAGGTTTGATAGGACTGTGACTCAGTGCTGAGTGCCAAGATGTCCAAGTCGCAAAAAATCCTAATTCTTTTTACAGATAAAAAGAGCTTGAATCAAATTAGAATAATTGCTGGCATAACAGACCAATTTTATGTTCATGGATGCCATTATCTCATTTCAGTTTTAGCCAGGAATTATGGCATCAATAAGGGTGACCATGTTATATTTCTGTTTGTGATCATTACCTGCTTTATCATGGATCATAAATACAGTACTTGACTCAAACAAATCTGAAAGTCAAAAGCCAAACAATTATTGACTTATCACTGTAATGCAAACCCTTAGCACCTGTCTTAACTGAGACCTTGCCTGTTCTATACTTCCTCCATTGGCCAGACTGGTGAAAGACTGGATTCCTGCAATGGAGGAGTCAGCTGAAGAAGAGGAGATACTGGATGCAGACTGGAAAAATGTGAATCTGCAGGGTTCATCTACTGCATTCAGTGCTCCTGTTGTGGTCTTTGCTACATCAAAGAGACTGGACACAGACTGGGAGATTGCTTCATTCAGCATCACGGCTCTGTCCATCACATTAGCAGGGATATCCCAGTGACCATCCATTTTCTTGCAGACATGTCTGTCCATGGTCTCATGCACTGCTGAACTGAGACAAGTCACAAATTGAAGGAACAATATCTCATACTCCGTGTGGACACCCTCCAACCAGATGGCATTAACATCAACTTTGCTGGTTTCCATTATTTCTTCACACCATCCCCCCAATCTATCTTTATGCCTCATTTACTCTACCTCTGTCTTTCCCTCTGTTTCCTTTTCCACATCTGGATATTCACAGAGCCAATTCCCACCCACTACCCTCATGAGTGTAGACAACATTTTCCTTATTCTAATTTCAAAGTACCATCTTCCAAAACGCGAGCTCTAATATCCCAAATTTCCAACAAATTAAACTCTGTGGCTGTTACTTTATGTCATTTTAATTCATTGAAAGAATGGATAAACATCTTGCGTTGCTTCACCACAAGACTTTCATAACGGTAAATAACAAAGCATTTACTGTATAATAGAGATACAAAGATATATAGAGATTTAAAAAAATATATAGAGATACAAAATTTAAAGATAAAAAAATTCTTGTGCTCATGCTTCCTTCACATCTTGTAGAAAAAGAGCAAGCACTTGCCCTGGATGGTTATTACGATATATTTCATCATAGTCCCTATGGTACTCACTACAAGCATCAGATGATCTAAAGATTGTCAAAATCTATTAATTAAACTAATCACGCACAAAATGTTATCTGAAGCATATCTATTCTTTATAAAACTTGTTTGATCAATATGAATCAACGTTGGTAAAAATTTAGCCAATCTATTCGCTAATATTTTAGCTATTATTTTATAATCTACTCAAAACGGTCAACCAGTTTACCTATCTCGGCTGCACCATTTCATCAGATGCAAGGATCGACAATGAGATAGACAACAGACTCGCCAAGGCAAATAGCGCCTTTGGAAGACTACACAAAAGAGTCTGGAAAAACAACCAACTGAAAAACCTCACAAAGATAAGCGTATACAGAGCCGTTGTCATACCCACACTCCTGTTCGGCTCCGAATCATGGGTCCTCTACCGGCACCACCTACGGCTCCTAGAACGCTTCCACCAGCGTTGTCTCCGCTCCATCCTCAACATCCATTGGAGCGCTCACACCCCTAACGTCGAGGTACTCGAGATGGCAGAGGTCGACAGCATCGAGTCCACGCTGCTGAAGATCCAGCTGCGCTGGATGGGTCACGTCTCCAGAATGGAGGACCATCGCCTTCCCAAGATCGTATTATATGGCGAGCTCTCCACTGGCCACCGTGACAGAGGTGCACCAAAGAAAAGGTACAAGGACTGCCTAAAGAAATCTCTTGGTGCCTGCCACATTGACCACCGCCAGTGGGCTGATAACGCCTCAAACCGTGCATCTTGGCGCCTCACAGTTTGGCGGGCAGCAGCCTCCTTTGAAGAAGACCGCAGAGCCCACCTCACTGACAAAAGGCAAAGGAGGAAAAACCCAACACCCAACCCCAACCAACCAATTTTCCCTTGCAACCGCTGCAATCGTGTCTGCCTGTCCCGCATCGGACTGGTCAGCCACAAACGAGCCTGCAGCTGACGTGGACTTTTTACCCCCTCCATAAATCTTCGTCCGCGAAGCCAAGCCAAAGACATTTAACAACGAAATTAGTCTATACGAAGATACTTCAAAGGATCTCTATCTTTTTTAGGAATTACTGTAATTAAAGCACTAGAACAAGACTCAGGTAAATCATAATGTTCTCCAACTTGATGTAATACATCCCCAAACACTGTAGATAAATCATCATTAAAAATTTTATAAAATTCAACTGAAAATCCATCATTACCAGGCGATTTACCATTCGGCATTTCCAGCATAGCCATTTTAATTTCCAAATCAGTAAATGGTTCATCTAACTCCTCGATATCTCCATCCTCTAATATCGGTAAATTCAACTGTGATTAAAAAAATCAATCGATCCAGTTTCCTCTTTTCCTTCAGATGTATATATCTTTTTATAAAATGAATAAAATTCATCATTAATCTCACAAAGTTTATTAATAAGAGAATTCCGTCTAACAGCATTAATAGTCCTCAATATCTGTTCTTTCTTTAATTGCCACGCCAATACCTTATATGCTTTCTCTCCCCATTCGTAATACCGTTGTTTAGTCCTATTAATCACACATTCAAATTGATAAGATTGCAAAGTATTATATTTCAATTTCAGCCTAGATAATTCTATTTTCTGATCTTCTGTAGCATCTTTCTGAAATTCCTTTTCTAACTCATCGATCTGTTTCTCTAATTCAAGACTCTGATATAATTGATTTTCTTTTTTATTTTAGAAAAATAACTAATTATTTGTCTTCTCAAATAGGCTTTCATAGCATCCCATAATACAAACTTACTTTGAACAGAATTAGAATTTTCTTTCAAAAAAAATTAATGTTTTTTCAAAAAATCAATAAATTCCATATTTTTAACAACATTGTATTAAATCTCCAACGATAAGCTATTTGAATTTTCTCAGAAGTTTCATATGTAAATTATAACTGAGAATGATCTGAAATCACCCTACTTTTTTATTCCGCTTGTTGTATTTTTGTATTTTCCCCCTTGTAAGTGTGCCGATACTAAAAAGAAGTCAATCCTTGAAAACGATTCATGTCTAGATGAATAAAAGGAAAAATCTTTCTCTGTCAGATTAAGACGTCTCCAAATATCTACTAAATTAAAATCTTTCATCAACGCTTGGACCTGAATTGCCATCTTGGATTTTTTAACTTTCTTCAGAGATTTATCTAATAAAGGTTCCAAACCACATTTAAAATCACCACCAACTAAATTATTATCATTAGCTTGACCCAAACATAAAAATGCATCCAAAATAAATACTTCATCATCTGCATTTGGAGCATAAATATTAAGTAAAGTCCAAAATGGTGCACTAAAAATCTTACAATTCAATTAAAGAATACATCCTGCCTTTTCCTCCATTGATTGTAATTCAAAAGATAAATTTTTATGTATCAAAATTGCTACACCTTTAGCTCTAGAATTAAATGAAGAAGAATATACATGCTCAATCCAATCCCTTTTTAATTTTACGCTTTCCTTCACATTCAAATGTGTTTCTTGTAAAAAGGGAATATCAATTTTTATTTTCTTAATATGCACCAAGATTCGCTTATGTTTAATCGTACTATTTAATACTCGAACATTAAAAGTAGCAAACCTCAACTTTGACATTATTATTACTAAATACCAATAATATCTTTATATAAAAACTCAAATCAATGTATATAGGCCCTCCAATAAAAAAATCACAAATTAAAAACTAAAAAAATTTAAAAATATATAATAATAAAGAAAAAAAAGAAAATCCCCCCCTCCAAAAAAAACTACTAAAAGGTAGTAATCCCTAAACAAAAATTGGGTGAGGGTCACCCACCAGTGGCTGATGACTAGTAAAGAACTTAGTGCAGATCTCTCCCTCCCCAGCAAAACAGTCAATAACATCAAAATATCATAATAACAAAAGAAAAAATAGAATAAGAAAATTATTTTTTTCATCCAAAAGATTCCAATCTCGAAGACCCCATTTCAGAAAGAGGTAGACTCTTTCCGTTCCCATTGTTCCCATTTCTGCCATTTCTTCCGTTTCCAGAGCTACCAGATTTTTCTTTAGGAGATAATGGTGGACTACGTCTTTGTCCTCTTATATCTGGCAATGAATCAGCAAAATTCATTGCTTCATGATCAGTCTCAAAAAAACAAAATTGATAGTCTCCATAAAACACCTTCAATACTGCAGGGTAATGAAAAGTAGACTTATAACCTTTATGCCACAAAACTTCTTTAACTGGATTGAATCGACGTCGACGTTGAATGACATCTTGACTCAGATCAGGATAAAAAAAGACTCTGCTATTCTGAATCAATAATTGGGTTTGTTGTTGTCTCGCATTTTGTACTGCAAGTCAAAGTATTACTTCTCTATCCAAATAACTCAACCATCAAATTATTACCAGTCTTGGTGGTTGACCAGCTGAGGCTATTCTTCTTAAAACTCTATGGGCTCTTTCCAGTGCCAATCCCCCAGAGAAAATTTTTTGCCTTAATATTTGCGGAATCCAGTCTTTAAAAAAATGAAGAGGATCTTGTCCTTCTATACCTTCTGGCAAACCAACAATTTTTACATTATTCCTTCTGCTTTGATTTTCCAAATAATCTATTTTTCTTTCTAGCTCCTTCTCACGATCTCCCAATTCTATGACTGATTTTTCCACCTTCAACATTTTTTCTGTGTTAGAAGTCAGTTGTTGTTTACAGTCCAAAAAAGCAGTCTGAATTTTTTTTTAAATTCTTCATAAGATGCATCCACACGTGTCTTAACCATATTTAATTCTGAACTTGTACCAGCATTCATTTGAACCATTTCATTCATTTGAAATGTCAACAAAGGTTTTATAACAGCTTGAATAACTACATTTAATTGCATACACTGTGAATTGGTAAATCTCAGCTCTGCTCTCTCTGACATAGTGGCAGAACAAGGTAACTGCAGCTCCTGCTGCAACTCAACAGAAGGCATTTTAAAAGTTTTACTGCGGGTCTGGACTCCCAGCGACGGCACACCGACTTCCTCAGGGGATCACCTCTGGTATCCCCCCATATCTCATTGTTTTCTCATCAATTCGCGAAGAAAAACAATTTCTTCAGATTGAAATGCTACCTGATGCATTTCCAACAATGGAGTCATCTTCCTGCGTGCTCCCTCCATTGAAATGGAAAGGATTTCCAAATCGGGGTTCACTTCTTGGGAACACGCACCTTCTTCCGGAGAACGGGTAATTCCAGCGCCATCCTTCATTTGGTGAGCAATAGGTATTCTTTTAGCCCCCATAGGCGATCTTTGGGATTTAGGCAATGAAGAGATTTGTGCCTGGGGCTGTATCAAGTCGTCTAGGCCCCAAATCTTCAGCACTTCGAAAATGTAACTTCTTTTGAACTTGAGGTTTAGTCTTTTTACCATTAGTGGCCATAATAATTCCTTAATACTTTAAACTAAAATTTAAAAAGTTTAAACTTGAAAACAAAGGGTTAAAAAACAGGTATTTAAAAGTCTGTCCAGAGAGGTCGAAATTGCACGTCTAGACTACGCCATCTTGCCACGCCCCCTGCATTTTATTCAATGATAAATGTGAGTTGATGCATATTGGTTGGTCCAGGACAGATAGGATATACATCATATATAGTGAGATCCTAATAAGGAACTTAATGGACATCCATAGATTGCTAAAGGTAGCAACACAGGTAGATAAGTTAGTGAATTGGGATGTGCGATCCTAGCATGGTGATGCTGGTACAATTTATACAAATTTGGTGAACCACAGCTGGAGTATTTTGTGCATTTCCGCTTGCCACATCACCACATAAATTGCCCATTCATCAGGCTCCTCCTGTTCAACTGTGAAAATCTGGTTCCCTCAATGGGCATTTCAGTCACCCTTGACAACTTAAAATCTGCATGAAAGCATCTCATCCTCAATCCTAACAAACTGAAATAAACAAGGCAAACAATACAAGGCTGATATTTTTTCATGTAATTCAAAGAATCATTGTGATACATCTGCCCAAAATGCCTTTACCTTCAACAGAACAATCTGCTAAAACAAAATTATATTTTTCAGGTTATTTTAGAATTTCCACAAGAGGGGGCTCTGAGCATGCAACTGGATTGGCCCCATGATTTTCAACAAAAGTGCTTTTCACCATAATTTTTTTTGTAATCCTCTTTATTTGCAGTGATTATATTTGAAACATGGAACATTGAACAATGCAGTACAGTACAGGCCCTTCAGCCCTTGATGTTGTGCCGACCCATATATCTCTTCCTTGAAACAAAAAAGTGCTAGACCTTCCCTACCCCATGACCCTCTATTTTTCTTTTATCCATGTGTTTGTCTAAGTGTCTCTTAAATGCCTCCAATGTTTTAGCCTCCACCATCATCCCTGGCTAGGCATTCCAGGCACCGACAACTCTCTGTGTAAAAAAAAACTTACCCCTGATGTCTCCCCTAAATTTCCTTCCCTTAACTTTGTACATATGTCCTCTGGTGTTTGCTTTTCCTTCTCTAGGAAACAGGTGCTGGCTGTCTACCCTATCTATGCCTCTCATAATCTTGTGGACCTCTGTAAAGTCTCCTCCCATCCTTTTACGCTCCAAAGTGAAAAGTCTCAGCTCTGTTAATCTTGCCTCATAACACTTAATTTCCAATCTAGGCAACATCCTGGTAAGTCTCCTTTGCACCCTCTCCATAGCTTCCACATCTTTCCTATAATGAGGTGACCAGAACTGAAGATTTAAAGAGTTATAACATGACCTCTCCACTCCTGAATTCAATCCCCCATTAATGAATCCCAGCATCCCATAGGCCTTCTTAACTATTCTTTCAACCTATGTGGTGACCTTGGGGGATGTATGGATTTGAACCCCAAGGTCCTTCTGTTCATCCACACTCTAAGTAATTGACCATTAACCTTGTACTCAGCCTTCTGGTTTGTCCTTCCAAAATGCATCACCTCACACTTATCCGGATTGAAATCCATTTGCCACTTTTCTGCCCAACTCTGCATCCTATATAAATCCTGTGGTAACCTTCGACAACTTTCAACCTCATCCACAACTTCTCGAACCTTCGTGTCATTCGCAAACTTACTGACCCATCCTTCTGCCTCTTTCTCCAAGTCATTTATAACAATCTAAAAGAACAGGGATCCTAGAACTGCTAGTCAACGAATTCCAGGGAGAATACTTTCCTTCCACTACTATTCTCTGCTTTCTTCCAACAAGTAAATCTTTTATCCATACAGCTAATTTTCCACCGATCTCATATTTCATGACTTTTTGGATGAGTCTCTCATGGGGGAACTCATCAAATGCCTTGCTTAAATCCATGTAGACCACATCTATCGCCCTACCATCATCAAGTTCTTTTGTTACCTCCTCAAAAAACTCAATTAGACCCATGAGACATGACCTTCCCTTCACAAAGCCATGTTGACTATCCTTGAGTAGACTGTATTTATCCAAATGCTCATAGATCCTATCCTTAAGATTATGGACATTAAGGAACTGGAAGTATTGAATCTTCTTAAAAACATCAAGATTGATAAGTCCCCGGGGCCAGATGCAATATACTCCAGGCTGCTGTGGGAAGTGAGAGACGAGATAGGTGGGGTAGCATCTAAGATCTTTGAATTCTCTTTGACTTCAGGGGAGGTGTCGGAAGATTGGAGAATGGCGAATGTGGTCATTTTGTTTAAAAAAGGTCAGAGGGAGAATCCTGGGAATTATAGACTGGTGAGTCTCATGTCAGTGGTGTGTCAATTAATGATAGGATGTGTTGTTCTAGGCACATAGTGAATGAAAGAACCATACAGGTCAAAAGTGAGTTGAACCAACTGACTTTAATAGAATTCTTGCACACATTTAAATCCCTTGTGACTCCTGGGACCTTTATGACATCAGCCACTATGCTGTAGGTTTGCCATGAACCCAGAGCTCTCACAGTCAGATCTGCCGTGGACTTGCTTGCGACTCAGTGAACCAGTTCACCTGTTGTGTGGGCAGGCTCCCATGTGACACTCCCTCCCCCACCCAGAAGTGGAGTTAGGGGATGTGAAATTCATGGCCAACACCTCTTTAGTCTGTTTTGGTGGCTGATCTCGTCAGCGTGAGGGTGGCACAATCACAAGGTGTTCTAGGTCTAGGCGTGCTGACTTGAGGTGGTAAATTGTGAAGGTCTTCTCAAGGTCGCTCACATCGAGAATGCACATGGTTCCATTCTGATGCACCATCTTATACAGACCCTCGTACGGCTGCTGAAGTGGAATCCAGTGCATGCTCCTGCGGATGTATTTGCAGTCCCGGAGGCCCTTGGGGACATGGCGCAAGGTTGGGACAGGAGCTAGTGTTCCTACCTTCTCTCAGAATTTTGTGAGTACGACCGTGGGTGTCTCCTCTGGGCCGTGAGCTGCTGGCACAAACTCGCCTGGAACTGTCAGTGGGGCACTGTATACCAACTCTGCCGAAGACTTGGCTAAGTCTTCTTTGGGAGCTATGCCAATGCCAAGAAGCACCCATGAGACCTCATTCATCCAATCCAGGTCTCGGAGGTGCACCATCAAAACCAACTTCAGGTGCTGGTGGAAACGCTCAACCAGGCCATTGATCTGCAGATGGTAGGCCGCGGTGTGGTGCAGCTATGTTCCACATAGCTGTGTCAGCACTGACCATAGGCTGGAAGTGAACTGTGGCCCCCAGTCTGAGGTGATGTTGGCAGACAGGCTAAAACGTGCTACCCAGTTTGCAATGAGGGCTCTGGTGCAGAACTCCATGGACACGTCGGCGAGTGTTACAGCTTCTGGCCACCTGGTAAACCTGTCTCCTCCTGGCAGCAGACTGATGATGTCCACATGGACATGCTTAAACATCCTGTGCATCAGCTGGAAGGATTGAAGGGCAGCCTTCACGTACCTTTGGACTTTGGAAGTCTGACAATGTAAGAATGTCTTGCCCCAGTGCCTGACCTGCTTGCATAGGCCATGCTAAGCAAATCTATCCACCACAAGTTGGATAGTGGGCCAAATCATATAGTGCATTGAAAACGTGACAGCTCCAAGCGGCTGCAATGATGGGCCAGGTTGGCTGGTGGACATATCACAGAGGAGCTTGCTGTCTGTTGAGCCGATAGGGATGTCCTCAGGTTGCAGTCCCAAGACTGCAGTGCGAGAGGCCAGCTTTTCTTTGTGCAGCTGCTATGCCTCGGTGAGCACCACATAGTCCAACCCTGGGGACAGGAAATGCATCGAGTTGATGGAGGTGTGACAGTGCGTCAGCCATGACGTTTTTCCCGGAGATGTGGTTGACATTGGTGGTATACTCCAAGATGTATGACAGGTGGTGTTGTTGCTGTGCCGACCATGGATCCGAAAATTTGGCAAATGCTAAGGTGAGTGGTTTGTGGTCCATGAAGGTAGTGAATTGCCGCCCCTCCAAGAAATACACAACATGCTGATTGATGAGGTAGAGGGTGAGCAGCTCCCTGTTGAAGGCACTGTATTTCAGCTCTAGGGGTCACAGGTGCCAGATGAAGAATGCAAGTGGTTCCAACACGCTGCCACCTGCTAAGCTGGAAATGTCAACCATGAGGGATGTGGACACATCCACCTGCTGGTATATCAGGAGGGTGGAGTTTGCAAGGTCATCTTTGGCTTGCTCGAAAGACACTGCTGACTCTGTGTTCCAGGTGATTTCCTTGGCCTTGCTGGACATCAGGCTGAACAGGAGTCAAATAATTCAGCAGTAAGAATCCGTGGTAAAAGATGATCATGCCCACGGACTGCCATAGGCCCTTGACTGTACTGGGCCTGGCAAACTGGTATATTGCCTTGACTTTTGCTGGCAAGGGAACAACTCCATGCCGGTCGATGCGATGTCCAAGGAAATCAATGGGCTATTGCCCGAACTGCACTTAACATGGTCGATGGCCAGGCTGTATTCACTCAGGTGGTGACTGAGTTGACGCAGGTTCATCAAATGCTCTTGGTGCTAATGGCTGGCGATCAGGATATCATCTAAGTAGATGAAGACAAAATCTAACCATGCACCACTGAGTCCATGAGCCACTGGAATGTCTGTGCCACATTCTTGAGTCTGCAAGGAATCCGCACAAACTCAAATAGGCTGAACAGGATGATGGGGGACATCACTGGGGTGGATGGGAATCTGGTGATACCCGCGGACCAGGTCAACCTTGGAGAAGATACGTGCCCCTTACAAATTGGTTGTAAAGTCCTGAATGTGGGGCACTGGGTAGCAGTCGGCCATGGTGGCATTCTTGAACCTTCTGTGGTCACTGCATGGCCTCCATCCTCCAGCTAACTTGGGCACCATGTGCAGTGGAGAGGCCCATGAGCTGTCTGAGCTCCAGACGATCCCATTCTCGTCCATTTTCCTGAACTCCTCCTTGGCGAGGTGGAGTTGTTGGGCAGGAGCCTGCATGCCCGAGCATGTAGAGGTAGTCTTTGAGTGAGAATGTGATGCTGTACATATGCTTAGGGTTATCTGTGGAGAACTGCAGCGTAAAAATGGTCTGGAACTCTGCTAGTACTCTGGAAAATTTGTTACCTGACAAAGTCACAAAATCCAGGTGTGGGGCCAGTAACTTGGCTTTGCGAGCGAGAAGGTCTGGAAGGTCTTGGCATTCACTAGGTGCCACCTCTGGAGGACCACTAGGAGGCAGTGCGCCCGGAGGAAATCTACATCTAATAAAGGCTGCGACACTGCTGCCAGCATAAACGACCAGATGAAATGGCTGGAATTGAACTGTAGTGGGATGGTTCATGTGCCATATGTGCGAATACTGCTGTTTTTGCAGAATCCATGATATTCCAGTTTCCCTCTCTGTGGGTCTCTTGGATCAGTGTCCTTTATCTGATAATGATGTGAACAAATGATAACTGAGTGTGTCTCTGTCCCAGAGCCAATTGAGGTACAAAAGAGCAGTGAGCTCAATCGATCTCCAGCAGGGATAGCAGCGTCTCCTTCCCAAAATCCTCACACACAAATTAGAGAAGAATTTTCAGGTTGCCTTGCTTCAATAGATTCTGCCAAGCACAAGATATGAAGGTTTTGCCATCTGCTCCAGCTCTCCAGGTTAACAACTTCAACCGTTAACTTCAGATACCTTCACATAGGCTGGAGCAGACATCTTCTAATTCAGTAGCATGCAAGCTAAGATCTTCTGAAGCAAGCTCCAGAGAAGACAAACGTGGTCATGCTCCTCCTCTAATGACCGGATTTAATTGACTTTAACTTCTAACAAGCTAAAAGAAGCTTTGAAGTTAGCACCCAGCACCTGTCTTTATCAATCCAGTAGGACAGAAATAGCCTCTATTGTTAAGCGAGCAGTCGCTTCTTCTTTTTCCTGGATTTTCCACTGCTTTAATAATTTTGAGGCCAAGAGTAAAAGAAGAGAAAGAGGCAAAATATATAACAATTTGGTTGTTAAATAAAAAGTTTGAAAAAATACAGAGTAGACATGAGCACCTGATAATTGCATCTGCACCATATTGCAGCAATCTGGTAGTCTCTCAGAGGTTACTTTTTTTTTAAAGACACTGCCTCACATAGATGTCCTTGATGGAGTGATGTCTAGTGCCTGTTATGTCACAGCCTGAGTTAACCACCCTCTGGAGTTTCTTTCTGTCCTGAGATTTGGTGCATTTGTACCAGACAGTGATGCAACTAGTCAGAATGCTCTCCACAGTACACCCGTTGAAATTTTCAAGAGTCTTCGATGACATACCAAATCTCCTCAAACACCTGACAAAGTATAGTCACTGGTGAGCCTTCTTCATGATTACATCAACATGGATGCTCCAGGACAGATCCTCGGTGATGTTTACACCCAGGAATTTGAAATTCTTGACCTTCTCCACTACTGAGCCCTCGATGAGGACTGAGTTGTATTCTCCTGCCTTCTTCCTAAAGTGCACAATTATCTATTTGATTTTGCTAATGTTGAGTGCAAGGTTGTTGGTGTGATGCCACTCAATTAGTTGATCTATCTCCCTTCTGTATGCTTCTTCATTGCCATTTGTGATTCTGCCGAGTGGCATAAGAGTGGTATAGATGAACACTGGAGTCTCCCTTCCCCCACCCCTCACCTTGCCATTGATGAGATCTACCAGGATCATTGACTGAAGAGGGCATACAAAATCATTGAGAACCCCTTCAATCCTGCACACAGCATCTTTCAACTGTTCCTGTTGGGAAAGAGATACAGAAGTATCAGAGCCAGCTTCAAGATGCTGAAAAACAGCTTCTTCCCATGAGCAGTGAGAACACTGAATGACAAAAGGAACTGCTCACACTAACCATCCTAGATTTTAATCTTTACAAAACAATATTTTATTTATTTTTTTATATGACTACTAGACCTGCAGATGTATTGTCTGGCTGTATGTGTGTTATATCTGGTTGTGTGCCTGTGTGTTTTGAACCGAGGACTGGAGATAACGCAGTTGTACTTGAGCAATCAGGTGACAATAATCTTGACTTGACTTCTTCTTCAAGATTTGTGGTGGTTTAGTATTATATCAGAAGGCTTGGTAAATTTCTTTTTTTTTTCGAAACTTTATTTATTAATTTTAACATATAAAGAAAGTAAGTAATTCACGTACAGAAAAAATACAAAATAAAGTAATACAAGTACAAAGTAACATAGTTAATACAATACCAATCTCGGCATCTCCCCCTAACAACTAAAAACTAAGACTAAAAATGAAACTATTTTTAACCCCTAAACCCCACCACCCCCACGATAAAGAGTGAAGAATTAATACTATTAGTATAATAAAAAATATATATCTTAAAAAAAAGATACATATATATATAAAAAAAAACAAAAAAAATTAATTAAGTATTAATTATTATTCCAAAAATTTTTTTATTATATAAGAATATATATGAAAAAACAAAAAAAAGAATTTAAATGAAAAAAAACAGCTAATAATAAAAAAACTAAAAAAGAGAAAGAAAAAGAAAAAAAAAGAAAACATATATATAGAAAAAATATATAATAAAAAAAAGTTTTTTAAAGAAAAAAATGATTAATTCAAACTTATTTAAATTGTATATAATCAATAAATGGGGTCGACTTTAACTCATAAAAAGACATCTTATCTTGTATAGAAAAAGATATTCTTTCCATAACCAAACAAAACTTCATCTCTGAATACCACCTATCTAAAGACAATACATTTCTATTCCAAGTAATCGCTATACATTTCTTGGCCACTGCCAGCGCTAAGTAAATAAAAGAGATCTGGTAATTATCTAATTCTAAATCAATCAACGGTTGCATATTCCCTAATAAAAATATATCAGGGTCTAATACAAAATGAAGATTATATAGATTATTAAATACAGATTGAATACCGTTCCAGGCTTGGTAAATTTCTACGGATGCAGAGTGTAAAGTGTGTTGATTGGCTGCATTACAACTTAGTTCGTGAGCACCAATAGCTCTGAGCGGAAAGCCCTGCTAAAGGTAGTTGACGCAGCCCAGCCCATCACGTACATCACAGGAAAATTCTTCCATCATCGAGAAAATCTATTTGGAACACTGCCAGTCGAGAGCAGCAATAATTATGAAGGATCCACACCACTCAGCATACACTCTATTCTCACTGCTGCCATCAGGAAAGAGGTATAGGTGCAACCCCTCCATCAGATTCCTAAACAACAAACTCTTACGTTGTACATTATTTATTACTGAATAAGTTTTTTTCTGTATTGCACAGTTTGTTTACATATCATTCTTTCCCTAATATTGACTGGCACCTACTGACTGCAAGAGGGATAAATGTGGCTGAATTTGTCAGGTGTGCGCAAGAAGGATTCCTGACACAGTATGTGGATCAGCCAACTGGAGGTGAGGCCATACTGTATCTAGTTCTGGGGAATAAACCTGGTCAGGTGGTGGACCTCTCAGTGGGGAAGCATTTTGGTGAGAGTGACCACAACTCCCTCAGCTTCAACATAGCTATGGGAAAAGATATAAACAGTCAAACTGGGAAAATGCTTAACTGGGGAAAGGTTAATTATGAAGGGACGAGGCAGGAACTAGCAAAAATAAATTAGAAACACATGTTTATGGGTGAAAGCGCAGAGGTAATGTGGAGGAAGTGAAGGAGACACTTGAGCAGGGTTCAAGATAAGTTTGTCCCACTGGGATAAGGAAAAGATGGTAAGAAAAGAGAACAGTGGCTGATGAAACAGGTCAGGCAATAAGTCAAGATGAAGAAGGAAGCATACATTAGATATACGAAGCAGGAACCAAGGGCTCATGAGAAGTATAAGGTAGCCAGGACAGAGCTTAATAAAGGACATAGGAGAGCTTAATGGGGGCATGAGATGGCCTTGGCATCTAGAATTAAGGAGAATTGCAAGGTGTTCTATGCATATGTGAAAAACAGAAGGATGATGAGAATGAAGATGGGCCCACTAAAGGATAAAGGAGGCAACATGTGCCTGAAGGCGGAGAAGGTTGTGGAGGTCCTAAATGAATACCTTAAATCAGTATTTGTAAGAAAAAAAAAACCTTGATCACAGTGAGATCGAAATTGAACAGGCTTATATGCTGGACAATGTGGAGATTAAGGAAGTGGAAGCATTGGATCTTCTTAAAAACATCAAGATTGATAAGTCCCTATGGCCAGATGCAATGTATTCCAGGCAGTTGTGGGAAGTGAAAGAAGAGATAGCTGGGACAGTAGCTACGATTTGGCCGCAGGGGAGGTGCCGGAGGATTGGAGAATGGCAAATGTATTCTCCTTTTTCAAAAAAGGTAACAGGGAGAATTCTGGGAATTATAGATTAGTGAGTCTAACGTCAGTGGTGTGTAAACTAATGGAGAGGATTCTTAAGGATAGGATCAATGAGCATTTAGAGACATACCATCTACTCAAGAATAGTCAGCATGGCTTTGTGAAAGGAAGGTCGTGGCTCATGAGTCTAATTGAGTTTTTTGAGGCGGTAAAATAAATTTATGAGGGTAGGGTGGTAGATGTGGTCTACATGGATTTTGTCAAGGTCACCTTCAAGGGACGAATCCAAAGAGTCATGAGCTCAGTGGAAAATTAGAAATATGAATAAAAAATTGGCTTGTAGGAAGAAAGTAGAGAGTAGTAGTGGAAGATGAGTGTTCTGCTTGGAGGTTGGTGACTAATGGAGTGCCACAGGGATCTGTTCTGGGACCACTCCTCAGTGATTTTTATAAATGACCTCGATGAAGTGGCAGATGGATGGGTCAGTAAGTTTCCGGATGACACAAAGGTTGGAGGAGTTGTAGATGGAGCTGAAATTAGTGAAAGGTTACAAGATGATATAGACAGGATGCAGAGTTGGGCAGCAAAGTGGGAGAAGGATTTCATTCTGGATGACTTTGAATTGATGTATTTTGGAAGGATTAACCAGAAGGCTGAGTTCAGGGTTGATTGTAGGTTACTTAAGAGTGTAGATAACAGAGGGGCCTTGGGGTTCAAATACATACAACCCTCAAGGTTAATAGGAATAGTTAGGAAGGCCTATGGAATGCTGGGATTCATTAATAGGGGGATTGAATTCAGGAGTAGAGAGGTCTTGTTACAACTCTACAAATCTTTGATCAGTTCTGGTCACCTCATTGTAGGAAGGATGTGGAATTTATAGAGAGAGTGCAGAGGAGAATTACCAGGATGTTATCTGGATTGGGAAACAAGTTTTTGAGGCAAGGTTAGCAGAGCTGGGACTTTTCACTTTGGAATGTAAAAGGATGAGAGGAGATAATAGAGATCTACAAGATTATGAGAGGCATAGACAGGTTGGACAGGCAGCATCTGTTTCCTAGAGCAAGATCAGCAAACACCAGAGGACATATGGACAAAATTAAGGGAGGGAAGTTTAGGGGAGACATCAGAGGTAAGTTGTTTTTTTTTATATATACACAGAGAGTTGTAGATGCCTGGAATGCCTTGCTGGGGATGGTGGTGGAAGCAGAAACATTTGGGGAATTTAAGACACTCTTAGACAGGCACATGGATTAAAGAAAAATCGAGGGTTATGGGGTAGGGAGGGTTTAATACTTTTTTTTAAGGAAGGGGTATATCAGTCAGCACAACATCGAGGGCCGAAGGTCCTGTACTGTGCTGCATTGTTCTATGATCTGTTTTATTTCTCTCTTTTGTATATGTATCTTTTTCTTGAGTGCAGTTTAGAGTTATCGATAAGTCAAATCAAGTCAAGTTTATTGTCATTCGATTGTACAAGTACAACCTGATGAAACTGCATTTTTCAGTCCTCAGTGCAAAACATACTGATGTTCAACCAGACATAGTACACTTACAGACAAACAATACATATGTAGGACAAGTATTCATTTATACAAATGTAGCGTGAATAAAATCTCTCACGACTGGAGGGAGAACAAACACTTTTATTAGCTTATAACTAAGGTTAGAGTTTCACAGTAGTCTTCAGAAGGGTTCTGGGTTTAGGCAGGAAACCAGGGTTATATGTGTGCAGGTGGGGGCAGAGCCAAGAGGTAGGTCCAGCCATCAGCACAACACATACCGGTGAATTCCAGTTCACTGCATTCACCCCTTCCTGTAGAACTTAGGGTTGTGAATGAAGACAGAGAGCATGGGTTCAGAAAAGAAATGGTTTAAAAATATACAGTTATTTACAAATTTACAGATTTAAGCGATCTAGAGATCCTGGTGGAGCGCCTTAGCACCGAGGGGCCTTGGACTCCTTGGGTCTCCTGGTCCCCTTGTGAGGGAGGAGAGACGGGCTCATTCTCCTGCTCAAAGGAGGAGGGGGATGCACTTTCCTCCTGAACCAGATCCCCCAAGGCTCTGACTGAGGGTGGTGAGAATGAGCTCCATGGCTTGCAGGGCACCTGAGGCAATGGACCCTCTGTTCCGGCGGGTGCCAGATCCCTAATGGAGATGGTGTTCTCCCTGCCATCCGGGTACTCCATATAGGCGTTCGTGGGATTGGCGTGGAGCAGTTTCACCCTTTCCACCAGGGAGTCTGTCTTGCTTCTTGAGAAGGACTGGACCCAGGAGTGGTGAGCCAGATTGGGAGTGTAGTTGCCGATGCTGACCTTCTTTCGAAAGTGAATAGGAGCTCATGAGGAGTAGCATTGGTTGCAGTACATAGTAGTGACCAGATGGTGCCATAGGGAGGACTTGCCAGCGTGAGTCTGGGAGGCCTCATGACTTCAGGGCCAATTTGACAGCCTTCCAGACTGTGGCATTCTCCTTTTCAACCTGTCCTTTCCCCCGGGGATTGTTGTGGAGGAAAATCTGAACACAAAGGGTTAAGAGTTCACACATAAGTTGCTTATAAGAACATACAAGAGTCAGTTGCATATTGCTTAAGTGGAGACAGGGAACCTCAAGGTTGCGATTTATCTGCAGACACACTTATCTGCAGACATGATAAGCTTTGGAATTCTGTGAAACAATGATTAAATTATTGCCAAATGTTGACAATGATAAACTATTGTCAGGTTGACCGCAACAGGAAGCCCACATGCAGGAATGCACTGCCATTTATTGTATATAAACTCTGTTAAAGCTGGCTGTGAGCAGAGCAAGCTCAGACTGGGTGCTGGGCATGCTCCCCAAGATATCTTGCTAATAAAACTCTTCTGAAGCATTACCCTGGTGTCATTAGTTAATTCTTTCTCTGCAACAAATCTAGCGCAGTGAGCAGGGTCCTATTTAACAGGATCATGAACCTGGGACTGAGGGTCCCATATGAGTGAGTGGGCGATGGCCCTAGCCAAGAACCTAGCTGAAAGGGGGTGAGGCAGGCTCACACACCGAGATCCCCGCTTGAGAGGGTGAGGTGATGTACAGAGAGTAGGAGTCTCTCTATCTAAAACGGGGGGAAGATGGAGAAGTAGAACCCAGGGTGACAACGCGGACAGAAGAGGCACTGGTGCATGCGCTGTAAAGTAAGGGAACTGACAACTGTGTATATATTGCATAACTGTTGGTAAGATTTAACAGGAGACCAAGATGGGAAATCGGCTCAGCAAAGCAATTATTCCCGGTCGAGCACATAAGTCTGTTCCCAGGCCACAACAACGACTCCGATGAAGAAAGCCACTAAAGACCCGAGGAAAGGAACAACGGAGACATCGCCAACTGGTAGGAGATCTGCTGCAGCCTCTGGGCTCGCCAGCTGACATCGTGATGAGAGAAACGGGAAACTGGAATTATGCCATCCTGTTCAGTAATGATCTACATGGGTGGTTCACGAATGAATAGCCATACAGAGGAAGTTTTAATTTAAAGCTGATCTGAAAGAATCTACTAATAGTGAAGGAGGAGACCCCATTTGGGATCTCGGATATTTTAATAGGTGTTTTAATAAGTGGACAGAGGTCGCGAAGTGGCATCAGCCTACGACCAGAAAGGAAGGAAAAGGGACAGACCCTAATTCAGAGCTTCCCAGGCCCCCTTCATACTCCCCCAGAGCACCATCTGCGCCTCCGGGCACAGCCTCCATGCCTCCTGTCGGCCTGTATCCCAAGTTATCTGCTGGAAGTGGAAGCGATTGGGACAACCTGGTCCAAGCAGCAGTGGCTTATGCCAGCTTATGCCCGCGTGTCAGGCTGAACCTCCTGTTTCGCAGGAGGCGAATGTTGCCTCGGCCCCTGATGCTTCAGGGCACAGAGAACCCAGGTCTGAGAAAGAATTGGAGTAACAAAGCATAGTGGGGCAAAGGAAAAGCCAGATTCAACTAGTCAAATGTCCCAAAAACATGATCGGAGATATCCCCATATTAAAGCCCTGGATTCCCACTGAGGCATGGGACACGATTAGAGTAGTACCAGACCCAGTAAGGAGACCCATAGCGTTCCACCATTGGCTGCAGCAAACCTGTGCCATCTGTCATCCCTTGCCCGGCCACGTCTGTATGCTGTTACAAGCTACCTACGGATTCCAATGACAGACAGGAAAATAATCTTTCCTAGTCCCGATAGGAGAAAATGGGAGAAGTAACATGCTGGCTCCAGAAGGCTGGGAAAGAAACAATTGATTTTGTGGTTTGTTTTAAAAACACTTGGGAAGAAAATGCTGGGGTGCCTTCACAAGTTAGCCAATCCTTGGCTGTGCAGACCTTGCTAAATTGCCTCCTACCCCAAAATGCCAAAATGTACAAGATGAAGCAATTGGATTGGCAGGGAAAGAATTGAGCTAACACTGTTACTGTATTGACTAATATGAACAGAAGAGTTATTCACCCAGAAGGAGAAGCGGACAGGGCAGTCTTATATGTATACAAAGAACGAATGTAAGGGAGAGGGTGGCCGAGAGCGGGGCAGGTCCCGGGATAAGACCCAGGATCAGTGCCGAAATTGCGGAACGAAGGGTCATTGGGTACAGGAATGTAGAAGCCAGCCCTGGGGAAGAGGATGGCAAAGAGAGGATGCCCATTGCCCTAGAGACCCTGGGCCTTATTGAAATCCCTTTGTGGGCCAGGACTGTAACCAACAGCCCCAGTTCTCCTTTCAGCAGTCCAACCTGCAGGGGTGCCTGGAGGAGCTGGTGGTACAGGCCCCCTTCCTCCAATTATCGTTAGATGGAGAAAGCCAGCCTATGCTTAATGTGTGGGTGGGGGGAAAAGAGAGTTTGATGATGGTGGATACAGGGCCACCATGTCATCTGTGCTACCGTCCACAGGATTACCCCCGAGTGAAAAAACTGTAGGTAGCAATGGGGTGTCCAGGATCCTTATGACTGATCCTGTTTCACAACCCACCATCCTGATGGTGGGAGATAGTCAAGTAGAGGAAAGATTGATTGTGTCACCCACGACCCCTGTCCCTATCTTAGGGAGACAAGCTCTCTGCAAACTTGATGCTACTTTATATTGTACCGAGGATTGTGCTTATATGCAACTGCCCGCCGCCAATACATACCAGCTTCTAAATTTGCTGTGCGATTCTAATCAGGTACACGACAAGTCACACAAGTCTCCATGTTGCCCATGACACTCACTCAAGATGTCACTACCCCGGAGCAGCTTCAAGAAATACAGGAGCTGGAACTGAAAACCGCCCAAGAAACAGCTTCCACCCAAGAGCAGTGTACGTGGGAAACCCACGGCTGCCAAGTGGACAAAGTCTTGTGGAAGAGTAAAGACGGAAGGGTAGTGTGCCTGTGAAGTCTATATCGGCCCATAGTAAAACTGGCCCATGGGCAAGCCCATGTGGGAAAGGTGGGAATGCTGTATGACATAAAGCAGGTTTGGTTTGCCCCCGGAATTTCTACAAACATAGAAAGGCAAGTGAGGAATTGTCTAATCTGTCAGCAGAACAATTGGGGAAGTTCACCTGCTAAATTTGATTGATTGCCCCCTGCTCCGGCCCCCTTTGAGAACTTGCGGATTGACTTTGCCCATATGCCCCCTTGTAAAGGATACAAGTACTTGCTGGTTATAGTGGACATGTTTACCCGATGGATAGAAGCCTACCCGACTAGGAGAGATGATACCCAGACAGTGGCCGAAGTCCTGTTGAAGGAATTGATTCCCCATTATGGGATCCCCAGAGGGATAAATAGCGATAGAGGGACTCATTTTATGGGAAAGTTAGTGTTAGCCCTGACCAAGATAATGAGGGATCCAATGGTGCTCAGGCCAGAGATATTTCTGAGACAGCCAAAAAAGAAACTTTGAATTTTGCCATCCCCTCAAATAAAACAAACTCCCAGAGACTTTTTGGCCTCCTAAGTTATTGGCAGCAGAACATACCCCACTTTACCAATGCTCTTTGAACCACTCTATAGGGTCTTCCATAGGAAAGCCACATTCCTATGGGGACCAGAACAACAGGCTGCTTTTGACACAACAAAGCAAGCTGTTGAACAAGCACTGCCCCTTGCCCCTTGCCATGCAGGTGTTCTTTTTAAATTACAGATCTTGGCCAGTAAGGCAGGTGCTGAATGGAATCTCCAGCAGAAGATCCAAGGGTGCAGAGTCCTGCTAGTCTTCTGGCAAAAATCTCTGCGTGGTGCCGCCACTTGCTACAACCCATTTGACACCGGGACATCGGGCAACACTTTCCTCAGGGTCGCTTATGAATTTGCGAGCACCTGGACAGTGACACCAAACTGACGACTGACCAACAAGACAGTTCGTCATGTATTACAAAAAAAATCAGCAAGAGAACAGCTGTTGCTCTGGAAACTATCACTGGACATTCTATCTTGTCAATCCTTCAACTTTTTTTAAAATTTCATGTTTTGCTGTGGTTTTTACAATGCATAATGTCTCTAAGCACACTCAGAGAAACTGAAATTTATAGATACATAATTGCAATGTGGATGTAAAGTTACAGTTTGTGAGCTGACCATGGTAGGAAACATCGTATATATTTTGTTTTGCAATGACAGCATTATCCCAGAAATTCTCATTAACAGAAAAACACCTCATGGGGTGGGGACTGTGGGAGCCTTTATTTTAAAATGTTAAATTGGCTAATTTTCTGTCCTGACTCCTCCTGGCTATCGTTATAGGGATCCAACGCAGGCACTTGGGGTCCCCGTTGAAAGAGAAAGTGAGCAGGAATGCCATCCTGATGTCAAATGTCAGCCCAGAAAAGCAGACGCCCCAGGTACATCCTGGATGTAGACCTGCTGGCCTGTCCCCTGCCTCACCATGGGGTAGCACGGTGACAGGCACCTGGGCTCTGTGCCTAAGGAGTGCCCAAGCATGAGGCCAAGGCGCGGGGTGCACAAGCCAAGAGAGGGCTCTGGCACCTGATGGCCTGATCATATTTGCCAGCTAAGCCAGAGAACCCAGCATAGGAGTTGGTGACCAAATAAATTCCTTTTCCTATCCTCTCCTCTGACACTGGGAGCAGCTCCCACAGCACCCTGCCCCATTGGTAACACAATAACCCTGTTTGATCAGGGGTGCGAGGACTGGTGAGGTGTTGTCATTGAATTTGACTTTATGTGTTGTCCAGCATTCTGATGGCACTAGTGAATATATTGACCCACTTGATCAGTATTGTTTTTATTACATGTTTTGACTTGTAACATATTGATTGCCTCATGAATAGCGAGTGGTGTGACCTCCAAGGGGTGGATTGTATTGGGAACCTGGAGGCAGGTAGAAGATTATTGCATTGCACACTGCCAGCAACTCCTCACTCCCCTCATTAACTATTCCTGTTTGGATAGACTGATTAATGAAAATGACCAAATTACCCACCTGATAAAAAAAATTAGGATGAACCATAATTCAAGCCCGAATGGATTTAATTTACAAGGAGGGTCAGTTGATCCAGGTCACTCAGCTCTCCGCCCATCTCTGGTGGAATAGTTTTAAGGGATGGTCCCCTAAAGCTAACACTGCACCCAGTCGTCGGTCTGATTATTGCCCTGTTAGTACTGTTACTCCTGATCATATCCCGATGGATAAGACTTAAGCGGCTGATATGGCAGATAGAGAAGACTGAAAGAAAGGTACAATATAAGTTGCTAAAGGTGACTGAAGTGCTAGAAAGGGAGAAGGAGAAAAGGACATATTTCCTTAGTGGAGTTAGGTATGGGATGTTGATCTCTGGATCAACAAGGAGGGAACTGTGGAGGAAAATCTGAACACAAAGGGTTAAGAGTTCACCCATAATTTGCTTACAAGAACATACAAGAGTCAGTTGCATATTCCTTAAGTGGAGGCAGGGAACCTCAAGGTTGCGATTTATCTGATAAGCTTTGGAATTCTGTGAAATGATTAAATTATTCCCAAATGTTGACAATGATAAACTATTGTCAGTTTGACCGCAACAGGAAGCCACGTGCAGGAATGCACAGCCATTTATTGTATATAAACTCTGTTAAAACTGGCTGTGAGCAGAGCAAGCTCAGGCTGGGTGCTGGGCATGCTCTCCAAGATATCTTGCTAATAAAAGTCTTCTGAAGCATTACCCTGGTGTCAGTAGTTGATTCTTTCTCCACAACAGTTGTAACTAGTAGTCCTGCTGAATGTGATACCCCTGACATAGCTCATCACTCATAAAGGATGAGCCCCGGTCGTTATGAATCTAGCTGGAATACCTGAACAGGGCAAAAATGGAGTCTAGAGCCTTTATGACTGATGAAGCGGACATATCTAGATATGGAATGGTGAACAGGAAGTGGGAGTACTCATCACTGATAGAGAGGAAGAAAGAGTTCCCATTTGTGGAGGGGAGAGTTCCCTTAAAATCAACACTGAGCTATTTGAAGGGCCTGGATGACTTGATCAGGTGCGCCTTTGCATGGCGGTAGAAGTGTAGCTTACACGCCACACAGACCTGGCAAGACATCATTTCTCTGAAATCTTCCACTAAGTTGGGCAGATTGGATGCCTGGGTAATCCTTGGATGGCAGAGCTCATTAAGCAGTTGGCCGGTGTGTGCAGCTTCTTCTGGATATGGCATTTGGAGGGTCATTAAGAGCTCCTGGCTGATAGGCAATGTTATAATTGTAGAAGGAGAGCTCGATCCTTCACCTAGCAATCTTGTCATTCTTGATTTTCCCCCTCTTGACGTTATTGAACTTGAATGCAACAGAGTGCCGGTCACTGAGGAGAGTAAACCTTCTACCAGCCAGGTAGTGTCTCCAGTGCCTGACAGCTTCTATAATGGCTTGAGCCTCCTTTTCAACAGATGAATTCTGGAGTTCATGGCCTTGTAATGTCCAAGTGAAAAATGTAACCGGACTGCCCGCCTGGTTGAGGGTAGTGGCCAGGGCTATGTCGAAGTGTCGCTTTCCACTTGGAAAGGTACATTCTTGTTCACCACATGCATGGTGGTTTTCACAATGTGATTCCAGAGGTATTTTTAAGCCATTTGGGCTTCATCCGAGAGGGTGAATTTAGTGGCTTTTAAGAGAGGCAAACCTTATCAGTGTATTGAGGGATCCATTGGGTGTAATATGAGAAAAAAACCCAGGCATCTCCTCAAAGACTTTGTGGTCCTGGGAATGGGGAGCTCCAATAGGGGGTGCATCCTATTGGGATCGGGGCCAATGATGTCATTCTCCATCACGCAGCTAAGGATAGCCAGACATTTAGTCCTAAACACGCACTTGTCAGAGTTATAAGTGAGGGTCAGGACTTTCGCCATGTGGAGAAAACTCTAGAGGTTGGCATCATGTGTCCACAGAGGGTGACATTATCAAGGTAGGGGAAGGTAGCCTTCAACCCACACATCCACCATTCTGTCCATCTGCCTCTGGAAGATAGAAACACAATTAGTAATACTGAAAGAGACCATCCGGAATTTATAGAGATGACTTTTAGCCTCAAATGCCATATATGGACGGTCCTCAGAATGGATGACAGCTGGTGATGAGCAGCTTTCAGAATAGACCCAATACTGCGCAATATCATTCACCATGTCCAAAATTCGAGGGAGGGAGTATGTGTCCAGGAGTGTGTATCAATTAATGGTTTGGCTATGGTCAATTACTTCCTTGGACTTGTTTTCCCCTTTTACCACTAACATTTGTGCTATCCATGGGCTGGTGCTAGGTTCGATTATCCCTTTGTCAAGTAGATGTTGGGTCTCAAACTTTATGAAATCTCAGTCTTCTGTGCTGTACCTCCTTCTCTTGGTAGCAATAGATTTGCAGTCTGAGGACAGATTTGGAAAGAGAGAAGGGAGGGGGGAGGGGTCAGTTGATATTCAGTGTGGAGAACCTGCAAGTGAGTTCTGATTTTAGGGGACCTCCGTTCCGAACCATTAAAGGGGTGAGAGAACCAGAATACTCTAAGATCATGCTTTTAAGGTTATTCAGAAAGTCCAGACCCAACAACATTGGAGCACATAATTCATCGTATATACAAATGAAATTTACAGAAATCCCCCTCTTCAAACAACAGATGTACTATACCATGTTGTTGAACACGCGTAGAATGCAAATGAAATGCAAGGAATATGCGATAATTGGAAGGATACATCTTTAAGTTGTATTTTTGCATAGTCGATGAGCCAGTGTCAATTAGGCATTTAGTGGAATGTCCTTTTACCTTCAATATGGGGCTGCTAAGCTGGTGAGGTCTGTCTTGATCTAGTGTTATGAGCCCAAAGGACCCCAAAAGGACTCCAAATATTCCATCACACTTGGACCATCAAGGCTAGGACCATGGAGACTCCATGCTCCTCACTCAAGTGGCCCCCTCCGTCCTGGGTTGCCCTGCATGGGTACGATGGTGTCTACCTAGTGGTGTAGCAAGATGGCCACCTTCCTTCCTCCTCTGACGATGATGGCGGTGAGTTTCCTCACTGCCACCCTCTGTCAGCATGTAGCGTAGCAAGTGGGTTTGGGAGAATTCGGGGAAGATGGCTTGGGGCTGGAATCAGATCAGGGAGCAGTGCAGACCACGGACTTGCTCGGGATTCCCGTCGTGGCAAACTCTCACCCAGTCCCCTTTCTTGCCACAGCTGGAACACACAGAGTCTTTAGCTGGGAAACGAGATCAAGGATGCTGGCTCTTGTCTACGTGCAGTTTCAGTACACTTGGAGGACCAGGGGGTATCCTGTGGGTGTCCCATCATGTCATTGTCCTTATTCACACCTTCCTGATTCTCGGGGCTACAATCTCTTGGTATGCGGAGTTGACTCATTCTATCTAGGGTTGGCTAATTTCATATGTATAAATCTGTGTATGGTTAGCTAATTAGATATGTAGGACTTGGTACTTCTGTCCAGGGCTAGGAGACCTTTATCTGATCCAGACTACCTCAACTTCCTACATTCTATTGTTCCTTACCACTCCTTATCTTAGTCTTATGGTCTTGTCACAAAGACTAGAAGATTCTTATGTTAATCGTGCTGACTCTGCTTTCCTGCATCCTAACCCCCAAGCTTATCCTGTTTGTACTGGTTACAGCCATTAACTGATGAACTTTAGTTTCTTCCATGTTCATAATTTTAGATCAATTTTCCCATCTCTCCCACTCCTCACTTTTCTTTTAGATCAGTAATACTGATCTTTCAAGTGTAAGGTGTTGTTTTACCCAGCTGGTCAATAACCGAATTGTAATCTCTGTGTAAAGTCTTTAGGTAGGGGAGCACCATGAAGGTCAGAGTACGAGTCCAGCTGCTTATTAGGGTTGCGAGTATCAGGCTCCAGTTCTCAGTAAAGAGTCTAGTCCATCCCACATCAGTCCGAAGTTGCCACGTCTGAACATGGGCATGGGCAGATTCACGTTGAAACATTGAAGCAGTGTCTTTTAACCACCCGACTTTTGTAAGCATTGTCCTGACGAAGTCTGTGAGAAACGCTGCCTTCAGCAGCGAACGAGTAGCAGTAGTCAGGCGGTTCCGTTGAATTGTGGCTAGTATCTGATGTCCTCTTCAGCCCCGAACCCTAGGGCCACCGATCTCCGAAGGCTGTGTGGAGCCTGATATTAAAGTGTCGAGCAGCTCACGTTGTTGGTAACTGGTGCTCCCCTTCACGGGGTGATGAAAAGAGACCAAGCTGGGGGGGGGATTGTTTCTTGTGATTTAACTGTGTGTTGCAGCTTGTCTGCTAACATTAGCATGGGTATCATTGAACTTGTGAGTTGCAGCCTGTCTGTGTACATTAGCATATGTATTAACTCTCTCTCTCTGCGACATGTACAATCCTGACTACCATTCTGTCTGTCTTTGTCCCACCATGTCCTTTGTGCTATCGCTTTAAAACTCCTGTCTTTAATACCTGTGTAGGCTAAGATACAAATTAGATGTACTCCACTAAAGCTGTTCAGTTCCCCTGGTCCGTATTGGAATCCCTTGTTAACCCATATCCCACTATGACTATACATTAAATCTATGCCCTGTCTACATTCTAAAGGAGCACAATGGTAACCTCTGCTGCCCCTATTCCAGGAGGACTTAAAACATAGCGAGTAATGAAGTGACATAAACAGTTAACAAACAATACCCCAATAAATGAATAAACAGTTAAAAAAATAAACAGTTAAAAATACAACAATAAATGTAACATTACGGCACTTTGTCACGGCGCAGTGTAAGTTTCAGGTCTGAAGGATGAGGAACTGCACGCCAGGTTGAGGGTTGAATCTGTGTGTCGTGATGTTGTGGTTCAGAAGCTGGTTTAATTCTTTGAATGTGGGTCCAGCCTTTCTCTCTTGTTCTTACTGCGGTGTCTGTAATTAAAAGTACACAGAA
The DNA here is from genome assembly GCF_036971445.1 of Narcine bancroftii. Classification (NCBI taxonomy): domain Eukaryota; kingdom Metazoa; phylum Chordata; class Chondrichthyes; order Torpediniformes; family Narcinidae; genus Narcine; species Narcine bancroftii. The sequence goes on from NC_091474.1 coordinate 182,430,786, forward strand.
GGGACCATCCCAGGCAGGTTTTAGTTGATCCTCTTGCAATGCTTTTACATATAACCAATCACTAGATTTTAATAAAATGAATAACAATCTGACTTTCCTTTGTGTTAGTGTAAAAATTGTAAAATGAAACACAAACCATATTTGCATGGGTTTTGAATATGTTAGACCTTATTAAAATGCAGTTGGAGCTGCTTGTCTGTATGGGGCACAACCCTCCAATTTGTTAGAGTACATAACAGACATTGTAGCACAAGAGCCTCTGCAAGAGAACTTGAAACATATTCAACCTTTAGTTCTGCCTTAAGTAAAATGCCTTGTGCCACAGCTCACAACCATATTCCATATAATAACCATATAGCAATAACAGTACGGAAACAGGCCATATTGGCCCTTCTAGTCCGCACCGATTTACATGAAACTCCAACTAGTTCCACCTACCTACTCCCTGCCCATAACCCTCCAACCCCCTCACATCCATGTACTCATCAGTGCCACTGTAATATAGTTGAACTAACCGCTGCACTACCCAAAGTGAGACAAGAGCCCATGCATTTTCTGACTAAAGGTCACAAGTGCAGCCAACAGATTACTTCAAGGCACTTTCAGCCTTGCTCCTCTGTGCAGCCATGTAATCTTTGAGAAGAGGCAAACATAACCAAGGGCATTAAAAGGGTAAAAATCTGGCAATTTTCTCTCCACAGAGAGCATTGGGGAGCCTAGAACCGATTGTTGATTTTGTAAAATGAAGTTGAACAGGCTTGTATACATTTTCAGACTGCTTGTGCAGTGAGTGCCATACACCATGGTCTTCTGATTCATTGGTGAGGAGGTGATCAGTAAGATGCAGCAGTGGAAGCGCTTGCTCAAAGGCTGGAGGAAAATTAGACTTAGACCTAGATTTGTCAGAATGATAAGAGTTTATCTAAAGCTGGCTGTAGATAGAAGAACATCACAGGTGCTCCTCAATTTGCGATAGGGTTGCGTTCCAGCAGACCCAGCATAAGTTGAAAAAAAATCTTAATTGGAGACGTACCTTGTCTAACATTGACAGCACTGTATCAGTCCCCATACGGATCCCGCTGCCTTGCTCTCTCCCAACAGTCCCTGTAAGCTTTCCGAAAAAGTGATTAACCAACGAGGCTACAAAAAATTCACTTTAGAGGAATTATCAAAGTTTATTGGAAAAATCAACGATGCTTGTGATGACCTTTAACACATTATATGAAAGTAAATGACAGTCATGCTATTGTGTCATCGTAAAATCATAAGTAGGGGAGCACCTGTATTACCTTTCATATTTTTGCAATGTTGATTGCACACACAATCATTTAAGTACCGGCTAGTTTCTATAATATTGCACTTAAAGTTTAGCTGCATGAATCCTGGAGCTTGTGGAGTCATTAGTGAATCAAGAAATATTGGTGCCATGGCAATTTCTCTGTACCATGCCAATTTCCCAGTCCTGAAGCCGGGACGTAGTGAATAGTATCAGGTACAAGATCTGTGAGTAATTAATGCTATTATTCCTATGCGCCCAATTGTTCTGAACGATGCCACCAATTTAAATCATATTCCACCTATTGCAGTACTCACACACCACCATAGACCAGTTCGCAGGTTTATTTCTCCATTAAGCTGAATCCAGTCGCGCAGGGTTTACCTCCGTGATTATTTACAATGTAACTTCCGCACTACCGGATTTAAATATAAACCTGATGAATGGGGAAAGTTATCATGAATTAAATAACAGCGGCAATACAGAGAAATTGTGCTGAGGCATTAATTTCACTCCGGAGGAAAATGCACCAGAGAAATGAATGATTAAACTTATAGGAATCCCCATAGGAATCCCCAGAGGTATCTTTATTCTCCAGAGGTGGGTGATCTTTAAACTCACGGACCTTGATTGCTGAATGTGTAGAAGAAATACCTCTAACTGCAAGACAAGAGCCTGAAGCCTCAATTTCAAGTGCCACAGTGCACTTAAAGGGACATGCACACTCCCCCTTCAACTGGCTGATCCAGCCACTTTACACATCAGATCCTTTCTTTATCTTACATACATTTAAAATAAGATGTGTCGAACTCACCCTATTTGCACAAACATTTCTCCCTGCAAATGTTATAACATCACAACTCTCAGGTACTCCCTGTGCAAAATCACATTTGAATACAATTTATTTCATAAATTGGAATTAACTGGTAGTTAAATTCGCTAATTCTACAGTATTGAAAAACGATCATTTATGACATTTAATTTTTAGCATGAATTTAATCAATATTGGTCAGTGACTGAAGTGGGAAGTCGTGATTTATGAAATTATCTCTGGTCTCTACTCTCCCACTCCCGATGCTTCTCCCAACATTCAGGAGCTGGCACACAGTCCCTGCCTTTTCCATGTTACTCATCTACTATTACTTTAACTGCTTGCATCAAAATGTTAGCCTTTGCTTTCTGCTTATCCTCAGATGTCTGGACAAATGCTTTTTTTATGATCTGTAGAAGCTGGGTTATTCCCTGCTCATGCCAATTTTCTGTCTTTTGTAATTTTCTCCTAATGTCTGGGGCTGAGTTGGTAAGAAAACCTGTTAGTACCAATTGTTCCCCTGCTGGGGATTCTATGTCGAGACCCCCATATTGTATATATATTTGGTCCCAAAAATTGGTCTAACTGTTCGGCACATCCCTGGGGATCTTCTATCAGGGAGGTCAGTTCTTTCTTAAAGTTACGCACTTCAGTACTGGTCAGGGGCACATTTACGAAACCGAGACCCTCTCCCATGGGAACTTCCCGCAGTGGTCTCATCCAATTGGTTTCTGGCTTATTAGGTCTGGGTTCCTGCTCCCTGGGAAATGAATCAAAGGGTTCTGCCCTTTCTTCCTGAAGAGTCTCACGCTGTTCTGAATTAAAGTTACCTCTCTCTCCTGCCAACAGAGGTGGTAATCGAGTGCTTTGTGAGCAAGTTATCATACCACTCCTGCTCTCTTCTCTCTTCTCTAGTGGTGGGGGAGGTGGGGAAGGTGCAGAAGGGTAGGTCATAGGAGGGGAAGGAAAGATAGGAGCCGGCATAGGAGGAACATAAGGTGGAGGGAGGGAATGTAACACATCCCAACCCTGTGATTCAGGGACAAAAGGTTCCTCCTCTCTCTTATCCCTGAATTCTTTCTCATTCAAAACCAGTTGTTCAATGGGTCCCTTGAGCCAGCAGGCTGCATATTCCCTGCTCTCAACATTGTCTTTCTGGTTTTGATAGAGCCATAGGTTCAAAGCTTGACACATCCATTCATCCTCGGATCCGAATTTTGGCCAGTACACGGAGCTCCCTTTAACCGGGTATTTAACCCATTCAATACAACAATACCTGACCATTGTCAGTTTGTCTTTCCCACGGGTCTTTCCTGTGCCCCACTCAGATAACATCAACCCAAGCGGGCTGTATATAGCTATCTGGTGTTCACATCCTGAACCAGGACTCTCTTCCTTGCTACTCATTATTCCCATACTTATAAACAAGTAAAATTACTCTTACCGAGTTCCAGTAGTAATGCTCTAGCGCGCTTCCTTCCATCGTTTGTTCTCAATGCCTCTTCTCGGATATCACTCGCTTCTTCCACTGACCAGCCACCCGTCGCCCGTGAGTCCAGCTGAATCAGCCGGGGTGCACCTACTCTCGTCGTCGGGGTACTCTGTCAGTGGAGGGAGTGTGATCCCGGACGATCCCCCATTTGTTAGAAATTAAAGTACCTTTAAAGAAATTGCTCGAGACAAAAATTGAGAACAAAGAACATTTATTACAGCAACAATGCAAAGTTGGGTGCTTCCCCTTACCCTGGGAATACACACACATACTGGGGCTCACCCAACTTTTATACAGTCAATTTCAGTATCAGAGTGCCCTCCCCCTTACATTCTTCTGCCCCCTGGATGGGTTTGGCATAGGTAATCCTTCCTGCCTACGTGCAGTTTCAGTACACTTGGAGGACCAGGGGGTATCCTGTGGGTGTCCCATCATGTCATTGTCCTTATTCACACCTTCCTGATTCTCGGGGCTACAATCTCTTGGTATGCGGAGTTGACTCATTCTATCTAGGGTTGGCTAATTTCATATGTATAAATCTGTGTATGGTTAGCTAATTAGATATGTAGGACTTGGTACTTCTGTCCAGGGCTAGGAGACCTTTATCTGATCCAGACTACCTCAACTTCCTACATTCTATTGTTCCTTACCACTCCTTATCTTAGTCTTATGGTCTTGTCACAAAGACTAGAAGATTCTTATGTTAATCGTGCTGACTCTGCTTTCCTGCATCCTAACCCCCAAGCTTATCCTGTTTGTACTGGTTACAGCCATTAACTGATGAACTTTAGTTTCTTCCATGTTCATAATTTTAGATCAATTTTCCCATCTCTCACAATGGTCTCTCAAGGCCGCTGACAATGTACAGAGAGTCAGTGCCTCACTACGACCTCATTTTGCGACTTCAGGTGCCTAGCCTTCAGCGCCTCGATGACATCATCATATGTAGTGCAGTCCCTGATGACTGGATACCATTTTGTTCCTACCCTCGAAACGAGTGCAGACCTCCTGAGTTCATCGGTGTTGAAGACATTTCTGGTCACTTTCAGGTCGGCCTGGAAGCAGTCTAGCCAGTATGCAAACCCCTCAGCCACATCAGGGGACAGAGGGTCTGTCAGCAGCGTGTCTGGCTTGAGTAGCGCTTTCATCATTTAGGGAATAAGCTAATAAAATTGTAACATGAATAAAGGCTCTCACGACTGGAGGGAGAACAAATGTTTTTATTAGCTTATAACTAAGGGTAGGATTTCAGAAGGGTTCTGGGTTTAGGCGAGAAACCAGGGTTATATGTGAGTAGATGGGAGCAGAGCTGGGAGTTGGGGCCAGCCATCAGCACCACACACTACCAGTGAATCTCAGTTCACTGCAACAAATAAACATTGTTTCATGAATATGAGAGTCTCGCATGGTTAGTGTGAGCAGTTCCTTGGTTGTTTAGCATTTGCATTGCCTATGGGAGGAATGTATTCCTCAGTCTGGTGGTGCTGGCTTTGATACTCCTGTATAACTTCTCAACTGGAGGAGCTGAAAGTCTCTGTGTGCAGGGTGGAAGGGTTACTCAATTATTTTGTGCACCCTCTTCAGACAACGATCCAGGTAGTCCATGTTGATGAGGGAGGGAGACTCCATTGATCCTCTCTATTACTCTTATGGTCCTGTGGATGGACCTCAGATCCATTTCTCTGCAGCAATAATGAGTCTCATTACAGAGTATTACGAGCTCCCATTTTAGTAAAATCAGATTATCATTGTAAGGAATAGTATAGACAGGAGTGACTGATTGGTCACAGTTAACATTTGACATCTCACACAAGCACAACACAAGTCACAGCTCAGCAATAATTTGACACATTGGAAGAACTGAGGGAAGATTTGTCACAGACTGTTCCAGAATTTGATACATTTGCAAAGGCAGTGTGATTTTGCAAGGGAGAATCATTCTGACATTGAAGAGAAAACAGCTTTTGAAAGCAGCTCTTGTGGCCAGTCATTTTTGTGGAATTCAGAGTAAAACATGTTCTGTGAATGACTTTTCAGTGGATTGACCTGTGCCAGGAGGATCTTTTGGGAAGCAAACTGCTTCATTTTGATTGTGATTAACAGTGAAGGGTCACTTAGAGAGATTGGTACCAGGGTCTTGGAAGCTTCATGGAGGCCACTCAGTTTGTTTTGATTGCAAAAGAACCAGGAGTATTGTCACCTCAGCTCGTGTTCTTCAAAGGCAAAACAGGAACAATTCCTGAGTCTGTAGCAGCCACAACTCTAGTCTCCCCATCAGTTCAACATTAATTCTGGGCATCAAATTTCAAAGGCCTAGCTTCAATACTGAATTTAAAAGACAGACTGAACTTTGAGCTAACTTTCTGTATTTTGGCCTGGACTATAGTGGTTCGGGTATATCTCTCTTGCGCACGCACGCACGCACGCTGCTGGAGATCGATTTAGTGTTTAAAAGTTAAGACTATAGTTTAAGAGTTAGAAATAAAATTAGTGTTTTAAAATTTAAAACTGTCGGGTTCATTTTCTCTTGCTGCTCGTTACGTGCGGTTTGTAACAAGAGATTCTGGCTAGCCTGCAGGAAAAATAATCTCAGAATTATACATCATATGATGTACGTACTCTGACATTAAAATCTGAATTTTGAACATTGATGAGCAGCTACAAACAATAGAGAAATAACCCTACCTATGAACATAGTACATGGTATGTGAGAATGTTAGTGGCGTCAGCACTGTATATTCTCTCAGGACAGAGAGAATTCTTCATGTGCAAATTCTTCACGTCATTTTTTTTTTAAAGGCAGAATTATAACGTCTGATTTAATATTACTGTGCTTGTGAATTTTAATGACCTGCCATGAACCCGGAGAGAATTTTGATGGTGCTAAAACAACTTATTAATGATTTCTTTCCCAGGAAAGTTAGAATTTATGAATGAATCCACTGCCTTGATGTTTTATCTCTTTGGTTAATTATACCATCATGAAGAAGATTAAATCATCAATTCCAGAGAACAATGCTGTTAAAGTCTTTCTTGTTCCGGTAAAGTCACAAATTGATCATTAAAAGTATTATCTCTTACTGAAAGCAATTATATGAGGACTGTCAAATACATAATTTTAAAGGTTTTATAATAATAATTTCTTAATCTATAGTTTGGTCCTCACGTACTCCAGCCACTCTAGGGAATTGAGATGACCTGGACTTTAGTGTTAATGATTGGTAAATCAATGGATCACATTTTGATGTTGGTACAATTCTATTCCCACTAATTTCACACTTAGAACCTAGAATAGTCACAGCAGAGAAGCAATGTGGTAACCAAACAAAGGATGCAAAATGATTTCCTCTAAATTCATTTAAACAGCTCAAAGAAATATAAAAGGGTTGTGCTCTTCAAGGAGTAAGCTCAGCTTCAGCATTTAAAGGTACACAAAGTCAATGCTGCCTCATGCCTCGAGTCAACGTTGCAACTCCGTGCAGTCCTTAGGGTGATAAGTCAGGTCTTGACATGCCTCAAGGATTTTCCCAAGGAGGCTCAGTGCCAGTAAGCTGCACACATCTCCTGGGTTTCCAGGACAAGCCCATGAGTACATCCAGGGAAAGCACAAATCTGGTCAGAATTTTGACTCCAAAGGAAGCAAGGTTTAAAAAAAAAGCACAAACAAGTCCAGCCTGGAGTTCATGTTCTCATCTCCACGTTCTTTATTGTTGGATTCTAATTGCACAGGATGGATCGTAATGAGCTCCACACACCCAAATCTGTCTGTTTACCATGTTCCTGACATTTATGAAGGTCACATTGTTACACAGCGCATCTCACTTCCAGGAGGACTGACTGTCAGAAAAACAATGTTTCTTGTTTATTATGACACAAGCTATCCATGCCAGCTCCCAGCAGTGAAACCTCAGTCGCATTAACCATTTCTATACTTTCTTGTACCTCTGCAACTTATTTTCTTTCCCATGGTTCATTGATTTACCAATCATTAACACTAAAGTCCAAGCCATCCCAATTCCCTAGAGTGGTTGGAGTATGCGAGGACCAAACTATAGATTAAGAAATTATTATTATTATAAAACCTTTAAAATGATGTATTTGACATCATATTTGTATCCTCAGCTTTCAGTTAGAGATAACACTTTTAATGATCAATTTGTGACTTTACCGGAACAAGAAAGACTTTAAAACAACATTGTTCTCTGATTTAATGATTTAATCTTCTTCATTATGAGCAGAAGGTGCAAATTCTATTCAAACTGCACATGTGCTCAGGATCCAGCCTGGGAACCCAGAGCTGCGAGACAGCAGTGCCACACAGAAGGTTTTTTTCCCCCCTCCAGAGTAACCTCATGCAACAGGACCACCTGGTTAACAATGCCCAGATAAATGTTTTCCCCATTCACTGACCTCAGAGAGAAAACAGGATCTAGTTGGATTGTTTTGTTTCCATTGTTGTTGTTTTCTCTTGGACAAAAGTCAAAATGAAATGACCACAATGGGGCGTCATAGTTATCGTAGCTGTTAGAGCAACACTGTTACAGCACCAGGGATCAAGACTGGGGTTGAAATCCTGCACTGTCTACAAGCTGTTAATTCCCAAGCTGTTTATACTGTTCTTCCCAAGTCTGGGTGGGTTCTTCCAGGGGGCTATGGTTTCCTCCTGCCCTTCAAAATTTTCCGGAGGTTGTAGGTAAATTGGGTGGCACAGCTTGTGGCCCAAAAGGGTATGTTTTTAAAAAAAAAGCAAATACTGAAAGTTTTGGAAAGATGAAGCAGGATAAACAATTGAGTGAACACAATATTAAAGAGCATAAGTTAAGGACCATTACCAAAAGAACAAAGAAAGAAATGAAGAATCATTCCATTTTGTAAATACTGTTAGGACAAGCAATGCTCTACCAGAAGATTTAAGATAAATATTTAAATTGATATTTACAAGGGAAGGATCAAAGAGTAACAATTAGAAAAATTTTGAATGCAGAACAATGGGATTATATGGTAATCCTAACATAGCTTGTCATGCTATTCATGTGAAAATGGGTTCAGATCATGAACAGATCATGAAATTCAGTGTTTTAAGGCAGCATCTCAGTGTAAACATTCATATTATAACAATCTTACAATGTACTATGAAAATTTAAAATAATAGTGTAAGTAAGGCAGTTCATTGATTATTCAGTTATCTGATGGCAGCAGGGAAGAAGCTTCCTTGTGCCATTGAGTGCTCGTCTTTAGGCTCCTACACCTTTTTCCCCCGATGATAGCAGAGTGAAGAGGGCATGGCCTGGGTGGTGCAGGTCTTTGAGGATAGAGGCTTCTTTTTTAAGACACCGCCTCCAGTAGATGTCCTCATTGGAGTGAAGTCTGGTGCCTGTGATGTAGCAGGCAGAGTTTAGCAACATCTTCATAATCTTCACTAAAGCAAGATTGTCCAAAACCACAGATAGGTTTACTCTGGAGTTTATTCTTTTCTTGAGAGTGGGTGCCTCCATACCAGACAGTGATGCAACCAGCCAGAATGCTCTCTATTAGTACACATGTAGAACTTTACAAGAGTCTTTGGTGACATAGTGAATCTCCTTAGGTACCTCACCAAGTATAGCTGCTGCCTTCTTTGTGATTGCATCAACATGGAGTCTCCAGGACAGATCCTCGGAGGTGTTGACACCCAGGAATTTGAAGTTTTTGAATCTCTCCACTACTGAGCCCTCGATGAGGCCTGGGTCGTGTTCCCGACTTCCTCCTGAAGTCCACAATCAGCTCCTTGGTTTTGCTGACATTGAACGCAAGGTGTGTCATGCTATTCATAGATTGTAATGGTATTCTTGTGAAAATGCATCAACTTCTTTTTGATTCTTTTGCAACTTACCTACAGTAAGGGATAATTTATAGTAGCCAATTTAATTACCAATCATCTTGGGTGGAAAACAGATGACCAGGAGTAAACCCACATCGTTACATGCAAAATGTGCAAATTCTATATCTTTACATGTGCTCAGGATCTAACTTGGGAACCTGGACCTGTGAGGCAGCAGTGCCTCAAGGAAGGAAGATATTTTTTTCCAGAGTAACCTCATGCAGCAGGCCAATCTGATTAATATCCCAAAACAATGACCAGATAACTCTTGCCCCATTCACTGACCTCAGAGAGGATGGTTTCACATAATTAGATACTTCCGTGGGATATAAATGATCTGATATTGCAGTGGAAGACAGCCACAGTCTGTAGCAAGCTTATGAAGTGGCTATAAGCCTATGGTGCAAATTTGCTTTAGGAATCCTAAGACTTAATTTCTTTGAACACTAAACAATTAATTGTTAGCAAAATAGATGCACAGCCTAAGGGGCTAGTGGAAGAGTTTATGCATTATTAAACATTTTTGAAACAAAAGCCAGATAATTTGTACATGCGTATTACATTATTACATTATGTGCCAGCAATATGTATGTGAATGAAACACAGGGCACCAAGCAATATCGATGTGCAAAGTATAATGTAATTGTTCCTACAACATTTAACACTTAGGGAACAGCGTGGGCTCTAATGCAGAAGCAGGCTTAATGGGAAGAGTTTTTCTAATGTTCTTATGTTTCACCAATGTAAATTGAGAGCTCCATATCTATCTGAGCTACTGTTGGTGAGTGGCCCAGTGAATCAAGCTATGGAATTTTCATTTTTTTCACCTGATACTTACAATCTCCACAGTATATTCTTGAGAGGGGATACAAACATAATCAAATCAACCACTGTCTTGGGTACTTATTTCCAGGCATAGGTTATTGCATCTCCAGATCAACATCATCAGAAGGGTTAGGATATTCAAAGTCCACACACAATGTGTTGCACAGCATGCATGTAAGAAAATTGCTCCTAGTCATCTTTTGTGGGTGCAGGTTCCCTATCTAATAATATTTTAGTCTTAGCTAAACTCCTAAGCTGGTGATAAAAGGTGTTCCAACTCTTGCCTATTCCTGCGACTCAGATGGTATGAGGTTATCAGGGAAGTTTCTGAATGTGATATTAAACTTAGTTCTTGCCCACCCTCTTAAATATATAATAAAACTAAAGGATTATTTAAAGTGGAAACATTCTCCCAATGTCTTACTTTAACATCAATAAAACATAGAAACATAGAAACATATTAATGCACTCCTGTTTGTAAAACCCAGAGCATACATCTGTTGCTATATTTTCATCATTATAACAGAGCCTACACTGCACTTCAACGATATATAATTGTATGTGTAATATTTTTGGCTATCCAGATATTTTGAAAGATACCAAACAGATATGAATATTGTACCTTTATATTCAGAACTACACAACTGATAGGACATATATTTTTGAAATAAACAGCAACAATAATTTTTTAAAAACTGCTGTGCAAATGCAACAACTCAACTGTCTAATAATAGTTTTTGGATCATCAACAGTTGTAATAGTCTTTTGATTCATTAGTTCTATCTGCTTCAGTGTGGTATATTTAGCAAATCTATTATCCTATGGGTAAATAATTTGTCTCATGATATCTTGCTATTTTATCTTCTGATCTTTGAATCCTCAGTGAATAAAATCTTGTATGATCTTGAGCAACATCTTCATAATCTTCACTAACGCAAGATTGTCCAAAACCACAGATAGGTTTTTATTCAAGCTTTATTATTACCTGCTTGAAAAATAAATAAACTTATCAATTTGGATTTGTAGCTCGTATGGAGAATTTCAGCTCCATGTTACTCATGTTTCTGACAACCCACAAAAGCATCCTCTCAACAGATTAGCTTTACCTCAATTTGAATAATTCAGACAAACAAAAAAACAGATGCATATTAGCTTCTCCAAGCGTTGAATTACTGAGTCATTCTTATCCAATTCCCCAAAGAATGAGGATTATGATGGTTCAGCAAAACAAGTGTCAACATTAACAGCAGCAGAAATTAGAATGATCTGAAAATTAATGTTACTCTATTTCCTAATATAACCCCTGTTTGATATATCACATTAGTTTTGTATTTATGCTCTGCATTACAGTATAATTTCTGGGCAAAATTAGATGAAGCTAGTCTGCCAGGACAGTAATTTAATATTCCACTACATCCTCTTCACCCTTTCAATTAAGAAAGTTTTTGCCAAAAGATATCCTCGCTGAAAACTTGGCAATCAAGATAAAGATGCAAGTAGGTTTCAGTGATTCAGTATTGCAAATAATTGTGTAAATGGGCACACACTTTCTTCTGTTCTTTCCCGGTCCATAGCCCTTACCAAGCATTATTCTTTGGAGGAGTTCAGCTGAGCTAACTCTTTGGGCAACACCTGACGAATGAGGTAGGAAGGACAGACAACATTTCATTGTACCAGAAATTAATCGAATCAGAGTGTGATATTTGAGAACATTGAACTATTGGGCATTTTGTTTGGCAGAATAGAATGTGTAAAAAAAAGTTCTTTTTACAATTCCAGTCTAATTGGTTTCATTCAAATGAAAAAAAAATTATTTGAACAAAAACAAAGAAACTCAAAAGCACAGCAAAATTGACATGAAGACAGAGGAATATTGAACATGAATGATGTGGAAACATAATGCTCATTATAATTTTATGATGAAATGGGAGAACTAAAACTGATTAAAGCAACCAGCTCTTGCTTTCCAATTAATTTAGCTGTGAAATTGCTTACCAGGCTGAGCATTTTCATTAATGAATTAAATTAATTAATGCCCAACCATTATTTAAGCTCAGATGGATGCTGAGAAGATCATATTTGGCACCTCTGCAACATAGATTCATTTTCTGCAATTCTAAATAACTGGAAACATTAGTGGACACATGATTAAAACAGAGGAGCCTTAGTCACACACTTACCACATGTATGAAACACCTACTAATAAGATATCCTACTGAAGAGTATGCTAGATTTTTATGTTCACACAGCAATCAATTTCTGGTGTACACACAGCTCTCCAATTTTTCCTTCTACATATTTTAAATGTACTTAATATTTTTAAATTTAAATTTAGACATACAGCACGGTACAGCCCATTTCGGCCCGAGTCCATGCCAACCAATTTACACCCAATTAACCTACACCCCCGGTACGTTTCAAACTGTGTGATGAAATCAGTCCCTGGCATAAACCCACTCAGACACGGGGAGAACTCCTTACAGACAGAATGGGATTTGAACCCCGGTCCTGATCTCTGGCACTGTCAAGGCACTGCGCTAACCGCTACGCCAACCATGCCACCCCTCCGCAAAAAACATCAAGTTGGCACCCTGCTAATACACTGTAAATAGGATGAAGTTGTTGTAATTACTCACTAAACATGCCAAAAGATAAGTCTGGAGTTGTTCGATCAGTTTTGAATATTGCCTCCTTTCCAGACAGACTTAACATCTTCAATGCATGGATGATGAGAAGAACAGGATAATGCTGAAAAAAAGCCTCATGTTCTCCTGATCACCATGGCTGAAGGTAAGGAGAACCCTACCAAGGTGAACCCACACAAGGTGGCAGGAACTGAAAACATACCAAGTTACATACTGAAGGACTGTGCAGCCAATTGGCAGAGATCTTCATGGACATCTTCAATTCCTCACTGCAACAGTCCATCATTCCCACAAAGTTCAAGATGTCCCCATCATCTTGGTACCCAAGAGGGCATCAATTACAGGGCTCAGTGACTACTGCCCTGTGCCACTGACTTCCACCATGCTTCGAGCATCTGTTGATGGAATGCATCAAAACACACTTCCTAGATATAATGGGCCCATTTCAATTCACCTATAGAAGAAACCATTCCACAGAAGATGCTACATCCTTATCCTTTCACTCTGTCCTGATCCACCTGGAGAATTATGCCTTTTGTACCAGGCTGGTTGTTGTTCATTGACTTCAGCTTGTCATTTAATACAAGTCAAATCAAGTTTATTGTCATCTGATTGTAGAAATACAACCTGATGCAACAGCATTCTTCGGTCCTTGATGCAAACGTGCAATCATACAATCAGACACAAACAAACAATACAAATGCAGGACAAGTATTCTCTATACTCTCACGAACATGAGAGTAGCAGATGATTAGTGTCAGCATTTCTTTTGGTTGTTCTTCAGTCTCGCTGCCCATGGAAAGAAGATGCTCCTCAGCCTGGTGGTGCTGGCTCTGATACTCAGGTGTCTCTTTCCTGCAGGGAAATTATCTACAGGAGTTTGATCTACAGGACCATAAAAGTGGCAGAGAAGATCACTGGAGTCTCCCTCCCCCAAATGATGTGATCCACTGGGATCATTGTCTGATGAGGGCATACAAAATCATTGAGGACCCCTTCCACCCTGCACACTGCTTCTTTCTATGGGCAGTGAGAGTGCTGAACCACCAAAGGAACTGCTCACACTAACCATCTGAGACTTTCATATTCATAAAACAATATATATTTATTTATTTGTATATATGCAAACTTCTGCATATGCATTGATTGTCTCTATGTGTGTTACATCTCGTTGTGCGTCTGCATGTGTTTGCCCCAATGACCAGAGAACACTGTTTCATCAGGTTGTAGTTGTGCAATCAGATGGCAATAAATTTGATTTGAATACCGAAAGACAACCTCTCTGAGCCAGAAAGATTTTTTTTTCCCAAGTGTGGAGTACTATTCCTTCAAAATTTCATGTTATCAATTTAAATAAATTTTTCTTCTATTTCTCAATTATTCATTTTTCTTTCTTAATTGCAGCTTTATTTCATTGTATTATTTTTCTGTCAAGCACGATTTACCTTTTGTAAATCCACGTTGACTCTGTCCGATCCCTTCTCTGCTAGTCATATGCTCCGCTATTACATCCTTAATGATGGATTCCATCATTTTGCCCACTACTGATGTAAGGCTCACCGGCCTATAATTCCCCACTTTTTCTCTACCCTCTTTTTAAATAGTGGGGTAACATTAGCTACCCTCCAATCCATGAGTACTGATCCTGAGTCTATCGAGTTCAGGAAAATAATTCTTAAAGCATCTGCTATCTGAACGTCCACTTCCTTAAGTACCCTAGGATGACCCCCATCGACATGATCTACCGGGACCATTGCCTGAAGAGGGCGCACAAAATCGGTGAACTGGTGCGGACTCGAAAGGCCAACATGGCCTGTTTCCGCTCCGTAAATGGTTATATGGTTATATTTGGCTTCTTTACATTTTTTTTTCCCCTACTGAATTATATATTTTAATTTATATTCCATTCTTTGGGCTCTGAATGTCTCAGTAATGATCTTCACAATTTTTTTTTTATATGAATATATCACCAGTTGAGTTCCTACAGCAGTTATTTTGTTTGCTTGAGATTCTAGCATCAATAGCTTTTGTGTTTCTCTGTGATACTTAGTAATGGTGTTAGGGCAGGAAAGTGGCATTAAGGTGAAATGTTGGCCAGGATATTTTTGTGCAGTGGATGCCAACTTCTGCTTCTATTTCTAATTTAAAGTACTTACGTTACAAGTCTTTTCTCAAAATCCTCCAAATTATCTGAGATAGCTTAAAGCATCATTTTTTCCACCATTAAAGTACATTTGTCCAATAGATTTAAGTTCATTTAAAATTAATCATTGATACCCATTCAGTAAATGACACAACCCAGTAAAAGGATATTTTGTCAAATATATCAATCTCTGGGAACGCAATATTTACAAGCCGTCTCCTCTAAGGTAAAGAAACCTCAATCTTTGCTGCTGCAAAGATCCACAGTTAATTAAATTGCGTTCCAGAAATAATAGCACACATGTGAATGTTTTGTTAATAGTTACAAAAGTATCTGACTGGACTGACCTTTACTTTCCCCTTTACCACCAAGGAACAATTCGTTTCTGCAGTGATTAATCTGTTCAGCGTTTGGAAAGTTGTTTTGACCTTTAAAAGTCTGAAGACAATTTGAAGGATGAGATGTTCTAAAATGCAAAGTATAAATCAGGAAATTAAGAGTGCACATGTAACCGTGGTAATGAGGTAGTAACAGAAGACACGTCTACATAGAGACTGAGCAAACCAAATCAGCTGCATGGCCTTGAGAATGAATTTGTGGACTATGTATAAGGTAGTTTACCAGATCACTTGGTTGAGTTACTTTAGATCTGTGGCTAAATTCAATATGTGACCAGAAATCTGAATAAAGCAACCATGAATGTATGAAGTGTGAGTTAGCTGTGGTAGTCCAGGACATTACATCAAAAGAAAAGATACTGCCGGGAGAGTCACGTGATGGAGTAGTGGCCGGTAGGGTAAAACCAGCCCTCTCCAGAAAAGAAGAAAAAAAGTTAAAAGACAATGTTCAATAAATACAAAATATAAGAAACAAAAGATAAAGTTGCAAAGAGAAAGAAAATGGCACCTAAGGAGGAAAAAGTAAAAATGGGAAAAAAAGAAGAAAGGAGAAAGCCTTACCTGCACGAAGGAACAGGGAGCCGTGGTGAAGAAGAGTGCTCGATCTCCGAGGTTGGTGACGGCCCCGCGGAGTTGTGACCCCCCCCCCCCGACCAGTGGACTGCAAAAATGGCTCTCTGAGCCAAACAAAAGTGCACAGTGCGCAATCTAACGTGAAGGAAAACACCGACGGGAGGGGAGCTCAGCTGAAGCAGGCAACCATGGCACAACCAGCTGAGGGATGTCCGACACCAGGGCTCTCAGCTGGAAGATGAGGAAAGCGGCAGGAGAGGGAGTGAAGTACCAGGTGAGAAAGAAAGTCGATGGGGTGAAAGGAAAGAGGAGCAGCAGCAGGGGGCTCAACAGATGAGCAGCTCAGAAGAAAAGGACCAACAGCAAGAGGCCAAGCAAGAAGAGACCCGACAAAGTGAGACAAGCTACTCAAAAAAAAAATTAGAAGAGACACAGATACAAAGAAAAAAAAGATGACACAAACAGGTACAGACAGAAGAAAAGGAAGAAGAAGACTAAGATCTTCAGAGAGATAGAAGGTAAAACAGATGGACAGAATATAGATAAAGCTTTTGTGAAGAACAAATGAGAGCATTAAAAGAATGGTTGTCATTAGAATTTAGTGCAATTAAAAGAAAAATGAAAAGGACAGAAGATAAAATGCAAAGTTTAGAGCTAGTCATGACAGAAATAGGGAAAAGAGTAGAAAATGTGGAAGAACGAGAAACGGCTGTAGAAATGGAAGTAAACGACTTAAGAGGAAAATTGGAAGAAAGTGATAAAAAGGTTAAAGAGACGAGAGTTGTTAGCTCAGAAAATTGATATGTTGGAAAATTATAGTAGGCGAAACAACATAAAAATAGTGGGCCTAAAGGAAGATGAAGGCAGCACAGATATGAAGGAATTTATAAAAGAATGGATCCGAAGGTCCTGGGAACGACAGAAATGCAGGAAGAAATGGAAATAGAAAGGGTGCACAGAACACTAGCTCCGAAACCACAGACACATCAAAAACCAAGATCCATTTTAGTAAAATTTTTGAGATATACGACAAGAAAATATACTGGAGCGGGCAAGGAATAAAATTAGAGAAGACAATAAACCATTGGAATACAAGGGTCAAAAAATATTTTTTTCCCAGACATAAGTTTTGAACTCTTAAAGAAAAGGAAGGAGTTTAATACAGCAAAATCGATCCTATGGAAAAAAGGATATAAATTCATGTTAAGACATCCAGCTGTGCTTAAAATATTTATCCCGGGGAGCAAAACAGACTGTTCTTGGATCCAGAGGAAGCACAAGGATTTGCAGAACGCTTGCAGGACAGGAGGAGAGATGAAGAGATGTAATAAGAATGAAGAACGGCAATAAAATATATATAAAGATGTAATAACAATGTACATGTAAAGAACTAAAGAAGGGAAAGAGAAGGGAAGGAAGGAAGTATGGCGAAAAAGGGAGAACTTTGTTTTATGTGTAAAAAAATTGTTTTCTGGGGGGGTTGGGAGGGGAGAGAATAACCGTCACTGCGAAATCAGTTGACGCTTGCGAGCAGGTTCACAATCCAAATGGAAAGGGGAGCTGTGGTTGTCTGGCAAGGGATAAGGGGCAACTCAGAGAGGGGGGGGATATTTGGGGTTAAGGGAATATTGGGTGTGGGAATTGTTGGAGTATTTTAGGTTTTAAATGTGTTGTCATACATTGAATTTAAAAAGGGAAAGCAGAGAAGAAAATGGGAAAAGGGGGGTGGTGATGGTGAGGAAGCGGAAATGAGGTGTAAACAGGATATGAGATGGCCACGTTGAACTATATGACTATAAACATTAATGGAATACATAACCAAATTAAAAGGAAGAGGCTATTAAATTTACTGAAAAAAGAAAAAATAGATATAGCATTTGTGCAGGAAACGCATCTAACTGAAGTGGAACATAACAAATTAAAGAGAATGGGTAGGGAACTTAGCGACAGCATCATATAATTCAAAAGCTAGAGGTGTAGCTATATTTAATTAATAAAAATGTACCAATCAAAATAGAGGAGGAAATAATAGATCCAGCAGGGAGGTATGTAATGATAAAGTGTCAGATATATTCAGAATTTTGGAATTTGCTCAATATATATGCACCTAATGAGGAGGATCAAAAGTTTATGCAAGATATTTTTTTTGAAGATTGTAGAAATATATTGATAGGAGGGGATTTTAACTTTAATTTGGATACAATGTTAGATAAAACTGGACAAAAGACTAGTAAAAAGAATAAAGTGGCCAAATTTATTGTTAAATCAATGCAGGAAATTAAACTTATGGATATATGTTGGAGGCAGCACCCAAGAGAGAAGGAATACTCATATTATTCAAGTAGGCATAAAACATATTCAAGGATTGATATGTTTTTGTTGTCGGCCCATATTCAAGGGAGAGTTAGGAAAACTGAATATAAATCTAGATTTCTATCTGATCATTCATCCGTTATTAACAATAGAACTGGAGGACATCCCACCAAGAACATATAGATGGAGGTTAAACCATGCTACTTAAAAGGCAGGAATTTTGAGAGTTTATTGAACGCCAAATTAAAACATATTTTGAAATAAATACGGAATCAGGGAAAGACAAATTTATATTATGGGACACAATGAAAGCCTTCATTAGAGGGCAGATAATAAATTAAGGACTACAATCAGGAAATAGAGCAGTTGGAAAGGGAGATAGTAAGTACAGAAAAGGAATTAGTAAAAATGAATGATATAACGAAAAGGAAAGAATTGGCAGACAAAAAAATAAAATACAAAACATTACAAACGTACAAGGTGGAGAAGAACATAATGAAAATAAAGCAAAAGTATTATGAACTAGGAGAAAAAACACACAAAATATTAGCCTGGCAACTTAAAACCGAACAAGCTAAAAGAACTGTATTGGCATCAAGGAAAAAGGACAAACAAATTACATATAATCCAATGGAGATTAATGAGAACTTTAAGGAATTTTATGAACAATTATGCCAAACTGAGAACAAGGGGAAAGATGATAAAATAGAAGCATTTTTAGCTAAAATTGAACTGCCGAAATTGCAAGAGGAGCAAAACAAACTGATAAAACCATTTGAAATAGAGGAAGTACAGGATATATTAAAAAAAGCTGCCGAACAATAAAACGCCTGGAGAGGATGGATTCCCAATAGAATTTTATGAAACATTTAAAGATTTATTAATTCCTCCTCTCCTGGAAGTAATGAACCAGATAGAAGAAACACAAAACTTGCCAGATTCATGTAAGACAGCAATAATTACAGTAATACCAAAGACAGGGAAGGATCCACTAACACCAGCATCATATACACCAATATCTCTACTTAATTCAGATTATAAGATAATAGCGAAATTATTAGCATACAGATTGGCTGATTGTGTACCAAAAATAGTAAAACAAGATCAAACTGGATTTATTAAGATGAACAGCGGATAATGTCCGTAAACTTATTAATCTAATTCATGCAGTTCAAGGAAATAAGAAGCCAACAGTGGCTGTTGCTTTAGACGCAGAAAAAGCCTTTGACAGAGTAGAATGGAATTATTTATTTAAAGTATTACAGAGGTTCAATCTACCAGAAAAATATATTAATTGAATTAAAGCATTATATAATGAACCACTGGTGAAGGTAACAGTAAATGGATATGTACCAAACCAATTTAAATTAAGTAGGTCAACTAGACAGGGATGTTCATTATCCCCCTCACTGTTCGCTTTAGCAATAGAACCATTGGCAGAACTGATAAGAACAGAAAATAAAATAAAAGGGATAAAAATAAAGGAGTATAAAATCAGTTTATTTGCAGATGACATTATAGTATATTTAACAGAACCAGAAATAACAATAAAAGAATTACATAAGAAATTGAAGGAGTATGGAGAAATATCGGGGTACAAGATCAACACAAATAAAAGTGAAGTGATACCAATGAGTAATGCGGATTATACAGAATTTTTAAAAGAATCACCATTTAAATGGCAAACACAAGCAATCTGATACCAAGGTATTAGGTTAGATAATAACTTAAGCCACCTGTACAAACTAAATTATCAGCCACTAATAAAGAAATTGCAGGAAGACTTAGAACATTGGAAAGAATTACCACTAACATTGATAGGGAGGGTAAATTGCATTAAAATTAATGTCTTCCCAAGGATACAATACTTATTTCAATCATTACCAATTCCTTTAACAGAGAAATTCTTTAATGAACTAAAGAGAATAATAAGGAAATTCTTGAGGAAAGGGGGGAAACAGAGGATAGTGTTAGATAAATGAACAAAGAGGTACAACCAAGTTTGCAGTTACCAAACTTTAAAAATTATTAGAGCAGCACAATTAAGGCATTTATCAGATTTTTACCAGACAAGGGAAAAACCAGACTGGACTAAGATAGAACTAGATAAAATAGGGGAGAAGGTACCGGAACATATACTTTTATAAGTGGGATGAAAAGCTGGTGCAATATAAAAGCTCACCAGTACTGCATCATTTGCTCAATATGTGGAAGAAGATCCACTTAGAAAGGAAAAAAATGAATTACCAAATACCAAAATTACTATTGACACAAAATCCACTAATCCCTTTTACAATAGATAACTTTTCCTTTAGAGAATGGGAGAGAAAAGGAATCAAAAGAATAGAAAATTGTTTTTTGGGAAATCATTTATTAACATTTGAACAGTTGAAGTACAAATATGGAATGTTTTCATATCATCAGTTGAAAGCTTATTTAAAGGATAAATTGGGAAACAAACTGAGATTACCAGAAGGATGCAGCTTTGAATATGTGATTACAGATACAATGATAATTAAAAGATTTATTACGATCATGTACATCAAGCTACAAGATAAGGAAAATGATGAAATAAGCTACAAACCCAAACAAAAGTGAGAAAAGGATTTAAACATAGAGATAAAAAATTGAACATGGGAAAAGTTATGTTCTGGAACTATGAAGAATAGAATAAACACTAGGTTAAGCATTATACAGTATAATTGGTTACGCAGGTTATATATCACGCCCCAAAAGTTAAAAAATGGGATCCAACATTATCAGATAGATGTTTTTGCTGTAAAAAGAAAATGGGAACAACAGTACATGCAATTTGTGCATGTGAGAAAGTGAAAATGTTTTGGGAAGATCTAAATCAGATATTAAATAAAATCACAAAAAATAACATACCAAAAAATCCAAAGATCTTTCTTCTAAGTAGTAAGGAATTAGGCCTCAAATTGGATAAAGCACAAAAAAGATTTATTATGATAGCCTTAGCAGTAGCAAAAAAAAATGTATAATGACAACTTGGAAAATGGAAGAGAGCCTGAGAATACAGCAATGGTACATGGAAATGAATAAATGTATTCCATTGGAAAAATATATATATAATTAAAAAAATTAAGTCACATTATTTTAACAAATTTGGGAACCATACATGGAACATAACAGAGAGGGCTTGCTTCGGACCTCCACCCCCTAAAATTATAAGACGACAAAACGACTTGATTCAATGTGTAAAAGTAGATGACACATTTTTCTTGTTTATTTTCATTGTGTGATGACATTGTTTAATGGTTTTTATTGTATTGTATATGTTGAATATTTATTGGTTTTGGAGAAGGGGGGTGGGAAGAGGGGAGGGAAGGTAGGGGGGGGGAAAAAGGGAGAAAATGCCACTGTGTATATTTAATGAGAAACATTTGTATATATTTTGGTTAATATGGTTCACAGTATGAAAAATAAATTATTAAAAGAAAGAAAAGATACTGCCTTGAACAACAAATGTTGATTTTGAAAGAATCAATATACTGCCACATAAATATATATTTTTAAGGTAAAAAAACTAGAAAAAGTAGTTTGGCAGTGGCTACGAAATGAAGTTAAAGATAACATTGGATAACAAAAGATGCACCAAACCTGAAGATTTGGAAAATATCTGAATTCAATGAAAAGAGAACCAGGATTTGGTTGGGAGAGTAGTGAGGCAGCATAAGTTATAAAGGGCAATCAACCCTGTAGAGCTCGTCGAAAGAACCAAAGACTTGTTGATCCAAACCAAGGCTTTTATTAGCAAAAGACCGGAGCTCTTCACAGGTGGCCGACCAGTCAAGAATGATCCGACCTGGCTAGGGACACAACCCTTTAAGGCCCAAACAATAGGTGTGGCTTAGCTCTCAGCCAATCGCTGTAAGCACAGTCTAGATACAGTAACTATATACACTATGTACATTGGTGATAGATCTGTACTATCACATTCACCCCTTCTTGGAGAATTGACCCTGGGAAAAAAAAAAACAAAAACGAGGGAGAGAATGAAAAGGAAGGGGTAGGTCAAGGACTGTAGCGGTCAGGGGGTCTGACCATCCGGCGTGACCGCCGTGGTGCCGGGATTGGGGTCGCTGGAGTGGTGTCGCCAGCGGGCTCATCGGGTGCGACTGCTCCGTCGCTCAATTCCCCAGTCGTTTTGTCGGCAGGGTGGCCCGAGTCATTGGGGTGCTGTTGGTCCTTCTGTTGCGGCACGGGGCCTGGAGCATAAGGAGTTGGGGGGTTTGCTGGGTCTACCGCGTCCTGAGCTAGGTCCCGCACCGAAACAGTGTCCTCCCGCCCGTCTGGGAACTCCACGTATGCGTAATGTGGGTTCGCGTGGAGTAGAGTCACTCGGTCGACCAAGGGGTCGTTCTTTGAGTGCCGGACGTGGCGTCGCAAAAGGACGGGGCCAGGGACGGTGAGCCATGCCGGTACAGTGGTTCCCGATTCGGATTTCCTCGGGAAAAGGAACATCCTTTCGTGGGGGGTGGCATTTGTTGCAGTACATAGGAGGGAGCGGATGGAGTGTAAGGCACTAGTGAGAACCTCCTGCCAGTGAGAGGTGGGGAGACCTTTAGACCGGAGAGCCAGTGTAACCGCTCTCCATATGGTGGCATTCTCCCTCTCGACCTGGCCATTACCGCGTGGGTTATAGCTCGTGGTCCTGCTTGAAGCAATACCACACTCCAGAAGGTACTGTTGTAGCTCTGCACTCATGAATGAGGACCCCCTATCACTGTGGATGGAATTGGGGTACCCGAAGATGGTGAAAATACTGTGAAGGGCCTGTATCACTGAGGTGGCAGTGGTGTTTGGGCAGGCCACAGCGAATGGGAAGCGGGAGTATTCGTCGATGGCCGTAAGGATGTAGGTATTACGGTTGGTCGACGGTAGGGGTCCCTTAAAGTCTACGCTAAGACGCTCGAAGGGGCGGGTGGCTTTGATAACGTGGGAGTTATCCAGACGGAAGAAGTGGGGCTTGCATTCGGCGCACACCGAACAGGCTCGGGTCATGGAGCGGATCTCCTCAACTGTGTAGGGTAAGTTGCGCGCCTTGACAAAGTGAGCAAACCTAGTGACCCCTGGATGACAGAGCGCCTCATGGAGTTTCCGTAGTCTGTCCATCTGTATGCTGGCGCACGTCCCCCTGGAGAGCGCGTCAGGCGGGTCGTGCAGGAGAGCCCTCGCTCTCATTGGACGAGAGCTCTGGGGAAGAAGAGTTTGAATGGGATAGTGGCGGTTGAGCTTCACACGAGGCACTGTGTTTGCTGGCGGCCATTTTAGACCTACAGACTGCAGCAAAGTGGCCCTTTTTAAGGCACTTCTGGCACCTGGCTTTTCTTGCTGGGCACTGGGACCTGCTGTGCTTGTCCCTCCCGCAGAAATAACATTTCGGGTTCGCACGGGGCAGGGTAGCAGCAGCCGACAGTCCGTAAGGGGTAGGGTAGAAGGGCACTCTACTCACATCAGAATGTGGGGTCCAGTCCCTAGAGAGCTCGGTGGACTTTAAGGCTGCATCCTCCATTGTGATTGCAATCCGGGCCACGTCCTCTAGTTTTTCTACCCCTTGCTCGAGCAAACGCAGCCTCACTTCGTTCGATCGGAGCCCGGCCACATAGGCATCCCGGACGAGGTCGCTCGTGATCTCGGCAGCAGTTTTGTCCACACAGTTACAGTCCTTGCCCAATCCCTTTAATACTTGTAAATATGCCCTGCTGGACTCGCTGGGCTGTTGCTTCCTCGACGCAAGCATGAGCCGGGCATGAACTCTGTTCACCGGTTGATCATACAGTCCTTTCAGTACCTTTATGGCTGCGGTGTAAGTGGTCTCATCCTGGATGTTCTCGTAGACTCTCAAGGACACCATAGACAGCAATGCTGTTAGACGCTGGTTATCCTCCTCTACCTGAATGAATCTCAGGAAGTTTTCAAAGTTCAGCAGCCAGAACTTAAAGGCTTTGAAGGCTGTAGCTGACTGTGGGTCGATATCAAGTTTTTCTGGCCGAGTTAAACGCTCCATCCCTTTCAAAAAAAATTCTTTTTGCTAATAAAATTGTAGAGCTCGTCGAAAGAACCAAAGACTTGTTGATCCAAACCAAGGCTTTTATTAGCAAAAGACCGGAGCTCTTCACAGGTGGCCGACCAGTCCGGAATGATCCGACCTGGCTAGGGACACAACCCTTTAAGGCCCAAACAATAGGTGTGGCTTAGCTCTCAGCCAATCGCTGTAAGCACAGTCTAGATACAGTAACTATATACACTATGTACATTGGTGATAGATCTGTACTATCACAAACCCTCAGGCCTCAACTACTCATAATCAATAGCTCTGTTTTCAATGAGGGGAATTAAGTCTAATATATCCATGTTTGCAAATGCAAAAAGGCCAGTGGGGTGTGAGGATATGCACAAATGCTTCAGCGACATATAAACTGGCTAGATAAGTGGGCTATAGACTGTGAGATGGAATGTAATTTGGTAGAATGTTTGTTTATCCACTTTATTGTTGAACAGGATGGGCCACTATGATTCAAACAGAAATAAGGACATTACCGCAAGCAAAAGATGGTTCTGGATATAACAGTAGAAAAGACCATAAACAGTTAGATTGTTGTGGAAATTATAATGGTGAACTGAAATGTCACATAATTAGAATCTCCCTCTCAGACTGAATGCAGGCATTTTACAAAGTAGTTACTCAATCTAACTTTAGTTTCTCCTGTGCAGTGGAGACAATATTGTTGAAGAAATTGAAGTACATTATTTCTCCGATTCTCTACGTGTTTGAATCTCCCACGTATTTTACAGAAGTTCACATGTCTGCTGTGGCATTTCCAGCTTGTGGTTGGGCATGAGAGTGATATAATTGGGTGAAACAATGGCTCTGCACCAAGTGCAACTGTCTCACAGCTTCAATGGTTCAGTTCTGACCAGTTAGGCTCTCATTAAAAAAAATTTTTAAGAAACTATTTAAAAAAAATACAATCCTGTAGTGTTATGGACTACCTGGCCAACTATTTGCATTTAAAAGTATATTAATCTTTCCATTTGGCGAGGCTAGTCCACCACTCATTTTGGATCTCCCGGAGTTTGTGCTGAAGATGGCTGCATGCGAGACGGAAGGGTCGTTTTTTCTCTGGCCAGGAAGGCTTTGCAAGGTGAGCCTGGTGGGCAGATCGCTCCTTTGCCAGCAGCTCCTGGATTTCCTGGTTGTTTTCGTCAAATCAGTCCTTGTTTTTCCTGGAGGAGAATCCACCTCTTCAGTGGATTGCAGTATGGCCGTTTTCAGCTGATCCCAGAGGGTTTCAGGAGACGTGTCCGTGAGGCAGTTTGCATCCTCAAGCTTTGCTTGGAGGTTTGCCTGGAAGTTTCCTCTCACTTCGTTTGACTGCAAGTTTCCAACATTTAACCTCTTTCTGGGGTCTCCACTGTTCTTGAACTTTGGCTTGAAGTAAAGGTTGAGCTTGCAGCGAACAAGCCAGTGGTCAGTGTGGCATTCCACGCTGGGCATGACCCTGGTGTGGAGCACTTCTCGTTTGTCTCTTCCTCGCACCAGAACATAGTCGAGGAGGTGCCAGTGTTTGGATCGGGGATGCATCCAGGTAGTCTTCAGGCTCAACATGGTGACTTCATCACCAACATCGAAGAACTTGAGCTGGCAGAGTACACAAGCATCGAATCCATGCTCCTGAAGACCCAACTGGGCTGGGTGGGTCACGTCTCCAGAATGGAGGACCATCGCCTTCCCAAGATCATGTTATATGGCGAGCTCTCCACTGGCCACCAAGACAGAGGTGCACCAAAGAAGAGGTACAAGGACAGCTTAAAGAAATCTCTTGGTGCCTGCCACATTGACCACCGCCAGTGGGCTGATCTCGCCTCCAACCGTGCATCTTGGTGCCTCACAGTTCGGCGGGCAGCAACCTCCTTTGAAGAAGACCGCAGAGCCCACCTCACTGACAAAAGACAAAGGAGGAAAAACCCAACACCCAACCCCAACCAACCAATTTTCCCTTGCAACCGCTGCAACCGTGCCTGCCTGTCCCGCATCGGACTTGTCAGTCACCAACGAGCCTGCAGCTGACGTGGACATACCCCTCCATAAATCTTCGTCCGCGAAGCCAAGCCAAAGAAAGAAAATCTTTCCATTCATTTTTTGTAAGATGATAAATGAGAAGACAGGTCAATATACATTGTAATATACACAAAAGTTTGAAGTTCAAAGTTTAAATTTATTGTCAGAGTACAAACATGGCATCACATACAACCATAAGATTCCTTTTCTGCAGGCCAGACAGAATTTCTACTTATCGGTGTGATAGTACAGATTCTATCACCAATGTGTACATGTACAGATTGTAGTGTAGGCTGACTGTGATTGGCTGAGAGTGCAGCCACGCCTACTTGCAGGTCTTAAAGGGTTGCTCCTAGCCAGACCAGGACATTCTGGACTGGTCAACCTACATGTGATACGCTCCAGTCTTCTAGTTAATAAAAACCTTGGTATGGATCTACAAGTCTTTGATTCTTTTGACGCGCTCTACAATCGGTAACTATGAACTGTACTCAAGAAAAAGATACATGTACAAAAGAAAAAAATACTGATGACATCAATATAGGAACATAATCATTCATCCAAAATTCTGAAAACCAAATATTTTTCCCCATGGATGTCATCTGCACATCCATGCTCACATTTGGCGCTAAACATGACCCGACGTGACCTACCCCATCTCGGTGTTCCTACCAGTCAGACAAGCCTCGGCTGTTCATGGACTTTGAAGACTGTGAAAACATCACAAAGAGCTGCAGACTCCCCTATGGGTAACAGAGAGAAGCAGAAAAGGAAGCGTCTGTCATTATCGATACCGCAGAAAG
The DNA here is from genome assembly GCF_036971445.1 of Narcine bancroftii. Lineage (NCBI taxonomy): Eukaryota > Metazoa > Chordata > Chondrichthyes > Torpediniformes > Narcinidae > Narcine > Narcine bancroftii. The sequence continues at coordinate 182,458,011 of NC_091474.1, forward strand.
TAGAATTATTGCAGAAGCTTTATTGCGTTGTATCTGTATAGCATCTTACTGAAGATTATGGTGTGGAAACTATGACAAAAAAAAGCACATATTGACCATGTGCCGATTGAGAGAGTTCAACAACGATAAAGTGAACGTATACCACTGACTGGTTTGATTGTTTTACTGTAATTTTTTATTTAAAAATGGTGTATATTTATCTCACTTTATCACCACCCCACCCCCATCAAGCACAGCTGTAATGCCCCCCCCATCCAGCACTGCAGCAACCCCCTCTCCCCCATCTAGAGACCCTTCTAGTTGGAGTGTGTCTTTGTTTTGCGTGAATCTGAAATCAGCACAATTAATTAACGTACCACCATTACTACTATTCTATTATCCAAAAAATTCCAAATTCTGGAAAGTGTCTGGTCCTAAGGTTTTCAGATAAAAGATTATGTATCTGTATATAAAGCCAGTGTTCATACAAAAATGAGATTAATCCATCTGTAATGCAAGTCCATTGGCAGTTCGCAAAACTAGATAGAAAAGCTATTGTCTCAGGCACTAATCCATGTAGATATTTAAATCCAAATAATGTTCATCTGCCTCTGAATTTTTGCAGTTGTTCAGAATATTCTGCAGAAAAAAATAAGCCCCTTAGATCATAAGATGTAGAAATAGAATTTGGTCATTCACAATTCAAATCATGGCTAATGTATTCTCCCTTTCATCCTCATTTTCCTGCTTCCCCCACATAACCTTTGATGTCCTTTACGCATGAAGAACTTATCAACCTCGGCTTTAAAATCAATCCAATGACTTTGTTTCCACAGCTGTCTGTAGCAATAAATTCCACAGATTCACCACCCTTGGACTGAAGAAATTTCTCATCATCCTCTGCTCAAAAGGGATTTCTTTATTCTGAGGCTGTTCCCTCTGGTCCTCAATTTTATATTTAAAAATTGCATATTACTTATTTCAAAACAAATATATAATAACATAACTTGTGGTGTTACTGAGATACATTGCTCCTCTTTTTTCACCTGAATCTCCATTCATATTGATGAGAAGATCCTGTAGTGATTACTTCTTAGAGTGTATTCTAACACTGTCCTTATCAGTTAAATACAGTCTATTCCAATCTTAGAATCTTTTAATAGTTCTGTAAGTTATTATTAGCAACTTTTGTTTATGCTGATAGTTAGTAAACCCTCACTGCCTCAACATATATTGTTGAAGCTTAGGCAATCTAATGAACATTTTACTTACCTCCTTTTACTTTTTTGTTCTCTGTGCTCTTTTTGTTTTGGCATTGAACTTGAAATTCTGAATAACATGTCATGGTTCAGATTTTGTACTCCTCATTAATGATATTGCAATGCACATAGTTCAATAGATGTAAAATCACATGTCCTGTTCACTCACGCCCTAGATACCTTGTGCTAACTAGATTTTAATTTACAGCAATTAATCTTCTGAAACACCATTGAAATTCTGTGATTAAGTTCCTGTCTGTCAATTGATAAGCCACTATTAGATGGCACTTCACACAAGGTTTGGGTCCATTGAGAATTTTTGATGTAAATTATATTCCAACAGCAGCACTTATATACATCATTCAGTGTAGACCTAAGTCCTCCCTCCTAGAACAATGGATTTACATAATCTCCTTATAAGTAGCTCAGATTTATCATTATTCAAATCAGCTGAATAAACAATACAGGGCAGTTTTAATTGTCTCCCTTTGACATAACAAATTTTGTGCCTAACAATATGAAGAAACTTATCCATCAATGTCAAATTAACCTCTAACATTACCCAACCACAAGTTGAGAACTGATAATTATACACACACATGAAGATAGGGACACATACATATGTATTTTTTTTTTGGAAATTCATCTGGATTGCATCTCCAGATGAGAAAAATTATAAGAAGAATTACATCTGAAGAATTAATGTTAGTGCAAATTTTTTGGACTCCACCAATTAAATAGTTAATTTTGAGGTGCCTTCATTTATTTAAATGTGCTGAAATTTTATTAATGGTATTGGAAGTTTCAATTACAAACATTGAGACTTTTGTTGGGCCTTCAAACAACTATGTTTAGCACACAAACGCTATTATCATGAAAAGTAACAGGTTTAGGTTTTGTTTCAGACTTGTTTCATAAAATGTGTGAATATGGCAGACTTGGCTGATGTCATGATATTACAGCCAGTAATGTGATGCTCACATCAGAATCAGCCAGTCACAAATATAGACCAACATGTGCTCTCTGCTCAATCTTTCTCTCTGGATTTTAATAATTACACTGGCTGCTGAGTGAAAATCGTAATCTTCTAATAGCTCTGCTGCTTGGTAAGTTAATGCACAAAGATGTTTTTTCACAGAAACTGATAGAATGCGAAATTGGAATTTTTAAGATGATTAGAGTTTAAATAATAATAACTGTACAGATTAATCTATCATATTAGAGTTGTATGTACAGTCACTGTAAAATAAGAAACTTCTATGTACAAAGTGAAGGGAGGGAAATTTAGGGGAGACGTCAGGGTAAGTTTTTTTACATAGAGAGCTGTGGGTACCTGGAATGCCTTGCCGGGGATGGTGGTGGAGGCTTAAGCAGTAAGGGCATTTAAGAGACTATAAGACAGACACATGGATGAAAGGAAATAGAGGGTTATGGGGTAGGGAAAGTTTAGTATTTTTTTGCAAGGAATATATGGATCGGCACAACATCGAGGGCTGAAGGGCCTGTACTGGTATTGTATTGTTCTATGTTCAGAAAAATGTCACAAATTTTAATTGTATAAAATGTAAATTTTATTATCTTTTCCTATTTCAATAATTCTTACTGGAGCAATAATCTGTGTGAACTTATTTGGCATGGTAGGATATTTTATCTAATTAACTTCAGTTTATCAATGCTATAAATCAAGTATAAGTGCATCATTTAACTCAGTAATGAAGTATAGAAGAGCTGAAAGATAAAGAATGGGTTTTTATTTCCCATAACTTGGTATAATAATGATCTTCATTGAAAGTCCTTATTTCAAGCTGCTTTCAGTTCATGGACTTTGTGGAAAAATAGCAACTAGGCTTCAATAAGTTTTAAGTACACGGAATTGTTTGCCATGACAATTAGTTCCAGCCATCCATATACTCTGCTTAATGGAACTAGAAATAACATCAAGGAATGTGAAGGAAGCAGCTTCCATTTTAACAGGTTATTCAGATATTAAAATTTAAATCATGGTGGTGTATTGTATTTTGTGCAGTCATTTAACATAATGGCATCTTGTTTTTTCCCAAAAATTATTTTAAGTCATACTGCTCAACTTCTTTGATTTGGTATTTTGTTTTTAATGGAGAAAAATTATTAGTTGTTTAAGTTACTTGGTGGGTATTTTAGAAAATTCCAGGCAAGTAACTCTTCCCTCATAGTGCTGCACCTCCAGCTCTTCCTGGAGCATTGCAAAATATGTGAACCTTGATGGCAATAGGCCTTGTGTTGGGCATGTTCTGTTGGTGGATACAACTTTGGCAATGATACCATGATTATTTTTAAATTTAGAGATACAGCATAGTATCCTAAATTTTGGGCCATGATTCCATGCTGCCCAATTACACCCATGAAACCAATTAACCTACAAACTCCCTACATCATTGGAATGTGGGAGGAAACTGGAACACCCAGAGGAAACCTGTTTGGTCACAGAGAGAACGTACACACTCATAACAGGTAGTGCCAGATTTGAACCAGGTCAATGGCGCAGAAATAGCATTATGCTACCCAATGTTAATAGCATTACTAATATCTCTGAAGTTTCCTGAGATAACATAGAATTCTAGAATCCTATAGAACTGAAGGAGGTCAACGTGCCAGCTTTGTTCTTTGGAATATTGTGGGTGTGTACTCTCAGTCAGAAGACAAATCTGAAACCTGCACAACCACTGGTAGCACTTCAAGGCTTTCACATCCCACTCCCTGAAGTTGAGCACAAAAATCTAGGATAACATTCCAGTGCAATCCCAAAGGACTAATTAGAAGAACAACAAACTCACTTCTGATCTTCTTGCCAAAACAAATGTTCTGTTCATTATTGTATTGTTGTTTAATAGAGCTTGTTGTGCACAAGCTAATTGCCATGTATCACACATCAGATAGATTTATGGCAGACTAACACAGATTTTATCTGAAGGCTGCTGCTGGGCAACTGGAGTTAGGTGACTCAGGCATTTGGATTTGAGAAGCTCAGATCAGGAGGAAACTGACTGGGCAATAGTGATCAAGTGATCTGGGGAACTTGTGGCCACAGGGTGATATTAATACACTTCAACTCAACAGTCTAGGCTCAAGAGGGATGGTACTTTTTGGCTGGAGTTCCACACAGTACATGCAGCTGTGAGTAGAAAATTTACAGCTAACTAGTTTTTTCTCTACAAACTGGTAGATCTTTGGTTATTTAGGGGATATGGGCTAATGCAGGAAAGTGATGCTGAGGTAATGTTAATTACAATCTCTTGTATCTAATGTTTTGATTATAACACTAATTACACTTCAGCACCTGCAAAAGGCTGTGGGATATTCTGAAAGAGACATGAATAGCAGCATATGATTGCTAATTAATCTTTAAAACCAAAGCCTTCCCTTTTTGTCATCAACTAACATACACACACAATTCAAAACAATTACATGTCAGATAATGTGCAGGACCTTGAATTTTGCTTTCCCTCTCCCTCATAGGAGATTGCCTCTATTAGTGTCCAATTGATATCATTTATTTTCTGAAGATTAAAATTGTAAACAGTGCTTGAATACCTGCATTATGTTGATCCCTATATTGGGAGGGGTGGGGGGGGGCAGAAACAGCAGTGAAATTATATAGTTTAAAAAAGGGGTCTATATTCTTGTTGATTAATAATTTCCTCAGCAGTTGCTCTAAACAACCACAAGAACTCAAAACAATTTCCAAAGTTGCAGTTTATTTAAATCTTCCAATAAAACTCTGATGAGAAACTGAAATGATCAGGAAATTTCTGGTTATATGCAGCATTTTTAAAAAATGAACGGAACTGATCTGATGGCACTGCTCCCACATGGAAATCCAAAGCTCAAGCCAATTCTCTCATTTGGCCTCAGGCAGTTTCTCACCTCCTATTTGAAGAAATTACCTGTTACTGGCTGATGACGGGTTGGTGATTGATTTCGGGCACAAAGCTAAAAGTGGGTAATGCATTCACAGTTGCTTCAAATCACAAAAGCCCATAGGGAGTTGTGCAGCAAATGGTAAAAGACAATTTTATGACTTCAGACTTCTACAAAACATGGTTTCTGCCAGACAGGGTGAATTTGTTTAAAATCCTCAGAATAGAGTATGAACGAATAAATGACAAGGAGCTCTCTTTGAATAACAAAATATATGCAATCTCTTGTACTCAGTGGATCCATGTCACAGTCACCTTATAGACAAGAACATTTATGCATTTGGCTTCTTCCAGCCTGAAGCTGGAGCTATCAGCCATAGTATCCCTTCTTTGAAGTAGTCCATTGAATTTCTCATCAGAAGTTTCAGCAGCAGAAGGGATAAGAACCCACCACTATTCTCCAGCACTTTGCCTCTACACTAGATACAATCCAATTGTAACACAGAGAATCTACATGGAAATGATAATGTTTCTAAGGTTGTTACTGCAATTATGAGATCTTGTTCCTTTATTATCAGGCTAGGATGCAGTTCTTAGGTTATATGAACTAACTAATCTTCTTTCTTTGGCTTGGCTTCGCGGACGAAGATTTATGGAGGGGGTAAAAAGTCCACGTCAGCTGCAGGCTCGTTTGTGGCCGACAAGTCCGATGCGGGACAGGCAGACACGGTTGCAGCGGCTGCAGGGGAAAATTGGTTGGTTGGGGTTGGGTGTTGGGTTTTTCCTCCTTTGCCTTTTGTCAGTGAGGTGGGCTCTGCGGTCTTCTTCAAAGGAGGTTGCTGCCCGCCAAACTGTGAGGCGCCAAGATGCACGGTTTGAGGCGATATCAGCCCACTGGCGGTGGTCAATGTGGCAGGCACCAAGAGATTTCTTTAGGCAGTCCTTGTACCTTTTCTTTGGTGCACCTCTGTCACGGTGGCCAGTGGAGAGCTCACCATATAACACGATCTTGGGAAGGCGATGGTCCTCCATTCTGGAGACGTGACCCATCCAGCGCAGCTGGATCTTCAGCAGCGTGGACTCGATGCTGTCGACCTCTGCCATCTCGAGTACTTTGACGTTAGGGATGTAAGCGCTCCAATGGATGTTGAGGATGGAGCGGAGACAACGCTGGTGGAAGCGTTCTAGGAGCCGTAGGTGGTGCCGGTAGAGGACCCATGATTCGGAGCCGAACTAACTAATAAACTCCTAATAAATGGTACTATCTTTCCCAATTTTGCATATCACACTCAGTACTTATGATGGGGTTTCCTCCATGATGGAGAATTGTTAGGTCTGCTTTGTTCATGAATGAGTGAGTCAAACACCAGACTGAGTCGAAATCAAGGTTCTTTGTTCTTTATTGCCGGATTGTAACACTTACAACTAACAGTGTTAGTTGGAGAAGGCGCATTCTGCCGTTATCAGCAAGTGGTGTTTTTTTTATACCTCAGGATACGTACTTAGTAAATTATCATACCATGACATTGTCCAATGAATAAACTGTTGCTATCCTTCTCTGTTAGTCTGCTGCACATCATTCCTGTTAGTGCCAAGCTTATCTTGAGTGTACAAGGTCACATCTGCATCCTGTTACTCCTTAGTACTGGGTGACTCCTTCTCCGGTCCCATCTCATGATGTTTTTACCTTACAGAACTCACACTTCCATTCAATCTGCAAGGTTCTCTTAGTCATCTATCTCCAAACATCATACCAAGACATTTACACATTCAACACAATAGACCTTCAATTTTTCTCTTCTCAAGAGCAAAGTTTTGGAAGACAGACACAGGAAATGCTCCAAGGATATTCTAGAAATCTCCTTAGGGGGGAAAAAAATATTGCTGATTCATGGTGATGCTAAACTATGAGCCACTCAAATGGTGAAGAATCTTAAGTCCATTTGTTGGGGGCACACATATACCCAGCAAAGGAAGAAATGTATCACTTTCCAGCTGGTCCACTTACTGAATGTCAAGCACCTTGTTCCCCATTAGAGGCAAAGCCCCACATTGGCCACCTCTACTATCTCAGATTGTCGCAGGTTTTTCTCTTTATTCTTACTTTGGTTCTAATTACTCTTAAGTTTCGAAATCAGCAATAAAAAAATAATATGAACATATTTTTACAGGTTGCTTTACTGTAATTTTATCTTGCATTATGTAAATTAATTTAACATGGATGCATTAAGGGAAATTCTAATTTTCTGGTTGGGTGGTGGCAGAACAACAATTTTACTCCCAACATCAAATAGTCCTAGGACCTGATTGTGAAATTTAGGAAGGGGAGGTTGATGGACCATGCACCTCTCTGAATTGATGGGACAGAGGAGAAGAGGATTAGTACTTTCAAGTTCCTGGGAGTCCACATATCTAAGGATCTCTCGTAAAGCCTACACAATGAGACAAGTCTGAAGAAGGCACACCAGTGTCTCTATTTTCCTTAGAAGTCTGAAAAGATTTGGTATGTTGTTGAACAGTCTATCAAACTTTCTACACCTCTGATGTGGTAAGTATATTGAGTGGCTACCTCATCGCCTGGTTTGGTAATTTGAGTGCCCTGAAACACCAATAAAACACAGCCAAATCCTTGACAGACTCTGACCTCCCACCCATTGAAGAAGGTAGTCAAGATTACAAGGGACCCACAGATGTCACAATCTCTTTCCGCTACTGATTTATTACGCGTATATAATAAAGAACTACATTTCCCAGTAGGCAATACACACAGTTTGTGTGGGAACAAAAAGTAGACCACAACAGAAGTCAAGTGGGTTGTTGGTTCAAGCAGCTTGGAAAATAAAGTTGTTTAAGTGTTAAACCCATGGAAAGTTGTTCTTATTCAAAGAACAAACATAACACCTACTACTTTCAGGAAAAATGTACAGATGCCTGAAGTACTGCACCTGTACATCCAAGAACAGTTTTTTTTTTCAAATGGCTATCAGCCTGTTGAATCTTCCCTTACTACCATAAGTATAAACCAGTCTGGCACAACAAAAACACAAAATTTTTTCTTCCACCACTTTATCTCTAGATATTTATTATCTATCTATAACCATATAATCATATACAGCACAGAACAGGCCAGTTTGGCCCTACTAGTCCATGCCAGAACAAATCCCCACCCTCCTAGTCCCACTGACCAGCACCTGGTCCATACCCCTCCAATCCTCTTCCCTCCATGTAATTATCCAGTCTTTCCTTAAATGTAAAAAAAGTTCTTGCTTCAACCACCTCTGCCGGAAGCTTATTCCACATCCTAACCACCCTTTGCGTGAAGAAATTTCCCCTCATATTCCCCTCATAATTTTCCCCCTGCAATCTCAAACCATGGCCTCTGATTTGAATATCCCCCACTCTTAATTGAAAAAGCCTATCCACGTTGACACTCTCTCTGTCCCTTTTAAAATCTTGAACACCTCCATCAAATCCCCCTCAATCTTCTACACTCCAGAGAAAGCCCCAGGCTGCTCAACCTTTCTCTGTAATTCAAACCCTGACATCCTGTCAACATTCTCGTGAACCTTCTCTGCACTCTCTCCATTTTGTTTATATCCTTCCTATAATTTGATGACCAAAAACTGCACACAATATTCCAAACTTGGCCTCACCAATGCTTTGTACAATTTTATCATAACATCCCAACTCTTGAATTCAATACTCTGATTTATGAAGGCCAACATTCCAAATGCCTTCCTCACCACTCTATCTGCCTGAGTATCAACTTTGAGGGTACTATTAACCATAACTCCTAAATCCCTTTGTTGCTCTGCATTCCTTAATTGTCTACCATTCAATGTATATGACCTATTTAGATTTATTTTCTTTTATTATCTTTTTCCTTAAAGAATGTAATATCAGGTATATTACAAAGTACCTGTTTGGCTGCATCATGTAGAATTTTGGTTCATATGTACATTGGAATGTATGATGATAAATTCATTCTCCTTTATGTGAAAGTCAAGATGAAATAATTAACTATATAAAATCTGAAAAACCTATTAGGTCAGCAATTTTAAAAAGATTTCCAGCATTTGAAGTTTTTTTTTAACTTTTTATGTCATAAACAGGTCAGTTATCTTGTATCTTGTTAGCTAGCCTCTCCGCCACATCTGAGGTTGGTGAAGATCCTGCAGTTCAGAGGTCATATACCAGTCCTTGAGTTTGTCTTGGGGTGACTGTAACAGTCAAGCAGAAAAGAGAAGGGCCTTGCATAGACACGGTGTTCTGCTGCAACACTTCTGAGTCCTTGGAAGCATTTGGCACCCAATGAAAGTTGCTGATCAACATGCTCACTGAAATTAACCAGGAATAAACTGTTTTCCATGGAGTTTGATTTTTTTTAAGTTAGTAGTCATATTAAGTTGGTGTTGAGAAGTTATCCAACCAGAAACATAATAGTAGTAAACATACTACAATGGTTCTAGAAACAAAAGGATCTGGGAGTGGAGGATCATGTATTCATATTTTTGTCTAAATCACTGAGCATGAAAGCTGCAGCTATTTGTATCATTATTTTGCAGTGAAGTTAAAATCTCTCTCTCCCCACCCCCAACCCCATCTCCCCTTTCCTCCTCCCTTTACTCTTACTCTCAGTAAGATTTTCCTTTGCTCACTCTCTATCAGATTTCAACCAAAAATTACTCTTTCTCATTCCTTTTCTAGGGGAAGAGAGAGACTGATGCATGAATTCACACTAACATATGAGATTACATTTCACTTAAGTTTCCTGCATTGACATTCAGAAAATTGAATTTATTGCAATGACTAGGAACAGACAAAACTTTGCTCTTTATTGGAAATACTTATTTCTATATACAGTACAACTCCGATTATCCAAAATGGTCAGTATAAACGTTTTTTTTTCTGGATAATTGGTCATTTTTTTAAAAAATAGCCTAGTAACATCAGTAAATAATTTAAACAGCAACAAATAACCAGGGAAGGATTTTTAAGCATTAAAATAATGTTTAATTCTCATTTTTAAAAAAATGCTGGCCGCCAAGCTGCTGTCGATCCCCGACACGTCCCCACCATTGCCACTGATTCCCAGGGAGGCTTCGCGGGCCAGTGGAACACTCACTGGTGAGTCAACAGGCTCCTGTCTTGCCGGCCACCAGAGCTCGTGACACCCGAGTTCCAATTCTGAATCATCCCCAGGCCTTCCACACATGCACACTGGAAAGTCCGGTAGTAGGCCGAGGAGAGGGTTCCGATTTGGCATTGGGAGCTCCAGTGTGCCAAGGAGGAAGGGGAAGGGAGGGAATACCACTGAGCCCAAGGACCCTCTCCTACCCCAGAAGGCCTCTCTCCTTGATGACGCCAGAACAAGGGATTCTTCTGACCGCTTTCAGCTGAAAGACAGCGGCAAGCAGTTTGAGAGGGAGATTTGGAGTGAAAAGTTAGTAGGGGAAGGTAAAGAAGAAATGGAACAAGAGAGGGGAGGGAGTTACCTGAAATGTGGACAATCGTCGTTCTAATTTAATATCGGATGAATTTTTTTCAACCTGTAAGGTCAGCTTGGGTCCAAAAAAATTTGCATAAGTGAAGATTTCTGATTTGTTTTGGATATATTCATTTATCTAAACTTTTTTTTAAAAATTTGGATAAGTGAAGCTTTTGGAGAATTGGACATTGGATAACCAGAGTTGATCATCTGAGCCTTCAAGTTGGCTCCATCATTCTTCAAGATTTATACTTCATTTTGCAGCAGTTATCAGCATTTCCTTTGATTCCCTACATATTCAGAAAATTAACCATCTGTTTTGAATGAACACAGTGACCTCCAGGGCAAAGATCCTAAAGATTCACTACACTCTGAGTGGAAAAAAAATGATCTTCATCCTAGATGTGAATAGTCTACATTTTTCGGATACTGAAAACATAGCCAGTTCTGAACTCAGAATGTGAAATATGTATCACTACACTTCCTTCAGGTATCTTAACTTCACCCCCCCCCCCCAAAAAAAAAAATATCTGGGCAATATATTGATTTTTTAGTGCCACTTGAACTCAGTGAAAAACCTTGCTTGTCCTTTGGCTGTTTTATTTCAGTTTATTTTAAGTTTTATTGATTCCTCTTCCATCAGGAAGAAGATACATGTGCTTGAAAACACAAACCTCCAGATTCAAGGACAGTTTCTTTCCTGCTATTATTAGAATGTGAAATGAATCTCTCACTGGCAAAAGTTTATGCCCTTGCATTACTCTTAATGCAACATGTTTTTGCATTTTTCTCTACATCCTGCACTATTTGACATTGTAACACTGCTCTCTACAGTGTCATTTATCTATTTGTTTTATTATTGTACTCCCTGATGTGTGAGTTGACTTGCCTGGATGGCATGCATAACAAAGCTTTTAGCTATATCTCAGTACACATGACCATGTACACAATTCAGTTCATAATTTCCATTCCTTGATAGATCTCCATCTACATCCACATCCATTGACACAGCAGCACATTATGGCTGTGGGACTTCAGCAACAAAATATGAAGAAAACTCATTACAAATTTGAATATAAAATGAAAAATATGTTTAACTTCCACCATGCACTCATAGAATGTCACGAATGTTGCCCTATCATCCGTAGTATATATCCAGCAAAATTGTTCATAGTCTGGCATCTATTTGTATGTCTTAATTAGAATCATCAAAATATTTGATGAATTATATTTTTTAACATCTATGCATTGAAAGATGTAATTATATGCAAATGATCTACATTAAACATGTATAGAACCTACTTCGAGACTCCAAAATGTGAAGGGGGTGCAAAATATGTATTTTTCTGTTTTATTTGAGCATTGAATGACTAAATGAAAGTCTTTAGTCCTCTAATAGTTGAGCATTATAAGCTGAGAGAGATCCAACAATTATTTTGCTTTGAAATCATGCATTTTCCTACATTATTAGCATTGACCAGCAATAAGATGGAACAGCAAAATCCTATAAATTCATTCCAACTAAAAGAATGTGATCAGCAACTGCAATGCACAAATGTGCTGGAAAAACTCAGCCCAGACCTAAAAGATTGGTTATCCTTTTTCGATGGAGGCTGCATGACTTGCTGTTTCTCCAGCTCATTTGTGCATTGCCCTCGACCCCAGCATCTGCAGAATTTCTTGTTTAACTGTCCATTAAAGAGCAATACCAAGTACTGAAGTAATTTATTCAATCAATGTGGAATAAAACTATTAATTGGTATTTAGGTACACAGCTGAAAAATTCAATGGAAAATTTTTGAGGAAGGAGAATGAATACAACATAGTAAACTCTGTTTAAATTTTGTGGGTTTTTTTAAAATTTGAATTATTTTTGTGAGCCTTCAACCTAGTGATACTTTAACGCTTTTAGTGAAAGAAAAGCTGTGCTGGAAATAATATTGAAATAAGTGCTGGCTACCCTTGCTGTATATCAACTCCTGTTGCCTACTATGTTAGATTACAACAATGGGCACGCTCATTTTGAATAAGTTCAAGTTTAATCTAATAATACTCATCTGACTGAACAAGAACATCCAAATGAAACAGCATTCTCTGGTCCTCAGGGCAAAAACATTTAAATGCACTGTGACAGATTATGTTATATTTTATATTGTATATAGATATGTTTTAAAGGAGATAAATTGTGGCAGGTTTTTTTTAGTTTAGGTCACATCCAAACACTTCAAAATAGATCTCATTTAAAATGCCAGAGCTCTGCTCAAGCCAGACAGTCCAGGCTCCGGGTGCCTTTGATAAAACTATGAAGGATGCCTATAAGGACATCACAAGTAGGTGTTAATTGGACATGTTGTGGAATAATGGATTATTGTTTTTGGAAAGCAACAGATGAACAAACTCAGAAGATTGGGTTCGGTGCTGCAGTTTTCTGTTCAAAAAGGGTCATGTGGTTTTCTCTGAGATAGAGAGAGAATCCAGTTGTACAGTTCAGCAGCAGCAGCTGGGACTGGACCATGACAAGCTGGCAAGCTTGTGGAAATATCCCATTTTAAAGATGGGTTGTGAGTTCTTAGTTCAGCCTGGTCAAAGCCCTTGTGGTCCATACAAGCAAAAAGGACTCTGTGGTGACCTGAAAGAAAGAGGCTATCATCTGGAAAACCCTAATGGGGCACGTTTCTTCTGCAAGACACAGATGTGGCTGATCAGAAGGAATTAGTTGTGGGTGTCCAATGAGCAACAAATCTCTCTTTTAAAGCCAACAAGAACCTTCCTGAGTGGTAACCATTTGCCTTTCAACTACCAAACCCTGGTGAAATTCATGAATGTTAAATTCTGTGCACAGTATAAGAATTGCTTGTAACCAGTGAACTTGGATTTTAATTGAACTTTTAAATATGTATTGTTTAAAACAAATTAAAATAATTTAAAAGGGAAAAAGAAAGAAAAGAAGTTGACGGGTTTGCAGGATAGCTTTGCCTGCCTCAGTTTTCTCAGAAAGTTCAGTTACTCAGACACTGTTACACCTTCCTCACAAGTGAGGAGGTGTTTTATGTCTAGAATAGGTCACTTCTTAAGGGGACTCTGAGGAACTTGGTGCTCTCTACTCTTCTCCATGACAGAGTTATTAATGTAAAGTGGAGGGTGATCAGCCCTGGTCCTCCTGAAGTCCACAATCATCTCCTTTCTCTTGGTCAAGCTGAGGCTCTCGATGTTATTTTTGCACGATTTAACAAGATTTTCCATCTTGTAGTGTGACTCATTGTTTTTGCTGATGGGATCAACTACTGTTGGGTCTTCTGCAAATTTGATGACTCTGTTGGAGATGGATCTGGCATTGATGTTTCTGATGTTTTAAGACACTTAAAAGTTATGAAAATGCCCATAAATAATTTATAATTACATCCAATATTTTTAAAACTGTCACAAATTAGCTAAAACATATTAGAAGTTTTTAAAGTAGTTAAACAAAATAACTAAAAAGACTCGTCTTTTTCCTTCTAAATTTCAGGGCACCAATCAGCGTTGTACTATTAGTTTCTGTGGTCCTTTTTAAGTTTGGTTGGCAGATGATTAAAGGGGCAAAATATCTTATGATACTTGGGAATTCTAACAGGACAGGCCACAATGTTAGACACTTGCTAAATCCAGAGACTGAGCAGACTGACTGATGGGCTGACATCTGTCATTCAGCAGATCCCAGATTTACAGAAGATCCATGTAAATTTAGGACTTGCATGGGAATAGCATAAATTCTCTTTGGAACCCTTGGTCACACCTGGAATGGTTCCCCATTCATGTTCATGAAATAGTTTTTTTAAATGATGCTTCAGTTGAATCTCTCATCCTTCTCAAACACTGGAACTAAAATTAGGTCAATTGCATGATTTCATCACACATGACTGATTTAAGGTGCAAGTTTCTTTGGCATTGTTGTGTAAAATGTAAATAAGAAGCTTAAAATTTCAATTCCAATTTACCATATTTGATGGTATATCAGACTTGTATTTCCCCCGGGCCTTGTATGCAAAGTTGAAATTGAGCAGATCGCCAGCTACGTGCCCAGCTTTTAGGAACATGAGAAGGAGCTGCACCTGTCCAGGAGGTAGGCCAGCAGCTTCGCGGACCACCTTCCTTTGAGTGGCCCGTGCTTCCAGAGCCGCAGCTGCACTCACTTCCCCCTGGTGAGAATGCTAACCACGGTGGCCCCTGCCAGCAGCACAACGACCATGTTTGTATGGTACGATTGATTGCTTGCTTTGAGGGGAGTGCTGGGCCTTGGTGATCAGGCTCCACGCTGAGCCTTTGTTCGATGATCACAGCCCCTCAAGCAAATTGAATGAGGCACAGGGACGGGTGGCAGTGATCGAGCAGCCTGCCAAGCTGAGGGCTTAGGCTGCTCCCACAATGGTGGGCCCAACCCATTGCCCTGGTGTCCAATCTCCTCTTCTCCCTCATGTGGGTCTGTGTGTAACATGGCATGCCTGTTAATCAATCAGCGGGACCTGCTCCCTGCAGTGGTGGGCCCTGCCCATTGTCCTATTGGCTGGATTCTCTCTCTCCCACCCTCGCATGGCCACATATCCCAGCATGCCAGTCAATCAATTGGCACTTGCACGGTGTGGGGAAGCATGTTGCTGCTGTTACTTGTGTGCGAGGAGGCTGGTGGCGGGCCATAAGCAAACATGAGGGCCTATCTGTCTCAGCCCAACACGGTGAAGAGCTCCAGTGAGCAGAGTACTGATAAATTCAGCTGTGGTATCTCAGCCATGCAAGGCTGGAGGGCTTACACACCCACACACACACATTATGTAAAAGGGGCCTTGCAGGAGGAACCCATTTGCCAACTTACCTCTAAATACACTAAAAAAAATCTTAATGTTGAAATGGGGGGGGGGGGGTGTTAAATGTCTGTAGGTCTTATATGCACTCAAATACAATTTCTTTAAAAAAAAAGACAGTAGACATAATTTAAACTGATGACCCTATAGCTCCACACATGATGGTAGGACAATAAGTTAAAATATTGTAAATACTTAGTAAAAACACGCATCTGCTGAGTTTCTCCAGCATTTGTGTGCGTTTTTTTTCATTTAACAACAGTGTCAACAGAATCCTGTGGTTTTTTTCCTCCATAAATACTTAGCAGATCAGATAACATCTGTCACCTGAATAGATGAGTTATTTCTCCATTGATAATCTTTTCATCGTGGTCTTATGTAAATGGAAGGGAGATGTTCTTTTCTTTGTCCAGAATACCCTGAGAAGGTGAAACTTTTTGAACCCTACCAATGATAAGTCTCCAGTGGTATTATGTAAGGAATTTCAGGGACAATGAAAGAATGACATAAAGATTAAATGTAACCAAAAGTATTATTATTAGTTCCATCTATGACTTTATAGAAATTTGATTCTAACATTGTGTTACAAAATCCAAAATGTTATTTTGGACGACAAAGTGGATTATAAAGTAAAGAGGAAACTCTAAATCTAAACTAATGAAATATATATTGATTCTGAACATTGTTAATAGGTGCAGAATATTGTGCGTCGTCTTCTTGATCTCTTCCATCACCAGTTCATTTTCTTCACTATTTCTAATGATATTTAAATATTTAAAATTACAAATTCTTCCACACCTAATACCATGACTGCATTGTAGTAATTAGCTGTCTACAAACTTTAGAAATAATTACATATCATGATATTTGCAATGCCTGTGCATAGATTGCCAAAATGTTTGTTGCTCTATATGAAAACAGAATTGTATAAGTAAACTGTACATCATTTGCAAGCTGAGACAAGAATATCTGGCAATGTAAAAGATCAACTGGAAAAGGTATAGTCCATGGTCTTTCACACGGCCCCATCCTGACCACCTGCAGACTGGAGGAACAACACCTCATTTTTCATCTGGGCACTCTCCAACCCCAGGGCATGAACATTGAGTTCACTGTATTCCACTAATCAGCTTGCCTTTCCTGCCCACCCCACCCCCCCAACTAGTTATTGTTCCTTTTTCTCTCCACCGAGCCTAGACTCCTCCCCCCACCTTCCTACAGTCCTTCCCCTCCCCCACCACCTATCATCTACCACACTCACCACTACCCCCCCTTCCCCCTTTTGTTCGGAGTCTCTCATGTTCCTCCACACCTTGATGAAGGGCTCAAGCCCGAAATGTTGGTGATGTATTTTCACCTTTGCTACATAAAGAGCCATGAAAGACCCCAACAATGAAGACGCTGTTTACATCCGGTACCGCACGGATGGCAGTCTCTTCAATCTGAGGCACCTGCAAGCTCACACCAAGACACAAGAGAAACTTGTCTGTGAGCTACTCTTTGCAGACGATGCCACTTTAGTTGCCCATTCAGAGCCAGCTCTTCAGCGCTTGATGTCCTGCTTTGTGGAAACTGCCAAAATGTTTGGCCTGGAAGTCAGCCTGAAGAAAACTGAGGTCCTCCATCAGCCAGCTCCCCACCATGACTACCAGCCCCCCCACATCTCCATCGGGCACACAGGACTCAAAACGGTCAACCAGTTTACCTATCTCGGCTGCACCATTTCATCAGATGCGGGGATCGACGATGAGATGGACGGCGGACTCGCCAGGGCAAGTGGCGCCTTTGGAAGACTACACAAAAGAGTCTGGAAAAACAACCAACTGAAAAACCTCACAAAGATAAGCGTATACAGAGCCGTTGTCATGCCCACGCTCCTGTTCGGCTCCAAATCATGGGTCCTCTACCGGCATCACCTACGGCTCCTAGAACGCTTCCACCAGCGTTGTCTCCGCTCCATCCTCAACATCCATTGGAGCGCTTTCATCCCTAACGTCGAAGTACTCGAGATGGCAGAGGTCGACAGCATCGAGTCCACGCTGCTGAAGATCCAGCTGCGCTGGATGGGTCACGTCTCCAGAATGGAGGACCATCGCCTTCCCAAGATCGTGTTATATGTCGAGCTCTCCACTGGCCACCGTGACAGAGGTGCGCCAAAGAAAAGGTACAAGGACTGCCTAAAGAAATCTCTTGGTGCCTGCCACATTGACCACCGCCAGTGGGCTGATATCGCCTCAAACCGTGCATCTTGGCGCCTCACAGTTTGGCGGGCAGCAACCTCCTTTGAAGAAGACCGCAGAGCCCACCTCACTGACAAAAGGCAAAGGAGGAAAAACCCAACACCCAACCCCAACCAACCAATTTTCCCCTGCAGCCGCTGCAACCGTGTCTGCCTGTCCCGCATCGGACTTGTCGGCCACAAACGAGCCTGCAGCTGACGTGGACTTTTACCCCCTCCATAAATCTTTGTCCGCGAAGCCAAGCCAAAGAAGACATAAAGGCACTGGTTGACCTGCTGAGTTTCTCCAGCATTTGTATGTTAGTGATTAGATCTAGGCAAGCGGCAGCTGAGTTAAGGTCAAGTTTGAAATGTTCACATTCATTGCCCTTCTGAATCATCCTTAATGGTTACAATTACTTCAATAGAGCATAAACTAGAAAGTGTAATGTAGAAAATACAATTTTGTATAACATTGTGTGCAAGAGATAAATCAAAGAGAAAGAAGAAGGATGGGATCAAATTAAATAAGAGGTAAAAGGAAAAAAAAACTAAATATTTGAAACTAAAAGTATAAATCTATAGAAATAATTAAGATTTACAAATATGAGACTTCACACTTAGAAAGTGTAACTTTAAGTGTCAGAGAAACAAGATTGGTTAAAAAATGAAACTAGCCAAATTAGTTAAAATCAACTTGCACTTGGAATGGACAATTTCCTTTTTTTCCCCCTGAAAATCAAATTAATACAGATTCTGGATACTGCTATTCCAATCACCCAGGCAGCTTCCCTTTAGTCCTCTACCCCCGCTGCTTATTCCTTAACTCATTTCACAAATTTTATGATTTTGTAGATTACCAAATTAGAGACTTTAAATGTGGAAAGACCAAACGGTGAAAATTGATGACTTGGACAGCTGACGCTAATATGTCATGTGTCTGCTCCTGGGAGTCTGCAAATTTATTTAACAATCTATGGATATCCTAAAATTCTGTTGATTATATGGCAAGGTCTTTAAGATATAGATTGATGATTTATCATATACTGGAATCAGTGGTGATAAGAGGGATCTACAAGGATTGTCCATGAATGGTACCAACTTTATTCCCTGGAAGAAAATTAATCTACCAGAAACAAAGTAACAACCTGTATGTATAAACCCTGGAAATTATATCACATAGCACAACATTTTTGTGTCCCATGTGACAGAATTTTACCAGACACTGATCACAAAGTATGGTCCAGGAGTTAGTGCATTGTGTAATGGAATATATATTTGGGAGATAATTCATAAAATTAGAGTAGGTTACATACATGCACACATTTTAAAACAGATCTTATTTGAAATACTGAAGAGTTCATATTCACTGGACTTTACAGAAACTATGGAGAATGCTATGTACAATTCACAAGTAGGTGCTAATTGAAATGACATAATAAAATGAATAGACCATTGTTTTGGAATGGAGACACTCAAGGTCACTCCTGGAGTTTGTTTACCTAAAGGCAATAGCTTGACCAAGAAGGATAACTCCTGTGGTTTGCTGAAGAAGGTGGGGGTTTTGTGGCAAGTGAGAGAATCACATGGGCTTTCTATAGAGAGAGAGAGAGAGAGAGAGAGACAGACAGACAGACAGAAAGCCAGGAAGCTTGTCGGACCTGAAGAAAAGCTCCAGAGAGGCAGATGGCTGGAAGTACTATCTGTCTGATGTTTCTCTTGGAATAAGGTGAACAGAAACGAACTCTGCGATAGCCTGAAAGAAAGAGGTTATCATCTGGAGAACCCTGATGAGGCAAGTTTCATCAGCAAGACATAGAGGTGACTAATGGTGGTACCTCAGTTGTGGAAATCCTGGAACAACAGATCTCTCTCTGCAAACCCTACGAGAACCTTCCTGAGCAGTAAACATTTACCTTTTGAGCACCAAAGCCTTGTGAACTTTATACATATTAAATTCTGTGCACAGTGTAAGAATTGCCTGCAACCAAAGAACTTGGAAGAATGAAAAGTGAGATTGAACTGTGAACCTAATAACTTTTCTTACATTTACATACAAATCACATATACATGCACTTAGAATTAGAAGGGGGTTAAGTTGGGTTTGGTTAAGTTAATAGAGATAAGTTAAAGTTTGATTCTGTTTTCATGTTTAAAGATAATTAAAAACAATTTTTGTTTAAGTAACCATTTGTCATGGTGAATATCTATTGCTGCTGGGTTTTGGGGTTCTTTGGGCTTGTAACAATTGGAAAGACACATTGATTTGATATCTTGCACAATGATTGCTTTGGTACCAAGTACAAATTTGGACTGAGCAGACAAGATCAATGAACTGCATGAGTCAAGTAGCAAGTAGCCCAATCTTCAAAGGGGATTGTTTATATCTAAACATCTGTAGGTTATCCAAGCTTTCCATCCTCCTCCACTAGGTTCTCCTTTACCTGGCTATTCTTAGCAATCATTCTCACTGCAGATGTCCTCGGGCACTCCTGATCCTTTTTCTCACCCCACCCCAAATCATTACCCCAGCATTGAAGGACTCTGAATCATCTCCTTGTTTGGTTATTTGATTCTCTACAACTAATTCCAATATTTATGAGATTTGTATTCATGGATATCTTCAACATCTCACTCCACCAGGTCTTGGTACCCACCTGTTTCAAACAGGCATAATCGTACTGGTGTCCAAAAAGAGTGTGATAACCTGCCTAAATGACTATCAATCAGTGGCACTAACATTAGCAGTAATGAAGTGTTTTGAAAGGCTTTTGTTTAAACATATGAGACCCTGTCTTAGTAGTGACATGGATCCATTCCAATTTACTTATCATAGCAACAGCTTGACAGAGAGTGACATCTCTCTGGCTCTACACAAAGCCCTGGAACACCTGGACAGCAAAGATGCATTCATCAGGATGCTCTTTATGAACTACAGTTTGGCACTTAACACCAACATTTCCTCAAAATTGATCAGAAACTTCATGCTCTGGAACTCAACACCTAACTTTGTAATTGGATCATGGATTTCCTCACCTCCAGACCAGAATCAGTGAGGATTTCTAAGAATATCTCCTCCACAATCTCCATCAGTACTGGAGCACCACAGGGTTGTGTTTTTAGCCTCCTGTGCTACTCACTATATGCTTATGACTGTGTGGCTCAGTACAACAGCACCATGTAAAAATTTGTTGATGACACCACGATAATGGGTTGTATAAAAAGGGGTGTTGAGTCAGCATACAGGAGGGAGATTTAAATCTTGGCTAAATGGTACACCAAAAACAACCTCACACTCAATGTCATCAAAACTAAAGAGCCGATTGTTGACTTCAGTAACGGAAAACCAGAGGTGTATGATACAGTGATCATTGGGGGATCAGTGGTAGAGAGGGTGAGCAAATTTAAGTTCATGGGAGACACCATCTTTCCTGGACCCAATACACAAATGGCATTGTGAAGCAAGTATGTCAGTGCCTCTACTTCCTTGGCAGTTTGCAGAGGTTTGGTATGATATCAGAAACCCTGGTAAATTTCTGCAGATGAGTGGTGGAAAGTGTGCTGACTGGCTACACCACAGTCTGTTATAGGGCCATCAATACCCTTTAGTATAAAGTCCTCCAAAAGCTAGTGGACACAGTCAGGACAACACAGACAAAATCCTCCTCACTGTTGAGAACATCTACAGGGAACATTGCCGTCAGAGAGCAGCAGCAATCGTCAACCCATGCTCTGTTCTCACGGCTACCATCAGGAAAGAGGTATAGGTGCCATAAGACTCGCACCACCAAGTTCAGGAATAGCTGCTACTCCTCCACCATCAGACTCCTCAACAATGAACTTAATCAGGGACTTATTTAAGGACTCTTACTTTTGCACCTTATTGATTTTTTTTCGATCTCTTTAATCCATAGTAAATGTGTTTGCATTTCTTTATTTGTTTACATGTATACGTTGAGTTAGGGTTCTTTTTTTTGCATATCATTAAGTGGTAATTTTACCTCCCTCTTAGGAAAAAAAAAATCTCAGGGTTCAATGTGATGTCATGAATGTACTCTGACAATAAATCTGAAATCTGAAAATCTGAATCTGAATTTGACCTCTTTTACTCATCTAACCTCCCATGTGAGGCTTTGTCAAGGCCTTACTAAAGTCCATGTAGACCACATTCATGGCCTTCCCTTCATCAAATTTTCTGGTAACCTACCACACTTAAAGCTATATTGACCATATCAACATGATAGTCTCTGTCTATCCAAATCCTCGTGCATCCGATGTCTTAGAACACCTTCCAATAATTTACCCTCTACTGATGTTAGGATCACTGGCCTATAATTTCCCAGATTATTTTAGAGCCTTTTTTAAGCAATGGAACAAGATGAGCTACCCTTCAATCTTTTGGCACATCACCTGTCGCTAGAGTCAGGGCCCCTGCAATTTCTACACTAGCCTCCCTCAAGGCCCAAGGGAATACCTTGCCAGCTTCTGGGGATTTATCGACCTTTATCTGCCTTAAGAAAGCAAGTACCTCCTCTAATCTGTATAATTACATATTATTAATTACAAGATTCATCATCAACACACAGAATACAATGCTTTCAAACTTATTTCAAACAGTTTCTTTCCTATTGCTTCACTTCTCATGGGCCAATGTACCTGGATTTTTATTGCAGGCCTTTTAAAGTGAACATTATTAATGCTTTCTGGAAATTGATAAATACTGGTCTCCTGAAGTTTCTTTATCTATTCACTGGCCACCTTTCAAAAGGTGTTGCTTAAATCTGTCAATTTAAATGTGCCTTTAATAAATTTATGCCAGCTGTCCTTGATTAAAGTATGCATTTTTAAATGCTCATTAATTTTAATCAGAAATTACAGATCCTCTTGCAACAAGGACTATATGAACAAGAGTACACATATCTGGTTTACTTTGCTTTTGTTTCATGAACAAAACTTTGCATTGGCTACTCTCCTTTCTTTTAGCCGAATTAATATTTAAAGAGTATTATAAAGTTGAGGCCAATGTTTCATCTTCCTCTTTTGTAAATTCTTCACAAGCCATCATAGCATGGCATGTAATCTACATTGAATTTCAGTTATTATATAGAAATATTACACTTCCCCATTGAGTAGTTAAAGTGAACACCAGATTTATTCAGGATGAATCTAGAAACATATGTGAGAGTAATGATAACCACTTCCAGGGCAACTCAGTTCAATTTCCAAGTTAATTTTTCCAAAGGAACATTGAACCAGAAATATTTGATGCAAGCACTGTCCAATTGAAATTATGGAGAATCCAAAATGTTTCCTATGTTTTGCTTAATGCTATGTACATCATGCTGAAAAGAACAGTGGAACACATCCAAATGCACTATGTCCTTTAAAAGGAGGAAGATATATATTCTTAGGCTAGAAAGTGACAGATTCCAATTTCCAATGCACCTGCAGTCTACAAAAGTTGATTCCCTGTGCAGAAGGCATTCAGCTAGCATGTGTTTACTATTTGTGCAGGGATACAGTGTTGGTCACTACGGTCAGCCAGAGCCAACTTTCCACAAAGCAATTCAAACATCTTTTTTTTTAAGATTGGTCAGTTTTTGGGATGAAATGAGAGTTGGATGATGAAGAATACTCATGAAGAAGTTACAGAGGAGAATTGGCCATCTAGTCCTTTGTAATGTAAAATAATTATTGAGGTTGTTCTCAGTTTAAAGCTCACAATCAATAATCCTCCAGGTTATAGCACATCAAGTTGTCCTCTCGTAACCAAGCTATTTGTTTAGGCTCAACATGTAACCAGCTAAAACAGGCCAGGGAAAATCTGAACATAAAGCAGTCGGAAGAGAGAAAACCCAATTAATCCACAATATCCACAATATCCTGCACAAAAGAAATAGGTTTAGAAATTATATTATACAGTTTGCTTTCTTGTGTATAATAATGAAGTGATCTGCAACAAAGAAAATAAATAGTAGATAAATGATCGGAATGATCCTGAGCCAGAATGTTGTGACATAGATGATAAAGTGGAAGGAAATATATTCCCTTTATACCTCTGCTAAAAATTTGAGTTTTATATGACATATGCACATTACTTAAAGTACAGATGGCATGCTGTTTCTTCTTGGTCCATGAGAATGCTTTTCAAACATGTTTTATTCATTACAGCTCAACCAAAAATTTGTTACCTCAAAAATGCATGCTCTGATAAATAACAATACCTAGTTGAGTAAAATCAAGCAATTTAAGGAAAACAAATAACATTTGTGAGGTATTTAGAGTAATTTTTTTCTGCAATAAAGAATTGTGGCCCTTAAGTTATCTTGAGTCAGTATTTGTTGCAGTAATGGTGATGAAACTGATGATATTCACTGACATTACTGAGTGGAAGTGTCTGCAACTTTGATATTTTCAGAGATGTGCACTTAAACAGGAAGTACAAGCTCAGATTTGGTGCACCTTTCAAACTGTGTTCTTTGTAGCATTCAATGGACAAGAAAAATCACATGAATTTACATGGATTTCAGATGTTCATAACGTGGCATCTAAAATATTTTAAAAGAATCTTACACTTAGCTACTTTAAGTGTAAGTGCATTTTCTATAGATCAGTTAAGCCATAATTACTGCATTGACCTGAAACAAAATTCTTGAAATGCACTGTGATTTCTTGCTTTGATACTTAATTTAAAAGGTTTTGTTATTTTGGTTTTTTTTTTATTATATTTTTAGCTTCCAGTTAATCACTTGTGTATATTCAAATCAACATTTTGCTTTGGCTGCTCATTCAGCTTGATGGCATCACAGTTACTGGGTGCCTGATGGTAACAGGCTTTGGAATAGGATGGGGTGGGCAAACCGTGGCTTGCAAGCCATATGCAGCTCTTTGAAATGTAACGTGCAGCTCACGGAAATATGTTGGCTGAGACCATCAGAGCATCTGACGGTCCGACCTCGACTTCTCAGCTGCGACCCGGCCACCTGTCCAACCAAGCTCCTGATTCCCCGGCCACCCTCTCATTCACGCTCCCAATGCCCTGACTGCCCACTCATCCAATCTTTTGAAGCCCCAACCATCTGCCTACTGGGCCTCCTGACATTCAGGCCCCCCGCCCATCCGATCTCCTGATCCCCCAGCTGCGGACTCTTGCCTAGGTCAATGGGGAAGCCCTTGTGAAGGTATTCAACGGGGGAAACCCTTGTGACAGGTATTACAAGGTTTTCTTGGCAACCTTTGCACCATCACTTAGCCTGTGATGTAAAGTCTGGGCTGAGAGCTGCAACGTAAAAGTGATGAGAGTCTGGAATTTGGAACATCCATTAGATACAATTGTGACATTTTAGGCACACACTACTGAAATGGAAATTAAAGCTCATTTATGAATTTGTCAGCACCTGAAGTAGCCAATGAGTGTTCCTGTCCCAAAATAAGTTAGACTCTGCAATTCATGGTGTAGTGATAAAAGCTGCTCGGAGGCTAAGTGGGCTCTTTATTGCGACGCATTTGAATAAATTCTTAACGAAGTCCAGATGCATTTTAAGTTGTTTATTAGTGGACACAAAGGGTCTCATAATGAGGCCAAAAAAAAAAACTATAGCCCGGACACCCATATTTCTTTCTTCAGAAAAGATTTGACTTTCAAACCTCAGGAAGCCATATCAGCTGGATGGTAGTGCTTGTGAGACTTTGTCAATTCCAGCAACTGTTGGCCAAGGAAGTTTGGATCCTTGTGGTCTTATTGTTGATGTATTTGAGCACAGAGGTACTATCGGTCCAAAATATGGAGTCTGCTAGTTTCATCTGAAGCTCTTTTCTCCACACTGTGTCCATTCTGCTCACCGTGGTGGCAGCCGTCAACTCCATTCGAGGGATAGCGACTGGCTTTAATAGACCCACTCTTGCATTTCCTATCACAAACTCACAATGTGCCTGACCATGGTTATTATGTAACTGTCCTCACACACATCAGCATAATGTCACTGTTCCAAAGTTTGTGGGTTTGAAGCATCTGTCAACTTAGAAGTCTTCCAGCTTATGAAGATCCTGCATCCAACACATCCATTCCTGCAAAGTGGAATCTGGAATCGTGTCATCCCAAATTATCCTTTTCCTACACAAATCTTGCAGGATCTTCTTGGCATTCGGGACTACTGGTGCCACTATTCCAAGGAGATCATATATCAAACCGACTGTTGAAAGAATCCCCCTTCATGTGAGGAATCGGTCTTTCAAGATGATTTTGAACTTAAAAACGTCAGACTGAACACACCATTGTACACCTCACACCATCTCCACAGGAAGGTTGTCATGGTCCAAGTTCAGATTATTCATTTCTTTTGCTCTCCCCCTTTCAGGAATGGCAGCCAACAAATGATGACTGTTACTTATCTATTAAGTAAGTAGAAAGCCTCCCTGGAAACAGATCACTCTGAGCTCATGATAAAGAACTATTGGATCTTCTTCTGAGTCTGCTGAAGTGAGCCAGTCATCCACATAGAAGTTGTTCGTGATGGTACTTACAGCCTGAGGGCTTAACTGTTTCACATTGTCCTCAGTACACTTCCTAAGGGCAAAGTTTACACAACTTGGAGATGAAGTTGCTCCAAATAGATGCACTGTCATTCTGTTTTCCACCATGTTCTGACTGTAGTCTCCATCCGGCCACCAGAGGAACCATAACAAGTCAGTCTTCATTTGGAACTTTAACCTGGTGAAACATCGATTCAATGTCTGCAGGGATGACAAAGGGTTGCTTACAGCATCTAGCCAAGACACCCATCAATGTACTGGTCAGATCTGGTCCCTGAAAGAGCTCAGAATTTAGTGAAACTCCATGAGATGTGGATGCAAAACTCCATAGTTTGGTAGATACGATTTTCTGCCATCACTACATTCCAAGACACCATCTGGTACTTTCTCTGTATAACATGTAGTTGGTGTAATCTAATGAAAGGAAGAATCCCTGTTGAATATTCTCTTTAGGTTCAATATCTGTTGTTCAGCAACACTTCTATTGTCAGGTACGCATAGTTCTTTTTCCTTTAAAGGTAATCCAATGCAATCATGGCCATTGACTAGCTTGGCAGATTTTGAGACTAAATCAAAGAACTGCTTGCCTTCTCTTGAAGGTTCTTGGTCATCACAGAGGCATTAAGGAAAGTCAGTCCAGAACTGCTGTTCCCACAGCTGATAACCTGTTGACACTTCTTGCTGACTATTCATGAGCATTATAATTTTTTTCCTTTTAACTATCCATTAATTGTCCAACCGAGCATGGTTTTGACAGTGTAATGTTACGGAGTCCAGAGGACCCCAAAAACCAGCAGCAATGGATATGCACCACAACACAGGGTTACTTCAACAAAAGTAGTTTTTATTTATATTTGAACAAGAAAACAGAATTAAATTTTAACTTGTTACTTAACCTACCTAACTATTTAACCCCCCCCCCCCCCCAATACTAAGCGCAGGTGTGTGTAATATATATTTAAGATCAGAAAAGTTCTTCGGATCACAATCCAATCTCACGGGTTGCAGGCAATTCTAATACTGTGCACAGAAGTTATAATTAACAAAGTTCACCAGTCTTTGGTGCTTAACAGGCAAATGGTTACCACTCAGGAGGGTTCTTGCTGGTTTTCAGAGAGAGATCCCTTTTACAGGACATCTGCAGCTGATTCCTTCTCAATCAGTCTTCCTGATGAAACTTGCCCCCTTCAGGGTTCTCCAGATGATCCTCTTTCTTTCAGGTCACCTTTCAGACCACCAGTCTTTTCCTTTGACCAGACAGCCTTCCAAAGTTTGCCAGCTTTGTCCTTCTGGAAATAATTTCTGTGACTCCTCTTTCTGTTTCACACCCTCCCTCTCTGAGAGCAAAATTCTTCTCCTCTGCCTGCAAAGGTCACATGCTCTCCCAGGCAAACTGCTGTCCATACTTCGTTGCCTCCTGCAAAAAGCATTCTGCAAAAATCCTGAAAATATTCTGTGTTTTAAAATGTGTGTGTGCAAGCTGCTCTAGCAATTCCTCCCAAACCACCTCTAAATACCACATTCTGTATTACATCCAGTGGTTCCTGAGCCTTTGGTACATCTGAACCAAGCAGCAATTCAGAGCCGATTTCAGGAATATGAACATTCCTCAGATGAGACCACCTATCGATATAGTTTTGATGTGGGATATTTCCTTTGTGTACAGGCATGGTCTTCTGAGCATATATGCCTGGGAAATCACTGCTGTCCAGTCCAGCGACCTCTAAGCCAGAAATAATTCGGGTTTCAATGACCTTCCTTTGACCCATAATTCTGAATAGAATCCTTGAGCTTCTTCCCTGAAGATTAAGCTTATTCATTAGCCCCACTTTGCAAAATGATGCTCTGCTTTCTGGGTCAACAAATGTATGTATTCACTGTTGCATTCCCCTACCTGGCCTTGACATACAGGAACTATTGAAAGTTTGCAGTTATTTTCACCGGCTTCAGTGACCATTTGTGAGAACAGAGGCTACACCATTGTTTTTAGCTGCTTCCTCTCTTTCTACTTGCTCCTTTTCCATTTCCTTCTTTGGTAGATATGCTGCATTCTGGAATGCTTTAAACCACACAAGTTGCAGCCGAGCCGCTTCCTGCAGTTTTTTTTGCTGATGTGTTCTTTGCACAGAGAGTAAAAACATATTCCATTTTCTTTTAGGAAAGTGATTTTCTCCCTGCGTGCCCTCTTTTCCAACTGTGGACACATCTCCAAAGCATGTCCACCTCCACAAAACAAACTGCTCTTCACAGCAGCCAAACTCTCCTTTTCCTTGGTTCTTTGTTTGTAACTGTCACAGTGGTGGCAAAGGTACTTCCTTTTATTCTTGGATGAGGTTGTGACTTGGACCTCCCCACATCTCTGCTCACTGTTGGAGTGTCTTTGATATCTCTAAATACTGGCTCTGTTGCAATCATCACTTGCCTTTCAAGGAAATCCACCATATCCTTATAGAGAGCTCTTTGATTTTTTTTTCTCAGAAATCACAGGCCACAATTCTTCATGTATCCCTCAGCTGGTAGGCCAACTTCCTTATTAGCAGGCATGGCAAGCTCATGCATGTAGTTGATATCTTTCATGGCATTACAACATCCTCTTAGAAAGAAAATGTATGCTTATAGAGCTTTTATTGACAACCATGAAAAACCCTTCATCATAGAAGCTGCACCAATTGTAAGATGGTTACAATATGTATGATCGCTCTATGAAGCTGTTGCAAAACATCACATTTCATGATTTGTTCATGACAATAAATTCTGATTCTGAATTTCCCTTGGCTGTTCTTTTGTGTACTGTTCCAGATAATAGAGTGGGTTTTTGTTCTTGCTTTCGATACTGTGTTCAAAGGATTTAATGAACGCTTGGTACTGAAGTGGGTCACCATCAAAAACATGAATCTGCTTCTTGGGCAGGGAAGAGAGACACTGCAGCTGGATTAATAATGCATTGATTTTGCTTTACCTTTCCATGATTGAGAATCTGTTGCTCTGTTCACCATTGTAGCTGTGCATATTCACCCAGATTTCTGATGCTGTAAGGTAAAAACATCATGAGATGGGACCGGAGAAGGAGTCACCCAGTACTAAGGAGTAACAGAATGCAGATGTGACCTTGTACACTCAAGATAAGCTTTGCACTAACAAGAATGATGAGCAGCAGACTAACAGAGAAGGGTAGCAACAGTTTATTCATTGGACAATGTCATGGTATGATAATTTACTAAGTACGTATCCTGAGGTATAAAAAAACACCATTTTGCTGATAACGGCAGAATGCATTCTCCGACTAACTTTGTTAGTCGCAAGTGTTACAATCCGGTAATAAAGAACAAAGAACCCTGATTTCGACTCAGTCTGGTGTTTGTCTCACTCATTCATGAACAAAGCAGACCTAACAATGCTTATCTGAAGTGTCAAGGTAGCTGTGGTGAAAGATTGGATTTGAGCTACAGCTCTATCTGTGGTTGTTATTATTGGTGTTTGTGGATTGATAAAACCGTGCTTTGGGAGGATTTGTCCTTGTGTATGCATGCCTTGTAACTGAGTTATGTCTCTGTGTTACTTTGGAGGCTTTTTAAATAACTTAGATGCAAGTTTCAAATAACAATAGAGACTTTACTTACTGATGCTTTCCACCATCTCAGGAAACTGTTCACACACATTCATATATATACGCCCCACAGTGGTGCATTACAGTTACTACAGTGAGAAGGGTGTATTCTTACGTGGTTACAAAATAGTTCACATTATCCTGACTCTATAACATCCCTCCTTCTCAAGAAAGTGTAACTTAAGTAACTGAACTTGGACACTAATTTATTAACACAACTATTTTTTTAAATAGTTCTTAATGATATCGCACTGGTGGCAGAATGTGACTTGGCTGCAACCATT
Organism: Narcine bancroftii; assembly: GCF_036971445.1. Lineage (NCBI taxonomy): Eukaryota > Metazoa > Chordata > Chondrichthyes > Torpediniformes > Narcinidae > Narcine > Narcine bancroftii. The sequence goes on from NC_091474.1 coordinate 182,488,112, forward strand.
GGGCTCTGTGCTGCTGGTACATGTGTAGGTGAAGTAGCTTGTTGTGCTTCACCTGACAACTGCTGTGTTGATCTTTGGCTATTAGTAGTTGACGTCTCTTCACTTGATATTGGTGTTGCAGGCTTTGCTGGTATTAAAGCTTTCTGCTTCATCACATCTTGTGATGGCCGGATGTGAATTCTGTTCCTCCTTAGCTGATTTCCAGAGTCTGTCTCAACAATGTATGATCTTGGTGTCTCAGCTTCTCTGATTACCTTTGCTGGGGTCCATGTTTTCAACATCGACTCTTGAATATACACATGTGGCCTTCTCAAGAGTTCTGGCAATGTTTGTGCATCTCTGTTGTAATGCTTGTGTCCTTCTTCTTGCGTGTCAACCAGTCTTCTTCTGGTTTCCTTCTGGTCTTCTGGAGGGTGTATTTTGTTTGGCAGAGTTATTTTATATCTCCTGCCATTTAGAAGTTTTGCCGGGGACTTCATGTCAGTCCTTAAAGGTGTTGCTTGTAATGATAGAAGAGTAAAGTATGGGTCTTCTTTTGTTTCATGACACTTAATTAGTGGGTATTTCACAGTGGCACTTGATTTTCAATAAACCCATGTCCTTTAGGATAGTATGGGGATGATGTAGTGATAACAAACCCATACTCAGCAGCCAGCTTTCTGAATTCTTGTGATGTGAACTGTGTTCCATTGTCACATATTACTTGCTCAGGTATTCCTTGTTCAGCAAGGAGCGCTCTCATTTCTGAGGTGATAGTTGATGCTCTCAGGTCTTTCACCCTTTTGACGAATGGCACCTTAGTGTAGTTACAGGCTGCTAATAGATACCAGTCTTGATTCTTGGAGAACAAGTCTGTTCCCACTGTGTGCCATGGCCAAGCAAGTACTTCTGTGAAAATAATTTCCTCTTTCTGTTGTGCGTTTCTGTTGATGCTTTTGGTTATCTTCTTTGTCTGGATCTCATAATTGACAGAGATCAATTGCAACTCCTGGTAGCTATCCAGACCTAGGATTGCTGATCCGTCTGCATCTACCATGTTGAATGTACAGAGGATTTTCTTTCTCTTGTGGCAGCCATTGATCTGAGATCTCCCTAGCTGCTTGATCATGGGTCAACCATAGGCCATTAATGTGACATTTGCTGTTTCCAATGCACTGTCTTTGGATACCCTTTTATTATGTTCTCTGGGAACATCTGGTGGTAGATTGTGAGTGGAAGGGCATTGCTTTGTGATCCAGTATCCAGCTTCATCTTTAGATTAAATATCGTAGGCTTGTTCTGGATTGTCATCTGCAATTGGATCCTTGTGTGTAACTCACTTCCTTCTTTCATCTCATCCAACATCTTGTGAAGGTGTATGGATTCTATGTCCAGTATCTGAGTGTCCGAGTCCTCATTGTTGTTTCCTTTTATGTGGTGGATCTTCTTCTTGTCTTCTTTTTTTCACTGGTATTACTGTTTTCTTCATACCAGACTTGCAATCTTCACCCAGTGGTTTGCTTTGCCACAGGCTCTACATTCAGAACCATATGCAGGGCATTTGTTTTTTTCATTAAAAGGGTGTTGTCTGCCACACTTCCTGCAGGTCTTTGGGGTTTGCACTTTTCTGATTGTGTTTCTTATAGCATCAACCCTTCTTCCTCTTTGCTGTGGGTGGATCTGCATAGATAGGGATTTCATTTGCATCCTCGTGGCTTTGAAGGGTCTGGCTGTGTCTATAGCTTTGGCCAGCTTCAAGCTATCCTTCCCTATCAGAGACTTTTGCACTTTGGGATGGATATTAGTTGATCAACTAATCTTTCCTCTATATCTTTAAATATGCATTTTGCAGCAACAATTTTTAGTCTAGTGAGGAAGTTATCAATAGTTTCGTTAGTCTCTTGCGTTAAGCCTTGAAATTCATACTGTTAATTCTATGATTAGACTTGAGTTCAAGGTGAGAAGCAAATTTTGCAAATATCTGCTCTAGATCATTTTTCTTCACCTCTGTAAGCTCCCAGATATTAAATAAGTCAAGCCCTCGCTCGCCTGTCCATAAAAATATATAACTGACCTTCTCCTCTGCTGTTGCATTTTTAAAATAGATCTTGATTGCTAAATTGCACTTCTGCTGAAACTTTTTAAATGATTCAACAATGTCTTCAGCCTCCCCGTCCATCACTGGGTGAACTGCTGTTCCTCCAACCATTTTTTTTAAGTAATGTTTTTCTCCTTCGTATTCCAAGGACTTACAATCAATTGTGTGGCTTTATTCTTGTTCTCTTATACTGCTGCCACCATGTTATTCCTCTGTGTTACTTGGGAGACTTCTTAAATAATTTAGAGATGCAAAGTTCAAATAACAAAAGGGACTTTACTTACTGATGTTTTCCACTATCACAGGAAACTGTTCACACACACTTATACATATACATATACCCCACAGTGGTGCATTGCAGTTACTACAGTGAGAAGGGTGTATTCTTACGCAGTTACAAAATAGTTCACATTATCCTGACTATATAACACTCTGATACAAAAGGATCTGCCGCAACACTAAATGTTTTTTTTTCTGTTGTCCTTTCTCAAGATATGACTCCATCCCATCAGTCACTTCAGATACTTCGAACATTGGATCCCATTGCGGCCCCTTGTACCCTCACTTTGGCCCTGGTAGCACCAATGTTTGCTTCCAGCTCCAGCTGTTCTTTTTTCCTCCATATCTGATCCTCTTTCCTCCTCAGCTGTTCCTCCTGCTCTTAGAAAACATGTTTATCCTTAAGCAATTTTTGTCGTACAACAAGAGCAGCTGTTTCAGCCTTAGTCTTTGTATGTATAGATGCAGTATTGGAAACTCCGGAGCTTTATCTAAAAGAACCTTGTGTCGCCTACTTCCAACATTTGACACACTGTCACCTGGTTCTATTTCATTGTGCATATCAGATGTTTCCTTAATACTTGACTCTTTCTCCAGTTGGAATTGCACGTCCTTTGCATCTTCATCCTCTTCACCACCATTTTGTGACATATCTTCAGCCATTTCCAAGTTGCTGACTTTAAATTCAGTTGATGTCTTTGGCAGAGATTTTAATCACACCTTAGTAGCCATGTTGGCAGCAGTGGTGGCAACCACGGTCATTTTATGCTTCTCCGTTCAACCGTCCTCCGACCTCAAGCACCAAACACACACAGCACAAGCACAAAAGCAACAGTCCCCAATGGACAAATGACAGCACCTCTAAACTGTGTTCAAACTAGATAAATACACAGAAGGAATCTATAAAGGTAATCCTACTGCTTCTGATGCCTGTAATGCACTGCTGTCAACAAGTGAGTTTCCACCACAGCAGCAGTCAATGATATCGCTGTGATTCTCAGCAAATTTCTCTGCCAGTGTGTTCCTAGGACATTGTGCTCCAGGATTAGAAGCCTAGTCCACTCTGTGGCCAATGCTTGGAGAGATGGAGGCGGATTTCTATCAGCGGCCTGTACTTGGTATTTCCAACATGGCCACCATATTGTTTTCAGTATTGTTCTAAACAAAGAGGGATGTTCCAAGAATGTGCATTTCAATCCTGCTCAATAACATTCTGTTGACTAAAATATAGGGACTACTCTCCATAAAAAAGCTGTTCGGAGGCTAAGTGGGCTCTTTACTGTGACACGTTTGAATAAATTTTAACTAAGTCCAGATGTGTTTTAAATTGTTTATTAGTGAACATAAAGGGGCTCATAACATGGTACCAATCCTTGTAATATGGTAACCATATTGTCCTTGCTAACGTGACTAATGGTAACAACTAGTCTCTTCAGTCACGTAACGTGTAATGGTCAACAGAAAATATTGGTGCCTCACTCACCCACCGTCTATCCTACCAATCAGTCAACACGGGCTAACTAAAAACCAACCACTTGAAACCCCTGCCCGTGCACACTGGAACAAACAGAATTCCTGCAGCCTCCAGACCCTGGGATGCCATTGACACCCACAGCCAAACTGACAGCAGTAAACAATGAGCTTTTGGCTCTTACACATAGCCCTGCAGCTTCCACCAAGTTTGTTATTGATGGAACATGTCAGCTTAAACTCCACATTTAAAAAGTCATACTTAGTGCAGTTGCAATGGCTCCCTTTCATTACCAGGGTAAATGAAGGACTTTTTTTGTATTATACCCGAAGCTTTTTGCACATGAGTTCTTAATTTTGAGCCTATCTTTATTGCTACAGGAACAGAATAATTGCTGAGTAATGTTTGATTCTCCTGTGCTCCTGTAACTTGTGGTTTCATTTGTAGATCCAACTTGCTGCTGAAGCTAACTGTAGGAATATTTAAAGGAAGTCAATATGCCCACACAGGATTGTGCTAACAAAATATAATTGCACCATTTTTCTTATTATGGAAGCTTATGCTTGACTATTAGAAGAGAACTGCAAGGCTTTATTATTGACATTATAGTTAGGTCAACAATGTTAAACTGCCAAAAATGGGTACTGTTTATTCTTTTTAGATCTGAATTCCGAAACACCAACATCTAAATCAACTGACCCCTGTTGTTTTTCTACCATAGGGCTTCTCTATATTCCTTAGTTTTTTTCCCCACAGTAGAAGTCAATTCCAGTCATTTAAACCCATGCCGCCTGATTTCACGCAATTAACCTATAACCCCATACATTTCAGAGAGTGGGAGGAAACCAGAGCATTCAAGAAAATCCCATGCAGACAGCGCCAGATTCAAACCTGGGCTGCAGGCACTGTGAAAGTGTTGCACTAACCGCGCCACTAACTGTACCGCCCATGACAGTTCTCATTATTGCATTGGTCCTTTTGAAATGCCTCTCAATTCTTTCAAATTTACTCAGAAGAAACAACCATTTATTGATGCTCCAGAGTTTGGCAGCGTCATCCAAATAAATCACAATATTTAGGTCTTGTTAGACGTTCACACATTTACTCAGTATTCTCCCACCGGATAATATGAAAAATCCCAACGTTTTCCTGCATTGTAACAAAAAAATTTAGAATGTTTTTTAAAAATTTATTTTAAATTGTTCAAAATTTGCCTTCAAACAATTTCAAGAAAATGTGTGAAGAGCAGATGATTCAGGATAGGTGTGGTTGGATTCTGATGGAAAGCTAATCAAACAGCACCCAAATCTGAATTTAATGCATACAATTTCAATACAGTCAGGATGTTGATTGTTACAAATAGCATCAACTATTGTCCTTCTGAGATGTTGAGCATTATTAAATGAAACTGGTGAACTAAATGCCCTAAAAGCTATGTAGTATTTTAATGTCATGCCAAAATGACAATTTGGTTAAAAAGGAAAGGGCATGGTGAATATTCTGGAAAATAAGGTGATCTGATACCATCAAGAAAAAAGGAGAAAGGAATGGCTGTGTTGATGGCAGAAACAGGGTGCATTGAAGGAATCCTGATGAGGGAGAGCATTGCAATGCTCAGTAGAGATGATGCCTTGTAGTCATCAAGAACCAATCTATGCTCAATTTTACCATGGCATTAATTCTATAAACCACCAGACTGTGGAAATGATATAAATGAACACATTTTCAAGGGAACTATAGGGAAAAAAAAGGCTCACAGTGCAGTTATTTCGAAGGATTTCACTTTTGATCAGGGAAGGTTAAACACTGTAGGGTTGTAAAGAAAATGTTTTAAGGAGAAGGGAAAATCTATTTGCTTAAACCTGAGAAAGAAAACAATTAAGATCATTCTACTAAAGGCCTCTAAAAAGTAAACTAAAGGAGAAAATATCCAAAGAAATTACAGAGATGTTTAAAAACTGTGTAGTGGTGACAATGGAGGATTTAATTACATAAATATCCCTGGGGATTAAATTAAAGGGAGAAGATTAACAGGAATTTCTGAAACATGTTTGGGGGAATTTATTGAAGAGTATATTCTCAGCTCAACGAGGAGGGAGAGATTCTGTTGTAGCTACATTACCCATGTCCTGTTTATAACACCCTGAAGTACTTCGAGGTGTATGAAACACTGAGTTCCTTGTTTCAGAAACTTTCTGCTCTAGACTTTATTGCTGTTAACACTGCCATTGAAGTTAACAAGATGAATGTCATGGAATCAGAAAGGGTTTCTTGAGACATGCAATGGGTTTGTGGGAGTTTAGAGAGGTCCTGATAGTGTGCGCTATGGACAGTTCACATACATGACATTTGTATGTGCTGCAGCATCTCAATAGATGTGAGCAAGGGTGATATTGACCATGAATGGGATATGTTGAGCTGGGCTGACTGTAAGGTTATGGTGACTGCTTTCAATGCTAAAATCAGCCATGAATCAATGTTTAAGCAGCTTTCCAATCACTGAAGGAGTAGGTGTGAGAGGAAAGATCTATAATGTTCCCACGTGTGTGTGTGTGTATATATATAACATGGTGATGCCAATTCTCCAATTATTTAATCCGTGTTTTAGTTTTGGCCTCAACCTGGTCAGTGACTAGTTAAGGGTCATTCTCCACAGAGGGAAGCATTGAATGCAGTGTTTGAGGTAAAATATAGTGAACATCAAGGATAGATACTAGAAAGGCTGGTTACACTTAAAATAGAAAGGCCACCAGGTCTACAAGGGATGCATTCCAGTTTGCTGAAGATGGCAGGTATTGGCTATAATTTTCCAATCATCTTTCATATCCAAGGTATCAGAAGACTGGAAAATGCTACATTATCTTTTCAAAAAAAGGAGGAAGAATAAACTCTGCAGTTATGGACCAATTGGTTTAACTACAGTGGTAGGGAAAGTATTGAAAACAATAATTTGGCATTTGGAATTCATGAACGGAAGCCAACATGGATTTTTGTAAGTTAAAATAGGTTGATTTTTTATGTTGATAAATCATTGGGGGATTGATAAGCTTCTCATTGACTTCAAAAGATACTTGATAAACACCAATTTCTTTGTCATCTCCAAAGAATGAACACCAGGGAACTGAAATCACTTTCATTTCATCTAACCATGCTAGTTTATACTACTGGCCTGTTGGTGCTCAATTCTCAAGAATCTCATGATCTAATTAAAATAAATACATAAACCACTCATTTATTAACTTTGATCATGAAATCATTGAATGTTCTGCGTTGCATGTTCACTGACCAGACAACAATGCTTATTTGAATCATCAGATGGTCAACAAATTAAATAATTGATAGACTTTTTGAGGCATCATTAGATTTGCCCTGTATTTTTTAAATCAATGCAGATCAATTTTTACGGGTGTTTAGAATTCCTCGCAAAAAAAAATCCAAGAAATTTTAAAATGCCTCTTTCAAGCTAGGTGACTGAATATCTGGAGAACAATCTGTATCTCTTGGAGTGCTGTTGAGGACATATATGATGATTTCTGTTTCTCCAGCTCAAAGCTAAAACATGTAAGGAATTTTATTTATATATTTAAAATATTTTTATTAATTTCAATAGCAATAAATTTGTGCTTTACAATTATGGAATGTGCCTTGGAAAAAAAGATTTAACACCTACAAGCATAATCATATAATTGAATTCCAAAGCACAGCCATAATAAAGGATAAAGTAAATTTAAATTTAGCAAAACCCATAAACTGTACAATTATATTTAAAATATAGTAATCAACAAAAAAAAGGAATAAAAAACTCTTTAATCAAAATCCCTTCCAATTGACAAGGTTAGAAAAAAAAACCTAGCTTGTGTGCATTGAATGACGACAACTCGGAAACCAACGACACAATCTCAAGGTTTCGAACGGTTTTTAAACTTTAGATTATGCTAATAGTCCATAAAAGGGCTCCATGGCTTTGAAAAATTAGTATCTGAACCTTTAATGGCATAACTAATTTTTTTCTAAGCTTAAACAAAAGACATAATATCATTTAATGTTTGTATGTGTGGAGGTGGTGTGTTATCTTTCCATTTGATCAATATTGCATGTCTGGCGATCAATCAAGTAAAGGATAATATTCAGCTTTGAGATTAAGTGAATAAAACATTATTATCAAATGTTCCAAACAGAGCAAGGTTCCAATCTAACCTTAAGAATCACCAATAGCGTGTTTTAAAAAAAATATCCTTCTAAAATGTTTCTAGACTAGGGAAAAACCAAAGCATGTGAACCATGGAAGCCTCCACAATTTTACATTTGTCACAATTTATATCGGAATAAAAACAAGCTAATTTAGCTTTAGATAAATGGACTCTATGGACCACATTAAATTGCAATAAATAATGTAGTACTATAAATCAAATTACATATGGAATCCCAAACCTCGTCAGAAAATGAAAGATTCAAATCCTGTTCCCAATCGCTCTTCATCTTAAATCAAGTAAACTATTATAAATAAGGGATATTAAACCTTTGTGAGAAAGTTGAAAATCTGAAAGTAATTCAAGAATATTAGCCTCAGCAATTTGCAGAAAATTGGAAATCTGAGATTGAGAAAAATATCTAACTTGTAAATATCTTTAAAAATATGTAGTTGATAAAGTTAAATTTTGCCACCAATTGTTCAAAAGAAGTGAAAACTATTATGAATAAAGAGGTATTTGGAACATTTAATATCCAATCTATGCCAATCATTAAAAACTGCGTCCTGCAAAGAAGGTTTAAAAAAAGGTGATTGGATTGGAATTTTCAATAAGATCAAATGAACTAAATAAGCAGTCTTTTAAATTCCAACAGTAGAAACTCTCTGTTTACATATTTGTTTTAATTACTGGAAACTCCCTCTGAAGCTCAGTTGTATCATTTAATTAGACAAGGAGTCTTAACTTTCCAGGCAAATAAATTTATGTCCCACTGTCTTAAATCTGTATTGATTGAATGTGGGTAAAAATCATTTGGTTATAAATTTATCCCTAGCTGTGGAGAACAGTTCATTGGGGCTTGGTTTATAAATGCTAATTCAGCAAGATCCATTGTTCTCTTGGCAGCTTTTGTTCCTTGAATAGAATAAGCTGTTTCATCCTAATCTGATGCAAAAGGACAGCTCCCAAATAAGGCAGCAGATTCAACCTGCATCTGAAAACTCTGCCATTTTTATCTGACATCGTAAGTCTCATTTTCAATGCCACAAAATTAGAAATTAATTCCTTTTGAGGCATGATGGGTTGTAATCAGAATTTGGCATGGTTATTTAAAAATAAAAGGAAGCATTTGTTTATTAGTTTATATCTGAACAGAAGAATTTTTTCTACAGAATTTACCACTGTCTTAGATATTAGTACTTCATGATATTTTATAGTTGTTACATATTCATTGAATTAGTAGTAAAATACAATTTGTGATCTATTAAAGGTTTCAATCTCATAGCGGAGGTACAGATGGCAATGTAATTTAATATTGCGGCAGCAAATACAGTTTCTTCTAACCACTCAAGCACTCTCTTTGTCCATTAGTGGGTGCATTAAACTGCAGATGCAAGCAGCTGTTCTCATATGCTTCTGATACAATTACTTCAAGAGTTAAGGGCAAGACGTCTGGACGGGTGAGTCAGTACTCTATCATATCACCCAAGAGATAGCTGTGCATCAGTTGTAAATGTCAATGGTTTGTTTTTCATTCATTGTTTGACATTTAAAAGTAATTCTAATCATTCTGAGATAATAAGGAAAAACTGAATGAACAAGCTTTACAAAGTTTAACAAACTTAGAAACATTTGAACCAATAATTAATTTACAGATTTTTTACCCCACTTTTCAGGAACAAATAAAAAATTTTCTTGGCCATCTGCCAATGACAACTCAGTTCACTCAATATGTTAAATAAGATTTTCTTAAGTGGGTACCATTGATTTTTAACATAATTTAAGTGAAAAATTGTCTATACTTATAATTCTTTTATAACTATGTTTTGTATGCAAGTACATCAATGCTTCCGACTCTGCAGACTTTATTTCATTTCCAAACTATTCCACAGGGAAATGCTTCACACAACTGAATTAGCAGTGAGGCCTTGAGCAAGACTTTTAATTAGCGTGATAGTTCTATGGAAAAGCAATATTTGATCCTGTATTTCCCTGCAAGATAGAAGAGGGCCATTTGTTCCATGGACTATGTGGCAGCTCTCATTATTTCCTTGCAACTTATTCCCTGTTCCACACCCATCATCTTCCTGGAATTTTTCCACCCAACTATCCTTGGGACTATTAACTTCCCAAATAACACATCTCTGTGATCTGGGAACCTTAGCACTGGGGGGAAAACTCTACAGGGTCATAGGGGGAAACTGCAAATTCCACTGGAGGTTAGGATCTAGCCTGGATCACTGGAGTTATGTTATCTTTACTTTGTGAACAATAAAATGTTACACTAGCTACTTTAACAGATGTGGCACATTTTGTCTACTTTGGTGGCTTTATTTTCTAAATCAAGTAGATTTATAGATAGCTGAATAATTTTTAATGACTTTAAGCTGTTGTACATGGATTGGAGATCAACAATAATATGACATTCAAATTGGAGAATAGGATTAAAATTTTGCTAAAGACTGAATTTAAAATGTTGTAAAAGTTGATTCAAATCATGAAAGAAGAACACTATGAAGTCATTAAATGTTTATCAGGTTGACACTAATAAACATATAATATAATGCCTGTAATAATTTTCAGTCTAGGAGAAATTTATAGCAACATCATATCACTGTAAGCTTCAATACTGCTAAATTGAAGTTGTTGTATTCTAAAATTATATCATATTTGCTTTCCTCTATTTTGTATAAATGTTTTTGTTTTAATTTACATCTCTTGGATTAAGATTGAAAGCCATAAAATAATGAGGCAATTAATGAGTCTAGAATGACAAGCTTTACAAATTTAAGTTAATTGTCAAATGTTACATACATAATGTAGTGATAGAGGTTGTTTCTCTAAGCAGTCCAGCTGGACCTCTCATACAGAGTACAAGCAAGTCACAGTAAGTACAGAAGTGCAGAGTTAGAGAAAGAGATCAGTTCGTATGAAGCAAATATAGTTTTACTATTATGAGGTTTATTCAGGAATTTGATTACGGCAGGTAATTGAATCTCATGGTGTGTGATTTCACATTCATAAATCTTCTTCCTGATGGGAGGGAGTGAAGATAGTGTGGCCAGGATGGGAGGGGGTCTTAATATGTTGGTGGCTTTTCCAAGACAGAGGGAGTTATAGATGGAGGGGATGATGATACCTGCATGTGCTGTGGCCTAAACCATGTTCACAACTCACCTCCTTTGGTCTTGGATAGAGGAATGACTACACCACGTGGTGATGCACCCTGACATGATGCTTCCAATGGCGCAACTATGAAAGTGGTTAAAGGTGCAGGTCACATGCCAAATTTCCTCAGGCTTTGAGGAAGGAAAAGTGCTTCTTTGGGCATTGTGTCAAAGTAAGTGGACAAGGACAAATCACTGAAGATGTTTACTATTAGGAACTTTAAGTTGTGTAGTATCCCTACCTTGTTACTTGTTGATGTGTGATGTAGACTGGGGAGTGAGCTCCACTTCTTTTCCAGGAGTTTACAGCCAGCGACTTGGTCTTGCTGTCATTGAGGGAGAGGTTGTGGTCCTGTCACCAAGCCAAATTTCCTCGATCTCCCTACTACATTCCAATTCATTGCGGTTGGAAATTCTGCCCATGACTATGTCTTCAGTGAATCTATACTGTAGATGGAATTGAAGTGGTATTTTGCCACACAGCTATTGGTGTATGTAGAGTATGGTATAGAACTGAATATACAGCCTTGTGGAGCTCCAGTGAAGAGAATATTGAGACTGGCAGACAACTTCCTACTGAACCCTTATCATTGCACTACAGATTGCATTTTGAGGGACCTTTTGTTTTAAATATGCAACTTATGAGTGCACTCAATACAAATAGTGGATATATAGTAACCACTGACTTCAATAATCTCTGAGGAAATAGCATGATATATCAACTTTGAGCCAACACTGAAATATAAATCCTCTACTTCTCTGATAATTTTACTAGCTTCATGTAATATTAAACGTAATTCTTTTGAGAATGTCTCAGAACAATGAGCAGTAACACTGCATTGCTCACAACTAGATATAGATTGCATTTGTTCGCAATGACATTTGTTGAAGAAGACATGCACAGTTAAAAGCCACAAAATGCAAATCATTGAAAGGAGTAACTTAAAAGTCATTGAAAGGAGTGACTTAATTTGATGAGTTATTCTGTGTGCGTGAATGGATCCACATCCAGTGTCATTAATAGCAACCATTCTTTTCATATCAAGATCGGCAAGCACTTACAGTAGATCATTTGAACTGCTGTTTGTAGAAACTGCTATCAAATAACCATTTTTAATTCCTTGCTATGACCTACAAGAACAAAGTCAATAAATAATTCACAGACAAAATTGGCATAATGTTATCTGGTGGATAACAGTCAGTTATTTTCTGAAGTTTTGAATTTGTCACATGAGGGAAGGCGTGGCATGATGGCATAGGATGGAGACGTGAAAATACATCTCTTCCGGCAGAATTAATTAAAACCCAAATTGAAAAAAACTTTTTAAAAAATTACAATATTGAGACTTGTTCTGAACTGAGCTACAATGGCTACAAGGAAACCAAAGACTCAAACTACAAAGAAGACAACTATTAGAGGTTAGTGCGATTAAAGAAACTGGGCCTACCTTAACAATGGAGTCTTCAGAATTGCCTCCTCTCCCTCAGAGATCAACTCGTGCTGTGATGGCAAAAATCCAGGGAGCCGGTGAAGATGGCACTGGAGTTCAGAAGATTGTTGGACTGCAAATGTTGCAAGAACAATTGCACATGCACAAGTTGTTACAAGGAATGACTGAGCCAGCCAAGCCCGGGTCTGCTAGCATCGCTAGTCAGATCAGGACTAGGCAACTGGCTTGCAAGCAATCAAGACCAATTCCATCATCAAGGAAAGAGAAAGAAGAAAGGGAAGAAGAAATCTATGAAGAATTGAAGGGAGTAGGATTACTATATTGTGGAGAAGAGCCCCAGTTTACTCAAAGTATGGACGGAACAAAGTTTGAATATTCTCAAGCTAAACTTCAAAGCGCAGATCCTTCAGTTCAGACTTCTTTACTTATGGATCAAATGAATACAATGATTAAACATATAGATGTACAATTCAAGTCTGAAGGATCTGGTGCTAATACACAATTTCAATATCTTAAAGGTGAAATGAATTTTATTAAATTAGAAATGGCAAAATATGATAAAACTATGGATAAAGTCCAGAAAATTGAAGATGTAAAGATTATCATTTTGAACAATGTAAAGATACAGTTACTAAAATGGAAGATACTTTTATGGCTTAGGAAGTTCAAAAAAAAGAACTTTTACAGAAACTTGATGTATTAGAGAATCAAAGCTGCAGAATTAATGTTAAAATTGTTGAACTGCCTGAAGTTTTTAAAGGTCTTAATTCAGTCCAAATCTATTGGAATTGGATAGAGCACATCTCTTTCTTCTTCTCTTTGGCTTGGCTTCGCGGACGAAGATTTATGGAGGGGTAATGTCCACATCAGCTGCAGGCTCGTTTGTGGCTGACAAGTCCGATGCGGGACAGGCAGACACGGTTGCAGCGGTTGCAGGGGAAAATTGGTTGGTTGGGGTTGGGTGTTGGGTTTTTCCTCCTTTGCCTTTTGTCAGTGAGGTGGGCTCTGCGGTCTTCTTCAAAGGAGGTTGCTGCCCGCCAAACTGTGAGGCGCCAAGATGCACGGTTTGAGGCGATATCAGCCCACTGGCGGTGGTCAATGTGGCAGGCACCAAGAGATTTCTTTAGGCAGTCCTTGTACCTCTTCTTTGGTGCACCTCTGTCACGGTGGCCAGTGGAGAGCTCGCCATATAACACGATCTTGGGAAGGCGATGGTCCTCCATTCTGGAGATGTGACCTACCCAGTGCATAGAGTTAATAGAAAGAAACAATTTCCAGGACAAGTACCACACTCTATTCTGATCAGATATTTACATAATCAAGATAAAGAAATGATATTAAGATTGGCAGTCCAAAATGCCAGGAAACAACAAGACCCTTAAGTGATTGGAAACAATCGAGTATTTTTCTATGAAAATTTTAGTATGTCTATTGTTAAAAGAAGAAAATAATTTAACCCTGCAAAATCTGTTCTTTGGAAGAAGGGATATAAATTTTCTTTTTGATTCCCAGCCATACTTAAAAGTTTTTTTTCTAGAGAAAGTCAATCGCAATGTTTCACTGATGAAGATGAAGCTTTGGAATTTCCTAATACTTTCCCTAAAAATAAACAAGATCTAACTCAAAGCCAATCTGTTCAACAGGTGAAATTGAGTCAAGAGAAGCTGCAAGATAAATATCAGGTGTTAGAACATCGAGAATCGATTGAAATTGATGATGATCAAGTGAACAAGGATCTTGAAGAATCTCATTATACTTGAATGAATATATAAATGCTTTTATGTGTCTTCTGTCTGGAGGGGGCAGACTATTTGTCTTCTTCTTCCGCATGCCACTTAGTGGTAAGAGTGACTTCCCATGCACTAGAGCGAAAAAGTGCTTTTTTTTATTATCAATACCTTTTTGGGTTTTTTTCTTAATATTTTTCTTTTTTAAAAAAAGAAATGTCAGTTATTTTTGAAAATTTCTGTGGGCCTGGGTTCCACTTGGATGAGTGATGAGTTATGTATTATTGAAATTTGAGATATGGCTGTTAATAACCTATTAAATTTTCTAACTTTTAATGAATGGGCTTAATAACCCAATTAAGAGAAAAAGAGTTGGCTTATATTAAGAAATTGAGGGTTGATATTGCTTTTTTACAAGAGATATATTTAACTGAAAAAGAACATCAAAAATTAGAAAGAGAATGGGTAGGTCAAGTTATAGCTTCTTTTAATTCTAAGGCAAAAGAAGTTGCTATTTTGATTAAAAAGAAATTATCTTTTAAATTACAATCTGTGGTTACAGATTCTGTGGAAAGATTTGTTTTTTATAAATTGTCAAATTTGCTCTGAAATGTGGACACATGAATGTATGCACATAATGTTGATGATGAAAAAATTATTCAGAAATCTTTTTTACACCTTGTTAAAGCAAATTAAAATGTGTTCATTGGTAGGAATTTTAATTGTTGTTTAGATCCATTATTGGAGAAGTCACAAAAATCAGTTACTAGAACAAAAACAGCTTAAAATTTTTTTGACTTTGATGAAGGACTTGTATTTAGTTGATATTTGGTGAAGATTAAATCTGAAAGAAAAGGACTATTCATTTTATTCTTATAGATATGATTCTTATTCAAGAATAGATATGTTTTTTCATATCAGTTCAATTACAAGGATGAGTTATATATTCAGAATTTAAGGCTAGGATTTTATCAGTCCATTCACCTCTTTTGATTTCATGTCTAGTTTCTGAAAAATAAAAATAATTTTATAGATGGAAATTTAATTCTTCTTTATTAAGAAATGTTTATTTTTGTAATTATACAAGATGACAAATTCAGGAATATTTTGATATTAATACTGATTTGATTGATAATAATTTTGCTTTATGGGATGCCTTAAAACTTACTTAAGAGGTCAAGTAATAAGTTACTGAACTACAATTAAAAAAGGATTATTCGAAAGAAGTAGATAAATTATAAATAGAGAATTTAGAAAAAGATTTGCAGAACAACATATCTGAAGAAAAAAGAGATTTAATAAATGAGAAATTTTATTATAATTTGATACAAACTTATAGAACAGAGACATTCATTAAGAGTTGGAGGAAAAAGCACAAAAGGTTTTGGCTTGGCAATTGAAGATGGAACAAACTTCAATTACTATTAATGCTATTAAAAGGAACTCAAAAATTACTTACAAACCACAAGATATAAATGATTCATTTAAAGATTTTTACTTTAATTTATATACATCTCAGTCCGATAATGATGAAGTTAAGATTAATAATTTTTTATCTGAAATTCATCTTTCTTCTTTAAATTGCCAAGATCGGAAAGATTTAGATGCCCTGTTTACAATGAAAGAAATTATTGATGCTCTTAATTTTTAAAAAGTAGTATATCTCCAGGGGAGGATGGTTTCTGCTGGAATTCTATGAAAAATTTAAAAATTTGATAATACCTCCTTTTATGGAGGTAATGAAACAAGCAATGGAAATCCATTCTTCACCGGACTCATTCTCAAATGCAATTATAACTGTAATGCCTAAGAAAAATAAAGATTAATTAAAAACTGAATCTTATAGGCCAATATCGTTATTAAATGTTGATTATAAAATTATAACTTGTAGCCATGCACTAATTGAAAGAAGACACACACACATAGTGTAGTCAGGTTAAGCTCTAAATCTTATGAGGGCTCAGACCTGACTTTTATACTTGTAGTGTCCCCGCTGTGCCCCCCAGCTGACTTCACAATATGCATAAAAAAACAGGTTTCCCGCATGCGGGTACTTTCCGCATAATAATGCCTCTCTTCCCCGTGCACTGTCCCTATCTGTTGGCTGTGCAACAAGTTCAGCACCATTTTGGGGTCCCTGGTCTTTAAGCTACCCTTTCCATCTACCCACCAGTTCGTTTGTTGGGGCCAGTGCCGCTGTGCGGGCTGCTGCCCTTTGGTTACACTCACCACCTGGAGCACTGGCTTGATTGCCGCGGAGGTGGGTCACCACATGACCCCCCCCAGAACTGGTGGTATTGTCCTTGTTATAGTTCTTGGTGCCTGAAGGTAAAGTCTCGGCAGCCTTCAGTGGCCTATCTCTTTGGTGTGGTGCTAGTGTCTTGACTGGGCACTCTGGGTCCAGGTGCGCCAACTTCAGCCTGTCTGTGGTGAAGACCTCTGTCTTGCCTCCAACCTCCAGCTTGAATGTGGCCCCGTTGTTGCGGATGATCTGGAACAGACTTTCATATGGTCTCTGAAGTGATGGAAGATGTGGACCCGTGTGAATGAAAACATACCCACAGTCCTGCAGGTCTTTGGCTATGTTGATCCTCACGTGTCCGTGCCAGGAAGGTCGCATTGGAGCCAGGTTGCCGACTCTTTCCCTTAGCCTGTTGAGTAATGCTGCTGAGTCATCCTTTTGTCCGCCTGGGGATGGTATGGATTCTCCCAGGACCACCAGTGGAGCTCCATAGATGAGTTTGGCTGAAGATGTGTTGAGGTCCTCCTTGAGTGCTATGCAAATGCCCAACAGCGCCTATGGTAGCTCATCTACCTAGTTGGGTCCTTGGAGTCTGGTCATGATTATGGTTTTGAGGTGCCTGTGGAAGTTCTCTACCAACCCATTGGACTGTCAGTGGTAAACTGTTGTATGATGCAGCTGGGCACCCCACAGGCTAACGAGGTCAGATTAAAGACTGGAGGTGAACTGGGGCCTTCTGTCAGATGTGGGATGGTAACCTAAACTGTCCCACCCAAGATGAGATGAGGGCCCTGGCGCACAAGGTTGTGGACGGGTCTGCCAGCGGGACTGCTTCTGGCCACCTGGTTAAGTGGTCAACCATCATAAAAAATAGCAGAAAAGTTGGGATACTGGCAAGGGTCCTACAATGTCCATGTGGATGTGGTTGAACCTACGTTCTGTGGGCTCGAAGTGCTGAGGTGGGGTCTTGGTGTGCTGCTGTACATTGGTTGTTTGGCACTGTGTGCACACCTCGCCCACCCGCTGACCTGTTTCCACAATCCATACCACACGTATTTTCTGGCCACCAGCTGGACCGTGGTCCTGATGGATGGGTGAGCCAGTCCATGGATGGAGTAAAAAATCTGTCGTCTCCAAGCCACAAAGACATTAGGTCTGACCTGACCGGTGGCCACATTACTGGGATGTCCTGGAGCTGCAGTCCCAATATTGGGGCATCTCCTCGACTTTTTGCTGCACCTTCGCCAGTGCCACAAAGTCCACTCTTCATGATAGCACATGGATACTTTGCATGGACAGTGCGTTGGCCATGACGTTGTCCTTGCCAAAGATGTGCCTTACATCTGTGATGTACTCGGAGATGTAAGACAGGTGTCGTTGCTGGAAGGATGACCAGGGGACCAAGATCTTAGCCAAGGAGAAAGACAGGGGCTTGTGATCTGTGAAGGACCTGCCCTCTAGGAAGTACCTGAAGTAGTGGATGGCTAAGTACAACGCCAGTAGCTCTCTGTCAAAAACACTGTACTTCAGTTCTGGAGGCCGCAGACGTTTGCTGAAGAAAGCCAATGGCCGCTAACTTCCTTTGCTCTACTGCTCCAGAACTCCACCAATCGCCGTTCCTGAGGCATTCACCATCAGAGCCATTAAAGTGATGTGCTAGGAGAGCGGTTTCTGCCAAGGCTTCCTTCACCTTCACAAAGGCTTCTGCTGACTCCTCGTCCCAGGTGATGACCTTCACTTTGCCTGCCATCCAGATGAACAAGGGCAGCATGATCCAGGCAGCTGAGGGGATGAACCTGTGATAGAAATTGATCGTTCCCACTATGTTGTGTAGTCCCTTAGATATGTTGGGTCTGGGGAACTTCTGGATGGGCTCCAATTTACTGGGTAGCCTTGTGGCTCCTTCCCCGGTTATCCTGAGGCCCAGGAATTTGATGACCTTCAATCCGAACTGGCATTTGGCTGGGTTGATCATCTGGCCTAACTCGCTGAGTCGGGTGTAGAGGTTGCAGAGGTGTCCATATGTTCCTATTGGTTCTTGATCACCACCAGGATGTCATCCAGATACATGAAGGTGCCGTCCAGCTCTCGGCCTACTCTGTCCATGAGTCGCTGGAAGGTCTGTGTGGCATTCTTTAGCCCAAACTGCATTCAGATACTATTGGGGTGTACCAGGATCTGAGGGTATCTCTGCATTAGGCCCACCTTGGAGAAGATCCTTACAGGTTAGCAGGAAAGTCCTGGATGTGCAGTATGGGATACTGATCTGGTGTGGTGGACTCATTGAGCTGGCGGTAGTCATCGCATGGTCTTCAGCCCCCAGTTGCTTTGGGTACCATGTGCAGGGGAGAAGTCCATGGGCTGTCCGAATGCCGTATGATGCCAAGCTCCTCCAGCTTCATGAATTCCTTCTTCACCAGCTGGAGCTTTCCAGTGTCTTGCCCTTGCATGAAGTGACGGGTCCTGGATCAGGATGTGGTACTGTACTCCATGTCTGAGCATCATTGTCCGATCTCTGTATGGAGT
The DNA here is from genome assembly GCF_036971445.1 of Narcine bancroftii. NCBI lineage: Eukaryota > Metazoa > Chordata > Chondrichthyes > Torpediniformes > Narcinidae > Narcine > Narcine bancroftii. The sequence goes on from NC_091474.1 coordinate 182,507,242, forward strand.
CCAGGTGGAGTGCTGGGAGCCTGACATCCTTGAGGGGGAAGGTTTGAAAAGTTTTGGCATGGACCAATCTCCTTTCCTTGAGGTCCACTAGCAGGCTATGGGCACACAGAAAGCCTGCCCTGAGGAAGGGCTGTTCCACTGTGGCCAGCATGAACACCCATGAGAAGAGGCTGCCTCCCAACTGCAGTTAGGCCTCATGGGTACAGAAGATCACAATCATGCTGTTGTTGGCAGCCCTCAGCATAGGCCCCGACTGCCTGTTCCTGGTGTCCTGTCCCAATAGGGGCAGGATGCTGACCTCTACTCCTGTGTGCACAAAGAAGTGTCGTCCAGACAGGTGGTCCCAAAAGTACAGCGGCTGTCTTGGTGGCTAGCCATCATGGCCATTAGCGACGGCTGGTCCCAGCATTTCCCTGAAACATTCATGGCAGCCTGCACTGATGGGTTCCAGAGCCCCATCTCTGGTGATAGAAACACCACTGGTTGTCTGGATCACCTCCTCTGGGGCACTGCTGTTCTCTCAGCGGCTCTACACAGGTCTGGCTGTGGGTTTTACTGACAACCCCCACATCTCTTCTGTTTCCGCAGAACGTCTGCTCATGCTGTGATTTTCCAGGGGTTGCTGAAATCCATGTCAGCCAAGAGCAGTTGGATGTCCTTGGCAGTTGCTCCAGAATGCCTGCTCAAACATGATGTAGGGCTTGTGTTTGCCCAGGTAGACCAACATCTCGTTCATGAGGGCTGACAGGGTCCTGTCCCCTAGCCTGTCCAGATGGAGCAGATGTGCCCCTCTCTCACACCATGAGAGCCCGAAGGTCTCGATCAGCAAATCCTTGAAGGCGGTGTACACGCTTTCTGATGGGGTGCTCCTGGATGAAGTTGGCCAACTGACCTGCTGTGTCCTGGTCCAGGGCACTCACCATGTAGTAATCCCAGATGGATTCTGCTGTGATTTGCAAGATCTGGAACTGTGCCTCAGCCTGGTAAAACCACATGCATGAGTGATTCATCAAGAAGGTCGGCAGCTTGAGAGCGACCCAGTTGACTGCTGCCTGTTCTCACATCACTGGGATTAGATGTCATCTAAACCACCGGGGTCACCAATTGTAGCCACGCGCTACTTGAAAGAAGACTACCATAGGATGAAGGAGGAATTGGGCAGAGTGGACTGGGAGCACAGGCTAATTGATGAAACAGTTGAGGAACAGTGGAAGATTTTCAAAGAAATATTTTGTAACGCTCAACAAAAATATATTCCGGTCAGGAAAAAGGGCAGCAAGGGAGGGAAAAATCAACTGTGGTTAACAAAGGAAATAAAGGAGAGTATAAAATTGAAGGCGCAGGTGTACAAAGCTCTAAAGAGCAGTGGGAAACTGGAAGATTGGGAAAACTTTAAGAGACAACAAGGGATTACAAAGCGGGTAATAAGAAATGGGAAAAAGGATTAAGAAAGTAAATTGGCACAAAATATAAAAACAGAAAGCAAAAAATTTTATAAATCTATAAAAAGGAAGAGGGTGGCCAGAGTTAACATAGGACCCTTGGAGGATGAGAAAGGAAAACTGGTAGCAAAAAATGAGGCATTAAACAAATATTTTGTGTCAGTCTTCATGGTGGAAGACATGTCCAGCATGCCCAAATGCGGAGTTAAGGATGTGAATGTTGGGGAGGGCCTTGATAAAATAGTTGTTACAAAGGAAGTAATGATGGAGAAACTAATGGGACTAAAGCCAGACAAATCACCTGGTCCTGATGATATGCATCCAAGGGTTCTGAAGGAAATGGCAGAAGTTATAGTTGATGCATTGGTGGTCATATACCAAAATTCCTTGGATTCTGGGCAGGTCCCGGCAGACTGGAAGACAGCAAATGTTACGCCACTTTTTAAGAAGGGATGTAGGCAGAAGACTGGAAATTATCGGCCAATTAGCTTGACGTCTGTGGTTGGAAAAATGCTTGAAGCTGTCATTAAAGATGAAATAGCGAAACTTTTGGAACGCAAGGGTTCAATCAGGCAGACGCAGCATGGTTTTAGAAAGGGAAGATCTTGTTTGACAAACTTGTTAGGATTCTTTGAGGATATAATGGATAGAGGGGAACAGGTTAATGTATATTTGGATTTCCAGAAAGCGTTTGATAAGGTGCCTCACAAGAGACTTATCAGTAAGTTACAGGAAAGTGGAGTCCCGGAAAGTATATTGGCCTGGATTGAAAATTGGTTGTCTGACAGGAGGCAGAGAGTCAGGATAAATGGGAGTTTTTCAGGTTGGCAGAGAGTGGTAAGTGGGGTGCCGCAGGGGTCAGTGTTAGGCCCACAAATGATCATCATTTACATTGATGACTTGGAGGATGGGACAAAATGTGGTGTAGCCAAGTTTGCGGATGACACCAAATTGAGTGGAAGAGCAAATTGTAATGAGGATGTGGAGAGTCTGCAGAGGGATATAGTTAAGCTGGATGAGTGGGCAAAGGTCTGGCAGATGGAATACAATGTTAGTAAGTAAGTGTGAGGTTATCCACTTTGGCAAGAAAAATAAAAGAGCTGAATATTATTTAAAGGGTAAAAAACTACAACATGCTGTTGTGCAGAGGGACTTGGGAGTGCTTGTGCATGAATCGCAAAAAGTTAGGTTGCAGGTGCAGCAGGTTATTAAGAAGGCAAATGGAATGTTGGCCTTCATCGCTAGAGGAATTGACTTCAGGAGTAGGGAGGGAATGTTGCAACTGTATAAGGTACTGGTGAGACCGCACCTGGAGTACTGTGTCCAGTTCTGGTCTCCATATTTGAGGAAGGATATACTGGCTTTGGAGACGGTCCAGAGGAGGTTTACTAGGTTGATCCCTGGGATGAAGGGGTTGACTTATGATGAAAGATTAAATCATCTCGGATTGTATTTGCTCAAGTTCAGAAGAATGAGAGGAGATCTTATAGAAACATATAGGATTATGAAGGGTAGGGATAGGATAGATGTAGGAAGGTTTTTTGAGCTGGCCGGGGAAACTAAAATGAGAGGACACAGTCTCAATATTCGGGGGAGTAGATTTAGGACAGAGATGAGGAAAAATAGTTTTTCTCAGAGAGTAGTGAATGTTTGGAATTCTCTAACCAGGGAAGTGGTTGAGGCTGCCTCATTAAACATATTTAAAATTCGGTTAGATAAATTTTTACATGATAGAGGAATTAGGGGATATGGGGAGAAGGCAGGTAGGTGGAGTTAGGTCATAAATTTGATCAGCCATGATCGTTTTGAATGGTGGAGCAGGCTCGATGGGCCATTTTTGGCCTACTCCTGTTCCTACTTCCTATGTTCCTATGTTCCTATGACACACACACACAGTGTTGTCAGGTTAAGCTCAGAGTTTTATTAGGACTCAGGCCCAACTTTTATACTTGCACTGTTCCTCCTGTGGCCCCCCTTGGATGACATCACAACATGCATAACAAAAGTGGGTTTCCCGTGCGCGGGTACTATCCTGCATAACAATCCCCTTCTTCCTTGTGCACTGTCCCTGCCTTTTGGCTACGCAGCAAGGCCAGAGCCATTGTGGGGTCGCTGGCCTTTAAGCTGCCCTTGTTGTTCACCTGCCGGTTTGCTTCTTGGGGCCAGTGTTGCTGCGTGGGCTACTGGCCTTTGGTTGTGCTCATTGCCTGGAGCACTGCCTCAATAGCCGCAGAGGTGGGCCACCACAAGCTAAAGTTTTAACAAATAGATTGACTAAATATTTACCGGATTTAATTCATACTGATCAATCTGGTTTTGTTAAAATCCAACATTCTGTGGATAATATTGCTAAATTAATTAGTTTAATACGTGTCTCAGATTAAGTCAGAATTAGCATTGGTTTTAGATGCTGAGAAGCTTTTTGATAGATTAGAATGGAATTATTTATTTAGGGCATTAGAAAAATTTGGATTGGGATCAACATTTGTTAATTTTTATATAAAAATCCTTCTGCTAAAGTTATGACTAATGACAAATTTCTTCATTTCCATTGACTAGATCTACTAGACAATGATGTCTGTTACCTCCAGCTTTATTTGTTTTAGCAATTGAACCTTTGGCACAACTAATAAGACAAGATATTAATATTAAAGGAATTAAAGTTAGCAGTGAAGAATTTAAGATTAATTTATTTGTTGATGTTTTGATTTATATTCTTTATGATTTTTATCTATGAGATTGAGAGAATATTGTGAAATATCAGGTTATAAAATTAATTGAGATAAAAGTGAAATTACCCCTTTGGTTGATGGGAATTATAAACAATGAATGAACTTGTTCAATTTAGATGGTCAAATAATGGAATTAAATATTTAGGGATTAAAATTGATAAAAAATTTGGATAATTTATATAAATTGAATTTTTTACCATTATTCAATAAATTTAAGGATAATTTAAATAGATGGAATGATTTACCTATAACTTTAATGGGTAGAGTAAATTGCATTAAAATGAATGTTTTTCCAAGGATTCAACACCTTTTTTTCAATCTATTCCTTGTAGTATATCTCAGAATTTTAAAAAAGATGTGAATTCAATTATTAGGAAATTTTTATGGAAAGGGAAGATGGCTAGAGTTTGTTTAAAAAATTAATTTGGCAGTTTGAATTAGGAGGTTTACAACTTCCACATTTTGAGAATTATTATAAAGCTGCTCAACTGAAGTTTATTAATGGAATGCTTGATTTAGAGAAATCTTTAACTTAGGATAAAATAATATTAAAATAAAATAGATGAAAAATATATGCAGGAATTTATTTATAAATGGTATTCAAAATTGTTAATAGGCAGTAAGGATACACATATTTTGAAACATTTAATTGAATTATGGAATAAAATAGATTATGAGATAGGTGGAAAAGTTTTGATTTTGCATAAAATGCTTTTTATACCAAAATAATTTTTCCCTTTTTTCAATTAATAATTATTTTTTGAAGATTTGGAACCAAATGGGGATTAAAAAATAAAGATTGTTTGAAGCTGGTAATTTTATTACATTTCAATGAATGAATGAAGGAAAAGTTTAATATTTTGAATATTTTTTTGGTTATTATCAAGTTAAGCCATTTTTGATTGAAAAATTAGGACACAATTTAAGATAACCTAGATAGAATGAATTAGAATGATTAATTACTAAGGGTGATATGAATAAATTTATTTCAGAAATGTAATAATTACTTCAAAGTTCCTAAATTAGGTATTTATAAATCAATATTGAGATTAGAAATTGATTGAGATTGAAAGATAGATAAGACAAGGTTTGTAATGATAATATGATGAAAATTATTAATGTAAGATATAGATTGCTTCAATAATTTTTATATCAATTATATTTAAATCCTAAACAATTAAAAAGATTTAATTCAACATTATCAGATTTATATTTTAAATGTAGTCAAGAAGTAGATTTATTTTTTTTCATTCTGCTTGGCAATATTCTAAGGTAAAAATCTTTTTGGATACAGGTGAACATATTCTTGGAAAAATATTAAAGGTATACTCCTGCTTGACCCGATTTTATTTTTGTTTTTTTTAATAACTTTATTTATTTGTTCATCAAAGTTATTACATACAATAAGAAAAATACATATTAAGAATGATTTTTTTTAAAATCCTTTATAGATAAAAAAATTTTAAAAAAAGAAAATAAAAGAACCCCCCTCCCCCCTCTCAGCCAGCTCTCTTTAGGAGAGCCAAAGGAAGAGAAAAGAAAACTGAAATATATTTACTAAAATCTAATCAAGATAAATCTAAATGTAAATATTCTAAATATAAAGACCATTTTTTAAGAAAAAAAGAATAATTATCATGTAAAACATATGTAATTTTTTCCATTACCAAACAAGTTTTCATCTCATTATGCCATCTATTAATATCAATCATATTAGCATTTTTCCATGTTCTCGCTATACATTTTTTTGCTACAGATAAAGCTAAATATACAAAAGCAATCTGAAATTTATCTAATCCAAAATCTTTCAAAGGCTTCAACTTACCCAACAAAAATATTGTCGGATCTAAAAATATTTTAATCTTATACAAATGTTCCAAAAACAATTGAATTGCTTTCCAAAAAGATTGTACATGTACACCTAACCAAACAGCATGAAAAAAAGTTCCAACCAAATTACCGGATCTAAAACAAGAATCTGATTCACTAAAACCATATTTTTTAAATTTTTTGGGTGTTAAATACAATTGATGTAAAAAATTATAATTAACCAAAGCATAACGAACATTTATCAATCTAGTAACACTATCATGACAAATATCTAACCAATCATCCTCAGAAAAAAATAAAGCTAATATCCTTTTCCCATTTAATCTTAGATCTATTCCATCCCTTTTTTTCCATACTTCCCTGTAATATTTGGTACATCAATGAAATGTATCCCTTCTTTGGTGCAATCACAAGAAAAGATTCAAATTTAGTCAAATCAGATAAAATCATGTTTCTACCAAATATTTGTTTTACTAGAGATTGAAGTTGATAAGAAACAAATAAAGAATTCTCATTAATACCAAAATCTTCACTTATTTGATTAAAAGATAAAAATTGACCTTCTTTAAAACAAGCCTCCAAATTTTTTATACCTTTAGATTTCCAATGTAATAAGCATTGATTATACATTAAAAAAAGGTATAAGTTGGTTATTATATAATGGTTTTTAAAGTCAGTAATTTACCCTTAGAACCTATCATTCTATTTTTCCTCATCCATAACTTCATTAAATGTTTTAGTATAGGCGCATTATATTGTTGTAATAAATTTAAATTCCACCAAAACAAAAATTGATGTGTTTCAAATTCAGAAATATTTGCCATCTCAATTTTAGCCAAACTAGGGGGCCGTTCCAAGTCCATTAATAAACTAATAAATTTAAATTGAGCTGCCTCATGATAATTTTGAAAATGTGGTAAGCGTAATCCCCCTAATGCAGGTTAGCTTATTCAAAGCTACTCTCGGAAATTTACCCTTCCATAAAAATTCCCTAACCATTTTATTTAAATCTCAAAAAAAATTTGTATTAAGGAAGCACGGAATTGATTGAAACAAATATTGTATATGTGGAAAAATATTCATTTTAATTGTATTTACTCTTCCAATTAAATTTATAGGAAGATCCTTCCACTTAATCAAATCAGCTTTAATCTTTTTCATTAATGGTACATAATTTAAATAAAGATTGATAATCAACATCCACATTTATACCCAAATATTTAATTCGATCAGTCCACTTCAAATTAATAATATTCTTATAAACTGAATAATCTCCTTCACCTATCGGTAAAACTTCACTTTTTTCCCAGTTAACTTTATATCCAGACAAAGATCCATATTGTATTAAACATTCCTTCAAATGTAAAAGTGACTGAGCTGGGTTTGTTAAATATCCCAATACATCATCAGCAAATAGATTAATTTTATACTCCTCATCTAAAACTCTTATACCTTGTATCTGTTTATTTTGTCATATCAACTGTGCTAAAGGTTCATTTACTAATGCAAACAAAACTGGAGACAAAGGGTAACCTTGTCAAGTTGAATGAGTTAACCTAAAAGGTTCCGAGATATGACCATTTGTCAATACCCTGGCCATTGGTTTATTGTATAAAGCTTTAATCCAACCAATAAAAGAGGGACCAAAGTTAAATTTCTCTAAAACTTTAAATAAAAAGTTCCACTCAACTCTATCAAAAGCCTTTTCTGCATCAAGAGATATCACCATCGGATGGTCAGGACACTGTTGATGTTTATTAATCGAACTAATTACTCGAAGAATATTATCTGAAGCATACCTATTCTTTATAAAACCTGTTTGATCAACATGTATCAACATAGGTAAAAATTTAGTCAATCGATTCGCTAATACTTTAGCTATTATTTTATAGTCTACATTCAACAAAGAAATTGGTCTATATGAAGACACCTTTAACAGGTCTCTATGCTTCTTAGGAATTACAGTAGTTAAGGCACTAGAACATGATTCAGGTAAATCATAATGTTCCTTAATCTGTCATAACACATCTCCAAACACTGTAGATAAATCATCATAAAATACCTTATAAAATTCAACCGAAAACCCATCATCACCAGGTGATTTTCCACTCGGCATTTCTAACATAGCTGATTTAATTTCCAAATCAGTAAAAGGAGCTTCCAGCTCCAATATGTCTTCTTCTTCTAGTACCGGTAATTTCAACACCGAGAAAAAAGAGTCAATCGAACTGTTCTCCTGTTTTTCCTCAGAAGTATATAATTTCTTATAAAATAAATAAAACTCATCATTAATCTCATGAGGTTTGTAAGTAATAGTCAAATTCCGTCTAACTGCATTAATAACCCTTGATATCTGTTTCTTCTTTAACTGCCATGCAAGTACCTTATGTGCTTTCTCACCCCATTCATAATACTGCTGTTTAGATCTATTAATCGAACATTCAAATTGATAAGATTGCAATGTATTATATTTCAATTTCAATCTAGACAACTCTATCTTCTGATTTTCTGTCACATCTCTCTGAAATTCCTTTTCTAATTGATCAATCTGTTTCTCTAATTTAAGACTCTCAGTCAAATAGTTCTTTTTAACCTTTGAGGTATAACTAATTATTTGACCTCTCAAGTAAGCTTTCATAGCATCCCACAATATAAATTTACTCTGAACAGAATTAACATTTTCTTCCAAAAAGAGATTAATTTGCTTCTTTACAAATTCAATAAATTCCACTTTTTTTTAACAACTTCATATTAAATCCCCAACGATAAGCTGCACGAACTTTTTCAGAACTCTCATAAGTAAAATACAACAAAGAATGATCTGAAATTACCCTACTTTTATATTCTGCTTGCAATATTTTCCCCTGTAAATATGCCAATACTTAAAAAAATTAAAAAAGATTCATGTCTAAATGAATAAAAAGAAAAATCCTTCACTGTTGGGTTAAGATGTTGGCAGATATCCACTAAATTAAAATCTTTCATCAAACTCGAATTTGAATTGCCATTTTACATTTTTTAACAATTTTTGGAAATTTATCTAGTAAAGGTTCCAAAACACAATTAAAATCTCCTCCAACCAAAACATTTTCATGAGCTTGTCCTAAAAGCAGAAATGCATCTGAAATAAATACTTCATCATCCACATTCGGTGGATAAATATTAAATAAAGTCCAAAATTCATTAAAAATCTTACAGTTCAACTTAAGAATACATCCTGCATTCATTTCCCTTGATTGTAATTCAAAAGGTAAATTTTTATGTATCAAAATTGCTACTTCCTTAGCTTTAGAATTAAATGAAGAAAAAAAAACATGTCCAACCCAATCCCTCTTCAATTTTATACTTTCTTTTTCATTCAAATGCGTCTCCTGTGAAAAGCAATATCATTCTTAATTTTTTTAATGTAAGCCAAAACTCGCTTACGCTTGATTGGATTATTTAATCCGTGAACATTAAAGGTGGCAAATTTCAAATTCTACATATCTAATACAATTACTAAATACCAAAAATAGACACAAAATTAATAAAATAAAATAAAATGTATAGGCCCTCCAAATAGAAATAATATTCATTAATTATTAATTTTAAAAAAAACAACAAAAAAACTACCAAAAGGTAGTAACTCCCTAAAAAAAACTGGGTGTGGATTACCCACTAGTGACTGATGACTAACAAAGAAGTTAGTACAATCCCCTCCTCCCCAGCCAGCCAGTCAGAAATATTAACATATTACAAAAAAATTTTAAATAAAATTCAGCCTTAAGATTCCAGTCCAGATGGTGAACTAATTTCAAGAGTAGATGAACTCTTTCCATTCCCATTCTTCCCATTCCCATTCTTTCCATTTCTGCCATTTTGTCCATTTCCAAGTACATCAGGTTTTCTTTTAGGAGATAATGGTGGACTCTTTCTCTGTCCTCTGACATCCGGTAACGAATTAGCAAAAACCATTGCCTCGTCTCACTCTCAAAGAATTGAAACTGATAATTTCCATAAAACACTTTCAACACAGCAGGATAACGAAAAGCAAATTTGTAACCTTTACGCCATAAAACATCCTTAATTGGATTAAATTCACGTCGGCGTCTGATGACATCTTGACTCAAATCAGGGTAGAAGAAAACTCTACTATTCTGAATTATCATTGGAGCTTGTCTTTGTCTTGCATTTTGAACTGCAAGTCGAAGGATTGTCTCTCTGTCCAAACAATTCAAACAACGAACTATCACAGCTTTTGGCGGCTGACCGGATAAAGATGGTCTTCTTAAAGCTCTATGTGCTCTTTCCAATACCAATCCATCAGGAAAGGACTCTTCCCCCAACATTTGGGGAATCCAATTTTTTTTTAAATTTAACGGGATCTTGACCTTCTGGCAAACCCACAATTTTCACATTATTTCTTCTGCTTTGATTTTCCAAATAGTCAATTTTTCTTGTTAACTCTTTTTCCCAGGCTCCTAAATCTTTAACTGATTTTTCCACCTTTACTATTGTTTCTGTATTGGATTGTACCTGTTGTTTACATTCAGAAAAAGAAGCTTCAAATTTTTTGAAGTTTTCCCGGTTTTCTTTAACTTCTGCCTTAACCACATTTAAGCCTGATATTATATCAGTATTCATTTGGACCACCTGATTCAATTGACCAGTAATAACATCCAGATAAGAAGCAATACCTTCAAGCATCATATAAACAGGCTGAAGTGCAGTTTGGAATACAGGATCCGGTTCCATGATTTGTAACTCACTTTCTTCCAGCTCTTCTTCCATTTCCTGTACAGTGGCAGAATAAGGTAAGTCCTCTTCTTGTTGCTCTTCAAAAGGTAGCATTCTGGTTGTTTTGCTGCGGGTTTGGACACCCAACGACGACTTCCTCAGCGGGTTGTCGCTGCCATCCCCCCGCAGACCATTTTTAAATAAAATTATGGAATTCTCCGTAGTTAACAGCACCACCCAAATGCATAGTCGCTGCAAAATGCGTGTCTGCCGTCGGGATCTTCTTCCTCCATGCTCCCGTTTCTTCCAATGGGAGAATTCCTTCTAGCAGGCCTCCAGAGTCGTGCCCGACTTCTCGGGAGCACGCTCCTTACTCCGCAGAATGGGTCGAACCAGCGCCATCTTGAGACTGTTACCTTAGGTTTTGTCCCCACCGGCAATCACTGAAGCTTGGGGATCGCTGAAAACAGATCCGAGGCTGTTCCAGGTTGTTTAGGCCCCAATTCTTCTGCACTTCAAAACTGTATTTTCTTTTGTAACTGAGACTTAGTTTTTTTTTACATTAGTAGCTATAATAGCTCACCAAAATATAAAACTAAAAATTAAAGATTTAAAATGAAAAATAAAGGGTTAAAAAATGGGCATTTAAAAATCTGACCAGAGAGGGCAGGAATTATACGTCTGATCTTTACACCATCTTGCCATGCCCCCACCCGATTTTATTTTTGTTGGGGAATATTAAAATGATTAGCCTTAAATTAAGACTATATATCATATTGAATTTTTATGATTAGCTTTAGCTATTTCTAGGAAATGTGTAGCCATTACTTGGAAATCAGATGTGGATTTAGGAATGCACAGATGGCATGTTGAATTGCGATCTTGTATTCCAGTTGAAAAAAGAACATAATTATAAAAAATATAATTTATTTTTGAAAATATTGAGTCCATATTTATAATATGTTGGTTTGAAAATGTAGAGGCCTCAATAACTCATCCTGGCGATGATTTTTTGGCTACACAGTTATTGAATTGAAGTTATTTTTGACATTCTCCTTTTTTTACTCTTTTTTTATTTTTAAGGGCTTAGGGGTGGGGTGGAAGGGAGGGATAAGTTTTTTTTCTCCATTAATTGTAATTGTGCTTTTAAAAACATAAATAAAAATTTAAAAATTGATTTGTCAAAAGAACGAAGTACAACCAAAGGTGCAGTGGAGCTGATACCTCTATAAAATAGGCAAAACAAACAAGGGGGAATTTTAGCGAGTGGAGAATTTAACAGCAGCTGCATATTAAATATAGGGAATTTTACGGAAGTGGGAGATGTGGAGAGGGGATGGTGGCTGGTGGTAGAAAAATACCACTAATAACATCAGGATATTTGATTGCTTTTGGAGAAATCCTGGAGATGCGACTGTCTTTTAGGTATTTGTGAAATTCCTCCTCGCTTGACCCATTGTCCGAGGATCTGGGATATACACAAGTGTGAGCATTTTTACACTCTTTCCAATGAGTACCATTGGATTCCATGTAGGAGCTATATTAAGCAAGAATGAAGATCGAAACTTAAGGTTAAAAGTCTAAAATAATGAAAGAAAAATTCACTGGTTATTTAATCTTTGGCCTGATTTTGAAGAAATATTCAAGGTAATCATCCAGACCTCTTCTACACCTGGATAAATGTAGATTTTTTTTAATAAGCCAAATGTGGAAAAAAAATGTTGGGTATAAGGTAGTTTTATATAATATGAAATATCATTAATAGCAGATCAACCCCTTGGCCAAACTCCAGCAACTATAGTTGACTGAAAAGAAGCTATTTCTCTGTGTTGATAGGAAAAAGAATAATTTAGTGAGACAATGAATAAGACAAAATGCATTTCCAAACCTCCCAAATAGTTGTTTCCCTCCTCTGTTAATATTTGTCACTTCCAAAATACGATATTTTTCATATTTATAGATGCAATAATAATTTATGTAAAGATTCAAACTTCTTTAACTTTTTATATATTTAATGACTAAGCAGGATTTGTATTGGTCTAAACCATGTAATACCAGACACGTGAGGATATTGTGAGTATTGACAAACACAGGTACATTCCCTGTCCAACCATTTCTGTGTGAGAAATGGTACGAGGCAGAGTAGCCAACCTACCACTTTTGATACTAATATTCAGTGATATTCATGGCTTTAGCAATAGTTCATTGGGCGTTCATTTTCATACTTGATTACGGTATTTGGTTCCAATTTAGGTGGCTAAAAGTACAAAAATCTTATTTGATTTATTTATGTTATTATTTGATTTATTTATGTTATTTTTGTATCTGCTTAGGAACACTTCTAAGTATGTGAGTCCTGCTGTCTGCTCTGACTCAGTTGCATTAGTAAGACTACATCTGTGGTGGCTGGTGGTCCATGGATTACTCATTAACACAAAAGTAATTTTTTCTCACTAACAACCCTATGGCTTCTAAGCAAACAACGTTAACTTCTTTCTTTTATATACAAGCAGAGGAGAGACTGATAATGATAACAGTAAAAGTGACAAATCTGTGTTTCACTTGTCTCTAGTTCAAATTTTCTAACCTGGACCAAATGCAGTTTTGAAAATAATGGTGTTTTAAAGTTTGCCGATGACACCACAGTTGTCGGCAGAATCACAAATGGCAATGAGGAAGAGTAAAAGAGGGAGATAGATCAGCTGGTTGAATGGTGTAATGACAACAACATTGCACTCAATGTCAGCAAAACCAAGGTGATTATGGACTTCAGAACAAAGTCAGAGGAACACGGCCCAGTCCTCATTGAGGGCTCAGCAATGGAGAGGGTCAAGAACTTCAAATTTCTGGGTGTTAACATCTCCACGGATCTGTCCTGGAGTCTCCATGTCGATGCAATCACAAAGAAAGATTGCCAGTGGCTATACTTTGAGGTGTTTGAGGAGTTATCACCAAAAACTCTCAAAAACCTCTATGGGTGTACTGTGGAGAGCATTCTGGCTGGTTACAACACTGCCTGGTATGGAGGCACCAACTCTTAGGACAAGAATATACTCCCAAAGGGTTGTTAACTCAGCCTGCGACATCACAGGCATACTCCCTCAAAGACATCTACATGACACAGTGTCTTAAAAAAGCAGCTTCTATCCTCAAAGACCCCCATCATCCAGGCCATGCCCTCTTCACTCTGCTACCATTGGGGAAAAAAAGTACAGGAGCCTGAAGACGAGCACTCAATGGCATAAGGACAGCTTCTTCCCTGCTGCTATCAGATCCCTGAATAATCAATGAACCAAAGACTCTGCCTTTCATTTCATGCACTAATTTTTTTTTTAATTTATAGGAATGTTGTAAGATGGTTACAATATGAATGTTTGCACCTTGATGCTGCTGCTAAACAGCGAACTTCATGACAATAAATTCTGATTCTGACATCAGGCTTGTATCCCTGTTCAGGTGATTGGACTGAAGAAATGAGGTTGAAAAAAAGGAATCTTTTCCCTGGTTATACTTCAAGGATAATAAACTTGGGTGTAAAATCTGATGCTTTTCACTTCAAAGGGTTTGATGTTTTGAAATGAATGGCAGATGTACCAGGTATCCTATTATGAAGCCTCTCAGAAAAAAAAATAGTTGATCACAAACTATCAAAAGCTCACCCTGCTGCTCTATGTGTTGAAAATATCGCTGGTGAAGAGGCTCTCGGAAAATTATGTGACAACATGAAAGCTTCGCATCTAAAGGCAACTTGCTCAATTTTTTTGTTCTGCATATTATTTACCTCACAAAGACAGACCATACTCTTGGCTTACTGGAATTTCAAAACAAAAGTGGTATGACGTTGGAATTGGACTGCATTCCCACACTAGTAGTACAGAGATCATCAATCACATAGCCATTAATATGAAAAAGAAAATGTGCCAGCATATCAAGCAGATAAATGGCAAATTTCTGTTCTCATTGATGAATCAACAAGCCTAAGCATTAAGAACGCCCTCATAATTTATTTGAAATGTGAAACTGATAAGGAGGTGATCCACATTTTGTTTTTAGATTCAATTAAACAGCCTGATCTTAAAGCTGCAACAATGCTAAGTATCTTTTGAACTGTCTCAATAACCATGGTTTGATGACTCTAACTTGAAACAGATGCTTACAGCATTTGCTAGAGATGGGGTGAGCTTGGTGTCAAATCTCGTGTTGCTGCAATTCTCAAGGAACATTACACTGATGTGATAATTTGGCACTGTCTTACTCACAGATTAGAACTTGGAGTAGATGATTCAGTGAGAGAAGTTCATGGAGTTAATAATTTTCAAACATTTATGGACAAATTGTACTCTGGTTACAGTAGATCATGTCTAAATCAAAAGAAATTTTCTGAATGTGCCTCTCAACTATAACAACAAATTTGCAAAATGGGCCAGTCACCCTCTACCCATTCTAGGTGGGAAGCTCGCTTGTTTCAAACAGTTTCAGGAGTGTGGTAAAATTATGAACCACTGTGTTTCATTTTGAAAAAGCAATGAAGGATGAAACAGGTTCTGGTAGTGACCTAAAACCTATGAAGGTGTGGTGTAGATAAAAACTCACACTTGACTGGAAAGAGAACAAACTATTTTAGTAGCTTACACAGGTAGGGTTCACAAATAGGCTTCAGAGGGATTCTGAGTTTAGGCAGGAAACCAGGGTTATATATGGGCCCCTGGAGGAGGAGCTGGGAGACAGACCAGTCATCAGTACAGGACACTTCTAGTGAATCCCAGTTCACTACAGAAGGTCCGTTGAAAAGATTCTTCAGAACAATTTCTATTGGACTTAGCTCTAATGTATGACACGATGCATGAATGTAGTTTACAGAAACACACCACTACGATTGTTCATGCAGACAGTGATCCAATGGAGCATAAGATCACTGCATAGACTGAAAGAGCAATCTGGTACAAAAACTCTAGAAGCTCAAGAGGCAGTTGAAAAGGGGGATGTTTGGAAAAATTACCTTAACAACCACAACAAAATTATCTCTATTAATTATCTATAGTTTATTACTAGTCTTATAAATAACTTGAAGCACCTTATGTTCACGACAAGATCCTTGAAAGGTTCTCAAACTTCTGAACCTCAAATTATTTATAAATCCCTGTAAAATGAAATATATGTCCTTGATAAAGGCTACAGGCCTGCTGAAATACTGCCTAAGTATGAAGAAGTTGCAATATCATCTCTCTGTAAGCTATTCTTATTAGTACCGATGAGTATGAGAGGGGATTCAGTCACATGAACTTGATCATAATAACAACACACTCTAGAATTCTCATAGTCTCTGGTGCACTGACCTCAACCTTGCTGAGGCCAGTCAACAGCTCTCAGGTACCTCCTCCTATCAACCATTCCCACAGAACCCTACCACCACACACACATCAAACCATTATCTCCAAAACCATTTCCAACCTCAACACCTCTGATCACCATCCCTCTGCAGTCACTAATCTTGTTCTCTTCCACCCCCACACTGCCTGTCTTTACCTCCTTCCCAAGATACACAAACTCAACCATCTTGGCAGACCCCTTGTTTCTGCCTGCTCCTGCCCCACCAAACTGGTTTCATCCTATCTTCACTATCCTTTCTCCCCGGTCCATTCCCTCCCCACCTACATTCATGACACCTCACATGCCCTCCATCTCCTCAATGATTTCATATTCCATGAATCAGACTGCCTCATCTTCACGATGGATGTCCAAACCCTTTATACCTCTATCTCCCATTCAAAAGGTCTGAAAGCACTTTGCTTCTTCCAGGACCAGAGACCTGACCAGTCACCCTCTACCACCACTCTCCTCTGCCAGGCAGAACTTGTCTTCACTCTAAATTACTTCTTCAACTCATCCCACTTCCTCCAAATCAAAGGAGTACCAATGGATACCCACGTAGGTCCCAACTATGCCTGCCTGTTTGTAGGCTTTGTGGAGCAATCCATGCTCCAAGCCTGCACAGACAAGACCCGTCCCCCCAACTCTTCCTCCGGTATATAGACGACTACATAGGGGCTGCCTCATACACTCATGATGAGCTTTTCAGCATCATCCATTTTGCATCCAACATCCACTCTGATTTCAAACTCTCCTGGTCTACCTCTGATACTACTCTCCCCTTCCTGGATCTCTCTGTCACCATCTTGGGAGACAAGCTGTCCATTGACATATACTACAAGCCTTCCAACTCCCACAACTACCTGGACTACACTTCCTCTCACCCTGCCCCCTACAAGGATTCCAATTCCTCTGACTCTTCCACCTCTGTTCCCAAAATGAGGTCTCCCAGTCCAGAGCTTCTGAAATGTTTCCCTTCTTCCACAAATGTGGCTTCCCCTCACCTGCATCTCCTCCATTTCCCGCTCATCTTCCCTGGCCCCTTCTGCCCCTAGACCTAATAAACATAGAATCCCTCTCATCCTCACCTTCCACCCCACCAGCCTTCACATCCAACATATCATCTGTTGGAATTTCTGACACTTACTACAGGATCCCACCTCCAGACACATCTTTCCCTCTCATCCCCTCTCGGCCTTCCGCAGGGACCACTCCCTCCATGATTTCCTCATGCACTCATTCCTCCCTATGCATCACACAGCCGGCACCTTCTTCTGTGCCCGCAGGAGGTGAGACTCGTGCACTCACACCTCCTCCCTCACAACGGTCTGGTGCAACTCTTCACTTATACATCCAGAGGATTTATTTTCTGCATTCTTTACAATGGAGAGAACTGTTGCAGATTGGGAGATTGCTTCGCTCAGCACCTCTGCTCTGTTCGCAACCACAGCGACCTTCTAATGGCCATCCATTTCAATTCTGCGTCACACTCCCACACTCACATGTCTATCCATAGCCTTATGTACTGTCCCACCCTGACCACCCACAGATTGGAGAAACAACACCATATTTTCCAACTGGACACCCTCGAGCCACGTGGCATGAACATTGATTTTACAGCTTTCCATTAAACCTGTTCTCCTTTTCTTCCCCCTCCCCCTTTCCTGTCCTTCTAGTTCTTTCACACACCCAGTCCTACCATCCTACCACCCCTCCCCCAAATTGCTGCTGTCCCTTCCCTCCTTTCTCCACCTATCATCTCCAGCCTTGCCACCACCCCCTCTCCCCCTACCCTTTTGTTTAGAGGTTTGCCAGCATTTTCCCATTCTTTCCTGAAGGTCTCGAGTACAAAACGTCAGTTATGTATCTTTGCCTTTATTGCATACTGTGGCGGCCCTTTGCAGCTCCCTCACGGGGCCTCACAAAATGAAAGACAAATGTGGCGATCCAGCAGGCTGCATGAGGCCCGCAGCGCTGCCCTCCAATTAGCCACAACCAAAAGCTCTGGAATTCATATATTTCTTTCATCATTGCTTAGTGTTTGACATTATAAGAAGCCCATATTTATATATATGTATGTTAACTGGCCTATCAGGGAAAGCGGAACACAAACACACCAATCAGGGCTGAGAGGGTTTTGACCACGCCCCTCATTTTGAGAACAAAAGAAGGAATGTGAGCCCAATAAAGCTGAATGTGTTAACTACACCCAACTGGGGTTCATGTTGTTCTTTCTGGGAACAGCATTTTCTTTCTAAGCTAACCTGTATACAGCTATAACCTCTCCTGTGCTATAGGCTCCGTAGAGCCATAGTTTGTAGCAGCCAGCTACTGTTTGGCCTGCTGAGTTTCTCCAGCATTTTGTGTTTTAACTTCAACCATGGTGTCTACAGAATTTTGTGATTTACTTCAAGAATTCTCATAAATCATGATTCAGCACTTCTGTTTGTTAAACTACACAGACCTTCTCTAGTTCAGTGGGATCCTGAGCCGTATGCCACATCATGGCTGCGGTACCACAGATCAGCAGATGACACCAAGAGAAGAGATGCTCAGACCCACAAAAAACATATTACACCTGACCCTTTGTGGAAATTATTGTGAAACTTCTCATTGGTGGCATTTGGTAAGTAAGTAATTAGATTTACATTGGTAAAATACATGATTGTTGTCTTTTTCTTTACTTGTTGATAATTATATTTTATGTAATTAGTGAGTGCAACCAACCAATACTTTGTCATATTATTAAATTAGGTATTCTATGTTTTATTGTACCAGTTATGCACTGAAATGTAGTGATAGGTCTTAACTATATTTCTGTGGAGCTCTATATTCATATATTTCTTTCATCTTGGTTTAGTGTTTGACATTATAAGGTCCATATTTATATATATGTATGAAAATATATTTGTGTGTATGTACATGTGTGTGCCAACTGTGCTGGGTGGGTCACGTCTCCAGAATGGAGGACCATCACCTTCCCAAGATCGTGTTCTATGGCGAGCTCTCCACTGGCCACCGTGACAGAGGTGCACCAAAGAAAAGGTACAAGGACTGCCTAAAGAAATCTCTTGGTGCCTGCCACATTGACCACTGCCAGTGGGCCGACATCGCCTCCAACTGTCCATCTTGGAGCCTCACAGTTCGGCGGGCAGCATCCTCTTTTGAAGAAGACTGCAGAGCCCACCTCACTGACAAAAGACCAAAGAGGAAAAACTCAACACCCAACCCCAACCAACCAATTTTCCCTTGCAACCGTGCCTGCCTGTCCTGCATCGGACAGGCATATATACTACAAGCCTGCAGCAGACGTGGACATACCCCTCCATAAATCTTCATCCACGAAGCCAAGCCAAAGAAGAAGAAAAGAACGTGTGTGTGTGTGTGTGTGTGTGTGTGTGTGTGTGTGTGTGTGTGTGTGTGTGTGTGTGTGTGTGTGTGTGTGTGTGTGTGTGTGTGTGTGTGTGTGTGTGTGTGTGTGTGTGTGTGTGTGTGTGTGTGTGTGTGTGTGTGTGTGTGTGTGTGTGTGTGTGTGTGTATGAAGATAGAGCCATACTCCATAAAAATCCTGTATAGCTCAAAGCCTACAATGGATAGCATCAGCGCAAAAGGTACATGTAAACTCAAGGTGAAAGTTAAAGATTCACAGTAGTCCCAGATGGACATGAATCACTACTTGAGTGACAAAGCATGCAAAAACTTATACCTAGTCAAGAGGGTGTACATACCAGGCAAACCTATTGTGTTAGCTAATGTAGATGTGTTATTCAGAGAAACAACGCAGAGTGAAGCACACAATGAGACTTCCACAGAGACAGATATAAATCTCCATGTGAACCTGATCACTGAATCTCTTGCTGTATCTGATATGAAATCCAAGCAGATTGCAGCTAAAGCAGACAAGGACACAGTTCTACAGAAGGTCATCAAGAATCTGAATGAAGGATGGCCAAGAAGTGAATGTCAGCCATACCACAACATCAGAACTGAACTGAACGCTCTCAGTGGGCTTCTACTCAGATAGAGCAGAATTATCATTCCTCAATCACGGTGACAAGACATGCTGAATTGGTGCATGATGGGCACCTTGGAATGGAAAAACACAAGAGAAGGACTAGAACTGCTGTTTATTGGCCAGGGATAAACGCTAACATTGACAGGATGGTTTCAGACTGTGAGACCTGTTTGAAACATCACGCACATCGGACCATTGAACCCATGTTCATAACTGACTTACCCGTGGCAGGAAGTTGTGACTGATCTGTTGCACATGGATGGAAATAATTACTATCTGGTTATTGACTATCCAGAGATTGTGCTGCTTCCTAACATGTCTGCTGTTTGTGTGATCTTTACAAGACATGGAATTCCTCACACATAGTGACAATGGACAATTCTATAATTGTAGAAAATTCCAGAACTTTGCAGAAGAGTATGATCTTTGACATGAGACTTCAAGTCGTCTGCATCCACAGTTAAATGGTAAAGCAGAGAAATGAGTTCACATAAGGCCTCTTGTAATGGGAAAAAAAGCAAATATAAAGGCAGATATTCTCCACCTTTATAAAAATGCTGACGGTGGATGCTGGATGCAGACTCTGATCTGTCCTGGTGTATTCCCAAAGGTGGAGTGAGTCACTCCATCCCATTCCATGAAGGCAATGCCACTGAATGCAGCTGCTTTGGGGTGGGCTGATGACATCCCGATGACACCATCAGCCCACGACCCAGGAGCCACCACCTGGGCTCCCATGGTGATTGGTGCTGGGATTAGGACTCTCTCCTGCAACCCAGAAATGTTCTTTTCCCATTCCCCTCCACCCTTCACTCCTTCACCAAGGCCATCAAGAGTGAGGAGCAGGAGGGCAGCTAGGAGCCAGATAGACTGTGAATAGACTTACAAGGTGAGGGGAAGTGGAGGGAGTCCAGCCCAAAGAGCGTGGAGGCCCAGAGGAGGCAAGGAGAGTCAGAGGTGGCTGTACCACCAGTGTCAGAGGGTGAAGGGACTTGAGTGCTGACCTCCATGGCCTGGGGGAAGGAGAGATGCTGTGCAGTGTTCACTGAAAATCAGAGCCAGGGAGTCCAATGGATGAAAGAGGGGAGCAAAAAGGCAGGCTCATTGTTTCAGGAGGACAGCACCAGGCAGAAGAGCTGGAAAAAGGAGCCTTAGGTTTTACATCGAGAACCTCTTTTTGTTTTAATGCAGGTTGAATGGCCATCTTTGTTTCCCAGAGCAGTTTCAGCTTCTTGGGGGATTATGGGTAATGGAGACAGCCATTGCTTGGCATGTATGGGCAATAGGTGGCACAAATGCACCACTCGCCCCACCTCCTTCAGCTCCAGAGGATGGTTCCCAACGTCACTTTCCATAAAAGCAACATTGGAGTGGCCTTGTAGGCCTTCTCCATAAAAGGTAAGTCTGCCTTTATTTTTTCCTCATTGAGCTGGCTTCAATGTGTCATTGCTGCATAAATGGGGTTATAGTTAAACAATTGCTCAAGAAAGCACAAGGCAGTGGCTCAGATCCTTTTCTTGCTCCATTGAGTTACGGAGCTTCGCCAATTGAACATGACATGTCACCCACTGAGCTCCTGATGGGACGTAGATTATGCATCACACTTCCCTACTCTGCAGATTCAAACAAGAACAGAGATATCTAAGATGTTGAAAAGAAACAAAAAGCATCTGCAATGGACAAAAAAAAGCAAACCATGACAAGTCAGCAAGAAACTTTAGTCCACTGGCACAACATAGCACAGTGAAATTCAGAGATTCCAACACAAGGCTACTCTTCTGGAGAAAGTAAATCCAACACTGTCAGAACAGAGGATGGTCAAATACCGAGGAAGAATTGAAAGAGCCTGCTGAAAATGCAAGAGACACTGCAGGAACAGACAAATGCAGAGGATCCAGCCTGCACAGCAACAGAAGGGACATTATCAGTGCTAGGCAGTAGTGGACCAGCAGAGCCGACACAAGAACCTGTGCTAATAAGATCCACACAGGTTATCAAAGCACCTGACAGACTGAATCTCTAAAAGAAAAGAACTGCACACTTACAAAGTTTGCACTGCTGATAATTGTTTATGTTTGTGTTGAATTTTAAATTGAAATGAATACTGTATTAGTGTGTCATGTTGTTAGATTAAACATCTCAAAGAAAGGGGATATAATGATAGAGTACTAGTGATAATCCTGACCGTGAGAGGGAGTCAGTGATGGGTTGTTGCAACTTGGAGTAGATTCAAAATGAATGCCTTCATGAGGTCATGAGTGAGTACTCTAGCTAAGAAAATACAGTTGTTATAAAAGAGCCCAAGTTTTTTTATTTCAGTAAAAGAAACATCACACCTGGGACTGGATAAGATATATACTCCAGATTACTGCAGGAAGTAAGGGAAGAGATTGTTGGGGCATTGGCAATGATCTTGGCATTCTCCTTGGCCACAGGGGAGGTACCAGAGGATTTAAGAATGGAAAATATGTTCCCCTTGTTGAAAAAAGTTAATAGAAAAATTTGAGAATTACAGTCAAGTGAATCTTACATCAGTGGTGCGCAAACTCTTGGAGAGGATTCTTGGGGACAGGAATTTATAAACATTTAGAGAAGTAGTCTTCTCACCAACAGTCAGCTTGTTAGGGGCAGGTAGTCACTCACGAGCCTAATTGAGTTTTTGAGGAAGAAACAAAGAAATTGATGAAGGTAGGGTGACAGATGTGCCATTTATGGATTTTAGTAAGGCATTTGACAAGGTCCCCCATGGTAGACTCATTCAGAAAGTCATGAGGCATAGGATCCAGGGAATCTTGGCTTTGTGGATTCAAAATTGGCTTGCCTGCAGAAAGCAGAGGGTAATTGTAGAAGGAAAGTATTCTGCCTGGAGGTCATTGACATGTGGATTTCAGTATGGATCTCTTCTGGGACCCGTGCTTTTTGTGATTTTCATAAATAACCTGGAGGAAGAGTGCAAGGATAGGTCAGAAAGTTTGCAGATGACACAAAGATTAGATGTGTTAAGGATAGTGCAGAAGGTTGTCCTTGGTTACAAGATCCAGGGGAGAGGAGTTGTGTGTGTGTGTGTGTGTGTGTGTGTGTGTGTGTGTGTGTGTGTGTGTGTGTGTGTGTGTGTAGCAGAAAATTGTATAGTTGGCACATTTTATAGTTAAATCCTGATTAAATGTGTTTATTGCAGTTTGATTTATTTGCATATGAAATATATGAACAATCCTTTTCAGATTTCAACATGAAGTGTCTTGAATTAAGTATTCAGGGTTTTCAGTTGTTTAGCCTGAGCAAACAAATTATATGATTTGAATAACATGGAATAAGACACTGCCATGAGGACCTTCATGATATTACTTCAAATGCCAATAGTGATTAAAACCAATACATTCATTATGTTTGGTTCACATTGATGTATGTCTTTGCATAATGGAACCCAATATTATTACTAGAAATTACCTGTATCGCCTTGGAAAAAATTTGTACACCATGTTATGAAATTTGAATTCTCAATGAACTCATTAAGTAATACAAATCATTAGATTCAAAATTGAAATAATCCAAGTAAAGTAAATGAGATTCAAGGCATTAGTAGAGGAGATGAAGTACATAAAATCTCTCTATATGCAGATGATCTTTTAGTCTATATTTCAGATCCTGCTAATTCTATCCCTGTGATACTCTCTTTGCTATCAGATTTTGGGTGATTTTCTGGATATAACCTAAATTTTCGTAAAAGCGAATTATTCCCAATAAGATCACATGATCTTATTTATGATAATATGCCATTTAAAATTTTTAAAGAGTACTTATTTAGGTATTAACATCATGAGGAAGTTTAAAGATTTGTTTAAATTAAAATTTTCTTCTTTATTAGATTTTGTGAAGCAATCTTTTACTAGATGGTCCCCATTGACTTTGCCTTTGGTTGGCTGTAATATTACCTACATTTTTATACCTATTTCAAGCTAACCCAATTTTATTCCAAAATCCTATTTTGATAATATTGATTCTAAGATTTAATTTTATATTTGCAATAGTAAGGGGGCCAGATTGAATAAGCTTTCACATAAAGAAATCTAAGAAAGATGGTGGTATGGCCTTACCAAATTTGAGATTTTACTATTGAGCAGTTAATACTCTGTATTATTTTTTGGATTTATTACTTTGATGGCACAGGAGAAGTTATAACTGCATGCAGGTTAGCTCAGAAAGAATACACTGCTCCCAGAAAGAATGACACAAACCCAGTTGAGTGTCATTAACTCTGAGCTTTATTGGGCTCAAAGTACTGCTTTTATTCTCAAGATGAGGGGTGTGGTCAAAACCCTCTCAGCATTGATTGGTGTGTTTGTGATCCACTTTCCCTGATTGGTCAGTAAAGCTCTTTTGGTTGTGGCCAATTGGAAAGCAGCTCTGCGGGCCTCGTCCAGCCTGCTGGACTACTGCATTTGTCCTTCATTTTGTGAGTCCCTGTGGGGGAGCTGCAAAGGGCCACCACAATACAATTTTTTTTGTACCATCTACTCTTGACCAAACTTTCCTTATTTAGAAGATTAAAGGAATTATCTCTTTTGTAGATTTATTCACTAATAGTGGTTTGATGTCTTTTGAATAATTTTCTACCAAATATAATTTACCATGCAAAAAATGAGGAAATGGCCGAGGCATTAAACAAATATTTTGTGTCAGACTTCATGGTGGAAGACATATCCAGCATGCCCAAGTGGGGAGTTATGGATGCGAATGTTGGGAAGGGCCTTGATAAAATAGTTGTTACAAAGGAAGTAGTGCTGGAGAAACTAATGGGACTAAAGCCAGACAAATAACCTGGTCCTGATGATATGCATCCAAGGGTTCTGAAGGAAATGGCAGAAGTTATAGTTGATGCATTGGTGGTCATATACCAAAATTCCTTGGATTCTGGGCAGGTCTCGGCAGACTGGAAGACAGCAAATGTCACGCCACTTTTTAAGAAGGAATGTAGGCAGAAGACTGGAAATTATCGGCCAATTAGCTTGACGTCTGTAGTTGGAAAAATGCTTGAAGCCATCATTAAAGATGAAATAGTGAAACATTTGGAACGTAAGGGTTCAATCAGGCAGACATGGTTTTAGAAAGGGAAGATCTTGTTTGACAAACTTGTTAGGATTCTTTGAGGATATAATGGGTGCGGTGGATAGAGGGGAACAGGTTGATGTTGTATATTTGGATTTCCAGAAAGCATTTGATAAGGTGCCGCACGGGGGTGTGGCAAGATGGCATAGGGAACAGACGTGCCTTCCAGACCTCTCCTGACTCTGATTTATTGTTTTGTCTTTAAGTGCCCATTAAAGTTCTTTTAAAAGTTTATAAATAATAGGAGGTGCTGAATTAGTGCCTAATGGTTTATATGCAAAAAAAAAGGTAAAAGAAAACATCAACAGACTGTTGAAAGACTACATTTTCCGAAATTGTCTGAGCCTACTTGTTTACAAGAAGCCAGGACTCAACGTAGAATGGATCCAGAAGAACACGTACAGAATTCGGCATTGAAACTCTGTTTTAAACCGGTAAGGCTCTCTGAAGGTCGCATTCAGCAGCTTTCAGAACAAAGAGCTGGTCGGGTGCCAGTATTTCACACAACGGCCACTGTGAGTGCTGTTACTGAGACTTTGACAGTTGAATCGGCTGGGGCGCCACCAGCTGGAGAGCTGTCATTCGACTGCTACAGTGGTGGTGCTGCAAAATGCATCTTCAATTACAACGGTTCTTCCAGACATCGATTCAGTGAAGATGATTAAAGAGATTTGGCTTAAAGATAACCCTGATCTTCAGTCTCCTGGCATTGCTGGGGTGACTTTGAGAGGGATTTTTATACGAAGTCAAACTGCTAGAAAAGATACTAAATTAAGGGAAGAGACAGAAGATCCCGTGGTCTCTAAGGAACAGCAAGACCCCATTATGCCTGAATCTACTTCTGTTGAAATGTTTGTTAAGGATCTTGAAGATAAGATATATTCTGTATTGAGTCACTTAGCTAATTTTGTGAACCCGTTTATTTCCAAGATTAATGCGATGGCGGAAGCCATTAATGGAGCTTTTAAGCTTGAAACCATTGAAAGATTTGAAATGTGTGATCAAGGTTTAGTCGATGTACAGGATCAACTGCAAGATGAAAATAGAATAATTGAAACATTGCAGATCCAAAATAAAAAATTTAGCAAAAAAGGTTGATTATTTGGAGAATCAATCTAGACGGAACAATGTGAAAATTGTTGATTTGCCAGAAGGCATAGAAGGACCAGATCCAAGAAAATTTTTTACTGAATGGATTCCACGAGTGTTAGGACAGGATAAATTCCCTGAAGGTTTAATACTGGAATGTGCTCATAGAGTTTTAAGAAGAAAATCTTTTTCAGGACAGAATTCAAGACCTGTTCTGATCCGTTGTTTAAACTATTGTGACAGAGAGACAATTTTACGTACGGCTATTAGAAATGCCCAGCAAAATAGATCTCCTTTGATGGTTCAGAATAATCCTGTTTTCTTCTATCAAGATTTGAGTCAAGAAATTATGTTTCAACGACGCGAATTTAATTCTGTGAAAGAACAGTTGTGGAAAAAAAGACATAAGGCAACATTCAGGTATTCTGCGGTACTGAAGATTTTTCAGGATGGAAATCAGCCAAAGTTCTTTGACAATCCTAAAGAGGTTATGGACTTTGCTCAGTCTCTACCAATCATGCAGTTTCAGGAACGATGTAGTTCTTTAAGGTCTCCAAAGAGAGTAGAGATGTAAGGTGGGATCCAGATTTTTAAAAGAAATGGAAGCAATGGTGACCAAAGTGGTAACATTGATTTAAAAAAATAAATCTTTTATCTTTTTTTTCTGAGAAGAGTTTAAATAGTTTAAATAATGATGATAGTTTAATGAAATGGGAGTTGGGAGAGGGAACTGGGTGGGCACTAGTTTCCAGGAGTCATCAGCTACCTGTGAGTTATCTCACACCCAATATTTTGGGGGAGTTATCGCTTTGGTCGGTTTAAACAGGAGGAGGTAGTCGTGACCTCCGACCTTTTTTTTTCTTTTTAATTTTTGGGTTAAGAAGTGAAGGTTTTTTTTTATTATTTTTTAAAATAAATTATTTTTTTTAACTCTTTTTGTTTTCTGATTGTAATTGAGAGGGAATTAGGAGGTTTTTTTTCTCTTTTTTTGGGGGGGATTTCTCTTTTTTCTCTCTTTTTTAAGAGGATGATGTCACAGAAGATAATAAGTCAAAAATTGAGGATGTTGAATTAGATGAAGAGGAAGATGAGGGGAAAGGTGATAAGAAAAAAAAGAAGAAAATCAAGTACAAATACATTGAGGGAGAAGAGTTTAATAAAATTAAGTTAATTTCGATAGAGAATTTTGAAGATGTTATAAATAAAGAATATGGAGAATTTTATAAGAGTTTGAACTTTTTTTTCTTTTTTTTTCTTTTTTTATATAAGGGGAGGGGAAGGGAATAAAAAGTTTATCTGATTGTTTTTCTAAGGGATGTTTTTGTTCTCTCGATGAATTATAAAGTAAACTTAGTATTAATGGAAATTCTATATTTATGTATTATTAATTATGATTTTTGTATAACAGATATGTGGTTGATATATGATTTTAATATTTGAACTTAGTTTTAAAGTGGATTTCATTTGTTAAATACATGTATTATGTTTGATTTAAATATATGTTTAAGGGTATTATTTTAGTATTGATATTTTTTTTTGTTGCTAGTAATTTTTTTTGTTGTTAAGTTTTATCCTTTTTTTTGTAAGTGGGTTTTTTTCTATTTTATTTACAACATTGTTAATTAATTCTTCACTCTTTATTTTGGGGGGAGGGTTGGACTAATTTTAAATTAGACAATTAATGTTGTGTTATAATTATTGGGGGGGGGTAATTTGTGTAGTTTAACGATGTAGTATTCTGATTTTTATTATCTTATTTTTTATTATTTCTTTAAATGTAATTTTTATTTTATTCATGTCATAAAATTTTAAATAAAGTTTAAAAAAAAAAGATAAGGTGCCGCAGAAGAGACTTATCAGTAAGTTACAGGAAAGTGGAGTCCGGGGAAGTATATTGGCCTGGATTGAAAATTGGTTGTCTGACAGGAGGCAGAGAGTCAGGATAAATGGGAGTTTTTCAGGTTTGCAGAGAGTGGTAAGTGGGGTGCCGCAGGGGTCAGTGTTAGGCCCACAACTGTTCATCATTTACATTGATGACTTGGAGGATGGGACAAAATGTGGTGTAGCCAAGTTTGCAGATGACACCAAATTGAGTGGAAGAGCAAATTGTAATGAGGATGTGGAGAGTCTGCAGAGGGATATAGTTAAGCTGGATGAGTGGGCAAAGGTCTGGCAGATGGAGTACAATGTTAGTAAGTGTGAGGTTATCCACTTTGGCAAGAAAAATAAAAGTGCTGAATATTATTTAAAGGGTGAAAAACTACAGCATTCTGTTGTGCAGAGGGACTTGGGAGTGCTTGTGCATGAATCGCAAAAAGTTAGGTTGCAGGTGCAGCAGGTTATTAAGAAGGCAAATGGAATGTTGGCCTTCATCGCTAGAGGAATTGAATTCAGGAGTAGGGTGGGAATGTTGCAACTGTATAAGGTACTGGTGAGACCGCACCTGAAGTACTGTGTCCAGTTCTGGTCTCCATATTTGAGGAAGGATATACTGGCTTTGGAGATGGTCCAGAGGAGGTTTACTAGGTTGATCCCTGGGATGAAGGGGTTGACTTATGATTAAAGATTAAATCGTCTAGGATTGTATTCACTCGAGTTCAGAAGAATGAGAGGAGATCTTATAGAAACATATAGGATTATGAAGGGTAGGGATAGGATAGATGTAGGAAGGTTTTTTGAGCTGGCTGGGGAAACTAAAATGAGAGGACACAGTCTCAAGATTCGGGGGAGTAGATTTAGGACAGAGATGAGGAAAAATAGTTTTTCTCAGAGAGTAGTGAATGTTTGGAATTCTCTAACCAGGGAAGTGGTTGAGGCTGCCTCATTAAACATATTTAAAATTCGGTTAGATAAATTTTTACATGATAGAGGAATTAGGGGATATGGGGAGAAGGCAAGTAGGTGGAGTTAGGTCATAAATTAGATCAGCCATGATCGTATTGAATGGCAGAGCAGGCTCAATGGGCCATTTTTGGCCTACTCCTGTTCCTACTTCATATGTTCCTATGTTCCTATGCACACATTTTTTTAGATATCTACACATTAGAATGTCCTGAATAGAGTAATGTCTAATTATCTAACTTTACAACAACCAGATTTACTTGACACTTTGCTCTGGTTAAACCCCTTTCAGAGGGTTTAATTGCTACAATTTATAATCTTGTATTAAATTTGACATCAGTCCCCATGGATAAGATTCAAAAAATATGGGAATCAGAACTTAAACTAAGATGATCTCCTGAAACATGGGGAAGAATTATTAGACTATTTAATACTTCACTTTGTGCCAATCATTCTTTAATACAGTTTAAAATAGTTTATAGAGCTTATATATCTAAAGATAAACTAGCTCACATCTTTCCTAATATAAGCTCTATTTATGATAGATGCAATACTGTGGTGGCTTCATTGACTCATACATTTTGGTTATGTCCCGTGTTAGAAAGATTTTGGAAAGATATTTTTAAAAGTCTATTAATGTTACTGGTTATTCAATTATAACCAAACCCCTTAACTGCTCTTTTTGAAATTACTGATGTACATTGTTTATCTTCTTCTTCATATCCAGTTATAGCTTTTTCCACACTATTAGCTAAAAGAGCTATTTTACTTTAATAGAAAAACTCATATTCTCATATATTATTTCTCATGTTACGTCTTTCTTAAATCTAGAAAAATCAGAAGGCGTACTTCAGACACAACTACTAAATTTATTCATCATTCTATGAATTAATTCTCCCTTTCCAGACGTAATATAATTCTTGCTGTTTTTGTTATCTGTAAGTGTGGAACAGAGCTATGTTTTAAACTATTTCACAGATCCTTGGGATAGGCCGCTTAGTAGTTGCTTTTAGTTTTTTTTAAGCAGATTAGTTGGGCTTTTATTTATATAATATGCACACATACATGAAATAGATAAAATTTTACAAATATTTCTTTATCTCTGTTTTTTTTGTTAGGAGAATTATTTTTAATATGAAACATTTTTACTCTTTGGAATTTATATATGATACATATACTATGTAGACTTGGACATATCATTTTAATTGTGATATTTATATTTTCCTTATGCTATGTATATTATGTATGTTAATAAAAAAAGATTGACAAAGAAGAAAGAAACAAGAATTCTCAATGAACTCATATAGATAATAAATCATTAGATACAAAATTGAAATAATCCATAAAGGAGAATTTGGAGGTTGCTGGATTTAACATAAGCAGGCAGGTCTAATGTCTAAATAATACATGACTGAAAAGGAGAGATTCTCAAATTTCACTCAGAAAATGGAAATCAGGAAATTAATATGCTCTGCTCATGTAAAAGATGAGACTTCACTTATTTAAAACTATGATGACTGAATGTTAACATGTTAACATATAATTTCATACAAAATATAATAACCACAGCTGTGCAGCAGGCAACAATGTTTTTGAAGTACATCTGCCTCACTTGCTTCTCTATATTTCCTAATTTTTAAGATTCAAATATTAATATTGATTGTTTGATCAAAATATATGAAAATCTATGCATCAATTTTCTTAGATCTATTTGGTCTAAAACTGCAATCTTCAATGTGACCAACATTTATTTTTAATCACATTACTTTTTCTAATTCACACAATGCACTCATTCCCTGCACCACCTACAGCATGATGGCTCTAGATTATGCCATCCAGACATCTTCCAAACTCACAACCTTCCATCAACTTAGACATAGGTAGTAGTCGCATGGCAACACCATAAGTTTATCATTCATGCTTCATTTTCACAGGTCTGAATCCTGGAATTTCTTATCCATTGAAACTGTGGGAGTACCTTCATTAGAAGAACCATATTGAATCAAAATTCTTGTTCATCACACCTTCTAAAATAAATGGGACAAATGACATAAGTAGGAAAGGTAAGGAGGTTGAAGGACAGGACCTCCAGGGTTGTGATTACAGGACTGCTACTCATGTAGTGAAGTTAGAAAAAGGAGGATAATGCAGCTTAAAACATGGAAAAAGGCAATGGTGCAGGAGGAAGGGCTTCAGGTTTCTGGATGATTGGGCTTGCTTCCAGGTAAGGTAGGACAGGTACCAACTAGAGAGAATGCAATAATGGATCTCCTTTTGGGAACACGACAGGATAGGTGATAGAAGTATGTGTAGGGGAACATTTTGGGCCCAGTGATATAATGCCATGAGTTTCAAGTTGATTATGGAGAAGGATAGGTCTGGGCCTCAGTTGAGATTCTAAATTGGAGAAAGGAAGGCTAATTTTGAAGAAATAAGAAAAGATAGGGAGAAGTTGTTTTCAGGCAAGTATATGCGACGTAAGTGGCGGAATATCAAAGGTGAAATTTTGAAAGTACAGAGTTTGTATGTTCCTGTCAGGATTAAAGGCATAGGGGACCTTGGTTTTCGAGAGATATTTGAGATCTGGTTCAGAGGAAGAGAGATGTATAGGAGGTAAAGGAAACATGGATCAAATTAGGTTTTTGAGAAGTTTAAAAAATCCAAGAATAACCTCAAGACAGAAATCAGGAAGGCAAAATAAAAGACATGACGTTGCTTTGCCAAACAATATTTAGGGTTTCTACAGGTATATTACAAGTAAAAGGATAGTAAAGGACAACATCAGAGTGATCGGCTTTGTCTGGACCCAAAAAAGATGGGGGTGATCTTAATTTTTTTTTGATCAGTATTCACTCAGGAACTAGGCGCAGAGTTGTGGGAAGAAAGGACAACAAGCAGAGGAGGTCATGGAACATATATAGATTAAAGAGGAGGAAGTGCTTGCTGTCTCAAAGCAAATAAGGGTGGATACATCCCCAGGGCCTGACAAGATATTGCCTTGAACCTTGAGGGAGGCTAGTGTAGAAATTGCAGGGGCTTTGGCAGAAATATTTAAAATGTCCTTAGCCACAGGTGAAGTTCCAGAGGAATGGAGGGTAGCTCATGCTTTCCATTGTTTAAAAAAAAAAAGCTCCAAAATTAACCCTGAAAATGATAGGCTGGTGAGCCTGACTTTCCTTAATTTTGCAAGTGTACATAAATCATATCTCTGAATAGCCTCTCCAATAGTTTCCCCACCATTGACTCCTCAGTCCATAACTTCTGGATTAGTCCATAACTATTTCCCTGCTTTAATAAAGGAACAATATAATTCTTTGATTCTTCCTCCAATATAAGTATGATTCCACATCTTCCCAGCCACACCCCTATCTACTTTTATTTTGCAGGGATCAATCTCTCTCAGACTCCCTTGTCAGCTCTTTCCTCCCTCGATCGTCCTTCCAGCACTTTAGGAACATTCTGCTGTAATCACAGTAAGTGCAAAACTTGACCCCAATGTCTCCCCCTTCTCTTTCACCCAGGGCCACAAACAGACCTCCCAGATGATGTAGAACATTACATGCATGTTACCCTGCCTAATCTACTGCATTCAGTGTACTTGGTGTGGTATCCTCTATATTGGTGAGATCAGATGCACATTGGGTGACTGCTTCATCAAACATCCAATTGAAACATGCACTCTGTCTGTATGTCCAAGTTTAAACTTCCAGTAGCCAATCATTTAATTCCTGGCAGCATTCACACACAGGCATGTCTGTCCTCATTCTTACCCATTGCCAGGATGAGGCCAATCATAATCTTGAGAAATAGTGCACACATTCCTTCTGGATAGCTTTAAACCTAAAGGCATAAACATGGATTTTTCTAATTTTAGGTAACCTTTCTGGTTCCACTCTTCTTTACCTACTTCCACTTACTTTTCTCTCTAACAGCACCTATCAAAGTTTAAAATATCATTGAATTTGTCCCAAACAAGCCTGCAGCTGACTTGGACATTTACCCCCTCCATAAATCTTCGTCCGCGAAGCCAAGCCAAAGAAGAAGAAGAAGAAGATAGTCAACTATCCAATCTAGTTCTTCAACTCCTTTCTTCCATGTTTGATCAGATTCTGTCCATTAAATGCTTTTCCTTCATAGCTGAGCAGGAGTGGGGGGGGGGGGTGGGCAGTTGGGGGAGGAGATAGGCTTGCCCTCTCGCTTATCTCTCCGCCCACAGCCTGAAAATATCAGACAGCTGTGCCTCTTACTCTTTCTGTGTCATTATCTTTGTAGAAATCTATCATGAGAATCCATTTTTTTTTCAACTACATCCTGCCTTTGGGATCAGAGGATGAAAATGCATCAATTTCCCTTCATACTCTCCCAACTCCATGTGGCTCTATACAGTTTTCTTTGATAAAAATTTTGCAAAAACTAAAAGTGTACTTTATGGCTGTTATTGAATTATAACGGATCATTGAATTATATCTGCTTATATTCTTAAATTATAGAAATATTTTAACATAAACTATAGACTGCTTCTTGCCTTAAGATCTCCAATTAAGAGTTACTGTAAAACATGAACATTGTCTGACTTGACAAAGCGAAGGTAAGATGCCATAATTTTATGATGGGAGATGTCAAGGTTTACATCTAGATAACTGGTGTCACTATGCATCTGCTTCTATTATAATTTGATTTTGTTGATTGGCAACTCTACTGCTATACTGCTCAAGCCAAAGTGAATATGAAAGCTCTTTGAGGTTACCTTTGTTTGCATAATCCAGTCATGTCAAGACAAAACCTTAATTAAATAATTCTGATAAAATAACATTAAAGCATTGAAAGATTCCTTCATGATGAATTTTTAATTTACCTTTCAAAGGCAGGCAATTCATTTAAGATGCTAATCTATTTGGGTTTTTTGTTAATCTCCTTTATAAATGAGTGGCTTTGCCTGAGCTGGATGGTCTGTCAGCACAGTGTTTTTCCATGTATTTAAAGAGATCAGAAATAAATGGAAGTATTCATTATTATTTACTGAATAGTAAAAGAGAACAGTACCCTCATTATGTTCCATTATCCCAGATATCAAATGTATAAAGTTCATCTTATTTCACAGTCAAAAGCATACCTCTGCAATATTTTAAAATAAAGCTTCTGGTGGGGGTGGGGGATGGGCAGCCTTGGGTCACATTATTTGAGAATGATTCTGAGCAAGTCGCCTAATCTAAGATAGCTCCGCGGTTGCATCGGACTTGAGATTGACTTTGACCTTCAAAGAAAATTCGGCAAATGATTACATTGTAATACCTTGTCTATCTTGTTAACTTAGTCTACTTGACCCCATAAATAAGTATTTAACATTGTGAAGATATACCTTTTTTTGATAAACAGAATTCTTAGCCAATGTGCAACTGGGGAGCTTTTCATTTGATGTGTTACCTTATCCTAATGCTGTGATCTTATTAAGTTTATTCATATGATGTGTAATCTGGGATAAGGTTATCAATATCAATGAATGAAGGAGAAGACAACGAAATGAACTGACTCAGTCTATAAAAGTAAAAGATAAAAATTTCTGTTTATTTTTATTAAGTGACGACGTTGTTTAACGGGTTTAATGTATCTTATAGATTGAACTTTAAATAAATGGGAAGGAGGGTGAGGGAGGGAGGAAAAGGGGAGAAAATGACACTGTATTTATTCAAGAGAAAAAATGTCTATGTATTTTGGTCAGTATGGTTTATAGTGTGAAAAATAAAAAAATTAAAAAATTAAAAAAAAATATTACTACCAACATTTATAACAATGAAAAATAGTTTAACTTCTGTTTCAACAACTTTAGAAATTCTAGAAAATTATAAATTCATTCTGATGTGGAAAGAGTTAGAAATAAATTTAAAGACTAACCTTTCCAGATACTCCAGACAACATGGCTGAATTATTGTCCCTTCCTTTCACAAATGGACTTAAAATACTACACTCTCCAAGGTAGGAAAACCCCATGTGGACAGTTGGAAAATTGTCTGGAAACCCTACTGTATACTTAATATTTGATTTTCAACAGATTCACAATTATTGGCCTGTGTAGAAGTCCTGCTTATTCAGGTTGCAAGCCTGCAACCAGTAGCCTCCTGCAGGGATCAGAGGAGGCTGTCCCTGGTTGGGATTACAGGTAAGGCACTGAAAGGAAATGCTGACCAAACTTTTTTGTTAAAAAATAATGCAGCTTACAAATCTGGGTTGGGAATGGATAGGTGGATATTTGTTAAGCACTTGTAAGTACTTTGATTTCTTGCCATTCTTCAGGAGCTTTCAGAAGGGAGTTGTCAAATGCAAGTTTCTGGGGTGATATATGCCTGACCCTGCAATTTTATTGAAGGGTTACTTTTGAGGCAAAATAGTTTGGCAGATTTTGTGTGTATCTCAACATTTTTCCTGGGAGGTGTTTTGATTGAGGATTTTGGACAGTAACATAAGGCAATGTTGATTAAAAAAAACCTTACAATGTTTACAAACTACAAGTTATATGTTCTAAAGTCAGTGTAAACCTAAAAATTATGCATGCTTTTTGTAATGGATTAACTATTCTATAAGACGTGTTAATTGCTGAGAATGAAAATAAACTGTTACATAACATGTAACTTATGAAATTATATAAAAATAGACTTGCACGCATGTGTGAGCATGCGCACATATAAGCGTGGGCACAAGTGTTTACGTATATAAAGGAAAGTAGACTAAATCTTGCTGGTGTTATTGCACAAATGACAGATCATAATCATAGCATAGCAAAATGCAAACTCCCTGTCCTAATTCTCTGATGGCCAGTGTTCCTGAAGATTTGCATCAGAATTTGCAATGTGAAAACTCGCCTGAGCAATGCTTTCTATCTCCTAAACAGGTTAATGAATGGATCTGCATGTATTTTTAACAATTTCATTGAAAAGATTTGTAACTATCAAATGATTAACGCTAATTAATTCTTCCTTCCCGAGTACACTTTGACAGTGAAGTCTTCACTGAGGCACATGAATGCACACAAGAAATTCATAAGCATCAGGGGCAATCTGTTTCCTCTTTGTTTTGTTAGATTATTTCATTCCTTTTTTTAATTTTAGGTTATTTACAAATCTTCACAAGCAGATAAATACTGATATTCTATATTTAGGATTTCTATTGTGAGAGGAAATAATAAATGAGATATTATTCTGTGCTGAAGAAATCTTTGAAACCAGACGTGTATTAGTTGGACACCATCTGTTTTTATTCACATTTCATTATCACACAAAAAAAATCTTTAAGGAGACAGAAGGTAAATGAAATTCTCACTTCTTTCATCCTATCAATTATCATTGTTCATTGTGAAATGGGCTCCCAAGGTCGACTGCATTGAAGTACACCATAGTTAAGCTAAATCAGATTTCCTGACCTCAGAGCATCAGATGCAATTGTGGACTTTAGATCCAACAAGAGTGTTATAGAAGTGTCCATGGGCAGCTCGTGAGCCAAAAGTAGTTAAAATGCTGGCTGCTTCTTATTAGTACTCATTGTCAGAGGATCGGAGCAGGCCTGGCCACAACCTTCGTTTGAGGGCAACCCAAGAGGCTGGCAATGGTAAAGGGGATAATCAGATGTGTACAATTACACAGCAAGGAGTTGCTGTACTTTTCAAGTAGCAGAGACTATTGAGAAATGACAGTAAGCGAGCTGCTCTGGTTTTATATCTCATTCTGGTTATGTGTAGAAATGTCTTCAGTCTTCTAGATGCAGTAATGGAGCTCGTAACTATTTATCTGATGGTTCAACCCAAACAAGAGGACAGTGAAGTAACTAGTACATTTTCAGTAACTGTGAAGGAAAAAGACCAACTGAGTGTAATCTTCATCAGGACTGAACAATAATGAAACAGGTGAAGAAAAATGGGGTGTGAGGTAAAAGAACAGTACAGCTCATGTGAATAAAATGGAAAAATAAAGATGGTAAAGGGAAAAGGAATAAAAATATAGGAGGATTTTTTTAAAAACGATTAGGAACTGTGCATTGGCTAAGGTATGTATTGGCATTATACAGGACCAGACCTTAATTTAATTTAGACATACAGCATGGTAGCAGATCATTCTTGTCCATGAGCCTGTGTGGCCCAAATACCCCAATTAACCTACAACCCCCATATATTATGAAGGGTGGGAGGGAATTGAAACACCCAGGGGAAACCCACACAAACACAGGGAGAAAGTATAAAATCCTTACAGGCAATGCCAGATTCAAACCCAAGTTGCTAGAGCAGTACAAGTGTTGAACTAACTGCTACACTAACCATGCCACCTTCCATCAAGGAACAGGATATCTGTGCACATATACCTCAACTAGTGCCCCACATGTGTTTCTGATGGACACACTGAAAAGAACATTTATTCCATTCTACAAACAAATACAAGGAAGTTCATTTCAAAACTTGCTGGTCTCTGTCCCAGCCACACTCTGGTACATATGGAAACATATAGCAATGAAATCTCAGGCATTATGCACAGGAGACTGCCATTCAATCTCACCATATCCTGGAAACAGCAGGAACTAAATATTCAATTACTGCAGTCTGTTGATATTTCTGATCTTAAGTTGTATCATCTGTACTGGAATTTCAGTGGAACATGAATATGAGAGGTTCATATTTCATATTGTCAACTATCGTCAACCATGAAAACCGTTTGTTCTGATTCTAAATGAACAGTGACCTCTGCTGGTAATAGATTTGTGTCTCCATTAGCAAATGCATCTTCAGCAAAGGAAGAATTATAACAGAGGTAAAATTATTTCCTTGGCCATTTACCAAAATCCACTATTTATCAAGTTTTTTTTAGACACTTTTATAATATATATTTTAATTAAAATTGACCATATTGCTATCGAAATATTTGCATTAAAATTTTGAAACAAGAAATTCAATCCATCTACTCTGAATGCATATAGACAAAACCTGGCTTTGTATCAGATGCCACATTGCAGCCATAAAATATATGGTATGACATTGAAAACAAAAGATAATGACACCTCTCAATTCTATCTGTGGCAAATTTAAAAGTGCCTTATACCATTAAGTAAAAAAGTTACACTGGAGATTTTGCATTGCTGTGAATTTGTTTTGTGTGAACAACCAAAGAAAAGTTAGTTCAGAGTTACTTTTCATCACTTGAATTTTTCAGGTGAAGGTTTCAGATTCATGAAAGAATGTTCAACTGGAAGGTGCCAAATTCGAGAGACAGTTTTGTTTTATCAGGTTTTGATAATCAGTGTGAGAAAATATTTAAAGATTATGATTAAGTGCATGGAGTGGAATTGTTATTCCTAATTTCAGATTGCATCTGATCCATCTGTCTAGCCCATTACAACAAGTTTGCACATAGTTTGATAGTATCGCTGTCAATAAACACCTAATATCTACAGATGATGAATCAGAGACAGGAGTTCTAACAGCCAGGGAAATTAAATTCAAGTAATGATTAACATTTGGAAAAAGAAAGGAACAGAAATTATCACCAAGAAATGATTGAATCATTGAAAACTTATCTGGTTTCCTCATGTCCTTTAAGGAAGGCACCTGCTTGAAATTTTGAAGCTCTGAACAGACAGTGAGCGACTCGATAGGAAAAATTAAGGATGTTAAGTGCTGCCAGGTCACCGAAGACCACACTTAGTGAACAAATGAGAAAAGGTCCAGATCATATTTATTCACATATTGTAAAACATGCAACAAATTAATGTGTATAAATCTCTTGACTTGTTTGTGCATTTTTCCCTCTCCTCTCTCATTGAATACTTTCCACCACATAGCTCAGATAAGAAAATATTAGCTCAGATCTTCCCAGAGCACTAAGCTGCAAAAGGCAGACAGTTCCATTTCTCGCTCTTTTCCCCTGCACTGAAATAAAATTTGTTGTGGTGTTATTAAACAAATGATGAAGAATTGATGGCTCAGTTCCTGGGTCTGTAGTGTGGGACCCACTCCAGAATCACCAGCGTGAGGCAGTGGAGCCTCAGCATTATTTTAAAAAAAAGAAATAAGGAAAAAAAAGAATTGATGGCTGACATTTGAAGTCAATGGAAATAAAAATTAAAAATATCAGTCAGGAAAAGTTTCAAGCAACCTACAGATATGCATTGGACTATTTTGTAACATTTTAATGCAACTGACTTTTACATCATCCATAGTCTCTGAGTGAGTATGAATGAATTAAATGTCCAAGTGACCAGAGCCAGCCAAGCTACCGAAAGATTATCAAACAAGAATGGAAATAAGTTTATTGACTAAGTTTACACAATGTCCAAATGTCAAGATTTCTCAATTCTCCTTTCCTTTTAGCTGTTGCTATGAGGAGACAACTCAGAAATGACTGATGTGGAGCCTGTTGCCACAGATTTTGTCTCATCGGGACGGACAGGCCGCAGAAATGCTTTACCTGACATCCTGGGCTCTCCAACAGGAGCCAGTTCAGCCAATTTGCCACAGAAACTCTCAGAGCTATCCCTGAACACAGGTAAATATGTGGTAATAGCATCTTGATGTTGTTACCTTGGGCAAACAACAAAGGGATGGTGATATCATGACAAGCTGTCAGAGTTCTGAGTCATTGATCAAGAAACAACCATTTCTATTCCACTATGATACCTGGGGAATTTAAATTCAAGTAATAAGATGATTTTTTTTGCATTATAGAAAGCCGTAAAATTATCCCATGATCATAAAAACATTGATGTGCTTTGGAGCAGCCATTCTCAACCTTTTTTCGCCTATGGCCCCCACCCCCCAGGACTCTGCTGGGCTTCCTTCCCAGTGAAGCAGTCAAGTAACTCCTTAACTCAGAAGCATTAGGAAAGGGCAACAAATGGCAGTATTGCTATGAATGAATACCTTAAAATAACTATAATGAATATATATCACCAAAGTGTTACAGGTGGTTCAGATAATGTTCTTACCGTGAATACATGCTTTGTGGAAGATTTGGATGGCATGAGATGTTTGGTCGCATCCCTAGACACTTGACTTATATCCAATATTTCAAACTTGACTGCTTCACTGGGAAGGAAGCCCAGAGGAGCCCAAGGTGGGGGGGGGGGGGGGTAGGGGGGCCATAGGCAATAAAAGGTTGTAGGTGCTTTACCTACTTTCAATATACAGTCACTTCTTCAAAAGGTTGTGCTAGTGGTGACTGTACATTGGATAGATACTTGCAGAAGGCTTGATGATCTGCAGCATCTGAGAAATACAAGCCAATGTAAATTGATTGTAAACAGTCACTTGGATTGCCCAAAGTGGAAGTAAACATTAGTGATATTTCTGTGGTTCTCCACATGGCTTGATCATCTTGATGGATTTCATTGAGGTTATGTATTATACCTTTGATTCAATGAATTCATCCCAATTTTATACAAGCTTTATGCTAGAATCAACGTGGTTAGCACAAAGCTGTTACAGCGCCACTGGCTGAGACCAAGGTTCAAATCCTACACTGTCTGTAAAGAGTTTATACGTTCTCCCTGTGTCTGCGTGGGTTTCCTCCGGGGTGTTTCAGTTTCCTCCCGCTGTTCAAAAAAGAATTACGGGTGTTGAGTGTAATTGGGTGGCACGGGCTCGAGGGCCAAAAGGGCCTGTTACTGTGCTGCATGTTTACATTTCAAAAAATCAGTTGAATGCAGTAACATGTGCCTGGTAGAGAAGATCAGCAATAAAATATCCCATCTGATATTAAATATTTGATTGATGAGCCTAAGGAAGTTGAGAAGTCCTTTGCTCCTACTGATTTCTCACAATAGCTTCTTCATCTACAAATAGCACAGTAAGTAGAAGGGTCCTGGAATAAAAAGACAAAGGGATACAATTATTTAGCTCCCTGAATGTT
Organism: Narcine bancroftii; assembly: GCF_036971445.1. Taxonomy (NCBI): domain Eukaryota; kingdom Metazoa; phylum Chordata; class Chondrichthyes; order Torpediniformes; family Narcinidae; genus Narcine; species Narcine bancroftii. The sequence continues at coordinate 182,548,265 of NC_091474.1, forward strand.
GTGACGTGGGTAGAAAAGATGGTGGAAAAGGTGATGGGCATGTGTTCATCATTCATAAATTTGAGTACAAGTGTAGAGCCATAGGTTACAACTATACAAGATTCTGCTGAGACCACACTTGGAGTATTGTGAGCAGAGTTCTGGATGCCTTCTGTAGGAAGCATGTCATTAAGCTGGAAAGGTTGCAAACAAAATTCACAAGGATTCTCATGGTACTGGAGGGCTTGAGTTATAAGGAGAGACTAGATAGATGTTTTCCCCCCACTTGGAACGTAGGAAATTGAAGGGTGACCCTCCAGAGGAAAATAAAATCATGAGGGGTACAGATGATATAATAGTCCGTCAAGTTGGGAAGAGAGATGAGTCTGGACACAAGTGCTACAATCACACGTAACATTAAATTATACTATTTCATTGAAGCAAAAATATAGACATTCATCCTGGACCTAAGTTGGACTCTGACAATAGTGAACTTATACTTGACACGCTCACACACTTGAGTACACACACTACAAACAGGACTCTTACACACTTCTGGTTCCCTTACCAACAAGGGTGCAGCTCTCTGCAACTATTGATCTATCGTACTGCTATGGCTCAGCTTCAGTGTAGTGCACACCTTACCTGCAACACTTCCAGTGATGGCCACAGTAATTACCTGCCATGGTCCACAAGACAGAGAGAAAGAATGTGCTGTTCATGGGTGTAATATACAGTGCTAATCTGTGCTTCTAGCCAATAATGACCCTAGGAGATTTAAATTAGCGGAGTCCAACCTTGACTGACAGGTGATGTGGCTTCTGAATAATTTCAGACAAGGAGGATATGTGACCACCCGCAATACACATAGTCCAGACTGGCAGGGAGGCCGCCTCTCCTCCACACACAATATTCCACCCCTCAGAAGTCACATTACTCTGCAATGAGTATGATGACATTCAATAATTCTATGTACATGTTATAGCTATTTTAAAAAAAGAGAAAAGAACAAAAACTAAATGTTAAAAAATCAATACCAATCAAGCGGATCAATATATACACAAGTGCCTTCTATATGCTGGACAAGGCACATAATCAAATTCAATGATAATGCCTCACCAGCTCCTGCTCGACCAAACAGAGTTGCTGTGTTTCTAAAGGAGCAGGGTGCTGTGGGATCTGCTCCCCAGTGTCAGAGGGGAAGGGAGAGAAAGAAATTTGTCTGGTCACTGACTAGAGTGCCTGGTTTCTCTGGAAGGTTGCAAAATGTGAGCACCCTTACCACCAATGTCTGCAAGCAGACAGTACAAAGTCATCCCTCAGGTCCCAAACCCCTCTCTTGGCTTGCGCATCCCATGTTTTGGCTTCATGCTTGGGTGCTCCATAAGCACAGCACCCAAGTGGCCATTGCCATGCTATCCCATGGAGAGATGGGGGAAGACCGGCAGACATGTATCCAGGGTGTACCCAGGATGCCCTGTTTCTCAGGGCTGTTGTCTGACACCAGAATGTCGTTCCTGCTCATGTTCTTGCTGTGCGCTGGTGTTATATTCAGTGCTAATCTGTGCTTCTATCCAATAATGTCCCTAGGTGATTGAAATTAGCCAACAGCAAGGCGTGCACTAATGAGTGGCCGGAGTCCCACCTTGATTGACAGGTGATGTGACTTCCAAATAAGTATCAGATGGGGAGGACACATGACCACCCACAATGCACACATTCCAAACAGAGAGGCCACTTTTCCTCCATGCACAATATGGTTGTAGTCCTTTTCCTAGAGTAGGAAAGTCTATAACTGGATGGTGAAAGGGGAAAGACATAAGATGAATGGATGGGGGTGGTATGGGAAGAGAGAGATATTTAAAATGGAACTGAGGGAATGGTGGGAGCTGGTACAATTATAATCTTTAAACAACGTTTGGGTGGATACATGGATACAAATAGTTTGGAGGAATATGTGCCAAATGGGATTAGCTCAGGTTGACAATTTGGTTGGATGAGTTGGATTGAAGGGACTTCTTTCTTTATAGTTCTGTGACTCAACATGTGTTAAGATACAATGACATTTTATTATAGAAGATCATTTGGCTCCACCTTTAAAACCCAAAATACAAAGAATGTCTTTTTTGTGAAAGCTCTCCTAAATCAGAAACCTTAGAAGAAATATAGTTCGGAATCAATGATTCAATAATACTTTCAACATAAATTTGCTTCGCTTATATGTACACCAATATGTTTTTTCAGTTAAAAAAATAACAGCTTCTCTGTTATTGTTTACATCAACAAAACATGTATCAATATTCAATTGTAAATATATTGAAACAAAGCACATTATTAATTATAGACAATAGACAATAGGAGCTGGAGTAGGCCCTTCGGCCCGTCGAGCCAGCACCGCCATTTTACAGATCATGGCTGATCACTACCATCAGTATCCCTTTCCAGCCTTATCCCCATAACCCTTAACTCCTTTGCCCACTAGAGTCTTATCTAACTCTCTTTTGAACATAATCAACGAATCTGCCTCTACCACCCTCTGTGGCAGAGCATTCCATAGATTCACACTTCTCTGGGTAAAAAAATGTTTTCTCATCTCCGTCCTATTGCATTAAAAATTCAGCAGTCAGAATTATATTTGAAACTTTAAATGATGAAGTATTTGTAATTATTCCTTTTTGTTTCTTGGTTTGATCCCAGATAAAGAAGAAGGAAAAACATCTTCATCTGAAGCACCACCCAAATCTCCGGAATGTGAAGATAAGAGTAACACATTGTAACTTCAACATTGTATAACGTGATTTTTCATGGAGCATGGAAGAACCCTGATTTGTAGAAAATATTAAAACCAGAGATTTCAGTTTCAGATGAAACAACCAAAATATTTAATTCTCTTGTGACTGCAGGGATAAACTAGACTGAAGATTCAAAGATAATGTTTCAACAACTTGTTTATTGTCATCAATTTAATTTATATTTTATGTTCATGCCATGGTTCATTCAAAATAAATTTTTATAACAATTAAAAGCTGACAGGAGTGGATAGAATGCATGAAGGCATCAGTAATTTGCAATGTAATGTTTTTTGAAGTCTTATAATATTTGCTTTCTCATCATAAATTGAGCAATAGTTGCTAGAAAATGGCTTTAATAGTCCTATTTTAATGCCATTTGCTACTTACGTCCTGATAGTGTTGTACTGTCTTTGGAATTCTTAACTTTCGCACTTCAATGTTTCACAGGACATTGACTGACAAAAATTAAAGACACAAGGAACTGCTGAGACTGGTATTAGGGACAAAAACGAAGCTGTGAGAAGAAGTTAACATGTCATGCAGTATCTGTGGAGACAAGGGGATGGTCAATGTTTTGGGTCAAGACTGGGGAAATAAACAAGGGAGTACCCCCGGTCCTTACTTGTCCCAGCCTTCACATCCAGCACATCATAATTTCAGCCAGCTACAATAGGATCCCACCACCAGTCACATCTTCCTGTCTTTACCCTTTCTGTTTTCCATTAATCCATTGTCTCTGTGACTCCTTAGTTCATTCATCCCTCCCCATACTTCCCTTCCTCAGCATTGGTTGGAGGTGAACACCCATCTGTAAACCTCCTCCCTCACCACTATCTGGATACCTAAACAACTCTTCCAGGTGAGGCAGAGATTCACATCCACCTCTGTGTTTGAGGCCTCTGCTTTCGATGAGGCCTCTTGTACACTGGCAAGATCAAGTGTAGATGAGGCAACCGGTTTGCTGAGCACCCACATTCTGTCTGCAATGGCCATCTGAAGCTCCTTGTTCCAAGTCATTTGAACTTTACTCCTCATTCTCATATTGAGCTGTCTGACCTTGGCATCTTCCATTACCAGGGTGAGACTGAATGCAAATTAGAGGAACAGCAGCTTATATTCCACCTATATAGTATACAAACCAAAGGCATGAACATTGAATTCTTCAATTTCTGGTATTCTCTGGCACTTGATTCATTCCTCTCTCATTCTGATTCATCCACTCACATCTTCTTCTTTCTAAGCACCACCAGCTCCTTGTTTCCCAGTGTCTTACTCCTTACTGCACCTAGTCCAATTTGTCATAGGATCCCCTATTCCCTTCACCATCAATTCTCACCTGCCCACCTTCCCTTACTTGGTTCCACTCATCACTTCCCTATCTTTTCAGATGCCATAAACTGCAGCCTCCTCTTGTCTCCCAGCTTCTGTCACTATCTCCATCCTTCCCTCCCACACCTTGCTACGTCTGCTCATTAATCCCTCCTCTTCTTGATCTACCTATCACTTGCCAGCTTCTGTCCAACTTCGCTCACCTCTCTCTAATGGCTACCTCCCATTTACACTGAAGTCCTGATGCAAGGTCTTGACCTGAAATACTGATCACCCCTTTGTCTCTACAGACGCTAACAGACCTTCTGTTCCAAAGTAGCTCATTTTCTGCGAGTGTTAAAATTGTTGGATTGTATGGCATTTGTAAAAAAAAATCTTTTAGATGTGATTTTTTTGAATATAAATCTTCTTTTTGAAATGAACTCTGTTATTTTTCAGTGAATCTTCAAAATTATGCTGTAGAATTATGAATGTAATTATAAAGGTCAACATCAACTGAATGTGTACATGCAATGCTTCTTGTCTTTAATGACATTCACCCACCTCCAATCATCTTAAATAATCTTTTTAATCTTTTATTTGCAAAAGTATTTTAATTCATAGTGAATCTAAGTCAATCTGTCCTTAAGCAGATTGTTTCTTTTTGTTTCTTTCTTTTTTGCATTATCAACTGAATCTGGGTCAAGGCAGTGTCCTTGGAGAAACTTAAAATACTCTTTTACATTCAGTGAAGTAGTCAAGGTAGCATGGTGGTCGGAATGTTGTGTAGTGGACTGGAAACTCAGAGGCTTGGCCTTATGATCCAGTGACTTGAGTTTGAATTCTATTAGGGGAGGTGGGAAATGTAAATTAAATTAATTAAACAAATCATAATTAAAGAGGTGTCAATATAACTGACCATAATATTATGTAAATGCGGAACTTCCCAGCTGTCCGCAAGTTCCATTAAGTAACTATTTTTAAAAACTATGTCCCAGACTGATAAGTGGTGAGAGTTTATTGTCATTCACACACTGTAAGTACAATAAACATATGCACTGAAATTATTTCTTCTTGCAGCCACATGGGTACATTTAGTAAAAAAAACAAATGACAATAGTATATCTTAAATTCTAGTATGGATAATAAATATAACAGATAGATAGATAATAAATATTGACAGTTCCAATAGTGCAAGAAAATAAGTGTGCTCCAATAATCCAGGCGGTCTTTTTGTGGTGCCAGGGAAGCTTATGGTGAGGGTTATATAGGGATGTTCAAGAACCTGACAGCCATTGGAAAAACATTTGCTATGAACTTTGAGGTGCTGGACTTCAAGCTTCTGTACCTTCTTTGTAAGATAGTAGTGAGAAGTGATTGTGATCAGGGTGGTCGGGTCTCACTATGATATTGGCTGCCTCCTTGAGACAGCACCTCACATAGATGTCTTCACTGGATGGGAGGTTGAAGTCTGCGATGGTCCTGGCTACGTTTACCCCCTTCTGAGTTCATGGGCAATTGAATTCCCAAACCAGGCTGTGATTCAACCAGCCAGTATACTTACCACAGTGCATCAGTAGAAGTTGGATAGAGAATCCAACAACATGGTAAGTCTACTCATATTCCTTAGGAAGTAGAGATTTGAATGCCTCAACATGCTAGGTCCAGGAGAGGTTTTCCGAAGTATGAACTCTCAGGAATTAGCCTCCCTTCTGAAAATCAACAATCTGCTCCTTAGTCCTATCAAAGTTGAGAGCAAGTTTCTGTTCTGGTGTTACCTACCCAAATTCTGACTCATTTCCAATTTTCCGGCCATTGTTGATGCTGTCACTAGTAAATTTGTAGATTGAATTGGAGCTGAACTTGGTTGAGCAGTCATGGGAGTACAGGGAGTAGAGTTGGGTCTAACCATGTAGCCTTGCTGTGTCCTGGGCTGATAGCCAGATAGGAGGAGGTGATGAGGCTGATCATGTTGATGGGGGTCTACTGATGAGAAACTAGGGGATCCAGTTGCAGAGTCCCAAATCCTTGAACTTGGTCACAACTTTGCCACATTTTCTCTGCCCAGGGCTTTCAACATTCCAAATACTTCTATGAGGTCCAACTTCTACAGCTTCCCAGTAGAAAGAATAAAAGGGCAGATTGTAATTTGGCAACTGTTGGTGGAGAGGAGAAACTTCCATCTTGGGAGAGCTGTGACTGTGTTTAAAAGGAAGTGGAGTGGGGACTCAGGCCATTGTAATTTTGGGACTGTCACTGGAGAGAAGGGGCTTCAGACTCGGGAGAGTTGTGAGTGTCAGGAACCACTTTGGTGAATGTGCTTAAAAAGGGAGCAGCGAGCAATCTAAGGGTTAAACAAAACAGTGATTGGTGAGAGTGAGTATGACGGATAAGGGACAGTGACTAATAAAAAGAGGGGAAGATCACACGGAGCACCTTTGTAGAGTGACCAGTCTAGGAGTGGGACTTGGATATTTTGGTTCAAGAGGCTTCGGCAAGCAGAGGCTGAGGATGATCTTGAGTATGGTAAGGCCAGGTAAGACTTTGTATTTAAACTAGGAATAAATGATGGAGACAGCACCTAGGGCAGTGGAATGCTCCAATTACAGCATGTGGGATATCTGGGCAGCATAATTGTCCCTAATGACTACACCTGCAAGAGGTGCCTCCAGATGCAGTCCTAGGGGACCGTTGGAGAACTGGATCTGGAGATTGTTGAACTCTGGATCATTCGGAAAGCAGAGGCAGTGATAGAGAGGAGCTTCATGGAGACGGTCACCCCCAAAAGTCAGGAGGCAGGTAGCTGGGTGACTGTTAGAGAGGGAAGGGGAAATGTTGTATAGAGCAGAGCACCCCTGTGACCGTTCCCCTCAACAATAAGTACAGGTACTCCCTGACTTACGACCGTAATTGGGACCAAAGGATTGGTCATATCTCAAATTTATCATAACTTGGAATTTTGCCCACGTGGAGTACTGAAGTCTTAAAGCGAACTTTTTAATCAAATGTTGAATTTGACAAACTATAACAGGGATACAGAGCATGTAAAAGTCAAAATGTGCATACTTACCTTGTTAGTCAGCATCCCAGGGTCCATTGGCTGGGTGCGGCCATCTTGATTCTTGTGTGCATGTGTAAGTCTTCAATTGTGCGTGCACAGTAGGTTTGTGTATTGGAGTTTGGTTGGTGAATGCATGAGAGTTAAGTGCCCTGACAATATTGAATTTGCGTCCTTAATACACTTTTTGGCTCTTACACGCCCTGTATCCCTGTTATAGTTTGTCAAATACAACATTAAACTACGTAAATATTATATTTTTCTAATATATTTTTTAAAACTTGGTTGTATGCGTGGATGGATGTCAGTCGCATGGGTCTTAAGTTGGGAAGTTCCTGTATACCGTTTTGGATACCCTTTGGTGGGGAACAAGATGTTATGGTCACAAACTGATTTATTTTGAGAAAGGAAACCTGTCGAACCCAGTCATGTGCAACTCCAAGTCAACATCACTGTTCTCTTAAAAAATCCAAAAAATATCTGGATCTGCTTCAGGTGGGAGGGAGTGGGCACAACTGTAGGGATTGGAGAAATTGAGAATAAAAAGGAATTTGTGTTGGATGAATGGAAATGGGAACTTGATAGTTAGTATTCATATGACTGGCCAGTCAGGTCATCCCTCTCCAACAGGAAAATCTAGCATTGGTGTACAATCAGGATGCACTTGTTCTTTGACACTGGATCTTCTAAAAGTGAGGAAGGAATTTTTTTGCCAATTAGAACCCAATGCCTTGCTGATGGATCAATATTTATTCATACCAGAATATTCAATTTTCGAAGAGTAGCTATGAAGTATTGAACTGCATGTTTCACAAACATTTCTACGACTGATTCCACCTGCATTGAATTCGTCCATCGTTATCGAATGAAGATCTACCGGGACCAATGCCTGAAGAGGGCGCACAAAATCAGTGAACCAGTGCGGACTCGAAAGGCCAACATTGTTTCCACTCTGTAAATGGTTATATGGTTATGGTTATATCTCTGACACAGAGACTGGCCCTTTGGCTCAGAAGGGAAGGGGTGAGAAGAGAAGAGCTATGTTGATTGGGGAACTCATTGGTTAGGCAAACAGAAAGGAGGTTCTGAGAATGAAATCAAGGCTCCCAGATGGTATGCTCCCTCCCAAGTGCCAGAATCAGGAACATCTCTGATCGAGTTCATAGTATTCTGGAGGGGGAGAGGGAGCTGCCAGATGTCGTATGAACATCCCCTTATGACGCTAATCATGGACTGCTCATACAACACAAAAGGATACCAATGACATAGATAGGAGTAGTGATGAGGTCCTGAAGAGGGAATATAGAAAGTTAGGAAAGAAGTTAAAAAGCAGGACCTTAAAGGATTGCTGCCTGTGCCACGTGCCAGAGAGAGTAGGAATAGGAAGTTGTGGCAGATGAATGCGTGGCTGAAGAGTTAGTGCAGGAGGCAGGGGCTCAGATTTGTGGATCGATGGGATCTGGGGAAAGTCTGACCTCTACAAAAAGGACAAGCTGCACCTGAACTGGAGAGGTACCAATATCCTGGCAGGTAGGTTTACTCGAGCTGTTGGGGAGCATTTTAAACTAGTTTGGCAGTGGGGGGGGGGGGGGGGGGAGGGGGACCAGAATGTGAGTGCAGAGAATAGGGCAGAAGGTCAAAGCATGATGCTATGTTTTCTGGTTTTCTGAGTTTGTGAGGACGGACAGGCTGGGGACAAAACATAAAAGTAGCCAGTTAGAGGGTTTGAAATGTGTTTATTTCAATGCTAAGAGTATTAAGAATAAAAGGAATGAACTTAGAACATGGATCAGTACGTTTAGAGAGATTTGGCTGGTGGATGGGCAGAATTGGCTGATGCAGGTTTAGGTGTTTTAAAATGAATAGAATGGAAGGTAAGAGAAGGGTGGGGGAGTAGAATTACTGATCAGGAATAGTATCATGCCTATAGAAAGGGAAGATGCAGCTGAAGGAGAGTCTACTGCCATGGTGTGGGTGAAAGTTAGAAATAAGAAGGGAGCAATCAGATTACAAGCCCCCAAATAGCCCTCAGAGCTCCAAGGAGCAGATAAGCAGGCAGAATTTGGAATGGGGCACAAAATACAGGATTGCTTTTATGCAAGATAGATAGATTATACACATTCACAGTAACCATAGTGTAATGAACGTGATAAATTAGAGCAAACAGTCCTTTTGTGTTGTATGAGCAGTCCATGATTAGCGTCATAAGGGGATGTTCAAGAGGTGCTGTTCTGGGATGTGCATGAAGTAGTACCTGTTCAGGCCGCTCCTGCAAACTTTCCACTTCCTCACCCTGGTCAGTCATCTGGACATGTCACAGTGATCCATTTTACCATCCAGCTGCAAGGAGGGTCCCCAGTGGAGGTCTTGGTACACAGAAACCCTCCCCCTTTACATCAGGGACCTGGTGTTGCACCAAGCAGTGCTGTGTAACTGCTTCCTGAGTAAGTTCACTGACATCCTGGCTGGGATAAGACGGTGTATTATATCTTTGTGGTGCATGTGGCTTTGCAACCCCTCTTTGCCTTCCTGAAGGGACTGCTCCGCAAATTCTGGCCACACTTCAGCCCCATGCTCCTAACATGGCCTCCTGGTGTGGAGGTGGGGGAGGGGTGGCAGGTGTGATTGGGGTTGGTGAATCTGGCTATTCATGGGTTCAGGTGGTGGGTGTTCGAGAGTGTGGGGTGAACTGACTTCCTGCTCTGTTTTTGGGGTTACAACCGGGCCCATGCAGTGTTGGAGTGGGAGCTTGTGGCTTCTGAGGGGGTGACGGCCGATTTCTGAGAACAGTGGGCCCTCTCAAGGTATCATATGTGTAGTTGATGATGAAAATTGTGTTTTAATTTTATGTAAAATACTGAATTATAGAGAGATGGTAGTGTTTACTGCTCCTCGTGGGTTTTTGCCACATTATCAAGGAATTAGGCTCACCGAAAATAGACCTAAACAAAAAACTCAGAGATAGTTCAGTTTGGTGATTATCAGAATCTTTACTAGGAATCACAGGTTCAGTGCACAGGTGGTCAATCGGCGAAGGCAAACAAATCAGCAGGGCAAGGCAGGGACAGGGTCGAAAAACAGTCCACATATAAACAAAGCACTCAAGAATAGGCTAACACTAGGGAAGAATGTTGGAATGCTTGCAACAAAGGGCTAAGACAAACTGGCAAAGAGGGAAGAGAGCACACAAGGGGAGAGGAGGATAACAAGACACAAGTGGGTAATCAGACACAGGAGAAACACATTAGGGCAGAATAGGTAATCATACAGGAGGGAAACTAGTCTGGACGTGGGAACCTGGAACGAGATGAGACAAGGATTAACAAAATAAAACAGCCAAATGATGAACAAGGGGAGTGAAAAACAAAAACATAACCTGAACAGATGAGACATGACACACATGTTAATGGTGATTTTTAGTTGTAGATCTATGTGTTTTGTGTCTTGTAATGTTATAGTTGTAGTTTTAAATAAAGTTTCTATGTTTTTTTTTAAAGTGGGAATTTGAAGCTTTTGTTCGCGAGGCTCCGGTGAGCAGAGGCTGAGGAGAAGGTGCAGGAGGTGAGGCAAGGTCAAGACAGATTTTTCTAACTTTTTATCTATTTCATAGTTAGTGGGAATGGCAGCCAGGGCAGGGACATGCACCTCTTGCAGAATGTGGATTCTCAGGGAGCCAACACTCTTCCTGATTACTTCATCTGTGAGAAGTGCATCCAGCTGCTGCCCTTACAAACCAAGTTATGGAATTGGAGGAGTTGGATGAACTGCGGATCATTCAAGAGGCTGAGGGGATGATAGACAGGAGTCATTGGGATGCTATCATACCTAGGAGGCAGGAGACGGTAGGTGGGTGAGATACCAACTAGAGCAGTAGTTCTCAACTTTTTTATTTCCACTCACATACCATTTTAAGTATTCCCTATGACATAGATGCTCTGTGATTAGTAAGGGATTGCTTAAGGTGGTATGTGGGTGGAAAGAAAAAGTTTGAAATCCACTCTTTTAATCATATCTAATTGACGTTATGTGCACAGTTTCATAACTCCAAAGGAAATGGGCCAATGACAATTTTTCTCAAGCAAAATATTTCAGTAACTGTTGGGTCTAGAGCAGTGATCCTCAATCTTCCCTTCCCACTCACATACCACCTTAAGCAATCCCTTACTCATCACAGAGCACCGATGGCATAGGGATTACTTAAAGTGGTATGTGAGTGGAAAGAAAAAGGTTGAGAATGACTGAACTAGAGAGAGTACAATATCGGATCTTTTATTAGAGAATGAGAAGGACAGGTGACAGAAGTATGTGTAAGGGAACATTTTGGTCCAGTAATCATAACTCCATTAGTTTCAAGTTAATTATGGATAAGGATAGGTCAGGTCCTTGGGTTGAGAATCTAAACTGGAGAAAGACTAATTTTGATGAAATGACAAAGTATCTAGAAAGCATGGATTGGGAAGTTGTTTTCTGGCCAGAATGTGTTCGGTAAGTAGAAAGCATTCAAAGGCAACATTTTGAGAGTACAGAGTTTGTATGCTCCTGTCAGGATTAAAGACAAAGTTAACAGGCATGGGGAACCTTGGTATTCAAGGAATAATGGGAATCCAGGGCATAGCAGGTATAGGCAAAAAAGAGAAAATTAGGTACTTGTGAAGTATAAAAAATGTAAGAAAATATAAGAAGAAAAGCAGGACGGATAAAAGAATTCATGGGTTCAGTTGGTAGACAATATGAAGGAAAACCCTAAGGGTTTCTTTAATTATATTAAGAGCAAAAGGATAGTAAGGGACAAAATTTGTCCCCTGGAAGATCAGAGTGTTCCACTACTTATGGGGCCAGAGCAGATATGAGAGATCTGAAATATGTTTTTGTATCAGTATTTACTCAGGAAACTGGTATGGAGTCTATGGAAATAAGGAAAACAAGCAGTGAGGTCATGAAACCTATACACATTAAAGAGGAGGTGCTTGCTGTCTTAATGCAAATAAGGATGGATAAATCCATAGGGCCTGACAAGATATTCCCTTAGACCTTGAGGGACACTAATGTAGAAATTGCAGGGGCTCTGGCATAAATATTTAAAATATCTTTATTTTTAAATATCTTTATAGGTTTGGAGCATAGCTCATGTTATCCCATTGTTTAAAAAAGGCTCAAAAGTAACCCAGGAAATTATAAGCTGGTGGTAAATTATGGAAGGTGATCAAAGAGATTGGAGGTACAAGTATTTCGATAGCCAGGGACTGATCACAAATAGTCAACGTGACTTTGTATGTTGTAGGCCATGTTCAACCAAACTTACAGAGTTTTTGAGGATGTTACCAGGAAAGTTTGTGGATGTTGTCTAAATGAACTTTAGAAAAGCCTTTCACAAGGCTCCACATGGGCGGTTAGTCAGTAAGATTCAGGTGCTCAGTATTCATGGTGAGGTAGTAAACTGGATTTGACTTTGGCTGTATGGGAGAAGTCAGAGAGTGATAGTTGATGATTCCTTCTCAGACTGGAGGTCTGTGATTAGTGGTGTGCCTCAGATTTGTGCTGGGAGCATTGTTGCTTGTTATCTATATTAATGACCTGGATGAAAATGTGATAAATTGGATCAACAAATTTGCAGATGACACTAAGATTGGAAATGTTGTGAACAGTGAAGAAGGTTTTCAAAGTTTGCAGAGGGATCTGGACCAGCTAGAAAATGGCAGATGGAATTTAATGCAGACAAGCGTGGGGTGTTGCAATTTGGAAGGACAAACCAAGAAAGGACATACACAGTAAATGGTAGGGCACTGAGGAGTGTGGTAGAACAGAGGATCTGAGAGTACAAATGCATAATTCCCTGAAAGTGGCATTACAGGGAGATTGGGTTGCAAATATAGCTTTTGGGATGTTGGCCTTCATAAATCCAACTATTGAGTTTAGGAGTTGGGATATTATGGTAAAGTTTTATGAGGTGTTACTGAGGCCAATTTGAAGTATTTTGTGCAGTTTTGGTTTCCAACTACAGGAAAGATATCAATAAGATTGAAAGAGTGCAGAGAAGATTTATTAGGATGTTGCCCAGATTTCAGGAACTGAGTTACAGAAAAAGGTTAAAAAGGTTCAGACATTATTCCCTGGGACAGAAAAATGAGGGGAGATTTGATAAAGATATACAAAATTATGAGGGTATAGATAGAGTAAATGTAGGCTGGCTTTTTTCTCTGAAGTTAGGTGATCTACAAACCAGAGGACATGGGTTAAAGGCGAAAGGGGAAAAGTTTAGGGGGAACACAGGGAATGTAGAACAAGCTGCCAGTTGAAGTGGTGAGTGCAGGCTTCATTTTCACATTTAAGAAACATTTGGACTAGAATATGGACTGGGTGCAGGTTAGTGGGACTAGGCAGAAGAATAATTCAGAACAGACTTGAAGGGCTGAATGGCCTATTTTCTGTGCTGTAATGTTCTATGGTTCATTAGTGTTGATTATTCTTTGGCTTGGCTTCGCGGACGAAGATTTATGGAGGAGTAATGTCCACGTCAGCTGCAGGCTCGTTTGTGGCTGACAAGTCCGATGCGGGACAGGCAGACACGGTTGCAGCGGTTGCAGGGGAAAATTGGTTGGTTGGGGTTGGGTGTTGGGTTTTTCCTCCTTTGTCTTTTGTCAGTGAGGTAGGCTCTGCGGTCTTCTTCAAAGGAGGTTGCTGCCCGCCGAACTGTGAGGCGCCAAGATGCACGGTTTGAAGCGATATCAGCTCACTGGCGGTGGTCAATGTGGCAGGCACCAAGAGATTTCTTTAGGCAGTCCTTGTACCTCTTCTTTGGTGCACCTCTGTAATGGTGGCCAGTGGAGAGCTCGCCATATAACACGATCTTGGGAAGGCGATGGTCCTCCATTCGGGAGACGTGACCTACCCAGCGCAGTTGGTGATTACTAATATGGTAGAGATGGAAATGGGAGTAGGTATTTTTGATTGTCTCCCCGGCAAGTGAGAAGGGAATATTGTGTACAGATTCATTCAGATCTTCCTCATGGATCTTTCCATGCTTGGGATTTTCTGCCTTAAATTAGATAAATTGAAGAATAAAGTGAAGTGCCAGTTAATGAAGAAGATGAAGGCTGTGTAGTTAACCAGTAATTATGGCTTTTATGATTGACAGCTCAACACAGATTCACCACATAAAGCCATAAATACCTTCCTTGTGTTTTGAAGGTACGATGTAAAATTTAAAAAACATGATCTATTTTTCATCCTTTCAGTCAATTGCAGAGGTAGGCAGGTCTTATTTGCTTTAGTAGATACCCAAGAAATGGTGAAAATCACTTACATCCCCATGGCTTCTGGACAAGGGTGAAGCATTCAAGACTGTCTATTGTTGGAAAATGAAGGCCCACTATGATCTGTTGCTTTGGGTATAATGCTCTCTGTTTCTATGATCACTAACATGGAACAGGAATAAAATACCATCTCTTGGTAATAAAATACAGCAACTATTAAAAAGCTCATCTCTAAATTAGGTTGTACTTTTAGATTCTGCATGAGAAAACAGCCAGGGAGGACAATTAGAACTGAAAATGAGGATGAAAAACTCCTAATGGAAATTGAAAAGGACCCGTGGTGTAACGAGAAAATATTCTTTTATCTCATGATTATTCCTTTGTGATTGGCTTCAATTGTCAAGAAGGGAAGGAAAACAGACAATAATATTTTAACACAATTTTATTTATTACACTTACTGAGACTTTCTTTCTTTTCTTCTTTGGCTTGGCTTTGCGGACGAAGATTTATGGAGGGATATGTCCACGTCTGCTGCAGGCTCGTGAGTGATTGACAAGTCCTATGCAGGACAGGCAGGCACGGTTGCAGCGGTTGCAAGGGAAAATTGGTTGGTTGGGGTTGGGTGTTGGGTTTTTCCTCCTTTGTCTTTTGTCAGTGAGGTGGGCTCTGTGATCTTCTTCAAAGGAGGTTGCTGCCCGCCGAACTGTGAGGTACCAAGATGCACGGTTGGAGGCGATATCAGCCCACTGGCAGTGGTCAATGTGGCAGGCACCAAGAGATTTCTTTAAGCAGTCCTTGTACCTCTTCTTTGGTGCACCTCTGTCTTGGTGGCCAGTGTAGAGCTCGCCATATAACACGATCTTGGGAAGGCGATGGTCCTCCATTCTGGAGACATGACCCACCCAGCGCAGTTGGGTCTTCAGCAGCATGGATTCGATGCTTGCGGACTCTGCCAGCTCGAGTACTTCGATGTTGGTGATGAAGTCATTCCAATGAACGTTGAGGATGGAGCGGAGACAGCGCTGATGGAAGCGTTCTAGGAGCCGTAGGTGATGCCGGTAGAGGGCCCATGATTCAGAGCCGAACAGGAACGTGGGTATGACAATGGCTCTGTACACGCTGATCTTTGTGTGTTTCTTCAGGTGATTGTTTTTCCAGACTCTTTTGAGTAGTCTTCCAAAGGCGCTATTTGCCTTGGCGAATCTGTTGTCCATCTGTTTGCATCAGATGAAATGGTGCAGCCGAGGTAGGTAAACTGGTTGACCGTTTTGAGTTCTGTGTGCCCGATGGAGATGTGGGGGGGTGGGGGGCTGGTCGTCATGGTGGGGAGCTGGCAGATGGAGGACCTCAGTTTTCTTCAGGCTGACTTCCAGGCCAAACATTTTGGCATTGCCCATTCAGAGCCAGCTCTCCAGCGCATGACGTCCTGTTTTGCGGAAACTGCCAAAATGTTACTGAGACTACACATATTGTAAAAGAGCTCTATGACACTAATACTACTTGAGCAGACAAAGATTATGGAAAAGATGTTTCACTATACTATCAGTATTTTCTTAATCATATACTCTACAGCTTGTGTCAAGGAAACTTCGAATTTATACTTATCAATTTCACATCAGGTGAGTCCCAGTATTGACAATCCTAACACTTTGTTTCCCTATCTTCTCTCCTTTACACTCCATACCCCACAATTCAAGGACGTGGTTCTCAAATAAGACAAGGGATCATCAGCCAATGTATATCTTTTTAACCCAAACAATGCTTACAGTTTTATACTTTTTGGTAACATCATATTATCTCAGAAGTGTCCTCTCTTACTGACCCTTATCAAGCTCCTTCTCCCATTCTTATTCTTATCTCCCCGCACATGACATGAAAAATATTTCATTTACAATCGCTATTACTACACATATCCAGGAGAAATCACAATTTTGTTATTCCCTTTGATTCTTCATTAGGCCATTATATAAACAATATATAGTCTAATGACTACAAAATACATATGATATTGAATAACAAAAGAGATGGTTCAATGGTAAGATTAACCTGATTAGGTTCCCACATTGGTAATACATCATTATGCACAGGAGAGGATTGATGCTTCAATCGCTTAACCTCTCTCTTCAAGCAATAAGCTAAAAATAGATTCATAATTGTATACCACATTGTGTGGCTCGATCAGTAGTAGCATGCACTCACAAACCAGCACCACTGGGTGGCGGTATCTCTAAGCGTTCCTGCATTGCTAAGCTCAGCAGGGAAATCCATATGAAAGTTTTTCCATTTTGCCCCTGCATCATATTTATCCTGAGTATGTTCTCTGGTAAGGCAGTTATTGTTTCTTGGACTTCCATCAGCAGTCCCTCCCCAATAGCTAATTGAAGTGTCATTTCTCTGGCTTTTATCAGGGATCCCTCTCATCGTTCACCAGCACTAGGTATCCTTAGTTCCAGTTGGTGTTTCCATTTATAATCAAGTGCTGGGAACCTGAGTCCAATAAAGCATTACCCTTTGCTTGCTTCCACCCCTCCACCACAAATTAATGGGTATATAAGACCTTGGGTCCCCTAATAGATGGACTTCACTGTCCTCATGGCCCAATGACCATCACCATACACCTACAGGTATGGATTGCAGGACATCCACTAGGTATTTTGGACTTAGGATATTTGTAATCACTTTCTACTTCCTCCAGTTGAGGATAAATATTTGCTACTGGTTTCAAGAATCTTCCTCTTGTCGAGATTTCTCAAGCTGTCGCTTCTCCTGTGCAACCAATAACTGAAAAATCCCCAACTGAGTCCCAGACGAAGCCAATGGCCCAGTTGTTCCCACTAGATCACCAACTCTGACCTGCTATCATCTATCTGGCCATTCACCACTCAACTCTACCCTACCTCAACTTCCCCCTCTCCCTGATCATTTGCTCCATCGACCTTCCAGATCCCTTCTTGGAACTCCATCCTCACGATGAAACCCTTAACACCCTGATAGTCCATCCCATGGAAAATGAAATATTTCTCCTTTTCCAAAGTATAAGGGCATTGGGATAACCCTATGTCATGTGAAGGCAATGGAAAACAACATATTATTCTGGTGCATGTATCTCCTGAGTGAAAAAGTTTAATCCTCTCATCCAATTTTATTTCTAGTTGAACAGAAATTTGAATAAATGTCCTTAATTGAATTTTATGGATTCTGCTATCAGATTTTCCTCTATTTACTGTATCTGGTGAAACAACAAAGCAGCGTGTTAAGAAAATAATCCTGTGCTTGAAATGATCAGTCGTCACTTCTAGCAGAGTTGGAAACTTTTTATTTGCTTAACCAACCTTTCTCTCGGGTCAGGTTCTTTATGCATCCTTTGGAGGCTAACACAAAACAGAAAATTTCTGAAGCATTCAACTACATTTGTGAAGTAAAATACGTTGAGCCTTCATCAGAGTTGGCGAAGAATGCCATCAAGTGTGTTTTAATTTGTCTTTTGTTAATTCAATTAAGTTTGCTCTGTTAATGTTTTTCCAAATACTTGTTTGGCTGCAGCAAGTAAGCAAGATAAAATGCCCTCCATAATGTTTGCATAAAAGATACTATTTTCCTTTATTTTCCCCTATGCTCCACAGTTTTAAATTTGTAATCAAACAATTCACATATAATTAAAGTGCACATTCCAGATGTTATTTAAGATTATTTGTATCCAAGTTGGTTTGACCATGAGGAAATCACTGCATTTTTTATATATAGTTCCTTCATTTCAGGGCACCATAATGTTTGGGACATTATGAGGCATTGTGAGTACTTGGGTATGTTTAATTGGTTCATTGGTGTAAGTATAAGAAAGCTAGGATGGAATGAGATATTGTCACAAGTTGAGCTGCCATTCAAGGCATAGAAAATCAAGTTAGATATCTGGGTTGGTTAAAGACAGTAAAGATTTAAAAAAATTAATTCTTGGCTTGTTAGTGGACAATAAGCAAATTAATAAGATTGGTGTGTTCTTATACTTGCACCAGTGAACCAATTAAACAAGACAATGCTGCTCAAGCTCTGTAATGATATGGTTGTATGTCCCGGTTTGCCCGCCCTCCTGATTACATCCTTTCCTAGACTCCTCCCATGTGGTTAAAGGTCAAGTCCCCTCTTTCTCCCCTCATTTCCCTCGCCTTAACTTGGGCCAGCAATCTCTAGTGTAATAAAGCCTAATTTTCCCCTCATTCTTTGTTTGTGCCTTACTGGGGCAACTGGTAGTGCCCAACAAGCTCAAAATTGGAACATTCTTGAATGGCCAAGTCAGTCACCCAATTGAGCATGCCTTCCAGTTGCTGAAGATAAACCTTAATGGGACGAGTCCCCAAAACAAGGAGAAGCTGAAGATGGTTGCAGTAGAAGTCTGGCAAAGCATCACCAGAGAAGATATTCAGCACCTGGCATACGAGGAATCGCAGACTTCAAGTAGTCATTGCATGCAAGGGATATGCAACAAAGTCCTAAACATTGCTGCTTTAATAAGTACCATATGTTATGGTGCCCTGAAATGTATAAAAAGTGCTGGAATTTCTACATGCTTAAACCAAAATGTATACAAATAATAAAATCTGGAATGTGCGCTTTAATCACGTGTAAATTGCTTGTTGCAAATTTAAAACTGTGGAGCACAGGGGCAAATAAAGGAAAAGTCTTTGTCCCAAACATTATGGCGGGGACTGTATTGTACAATGGAATGTACTGAAATAAACTTAATATCATGTGGAAAACTTGCCTGTCTCAAGACACACCAAAGGTTGGGGAGAGTCGTTGTGAATTGGTGCACCATACATTCCACCCCCCCCCCCCCCCCTCCCTCACCACCCAAAAGAAAGACACTGCGTTGATTGAAACGATGTAGAATAGAACTAAATCGATGCTTGACTCGACCCGGGGTGGGCAAGGAAAATTGGACGGACCAAACTGAGCTGAGCAAATTCCAGAGAAACGCTTCACATGAACAAGTTCTTACACCGCGTTCTTTATTATGCTACTTAACATAGATTTAATCTCTGTTTAATAACTTTCGTATCGATATATTTGAACGAGGAGTAAACAATCGAAGATCACCAACTAATAGCATTTCGTGTGACCATTTCCTCTCAGCGCTAAACTGAACAGGTGTCGCTTTCACCGAAACCCAAATCATCGCGATTTGCTGAAATTAAATCGTTACATTGGATATAAAAAAAATATCGACCTGGAGACAATGAACTAGATTCCATTGTTGAAACTATGAGACAGCGCACGCGATAAATATGATTGAATTAATTACCATCTGAAACAATTAGGGCGTGTATTTGCAACATATCAACTTGCATTTAAATGACATTAAAGCTTTTCGGTCCGTACCAAACAAATCTCTATTCGTGAGCACATATATACAAATAAATTAGGGAAATATTTCGTTTTTGAGAATTGCTAACGTTGTTTTTAATATTATACTCGTGAATAAAGTTTTTTGTCTTTAAAGAGAAGAAACGTTTGTTTTATTTCCTAATCAGAAGACATCTGCCGAAGAACAATTTATTAAGGCGAGCAAACGCTCTCATTCATCGACTGAACGGAGACTTTCGTTCATTTTAATTACAGTTTCTCTAGTTCTGCTCTTTTTAAAATGTTCTTTGTTATCAAGGTGGGTTTTTTTTCGCTTCTTTCTAAAACAGTTGTTCGCTGTTGTATCTCATCGTGCTCCGCCCTCGACTCCTCCTCACCCAGGGTCGGTATTTAGGGGAGGGGAGGGGAGGGATGGGGGAGATCGGACCCACTGGCTTTGCAGTTCACGGTGCAGCTTTCAGGTTCGTTCTCGTCGTGTTCTCCAGTCGTCGCCATGGTAGACGCTTTCGTTGGGACCTGGAAGCTCGTTGAAAGCGAGAATTTCGATGCATACATGAAAGCTTTGGGTAAGCAACGCACTGACTGCAAAGAGGCAGACGTGTACCTAATTGAACCCGAAATCTGGCCGTCCCCGACGGAATCAGTGCTTGAAATAAAGGCGATCATTCTTTCAACAAAGCAGGCGAGGAGACTGGTCGGCATGCACGATTTCTTCCCGTACATTTCGAGACCCAGCAGCATGTAGTTCGCTTTATTAATTATTTCTTTCTCTTTGAATGGAGAGGAGACATTGGTGCAATAATTTGTATATTGACAGGTGTCAGTTTCGCGACAAGACAAGTCGGGAATGTGACCAAACCGACGATTATCATCAGTAAAGAAGGCGACACGGTGACGCTGAAGACTCTGAGTACGTTTAAAAACACCGAAATCAATTTCAAACTAGGAGAAGAGTTCGACGAAAACACGCCGGACGACCGAAAATGCAAAGTAAGGGTAGGATTGTTTGTCCGTTGTCTGCCTCCGGGCTGGTGAGGACCTTGTGTGCAATCTCCAGCTTTGGAGCAGGCGCGAAAGAGATTTGTTTCAAATACCTTGATCGTGAATATCTCGCCTGCATTAACATTTTTTATAGCTCTTTTAATAACAACGCTTGTTGACAATTGATGGTCATCTTCTTGGCTGCAAGTTTGCAGATCGGTAATTCCTATTTTCCTGTCAACAGACAACGATTAAGTTGGACGGGGATAAGCTTATCCATGTCCAGAAATGGGATGGAAAGGAAACTAGTTTTGTCAGGGAGATCAAGGATGGTAAAATGATTATGGTACGTTAACCTGCAGTTATCGTTTTAATATCGTATTATAATTTCCGTGTTAGTGGCTCACGTTGAATTATGCTTGTGTTTAAACAGACTCTAACATTTGACGATGTTGTCGCGGTTCGTACCTACGAGAAGGAATAACGTTTCAAGAGAAGGCCTGTCAGAGCAATCGCGTCCAGTTAATTGGACACATGGCAGTCTTTAAAATGTGCAGCGGTTCTTCCTCTGACTTGCATGGATGTTCAGTGAGGAACCAATCTACGACCATCTTTTGTACCAAGATCCAAAATACTGCTTTTTATGTTGTAAAAAAATAACAGAATAGCATTTTTAATACCAGTCTATCACTTACCCATTTTTTTTTACTTTTTATAAAACGGAATTTAGTTGTGGAAAGCCGTGTTTTAGTCGGACTGAAGAAGTTGAAGTGGTCAATAAAGGTGTTGGTTGCTCTCGAACTGATGGTGTTTCAAATTTATGCAAACTACTTGTCATAACATTTTATCACTAATCTTCAATTGCTGCACACGGAGTCAAATGAGGAAGAAAAAGGAGTCCTTTTCCTTTCTGAAGGTAGATGTTTTATTGTACATTATTAAATTTTGCCGCTCTTTGCCAAGTGTATCCAATCCAAGCGACCTGGGTTGAACGCACCGTGCCACGATGTACAAGGTGCAATCTGTCCCTACTGCATTACCGAGAGGTTCGTTGAAACGTCAGATCTTCAATTAGTTCAGCCCTTAATCAGAATAAAAGTGATGAAGAAAACATTTTTCAAACCCCTGTTGGTCGGACCGGTCTCTACGCACATTTTTTTAAAAAAAGGATGCCCTTCACCTCGACTCGCAGGCAGATTTTCCTGGGGGGTCGCGCAGGTCGGGAAGCTGATTCAACCTATAATGGAGGTTATTTTTTCTATTCAGTTATTGGTTATGTAACGTTCTAGTGCATTCCTAAACTAAATGTAACCACTTGAAATTTCACTTTCATTTTTTTTGACAGCACAAGGTGGGTGGGGGGGAATGTTACCAAAAAATAGAATGGAACCAAAAAAATACCTCGTGCCTATAAATCTCCAATTCCAGTTTTAGTACAATTCAATCGGGAACAAATTCTTGTAAAATTCATTGGCATTTACAAAATTGGAATAGTCCCTTTACAATGACAACTTAGAGGAATCTCGTAGCCAAATTCAACACGGATAAATGATCTCACTGACTTACGAATGCATCCATCTTTATAATAAGTTGAGCTGCATTGCTTAATTGCTCTTTTATTCGTCCAAAACCCGCTTCGCTGTTTCCTCATGGTTGAGTCAATGCGGGTCAGTCACGTCCTGGCGTGCACCGTGAGTGCGCGGCGTTTCCCGACGTGGGAGAAATGGAAGGTGGAAGCCGAGTTGGGTGGTGGCGGCGGCGGACTCTTGGTGTGTTGTGGGCGCTCGCTGGAGTTTCAGCCGGGTCTGTCGCCTGGCCAAGGACAGGGACCGGGGCGATAGGTGAGTGAAGCGCACGCCTTTGTCCGGCTGATGGGATTCTAAGGGCGTGGCGGCAGTGTTTCTCGGAGTGGGCTGAAAGCCGTCCAGGTCGCTGCCTCTACCCCTCAGTGTTGCCCTTTCCAGTCAAGGTTAGTTCAAGCTGTTACTTTCAAGGATAAAGGATTATTGGTGTTGGAAGCACGGGGCTGGTAACATTCTACATCAAAGTTTGCTTTATTCTTCGTGAATGGATACTTTGGAAAGAAAGTATTCACTGCTTACCCGGCAAAAAATGCTAAGTGGGTAGATGAGGTCTAAGCGGGGGAACATCAGTTCAACACCAACGTATTCCAGGATGGCTCACAGGGCTGGTGATTTTTAAAAAAAATAGGAATTGATGGAGGAATCAATCGCCTGAGTACCTTGTGTTTGTGATTCATCAATAATTGGAGTTTCGAGCTTGAGCCCTTCAAGATATGGGGGAGAGGGGGGGGGGGGGGGAATCAGCAGGCGTCCTAACAAAAGAATTGAGGGAGGTGGGGGAGGAAGGAGTGGTTACAAGGCAGGAGGTGATGGGGGGGGGGGGAACAGCATTGATCAAGGGGAGGGGAAGAGAGCTGGAAAGGGAGGGAGGGGGAAGAGTAGTGCAGGCAAGCAGAAACCAGGGAAGTCCATGTTAATGCCACATGGCTGGAGAGGACCTATCAGGCCATGGACAGACACCGGTATGGTGAAATGGTTGGCTACTGGGAGGTCTCTGTCACTGGTGCGGATGGATGGAGGGTGCTCAGCGAAGCGATCTCCCAATCTGTGCCTAGGTCTCTCACATGTAGAAAAGCCCAATCACACTCCCATACTTGTATGTCTGTCCATGGCTTTATAGGTCCTCTCGAGCTATGTGGCATTAACATGGACTTTCCTGGTTTCTGCTAACCTGCTCTCCTCTTCCATTTTCCCTTTCCAGCCCTCCTTCCCTCTCAATTCACCTAGCCATCCCTCCCCTCTCCATCCACCTCCTGCCTTTGTGACCACATCTATTCTTGTTTGGGCACCTGCTGATTTTTTTTTCCCATTCCTTGAAGGGCTCAAGCTTGAAACATTGGTTATGTATTTTTACCATTGCTATATAAAGCACAGACCTGCTGAGTTTCTCCAGCATTGTATTTTTTTACTTCAGCCACTGTCTCTACACATTTTTGCATTTTACTCAATAATTGAGTTGTCCATCAAATGGTTTGCAGCATCCTCGTCTACACCAAGTAGTTAGAGCTACTCTGATACGATTGGTGGGGGGGGTGAGAAGAAAGAATGAAGACGTTTTGGGAAAGGTTTAAAAGTATCAAACTTGCTATTTGTCTAAGAAGTCATCCTCCTAAATAAACTCTAATATTGAAAAACATAAAATCGGTCTACTTCATTGTCACCTCAAGGGAGAGTATTGTGGATTTCTTTTGAAGTTCTTGTGGTTTTGAAGATTAACTTTGTAATAATGAGCCATGTTTTCTGTTTCCAGTGAGAATGTTGAACAAACTGAGAAATTCAGTCAACCTCTAGAGTTTTGATCAAGGGCCCTGATCTGAAATGTTGATTTAACCATTTTTATCCCCGGATGCTGCCTGACTTAATGAGTCATTCCAGTTTCTCTTTTTTTTCTCTCGACCGATTCTAGAATTAAGACCTGCCATCTTGACCCATTTTGGATATTGACTGGGAAATTCCATCTCCTTGTTTGTTGACACTTGTAATCCTGACTGCTCTCATTTATTTACTTTTTACAATGGATGTATTTGATATTGCTTTATTCAGAATGTCTGAATTGTATTATGATGTACTTCTAAGTCAGTGGTAGGATTACTTCATATTCATCTTGACCTGTATCTTTTTAATAAACATCTTGTGGTCAGGAGAGATGGGGAATGTTCCCTAATATTTTCAGTTCTTAAATGAAAGTATGAAGGAAAATGGGATTCGTATGGATGGGTGCACATCAGCATGGCCATTATTTGATGTCTGAAGATTCTGAGCAGATTATACAAAGCAGCTGTACTTTGCCAGGGGGAAGGAAGAATTTGGAAGTCTTGAGTTGAGCAGGAAGTGGCATGTGTAAATTTAATCCTGAAAAGTGTGAGATCGTGCATTTGGGTAAGTGGTATAAAGAAGGGAAAATATGGTAAACTGGCAGAATATTGACTTGGAGAGTTTCTCCACAGGTCGTTTCAAGTAGTCAGTGGTTAAAAATGCAGGATGGTTTCCATTATTAATGAGGGCACAGAATACAAAAGGAGGGGAAATTTTTTCTAGTGTGTATGTAAGTAACACTAGTCAGTCTGTAGTTGGGAGACTGTCCAGTTCTTTTCACTGCATTCCAGAGAGGGCTTGAATACACTAGGGAAGATGCAAAGATTTCAGGATGTTGCGAGGACTGGAAAATTGGCAGACAAGAGTTGGTCAGTTTTACAGCAGGAAGCAGGACATTTAGCTCAACTCTGCCAAACAAGCTGTCTATCAAAATTAATTCTGTTTGTTTTCTTTGAAAAACTAAGAACCAAAAGGGAGACTTAATTGATTTGTATATAACCACAATATAGGAACTGCTTATTCGCCTTAGCAAAGGGGTCAAAAGGATGGGACCATGAATTTGAGGTAATATGTATCCTTTTAATGAGGTAATGAGGAAAGATTCTCTCACCCATTCAGTGGTTGGAGGAGGGGTATTTGGAACTGTCTTCTGGAATGAGTGCTGGACGCAGAACCCTTCATGACAATCACAGGCTCTGCACAGTATGATGAGGTCGACAGTCATATGAACTTTTAGTTAGTTGGAGGGATTAAGCTAGTGTAAAGATGATGGATAGAATGGCCTTCAGTTAAGTATGTTTCATCTGGTAATGAATCTTTCTCCATCTTAAAGCCACTGTAGAAACAGAACCTGCAAGCAACTACTGCAGCATAAACAGAATAATCATTTTACAAAAATGGGATGGGTAAAGGCTGACTTTCAGATTTTATTTTGAGCAGAAATGCTTCTTTGGAATTTGATGAAAGCACAATGGGCTTGGATGGATTGAAATATTGTCAAAAGTTGTGAGCTCCCATTCAAGGCATAGAAAATCAAGTTAGAATTAAAGGACTTGAGTCATTTCTTGGCTATTTTCTGATATCTAGGTTGGTTAAAGACAATAAAGATAAATATTTATTCTAGGCTATTAAGTGGACAATATGCAAATGAAAAAGATTGTTTTTTTTAGGGTAACTGCAGTTGCTCTCATTAAGATTGCACACTTGTCTAATTTGTTTAGTGGTATATGCTTGCACAGCTATAAACTGCCCACAACAGTTATTTTGAAGACCTTGCAATTTCACAATGTGTTATGGAGGTATATCGGTTTCCTGTGCGTGATATAACCATTTTCCAACAGCTCTCAGGCTTTTCAACCTCCCCTTATTACACTTATTATGGACTGCTCTGATCCCACAAAAAGGGTGGTCTGCACTCTTGCCAAGTCACTTTTAATGCAACAGAATAATCTGGATAGTCGGTGTGCCAAATTGGGCCAAAGAGACTGTTCCCCGCTGAATGACTCTATTAGGGTAGGGAGTTCTAGATATTCGCTGTCTTCTGCATGAAGACATATACACGCACCCAGATTTTAAATTATTGACCGCTTGCGTTGAAACTACCTCCTCATTTGAGATTCTCTCCACTAGTGAAAGTGTATGAACATCTCCCCTTTTTATGCCCCTTCATATCTCAGTAAGGTCATCCTTTATTCTTCTGAATTCCAAAGAATGCATACACAACTTGTTTAGTCTCTCGTAATAGGCCAATCTTCTTATTCCCAAGACTTGGCTCGGTCATTCTTCTTCCATTGACATCAATTCAACAATATCCTTTATTAGATAAGTGGACCAAAACTGTGTCCAGTATTTCCGCTGTGGCCTCACCAACAGCTTGCACAATTATGACAAAACAGTGGTTCAATCCTGACCTCTGTAGACCTTGCACACACACTCCTTGTCACTACTGGGTTTCCTGGTTTTCTTCCACATCCCAAGTTGAAAGGTTAGCTGATTACTGTAATTTAGACGTATAGGTCATTATTGTATATGTTGAATTTCAGAATCCTGAGGCATGTGGGGACAATAATACAGAAGTTGAACAGGATTGGTGTCGATGGGTGCACTGTAATTGTTGTGACTCTTTGGGTCAAGGTCTGTTTTCTTGCTGCATCACTCTATGAATCTATCATGAACAAGGAAAAAATAATATCTTGTTCTTTTTGGCAGGAAAGGCCAGAAAGTAGTTATAAGGTATTCTCTTTCATTGTAACAAATGTGCCACTCAAGGGCAGGATGATTATGCAACTTGAAACTGAAGACTGTTCTGGTCACCATGTTAGAAGAGCAATGATACACTTGAGAGGGCAAAGAGTTTTTTTTTAACCAGGTTAGGAAAATTATAACTCATCAAAAAAGATTAGATCAGTTGAAGTTGCATTCTTTAGAATGGAGGAAACTTGATTGGTGTGTGTTTTTTTTTTAAAAAAAAACATGTATGAGCCCTAGTTAAAATAGGAAGGACCTATCTTGCTTAAGAGGGGAAACAAAAAAAACAGTACACTGATTTAAAGCAATTTAGACAGAAAGGACGTTAACAGACCATTTCAACCCAGAACTCCCTGCTGTCCAATTTACACCAAATTAACCCACATGCCTGGTACACTTTGAATGGTGAGAGGAAACTGAAGCCCCTGGGGCAAACCCAAGCAGACATGAAGAGAATATACAAACTCTTTACAGATAACATGGGATTCTAGCCACAATCCCAATTACTGGTGCTGTAAAGGCACTGTACTAACCACTATGCCATCTGAAAATGATTAGAAGGATGAGAGATGGGGAGGAAAAGTTTTTAGTGAAGGTAGTGAAAGTTTAGATCTGGTGCCTGGAATGATATCAGGGCTGAAAGACTCATCACATTTATATTTACAAAAGAAAAGTGTGTCTGTACTTGGAGAGGTGACCCACAGGACTGCGGACCAAGTGTGGAAAGACTAGAAGTTTTGGATGTCTTTTTTTGAATAATCTCTATTTACTGTTGCTGTGATTCCTGTAGATTTTGAGAGAAATTTATTCCAATCTCTCCTTTTCATTCAAGAAATGTGACTAGTTGGGTCCTGCCCTGTCCTGTCCTGCCCTAGTTGGGTCCTGCCCTGTGCATTTTACGTAAAGTTCTGAACTTTGAACTTTTCCTGATATTTATTTCTGTGAGTTGAATAAATTAATAATCCTGGAAACCTATTGTGTTGAACACATTCAACTTAGACATTTCTGTGTATTTACCTGTCTTTTAAAATAAATATTGCCCGATGGAGATGTGGGGGGGGCTGGCAGTCATGGTGGGGAGCTGGCTGATGGAGGACCTCAGTTTTCTTCAGGCTGACTTCCAGGCCAAACATTTTGGCAGTTTCCGCAAAGCAGGACGTCAAGCGCTGAAGAGCTGGCTCTGAATGGGCAACTAAAGCGGCATCATCTGCAAAGAGTAGTTCACGGACAAGTTTCTCTTGTGTCTTGGTGTGAGCTTGCAGGCGCCTCAGATTGAAGAGACTGCCATCCGTGCGGTACCGGATGTAAACAGCGTCTTCATTGTGGGGTCTTTCATGGCTTGGTTCAGTATCATGCTTAAGAAGATTGAAAAGAGGGTTGGTGCGAGAACACAGCCTTGCTTCACGCCATTGTTAATGGAGAAGGGTTCAGAGAGCTCGTTTCTGTATCTGACCCGACCTTGTTGGTTTTTGTGCAGTTGGATAATCATGTTGAGGAACTTTGGGGGACATCCGATGCGCTCCATCGGGCACACAAAACTCAAAACGGTCAACCAGTTTACCTATCTCGGCTGCACCATTTCATCAGATGCAAGGATCGACAATGAGATAGACAACAGACTCGCCAAGGCAAATAGCGCCTTTGGAAGACTACACAAAAGAGTCTGGAAAAACAACCAACTGAAAAACCTCACAAAGATAAGCGTATACAGAGCCGTTGTCATACCCACACTCCTGTTCGGCTCCGAATCATGGGTCCTCTACCGGCACCACCTACGGCTCCTAGAACGCTTCC